>NC_030381.2:45758713-46383713 GCF_001625215.2 Daucus carota subsp. sativus | reverse complement strand
ATATATATATATATATGTAGAGAGACTGAGAGAGAGACAGAGAGATGACCTTGAAGCCAATGTGACAGTCAGACCATTGTCCACCTCTGGACCTTCCCTCGAAAAAGCTTCTTTGATGAAGAAAAGTCTTCGCAGCTCTACTTCCATGTAAATGGAATCCATAGGATCACCTCTGAAGAGAAGAATGAAGTATGTCCTATGAACCAGTGAAACATTGCATGCTTGCCAAAGTTCAAGTATCGATCTCTGCAGCCTCTCAAATTCTGAAGGCCAGTCTGAAAGTGTTCTGATCACTTCCTGCATTGGATCCAAACCGACATCTCTGACATTATTCTCAACTGTTTCAACCTTCAAATTTGTCTCCCTGACCTAAAATGTACAGAAGGGATCCTGTTAAGCTTAATAAAAGCTGCCACGTCTCATGTTTAATGTAAACGTCAAAATAAAATCTTCCTTTTATGTAATAATAATTATAACAGAGAATTATGGAGTGCTCAAGTGGAGGCAAGTCAAGGGCGCTCCTAAGGGCAATTCCCACCTTTTCCTCACCCCGTACTTCAAAAATCTAAAAAAATCAGAACAAAAATGTTACAGCAGCTGGCTCTAGGCTCCAAAATGGACTCTTTTTCATGTTTAGCTGAAATTAGCAGCTTCATAGGTCGTTCTCTAAAAGTAACGTTCTTAGCATATCCGAACCCGAACTAGCCAATTCCTGTCTCTTTGAGTTGAAGATTCAGCAGCCCATTCATCAGCTCCATTTATAGAACAACCTGCTGCCATCCTTGGGAGCTAATATTAATTTACCTTCTCAATGGGCAGGCTACATGTTTGGGTATCCATAAAATTACTATAAAATTCTCAATCTTACCATACATATCATGTCATTGTGTTGCATAATAATAGTCTGCAGAGCACACTCCATTGTTGACTTGAAATTGAAAAAATTATATATCAAAATCTATGCTCTTTGTAATTTACTTAACACACATAAAGGTGGTTATTTTTTGATATCAGATGAGCAAATTGACAAGTAAAAATTTAAATCATATTACAAATAGGAAATACACCGGTAAAAGATGTGGATATCAGAGAAGAAAATATACTAACCTGATTGTCAGCAGCATTATTCTCAATGTTCTCGTACTGAATCTCCGCCATTTCCTTCATTCCTGCAACAAATGTGTCAATGCTAGGAATGCCCTCATCTCCGGGGCCCTTGTTCTTCTGACCATCAAGATCATCCAGTAGGGAACTCCCAATAGAAGATTGGTAACCGTTTCTTGCAAGCCTTGCAGTGTCGTCATTATAATTGAGTGCGGGAATCCTTCTTTTTGAGTGTGGTCTTCCAGTAAAAAATTTTGCAGACTGTTTGGGTGGGGTTTTCTCATTTGGTTGTAACATCTCTAAGCTTGGTGAAGATGAGCCATTTATGAGATTGGGTCTCCAGATAGAGCTCCTAGGTGACCTCAGGCATCCAGAATTAGACATATCTGTTGAAAGGGACCACGGAGAGGGTTCATCAGGGAAATCGCCTACTAGAGTATTAGTAGTCTTCTGAACATTTTGAACCCTCCACTTCAGTGACCCGTAATTATAGGAGTTTTGGGGGTGACTAACTTCGCTGGGTGATGATGACATAATTTCCTCGTCTTCCAACTCCCCATAACCACTTACTGATTCCGACACTCGTACATTGTCTTGACGAGCTGACAGGATAAGATGATCAGCAGTTTCATCCTTGCTTGACTCTTCCATCTCAATACAGCAAACCTCCTTGCAGATGGAATTAGGATCTTCTTCAGATCCCAGAGCTAACCCTTCCTGGCCTTGAAACTGACCAGATCTAAGGAACTTTCTTCTATTTGAAATTGATGAAGACGTACCATCAGATAGGTCTTCCTCATCATCTGAAGAATGGTGGGGATCTTCATTTTTCCTTTTGTCTTGGCGAGAAGAACGGGCATTTTGAATCTCACATAACGCGTCCTCAAGCTTGGCTTGAGCAAGATCGCGTTGCACAGCTAGCTCTTTCATCTCTCTCTCTAACTGCATTACAAAAAGAAACACCTGATAAGTGCCAGCCTACGAGTAGATATGCTACTTAACAATACAACTTTTTTGAACCGTAAAACAGACACTAGAAATAGCAATTATTCAACTTTGAGACAATTGTAACTTAAAGAATTCAATTTACTTGTGAGACATAATTTGCATCAGGTCCATATTATATTTATTGTGCTGATAAAGACATTAATAAGTGGACATGAAGAAAGGAGTGGCCTTAAAAGAAAAAGTTACCTTTTCTATATGAAGATCTTTCATTCTCAATAATACTGTATGATCAGAGGCGAAAGTAGGGGCAGGAGTTCTTAAGGCACCTTCTAATCGAACCAACTCCTTCTGCAAATGTCTGACTAAGGCTTTATCTGACATTACAACATTAACCTTAGCATTTGTGCTCACTTCTTTTGCGCAATTGGCGAACAAGAGGGTATTTCTAGATTGCTCAACATTGCTTAGAGCAGGGCTCAAGGTACAGATGATGGCGGTCCTGGCATTCCCTCCCAAGCAGGGTTGTAGAATTCGCGTTAGCTTTGAGTCTCTGTAATTTACATGTCCACGCCTTCCCTTGCTACATTAAATCATAATTATTAGCATATAATAAGTATATGGACAAGATAGTTGATTAGTTGCTACCAGTAGGGACCCAAAAGGCTAGATGTAAGAATATATTGAAGTAACACAAACACATGGATTCATGGTTAACCAATTAGGATGCTAACTATTAACAACATATGTAACTAGCATTGCATTGAGTTTGAGGTTTCTGATTCATTATAGATCACCTTGTGATATTACTTCTGAAATATATATGATATCATCGTGTCAACTAATTAGAGTAAGAATAGCTCAAACTAATTTTATGAATAAAAACATTACTATAATACATCTTAAGGGTCATGTTCAAAAGAGAACCATAGAACCCTTACCTTATTTCTAGTATTAGGTAGGGTTCTGCAGCAGCACTTAAGTATTAGTTAGGGTTCTGCAACAGAACTTCACATGCAAAAAAATGTCAATATCTATGTATTATATTTTAAAATTATTTTTGACACACACAACGATGAAAAAACATGAAAAAAACATGTATTTAGATTTAGATCCTAAAAATCTATTTAAAATTTAGGATTCTGCAGCAGAACCTTAGTGTTTCTATAATTCTATTTTAAGGACTGGTTCTCTCTTGAGCGCGACCCTACATCTTAAACATGAAATCCAAGCACTAACACGCAGATCTCTTACGTTAATGTCATCAAACAAACTTATGCCAGGGAACCAACCCCTAATTCTTAATGTTGATATAATATTTAAACAGTGAGAAAAATGTCGGATATAGTAAAAAAATATATATATAAATTATAAAGTATTGGTTAGTAGGTAGTCAACCTTAGCTTGTGAATAACAGTTGACAAAGTCAGCAGACTACGATTGATATGGCAGCCTTCTTTCAGTCTGTGTCCAACTGATAATGCCTGAGACGCACGCTCACTCCCTGCCAGATCAATAAAATTCTGCAACAAAGATCTTAAATTATAACTATGATCACCGGGCACTATCTTCATTAGCAATTAAAAACTATCAAGGAAAGTGACTGCAAAGTAAGATAAATAAACTGTACCACACTGGCTGACAGGGTTGCTGACTTGCCCTTTCCTACGAACTCACAGGCAGAGCTGTCAATCGTCTGCAGGAGATAACCATGTGGATTCAGTTCTCTAATATAAATGATAAAGTAGCTTTAATCAGACAATCAGAAGAGACCAGGGGCACACCAATTTAAGAATTTGATGAGACCTAGAGCTTGTTTCATTCAGGGAAGTCTCTTCCATCTGTCTACGAGCTGCAAGGATAAAATTACAACAGAATATAAAAACACAAACTTAACTATTAACGTTACACAGAAGTCATACCTTCACAGACAGATAGAAGCTCCTTGAGATGCTTCTGATCCCTCAAAATTTCTTCTGTGAGCTTCTCCACAACCGTCCCTTTCTAGAAATATAAGATATGTTAATAGAAAATATATACAACACAAGCGGGAATTCAAAAATCATGACTATACCTCTGGGTCATCTAGGAGCCTAAGTGGAATACTGTTTGTGCTGAGGAGGTCTCTAACATCTTCATTGTATATCTCCAGTGCAGAGAACTTCAGAACAAACACTCTTTCTTCATGCTGGATAAGAGAACAATGCTGTCATGTCAAGAATGCATAGTTGGGAGAACTTGACTGAATAAAAATCACTGAATTTGTCATTACTCTTTGTATGTAGTCATATATCTCTGAAACTGTATACTCTGTTATTCCAAGCATGGTGTGTGTTTTTCCGCTGCTTGTTTGCCCATATGCAAAAATACTTGCTGAATCACATGTGGAAGTTCATTCAATATTAGTTTTGTTGTTGAGGCCATGTATAGCATCACGAAAAGCATCATTACTGCACTTACAGTTAATACCACTGACAACTGAAAGAGCAATCTCTTTTGCCCCTGCATCGTATACCTGCCTTGTCGAACAGTCACCCCCAAAAATTCTGTCTATGTTGAAAAGGCAAAAGAGAAGCGCTGATTAGATAACTCCATGCATATTAGCAGATAAGGATAGTACAGGAACTCCAAATCATTTTTTTAGTACCTTTAATTAATCTAAACAGAAAAATTTTCACCTGAAGAATGATTTATATAAACTTGTGTCATCCAGTTGCCTGTTCTTACACTAGTGTAAAGTCACTTATCCATGACAATCGAAATGCAACACGACAATTGGAATGCGGCTTTTGTTAAGGAAAGACATAATGTGAGACCATTTAGTCTTGAATTGGATACATAAATCACTAGGCTCACTTAACTGAGTAGTTTGTGAAGTATATATAAAAAATTATCACCCATGCACTCTCCTTCATGTTAGTCAATAATGTGTAATTTTCAGGTAACATGGCTCTAAAGATCTACATTTACTATCAGAATCTCGAAACAGATCTTGGAACTTGTAACAAGATCCGCAATTCCAAATATGAAAATACCGAGCTTAGGATGACAAACAAAGCAAGTCCAAGAAATGACCCTTTCAATATTTTGCAAAGTCCAGGAAAAATGTTGCAGTACTTTGAAAAAAATGAGAGTCTACATAAATTGATGATAATTTCCTTACCATACGTATAGGCAGTTGGAGACGAAGACCGTTCATGAAGGCTGTTGCGGAACAATATACTGGTCTCGTTGATGCACTCCCAATCGGAAACCTCATTCCTTGCAATCTCCTCGTCACTCAATGGCCTAAACCTCACTAAAACAAGAATCTTCTCCTTACGGGAACTTATGCCCCCTTGCATCTTTTCTAAATCCGTCGAATCTTGTTCACCAGCAGCCCCCATTTCTTACCCTCCAAGACTCTTACAGGCTCTATTCTCCCTCAAACCGACTAGCACTAGTAAGAAAAGGATTTATCCATCACCTACGTCAATACAAACCCGAACTCTTGCAGCACCATCTTACTACTGAAACAAAGCAATACAGTTAAAAACAGGGTCCAAGATTTTATAACTGCAAATAGAAAGTTACTTACAAATACAATTAACAAACCAGCCAGAAAGAATTGAGCAAAAGTGCAGTTACGTGATTTTAAGCGACCAGTTCTCCTAAAATCTCAACATGTCCGAGAAATACTTTTTACCAGTTAAATTAAACAGGTGTATTCATGACGGTGCCTTTTATGGAAGTCACAAATGCAAAAACATGCTACAGACAGGGTGGGTCCCGGTGACCACATCATCACATCATAAACAAATTAGGCAATTTATTCACAAAACACACTGACACACAGAAATATACGAGTGAAGTGAAAAGATTATTACCACCTTGTTGTGTGTATTTCAGAAACACAGATAATAACATTTTGAGGAGAAGCTTCTCTGCAAAACTAAAGAGAACGAGGAACACGCGGAACTTGAGAATGTAATAAATACTAATCATATGTATATTCTCTCTCTAGAAGCTGTAAGAAAGAGGAAATTGTGTAGTGAAACCGGGGGGAGAAGAATGGGTAGTTGATGGTAGTGGAAGTTTGCATATTTACCATTTTACCCGTGTTTTCTGCCTAGACCAAAAGGTCGTGGCGAAGAATAATACAACTCCCTTCTCATTACCGGACAAGACCGGGAAAGTTGGGATTTCAGACAAGACCGTTGAATGAGATGGTAAAGTTGAGTGAAAGTGTGTTAATTAATGTAATTAATTACTGTAATAACGTCCGTTTGATTGTTTCCTTATTTCGATACATGTGTGTAACTGTGCAAGGGGGTGTTTGGGGAAGGCTTAAAAGTCCGGCTTCTGAATTATAAGTTAGAAGCAGTTATTTGTACCGTTTGTGTAAGAAGTCAAGAAGCACTTATAAAAAGTTAGGAATGCTAACTTTTGTTTCAGGACTTCTGCTTATTTGCCAAACATTTTAACCACTTATAAGTCTTAATTTACTTCTAATTTCTTCACCACTTCTTTACTTTAAGCAAAAAGCACTTATTTTAACCTTACCCAAACGCCCACTAAGTGTGTTCTTTTAGGGTTTTTTTTTGACAAATGTGTTCTTTTAGGTTGATGATATATGACATCCAAAATTTATTTAGGCCTCCTTTCATCTATTTTGTACTCTGAGCCTCTGAGGTGTATATGAGTTGCGGGCACTTTAATATCTAAAATATAATTTTATAATTTATTTGTTGCATTTATTTTTCCTCAATAAAAGTTTAATTATTAAATTTTTGTTAAGAAAAAGAAAACTTTAAAAATATGTTATCGAATATATTTTATAAAAGCATTAAATTAAGTGCTAAATAATGAACGTATAGAATTAAATGGGACATATAGTACTAAATTATCCTTTTGAATTGATAAGATATGGTTGAAATGATAGAGGACAAGACTAATTTGGTAAAAAAAAAGTGTGCATAAATAAATTTAAGATGTGCATATATCAGCATCTTTCTTTTATTATTTATTTAAAATTTTATCTTTTCCAATTCTAGTGATATAAAATAAAATTTAAAATCCGATGTTATCTTATAAATGTTTTCTCAAAATAGGTCTGAATAAATAATTTTATTCAAATTCTGAAATAATATATTTTTAACAAATTGTTACCATATTTATATGTGAATAGATACGAGAATCCGTGCTTTAAATATAATATTTATTGTATTTTGTCTCGGCTATATATGGGATTTATGTCAATAACATACAAATATCATTAGTACATTTCATGAACGAAAAAAGATCGATGAATAATCTAGGTCTAGATTTTTTATCCATACGGATAAGAGTTGTGATGAAAAACTGATTCACTCAAGAGTTTCTTTAATCCAACTTTTTTTTCGATAAATATATATAATCAATAAATAATCAATTATTTTAAACCACTATCAAAGTACCGTGTTAAACTGTTATCCTGGCGGTAGACATTGGGGGACGGTGACGCGGCATGGCGTTTAATAGTGTAGTTGTTTAATTTATTTTTAAATTTTTTTTGTTGAATTAGACTTTGGAAGTTAAATTTTTTTTTGGAAAAAAAATCCTAAAAAATAAGTTTTGAAACTATATTTTATAAGAGTATTGAAATGCGTGTCAAGCTGTCGAAAAGAAACGTATAGAATTAATTGGGAGAGGCGGAGGAATTGTAAATGTAATGCCAAGGTGGTTATGGTATTGCAATGAGTATACAATCTTATTTTTCTTCATTGTCGCAGGAGTCTATAGCAGCTCTAGTTATGTTTCTCAACGTCTTCCCAGGACGGCTTTATTATTTTTATTTTTATCCAGCTCTCCTAATTCAATTATATCATTCGAAAGCATTCTTAAAATTTGATGGTGGCACACACTAGCTAATCTCATTAACATGAAGTTTTAATTTATAAAGTGACTGAATTCATGTCATAAAACAAAAACAGTTTTCACAACTATATAATTGAATTATCTTCTTCATGGATTGGCTTTCTTCAATGCTCTTGGGTACTAAGGGATATTAGATGATCAGTACACATAGCCCTTGACAAACATGCCCTTCTTTGCTTCCTCTGACTCACCTTCACCAGTGTACTTTCCAAGTTGAGCAAGAGAGTTAGCCTTGGCCCTCACAAGCAATGCCTCTTGAGCTGCAGCCACGTTCTCTGGTAGTCCTCCCCATGTCTTCAGACAGGTGTTCTGAAGAGCCCTGGCGTAGGAGAAAGACACGTGCCATGGGTTCGGAGATTGGTTCATTGCATTCAAGTTGAGTGTGGCTTCAACTTCAGATTGTCCTCCGGACAAAAACTGTTTGAGCACAATTAAGTTCAACGTATTAGTACATTACTAAGTTTGTGTATTTTTAGTAAATAAATTCTCCCCTGAAATGCCTTGAATGAATAGTTCAGTTTTGAGCAATGTACCATTATTCCAGGGACAGCTGGAGGGATTCTTCTGTTGAGGAGCTTCAAAGTGTAGCCAGCAACTTCTTCAGGAGTGGCTCTTTCCTTGCATTCTGCACCAGGGGTAACCATGCTTGGCTTGAGGAGAATTCCCTCGTATAGGACATTGTTCTGGGAAAGATAGAAGAAGACTTCAGCCCAAACTGCTTGAGCGACTTCAAAAGTCCTTTCAATGCCATGTTCACCGTCAAGCAAGATTTCTGGCTCTACTATTGGCACCAATCCATTATCCTGAAGTTCCAAACATTATGCAAACAATAAGTGATATGTGTGAGTCTGTACGAAGAAGAGTTCATATTTAGCACAGCAAAACTGAGTCTTATACTAGTATCTTGAGATTTTCTTGTACCTGGGAGATTGCAGCATAGCGAGCAAGGCCCCAAGCAGCTTCTTTGACTGCCAAGGCAGATGGGCCATTGGGAATGCTTACAACAGTACGCCTGATTGATGAAACATATGTGTTTTTGTTATTTATGCACATGAAATTGTAAGAGTTTCTCTACTTGTTTAAGAATTTTAGAATGACTATGGGGAATCTATATAAAAGTATACCATTTGGCAAAACGAGCCCCCTGTTGATAGTAAGCAGCAGAGCGTGAAGCAAGGCCATCAAGACCTTGGCACCAGGATTCATCATTTGAACCAGCTAGGGGCACCAAACCCTGTTAAAACAGCATTTAAGTTTATAAATTCATATATGTTCCAAGGGACATACCGTTACTCCTATAAGTCCATAACCATTATAAAACAGTGTTATATTTCCAGAGTTAGTTTCAGTATCCAGGTTGATAAGAACCTAATAATCTTAATGCTAATTGCTAAACCGACAGAGGCTAAAGAAACTGCCACGCATGTCCACTTCTATTTTGATTAAGGTTACTGTTATTCTTAGTTGTTTTAGAAGAGTTTTCATGTTCCTAAACTAAACTGGTTCTCATATGAACCGAAACCTATACTTCAAGAACTCAGTCTTAAAAATAGTCTATCACTATAATTGAATCAGTGTCAGAATGTATATACTAAAGGGAAATTATGTCCTCATCATTGATGTTACATCAATTATATCTGGTTGAACATTAAATATCTTTTTTAAGAAAGACTGAACTATCTAATATTCGTATATAGTTGGATAGTCTCAACTCTTAAGCATACCTTCCACTGACCTGGGGCGATTTTGAATCTTGGGTTGGGTTAGTGTCCGTATTTATACACATTTTACTTTCTTTTTGTTCTAAAACTTACTGAAATTTGTGTGAAATAACATCTGCTACAGGGGATACAGTTTTGAGGATTGATTTACTACTACTACTACTAAATATGAATATCAAAATATACTGCTTTCAGACATTAATATGTACCTTGTCAGTTTTGATACCGGGAACAATGTTCTGCTCCTTAAGAACATCAACAATTTTCTTCCCATCAACTGTTGATTGGTAAAGAGTTTCCTCAAACAGGATAGCACCAGAGACGTAGTTACCAAGCCCAGGAACCGAGACAAGGAGGGTACGGTATGCTTGGCGGTTGGCCTCAGTGTTCTCCAGCCCAATCGAGGCTAACCTCTTTCCACATGTGGCATTCGACTCATCCATGGCCAAAATTCCACGCCCCGGTGATGCAATAGTTTTCTGCACCCACAAGATCATGAGAAAAGATATAAACACCTTACTTCCTTTTACTTCGTTGTAAAACCATGCAGTATTAGTGAGTTGATATTAAGTTGTACATTATTTTAAGACCAAGTCATAAAGAAAAGCAACAAGATTGGAGAAATTACCGCGGTCTTAACAAGCTCATCGGCATAGGAAGCTCTAATGTTTATGGCGGAGGCAGCTGTGGGGTGGCAGCGGACGACAGAGACTGAAGGCTGGCGGAGGGTCTGGCCCTTCACCCACTCAGACTTGTCAAGAATAGTGGAGGACTTGAGAAAGGATGCTGAGGCCATTGTATGTTAATGTTATGTTCAAGTGGAGTGAGAATGTGAACTGTGAGCTCTTAAAAACAAAACACTGGTAGCCTTAGGCCTCAACTTATCTTATCTCCTCTCAAGCTATCTCTACTTCTCAATACCACTCACTCTACTCTCACTTCATCATTCTATTTATAATTGTTTTTCTACATCATCTAAGATGTCTCTTTTGAGGCTACAATAGATTGCCCAATTGTTGATTGCCATCTGCACAACAGGTTGTCCAATTGGCATTGCCTAGACAAGTGGTTCATATTGATCAGTTTTTTTCCACCTTAATAAAATTTACAAATATTTCAAACCATGAAACAAAATGTTATCACTCATGTTGAGGAAATGGACAAATGTATCAATTTTAGTGCAGATGTTAATTTGAGGTTATTATATTATTATCCAACTAAACCAAACCCACACAAATAGGGAACTTGAATTTCCCTGTTTTTGAGTATACTTCATTTGGGCTTTTCTTAATTAGTAAACCAAGGTCCAGGCCCATCATTGCAAGCATGGAAGCATCCAACTTCATAAAGAAGTTTAAAACAGCAAACACAAGAAGTTTGTTCACAGAAACTCATCCCAAGATTCAAAACACTGACCTCTTCCTTCTTGGCCCTTAGCACAAGATGAGAGATATAATCACCCTAATTTAGACGTGATCCTGCCTAATGTTTAATGAATAATACAATGATATTTCTTTAAATACCTGTGTCAATCAACTTAAACTGGATTAGGATTAGCTGCAAAATACGCCAGTGCACCAACAAATGGTGCATTAATGTAAGTAGTGGGTTCAGATTTTCTAAAATCAACTCGGTCATCTTCATAGGTATCGTCTTCTCCTGGACCACCCACCACAGCCCCAACTAGTACATTTGGATTAGGATCCGAGGAGTTATAGTAAACTGATCCCTCCTTACATCCAATAAATTGAGGATGATCCTTTAGTGAAGGAAGTGATGAACCACGATGATGAATGCGTTGTGGAAAATAGTTGCTATAGCCAACCATATACGACATACCCTTGGGGTTCTCACCTAAAATGTAGTCAACTTGCCTTTTGGCGATTTTGCGGAGCATTGATGGACCCCCACTAATGCTACCACAATTTATAGTCTGTGATGACCTTTCTAAGTAATTTGCATAAACTAGCAAAAGGAAGGAGATCGTTGTTGCGTGCTGCAAGTTGCTCCCACCCGGCCTGTAGATAAGGCCACCAGGAGTGTAGTCTATGTGAGAATAGGATGATTCTGGTATAAGAGTGCACATGAAGCTATCTGCTGAGGCTTTATACGATTGGAGTTCATATATGTTTCCTTGCAAAACTTCCTGCATGCAGTCAAAATCCCAGTTCATTTTAATGAATATATCTGGTGCCAACTGTTAATATTAAAAGAAGATGTATCCACATGTAATATGTCATTCTAGTTCAAAGTGCCATAACCCAAAAAGCATGTGACCAACCTTGGAAACAAGGACATTAAGGCCTGCATGCTTATTGTCCCATCCGAATTCATTAATATTATCATCAGCTCCAAGTGTTTTACCATTGTTTTGTAGGTAATTAAGGTAAGAACCATCTTGGGAAGCCCTCCTCAGCCAAGCTGCTCCCCACAATAATTCATCCTGCAATGTTTTTTAAATGTATAAAAAAAACCTGGAAGTTTTATGAACTCTAATGAGAGCGTTGTAAGAATACAGAGATGAACTTATACCTGATACCCATCAAAATCACAATAATATGGGCACACGCCATCTCTAATGTTTGCATTGTCACTATAAGCCCCTCGATAAGTATCTGCGTAAGCAAAGACCCTTGTGGCAGTACGTAACAGAGTATCAGCGTATCCGGGATCAGATGATCGAAAGGCCATAGACGAAGCTGCAAGAGCAGCTGCTGTTTCACCCGCCACATCAGAGGCTGGATTTGGTGCATCCACTTTGTAAACAGTTCGAGCAGTATCCATATCTTCTGGCCTTTCCCAGCAGTTATGATCTATAACTGGATCACCAACCTATCATAGAACATATATGCACGCACTTATAAAAACACAACTCATGATTTCAACTTCCGTTTAATAATGTTTCTTATCAAGTTGACATAATTAATCAAAAGAATCTTTTGAATGCTAAGTTGTATTATCATAATTAGAAGGGTGCAATTCACCAAACATGCTTAAAACAATATAGATTTATATTTCATTTCTAACACAGGTCAGGTGTATCTCAAATATCTTATCTCAGCACAATAGCTTAATCTATAATCATTTAGAATATTGCATGTTTACATAAATTTAATGCTAGACAATCTTTAAAAGCTGAGACACGTGAAGTGAAGACAGCAGCCATTGAGACATAAACAAACATGCTTTAAGAAATACAGTACTAATGGTTATGGCGATTCATGGTTTTCACCTTCAGTTATAAAGCCTAGGACACTGATAGGTGGTTGCTCAACAAGTCCAAAGTAGACAGAATTAATCATGTTTTTTATGCCTTTAGTTTTGTGCACAATTAGGTAATTGAACGGACCTTAACAAATCAGAATATAAAAAGCTATAATATAAGATTAGGCTACGTTGTTTCTAGAAAAGTAATGGTCGCCCAGAAAAAATATACAGGCCTTAAATACGGTTAGTATACATGGATCATGTCTTTCTACTAGCTTGAAATAGGCACATACTGGAATCCTCTCGAGTTGGTAGGGTACTACTTATGGACACTAAGGTCGAATATTGACCCAAGAAATCTTTCAATTTCTTTACGAAGTTGTGGTGGGAGAGGTGGGAACTTAACAAGACCGAGTTCTGTCTTATAAATAGGAGATGTTCTTTGTAACAGAACCGCTCCACTTATATTTCGAAAGATACTACCACATTAACATTTTGAAACCTCTGATTTTGCATTCATTGCAAGTAAGCATTAGATGAAAGCCTGTGATTCTCATATCCCTAAAGACTAAAGAGACTGGTAACACATACTATTGACATATATGTTCAAGATATTAAAAGTTGCTAACCTTGTTTGTCAAAAAAACAATTATAGACCTGCACACTAATCAGTGACCAAATAAACAGTGAAACAGGACCTGAGTTTTACAGTTATTTTCTCATCACACATACTGCGTCTGTGACTTGCTACACATTTCAATGTAGGTGAGTGCTCAAAGTTGTCAAACTCAAGTCCACAATATTAGAAACCATTTGTGGGATCCAGTATTAAAATACATACAAATTAGTAAGTATAATTAATAAAAAGGACTCATCAAGCAACCACCCTCTCAAATTTCTTCACGGGTTGGTTTTCAAATAGTGTGTGTCACTCTCTCCTTCCAAGTCCATTGCACCACATAATAAATAACTTGTCTCTTCTTCACCCAATCACCTCCTCTCTTGCAAATTTCAGATCCAACCATTTTTTCCCCATCACTAATACACAGCAATAGCTTATATATTCATTTATATATAATTTTTCAAGATTAATATAAAAATAAGAGATTATAAAACACATAGTGCCAAAATAAAATATAATATTACACTATCCGTCGTTTGCTCAAAAAGAGAAAACATGAGTACAATTATTTAACAATATCAAAAAATACACGCAAAATCGGTAAAATATATCTTTCTAAATAGCGGACCAACATTCTTCGGTCTTCTTTTCATGTACGATGGTTAGATATTAAACTTTTTCGATAAAAAAAATTCCTGACAACGGCTAATTTATCATGAATTTATGACACATCACTTTATTTACGAACACACATTATGACAAAAAAACATTCATAGTATGGTAATGCCATGGACAATTTTTTTCCTCAAAATTTGTCTAAAATATATCCTGTGTATTTGTTATGAAACAAGCATTATTGTTAAATAAAGATAATGAGTGATGAATACACTAATATTGAAATTACCTGCACATAAATACGGTCAGGTATGGAGACTGTTTTGAGAAGATAATCAGTAGCCCAACGAAGCGCCACTAAAGCATTCCTCAGCTCTCCCGGCGGCATCAAATCTCCGAACTCAACCACCGACCAGGCCACCATTGTGGTCGTAAACGCCATCGGAAACCCAAACTTCACATTATCTCCGGCGTCATAGTAGCCGCCAGTCAACTCCGTGGTCTCGGCATAGCCATCACTCAGCCCTGAATTTTGGCGCCAACTCAGTCTCTGGTCTCCCGGCAAATAACCCGAACGCTGGCCTTCGAAAAATAATATGGATTTGGACAATGCGTCTGGGTAGTTAAGGTAACTTGAGTCATAGGTTGGCAAAATGGTTAAGAAGATTAAGACAAGGCGATGAAGAGAAGTTGAAAACGTTGATGTCATGGCTAAGACAGGGGTGGTGTCTAAAGATGAAGGGGCCGGGTTTTATTTTGGAGGGATTTATTTATGGTGTCACGGGAGAGAGGAGAGAATCTACCAAGTGCCGACAGGATTACTGAAGCCGTGAAGGCGAGCAATATATCATTTGCATAAATGATATTTTCACGGGTGAGCGGAAATCGAATCCAGAACCGCGGTTAGTCTTTGCATAAATGATATTTTCACGGGTGAGCGGGAATCGAATCCAGAACCGCGGTTAATCTTTTACTAAATCTTATAAAATTCTTAAAGAATTGGAAAACAAGTTACAAGAAAGAAAAGGCAAGTAAAAGTTTACAAGTGACTGGTAGCAGAAGTAACAGTGACTAATAATGTAACATCAAAGCTACAAACACATTACACATGGGTAGGGCGGTTCTATTCTCACTGCTGTATAGTAATAACTTGTAGTTATGGGAATATCGAAAATAAAGAAATGATAGTAGCAGTAGTAAATTTGATAGTTAAGGTTAAGGGTGAAGTGAATTTAAATGAAGGCTTAAATGTATGGGTCCCTTTCATGCTTAAATTGGTAAAGGATATAAATTAAGTTTCGTGTTTTAATTGCTAGAAACAAGAGGAAAGATGAACAGTTTGGGAAGAGGTGGAAGAAAATGGAGGTAGGCTAGAGGATGCCTTTTGAGTTTTGGGAAGTATACATATAGTACATCATAACGGGATAAATGACGATTTGGTCACTCAACCGAATTAGAACTTGCAGTCGAGTTAACACTCACGTTGGCTATAAATCTGTTATGTCAGCAAGCTTAATCAGCTTTTCGTCCAATAATTAATGTTAGCAACGGCTGTCAACTTGATTGAAAATTTCCTATAAACCATTTTACTCAGACACAAGATATTAATTACTCCCTCCGTCCCTTTTTATTTGTCCATTTTGGAAAAAAGAACGTATACCAAGGAATAATTGATTGTATGAACTTTTTTATTAAATACCTCTAATTAATATCTTGAAAATGGTGGAATACCCCTACTTTATGTTTTGAAAACATGAATTCAACCAAGTTTTAAATAAGTCAAGCCTTGAAAATTGAAATTATGGAGATATATTTGAAAAATTATCATTAAATTAGTTTTGAAAGTATAAATGGACAAATAAATAGGGACAAATTTTTACTTCCAAAGTGGACAGATAAATAGGGACGGAGGGAGTATATAATAATTAGAGTATAAACTTTCTACTGATTTGGTTTGTGAAGCAAAAGAGAATGGTCGAAATCACAGGCATCAAGTCGAAAGTGGTTGCCTGGTTGGTAGGCAACAAATGCAACTTGTGATTTGGAGACAGGTGAATAAACAAAAATCCCAAGTTTTAAAAGCAAAGTAGGTCGATTGACATGTTAGAGTAATTTGACCCACCACTCATAAACCAGCATTTGGTATCAGTTTCATTTCTTGTTTTCACGGTGTGTTTAGAAACTTTGCCGCATGCAAGTGTAATAGGAGTGAACTTGAATCTACTCGTTAATCCCCACGTGCAAGCAGCTGGAATAAGTGATCAAGCACTTTGATTTCAGCGTTCCTGCATAATCGAGTTTTATGAGAAAGAAACGGCAAAGCTCCGTACATTTAATGCTTCGTGCATTTCTGAGGCCAGTTTCAAGAGTAAGAGTGTCTTGCTCAGTAAAGAAAACCAAAACATTCGAACAAAATGTATGTGCCTGTGAATTTCATCAAACAATCAATTTCTAGTGTGATATGCTGCAGCTTGAAACACATTAAACTGTTGACAGAGATCAGAAGAACAGGTCAGTTACCTGATCAGCTGGTCATTTTTTGGTCTATTCCCTACAAAACAAAAATCAAAAACTGTTAAAGTCCCCCTCGCACTTCCCTTTTTCCTGCACACTTGGATAAGAGCTGGTCACAACATAACAATTTTTTCCGATCATTAGGTCAATCTCAACCTAAATTCTTCATTCATGGTTTTTCTAGACATGTAACAGCAATAAGTACCACCCCAAACAGATGTACGTAATCAAACTGCATCCATGACAACTATTAACACAATGACCACACATCAGTTATAGAAACTAAATCAATACACTTTTTCAAGGGACACAACAGCAATTCCAAAAAGTATTAAAAACTTCAATTTAAGACCATCCACACAATCCTGACACAAAAAAAGAAAAAGAAAAAAAAAGGACCATCCACACATGTACATGAATATAGTTTTAGGAGGGCTCATATATAATTTCAGCACATTCTAACATGTATGGCAGAAGGGAACGTCTAAAGATTAGTTAAAGTTGAACAGCTCTACATGTGATTTTTGAAATTGTATACATTTTGCAAAGTCAAAATAAAAAAATAATAATAAATTTTTAAAAAATTAGAATTTTTAACTTTTCAAATTTCTGCCTTTTAAATTAGAAATTAGTTTATAATTTTCTATATCTATACTTCTATACTATTTATATACTTATATATAATAAGCGTAAGGGAGATAATTTGGTCGTATGGTCCTTGGTCCAAAAGCTTATCATCCGTTGGATCTTATATTGAACAAATAAGCACCGTTAGATTGGAAAATTAACTTCTGTTCTACAAGGCAACTGATATCACCTTGCATGTTTATAATTCCTTTTCTGAATCCAAAACAAATTCTCTAGCCGAAACATTAAAAGTTTGGTCGGTCGGTACTTGTGCCGAATAATGGGCCTATCTATACAATCAATTATTCCTTCTAACCCAAACGTATTATCTTTTCTATATTTTCTAATTAAAACGACTCAATTTTCCAAATTAACATTGAGCAACATATCAATTACCTTTTTTAACTAAAACACATCATCTTTTTAGATTTCCAAACTAAAACGCTCATCTTCTAAAATAATACGGGCAACATAATATAAAAGATAACATTATTATATATAATATAAATAAATAATTGATGATATTTTTAATATTATCTATTTAGCAAACCTTTTTCCTAATTTTTTTTATTTTTAATTTTACTGTTTTTAGTTTATTGAAGGCATTGTTACTGTTGTATATGTGTGTTTTGTTTTGGAGGAAGATAGAATTGATGAATCTGAATTAGATTAGGTTTGTTTGACGATGTGGAATTGTTATGAATTGTTTCGAAAGCGAAATAAATTAGGGAGGGTATTCATGTTTATTTTGCCTCGATAGTAGGAAGAGAGAAGCGGAAGTAGAGGAAGATTATACTGTACATTATTATTATAATATTAAAGTCGAAACATAAAAAGTTAGTTGGTGCGTCGAGTTTGGTGAGCCAGTTGGTCGATCGACAGACCTCTTTAATTCATAACATGTTATAATATATTTTTTTATTATTTATTAAATCAAAACATAAAAAAATTAGATTATTATGAAGGTCGGAATTTGGGTTTACGCTTCTCTTTAACTTATATATCTTCTATACTATATTATTAATTATTAATAACGAAATATTAAAAGATTGATTGTTTGATATATATCTGGGTTTATCGGTCTTTTTATATTATAACAAATAAATAAACATATTTTAACATTCTCATATTGGTAGTATATACGATAAAATAACAAATATTATAAATCACCCGTGCATGGCACGGGTTGTAAGCTATTATTATACGATTAAAACCGAAATATTAAAAATTTGGCCGATCGGTCGATATGTGGGTCGAGACACGGGTCTATTTATATTACCAATTATTCTTTTAATTAACTGAAATATATTACTTTTTATATTTTCTAACTAAAAAAATTCAATCTTTTAAAATAATATCGAGCAATATAGTGTTCAATTTTTTAACTAAAACATATTATAAAATTAATTAAATTTATAATATATACGATAAAATAACAAATATATTAACTGCCCGTGCATTGCACGGGTTATAAGCTAGTAAACTTTATTCATAAATAATATAAATATTTTATTTCTTACTTATAAGCAAAAGTCAATGAAACATACACAAAAATTTACATTTTTTATCGTTAAATAGGTAAGGATATTGAACATATCACTAACAGGAGTCTGCGGATTCTTGATAAAATGTCGCAGAATTGATAGGATTCAGGCACAATACTTCAAAATCGCATTGAATTTGGTGGGATTTCAAAAAACTTAAAATACACTAAAGAATGCCACAAAATCCATCATTTTATGAAATCCAAAAAAAATCCATCACCATTTAAATACCATCAAATTTTAATGAATTTTAAACAATCCCAATTGAATACCATCGGATTTTAAAGCATAATTTAAAATCTCAACTGAATACCACCAGATTTTGTAGCATAATTCAAAATCCCAATTGAATACCTCAACATTTTAATGGATTTCAAACAATCTCAATCGAATACTCTCGGATATCATTAATGCAAAAAAATGCTATAAAATCTCAATCAAATACACCCCTCTAAAAGATACAACTTTCTTTTCATTATAAATCGGTTTTTGCTTTTTTTATCCGTCTGTATAATAAAACAGAATCATTTAAAAACAAATTAAAAATTAAAAAATAGTTTTAGAATTTCTAGTATATATGGTCCTATGTTTAATAACACAGTTTTCCCTCCGTCCCACCAATTGTTTACATTGGGTTTGGGTACGGAATTTAAGAAATATGTATAAAGAAGTGGAAGAGGAAGAAAGATGGGTGAAGTGGTTGGACCCATTATTTTTTAATCGGTTTGGCTAGTGTGTGCCCATGGGCACATGCTAAGCACTAACATTAATAAAAATGGAAGGTTTTGATTGGTGTGGTTGTTGTAACTGCAGGGGGTCCACCATTATTAAAGAAGGTAAGCCAATAGAAACCCTCCAATTTCATAAATTTTGGTGCTTAGTGTGTGCCCATGGGCACACCATAGAAAAACCATTTTTCAATATATACAAGAGAGATAGTGAAATAAAAATAGTGTGAAAGGGAGAAAAAGTGATAAAGTGGTTGTACCCATTGACTTTTTTGAGAAAATTTTGTAATGTAAAGAATTGGGTGGGACGTCCGATAAACGAAACCGTAAAGAACTTGTTGAGACGGCGGAGTATATATGTTCCTAATAACATGTGGACTTTTCTAATTCTTAAATAAAATTATTCAAACATTTTTATCAAAAAAAAAAAAATTTATTCAAACATTTTTACTGACGTGTAAGTTTCACTGCCTAAAAATAGGGGAAAGAATAACTTTGCAACAATAAAAGGGAAGGTATAAAGATTTCTGCGCAAGAAACCCTTGGGTATAAATGGCGAAAAGATCAGAATATACGTCTTCTTCGCACAAGCAACTCCGTTTTCTCTTTCTCTCCGCGTCTCTCTATATATATCATACACAGATACACAATAAACAGACATCAATCCTGTTTAATTGAACTCACGAAAATTCAGTGAGATATATGTGAAGTAATCGATGGCTGCTTGCAAGCGAGTGTTTCAATTAGGGAGCAATTCGGCGATTTGCTTATCCAAATTATCAAAATTCGAATTAGCAAAGTCCAAACTGTACGGAACGGCAGCTGCTGCTTCGAATTCGAGTGCCAATCAGTTGAGTTATCGCAGTATCTCTCAGCACGTCAACCTCAATGGTTCTCGCGCCTTTCTCGTCGATACCTTAGCTCTTGTAAGCTCATTTGTTTTCTCGTTCTTGTATACAGAATTTGTCAATAGATGAAAATTGTACTTGTTCTTAGGGCTCATAATGAGGTTTAATTATTCTATTACTAGATGATTGGATACGAGCGGACTTGTTTAATTTGACTCTTTATGAATTTTGTTTTGTGATTTTACATGTTAAGAAACTCGTAGTTGATAGCGATATTTCTCGAGGACCTGTAGAATAAGAAATACTATTACAATCTACTTGCAATCTTGTGTCAATATGCGAGTTTGTATAGCACTGAGATTTAATTATTAGCTGAAGTTTAGTCGATCATTTTCTGTCATCTGTAGGGTATATCAATATAAAGAGCTTAGGGAAGAGTTAAAAGTAGATTTAAATGTTCTATTTCTATGTAATTGGATGCGAGCACTGAGTTTTTTTTTGGTGTATTACTTTGTTCGTGTTTGTGTCATCTATCGATGATGTTTGATTTTGATTTTGTAGTTGTATATGTCAAAACCTGTAGTTGACGGATACAATTTTTCTTGAAGAGTTGTTCAATAAGTGGACCTGTTCATAAAATATTTCAATCTCTCTGATGTCTTGTGTGTATATAGCATTGTAATTCACCTTGGACTTTGGTTTAATTGTTTTTGTTATTTACAAGACAGGCATACTAAGTGTTATGTCAATTGAGAAGATTTTGTGTGCCTGTTATTATGACAGGTGCGCAGGCTAGAAGCGCAAGGGGTCCCTTCCCAACAGGCCGAGGCAATAACAGCTGCTATTACTGAAGTTTTGAATGACAGCTTGGAAAATGTATCTCATGCATTCGTTTCAAGAGCAGAGTCGCAAAAGGTTCTGTTATGTCATTTTTTGTTGCTTAACTTCCACAGTAATGCTTTGCTTAAAAAAGCTATCAAGATAGAATCATTTGGCTTTGCTTGAAATGTGATTGACCTTCGTTGCGTTGGTTGTTATAGGGTGAAATGCTCCAGGAAGCTAATCTTTCCAAGTTCAAAGCTGAGATACAGAGCTCGCAGGTACAGCTGATTTACTTTATGGACATGCAAGTTATGGAATACAATGTCAGCCGACTTGAAATTCTAGATACTAGCTATATTGATTTTTAGATTTGTTAAATTGAAATGAACAACTTGAGCTCTCAGTAGTAACTTAATAGACGAAACTTAATAGACTTGAAATTCTAGATACTAGCTATATATGAAGATTGGTTTCACCTCTAACCTGATCTGAGCTGATCCTTGCATCCAACGGATCCTAATGCTTCCACTTGTCTTGAGTTTGAACTGTTGATGTATTAGAGTTCATTCTATTATATTGATCCTTGTGCTTAATACCATCACACACACACACATAATGCGTTATATTGGTATACAATGCACAATAATAGGAGTTTTGCACCTAAAAACAAGTAAAATTGGTGTATATACTCTCCACATTCTACATCTTTTATCTTTCCATTTGATACTTGTATATTGATACATTTGTCTTCGTACAAAATGCAGGCATCCCCAACAATCTTAACTTCTTATATTATATTAGTAGCTCGTGTTATCATAAGAGCTTCTTTTCCAAGTTGTGAGATAAAACCGTATATAAAAAGTTGAAGTTGCTTACATTAAATTAGAGCATTGGCTGCTCAGTGAAAAAGAGGTTATCAGTTATCGTGCAAAAGGTGATTAGTTACTGTGCTTTCATGGAATTATAAGTCACTGAAACAAACAGAACTTAGTCACTAATACAGTAATATGTACATCACTCTTAGTGTGAATCATTTGATACATGGTGTGACGCCCAATTAGGGATTGAGAATACTTTTTGTTGCATGAGAAGACATCTGATGCAGGCAACGTAAGTTTTAGGTATCTCATGCTGGCTAGAATGTGAAACTCTTTGGTAATCTGTAATGGCAAGACTGCATTGAATTTGCTTATGACAATATTTCGGACCAGACTGTATTTCATTCTTGAAAATAAATTGTGTTGCAGGAGCATCATTTTTCATTGTTGCAACGCGAGACTGAAAAGCTGCAGAATGATATAGGGAAAATCCGTAGTGAACTGAAGTCTGTCTTCCAACATTTGCTTATTACTTTCTGTTTTACCCTTGGATAATTTTCTCAAGTCTAAGAATTGCTATCTAAAACAGGTACGAGGTTGACAAGGTCACTGCTGGCCAGAGATTGGACTTGAATCTTGAAAGAGGGTAAGGACATTTTTTTTTTTTTTTTGTGATAGTATCCGGTAGAAACATGTAAAGCTCAAGGTGGAAGTAGAAATAAATATGTGACATACTTATAATTAAATATTGTCTCGAACAATTTAAAACATTGTATTAGTATTCTTGATATTGGGAAGTGTAGGCAAATAATTTTATCATCATAGTACTTTTTGTCCTTTTTATGTACTTATATTTTGTTCCGCTGCTGTTATTTCCAATTTACAAATTTTAATTCGACTTGTACTGATGTTCATGTATTTATTAGCAATTTTGGTTCAAGCTCCTTTTGTGTCTGCTAATTGCTAGTTGCTATGGAGTGTAGGCGTACACGTGACGAGCTTGCAAATCAGAGTACAGAAACCACCAACTTGAACAACAAGATTGACAGGGTGAGTTTCTTCATTCTTGTTGCGCGTTTGAAATAATTGCTTTGCTGGGATAACTTTATAAATTTTTATTTTGCCAACAGGAAATTCAAGGAATAAGGGCTCAGTTGGAAGGGGCAAAGTATGATATTATCAAATACTGCATAGGTACCCTCGTCTCCGTTTCTGCAGTTGGTCTTGCTGTACTCCGCATCTTAATGTAGGGTAAATAAAACTTCAGATGGTGGCACTTTAAGAGAAGGGGGGTGCCAATTGTTTGAGGCCACAGATTTATTTGTTTTGCTCATTGTTCTCTCTCCATTTTGGTCATATCTGAGATTTGTGGAAAGAGTTTGGACAGTTGTTGGTCTCATTGGATATGGGAGAATAATTACTACTAGAGAAAATCAGTGCACACTAACCTGATTTCTTTTGTTGTTTGATTCCTGTCTATTGTACCTAGCAAAGAACGATGAGATGGGGAATGGGGGGTGGGGGGGGGGGGGGGGGGGGGGTTATAGGTATATAGATTTTGATATATTACTGATTCACATTGTTTTGAGTCGCTCTTTATTCTAATATGCATATATGAAATGTTCAAACTGCCTAATTCAGGTCTTAAGTATTCTACCAAACTAGTCATATCAATTTCAGCTTTAGACAAGCTGAGAATTGCCTTGGTACTGTTGTTATGTTGTGGTAACATATAACATTAACCGGACATATATGATAGCACTGTTCCCCTTATCCAATGTGTATTTGTAGTCTGTAGATGGTACCTATTCGAATACAGTTCTACCATATTCTCGGCACTACTAGTAGCTTGATTAGGTAAGTTTCCCTTCTATCGTCACGGTGTTGAGAGAATTAGAAAAAAAAATTGTCTACGAAGTGTATACTTCTGTGAGGACAGATTACTTAGCTCACCAATTAAATACATATTACACACATTTTTAAACATGCAAGCCAAGTACGGAACCTAATTAGAATATAAACACCTCTAGCATGCTTATACAATATATGCATTAAGTGTTTACAATCTTTGCTATCACCTCTGTTATGTATTTAGAAATTGTAAATCTAACTCCCTGTACAAGGTTAATGAATTGATATTTTTTTTCTGCTATTAATTGTTTAGTTTTTATGGATATGTTTTACACTTTAGTGTTTGTAATCGAACAATTAAGTACCCAACATCTTTTTGTTACTATATTGTGTTAGGATAATGCAAAAGAAAATAAACATTATTACCAATATCAACTGAACTACTTACTATTGCTGTCCATCTTTTCATGAAAATTGGCACTTCTGATCTTTTCACAAAATTGTGAAGCAGGTGTCCTCATTTGAGATATGAATATCTGAATTTCTCAACCAGTGAAGTTATATTCTTATATATCGAAATGTTGGCTGACTTGACTGGCTTTCTTATCTATACTGTAAAACGATCTCTATATACTATTTGGTCGAATACTGATCCCTATATGTGATTTAATCGAATATTCAAACCGTAAAAATCAATGTCATTTGATAATATTCTCGTGTTTTCTTATTCTGATAGAACATGATCTATAAAAGAATGTGATGTTTCGATAAAATATTATTTTATCCGTCAGAAAATGTTATGTATTTGTTTTCAAAGCAACAAATCTGATCCTTGTATCGTTTTGTGAATATTTGTATTAAATTCAGTTAATTTTGCGTAGAGTTAACTGCACTTTCGAACCCTTAATTTTGCTCCAAATGCAGTTTAGTACCTGGAATTTAAAACGTGACAATATGCACTCTACCCTTAACATTCGCTTGCAAGTTGTGCCCTTTGTTCATTTTTCTGTTAAAATCGTCAAATAATGTTAAGTTTCACGCGGGCTTATGGGTAAGATTTGTGCATCGCCACAGTACATATATTTATTTGCTTCTTCAAAGCACACTTGCATGAGTACAATAACAACATAAATATATGTAGGGCCACACTTGCTTTTAATTTTTATATTTATCGGTTTCGGTTACCGAAATCGAGCCGATTATAATCAAACCAGGGTTTTTTAAACCGCAATCGAATCCGAATCTGAACCGGCGGTTGCGGTTTTTGATTTTAAAAACCGAAAATATATGGTTGTGGTTTAGGTTTTGTCCAAAAACTAAACCAAACCAGTCCATGCCCATGCTTTCCACTAAATATATGTCCAGCGGTCATGCACAAATCTTACCCATAATACTCAAGTAAAACTTAACATTAACAGAGATATTTTAACGGAAAAGTGATTAAGGGTACAATTTGGAAGCGAATGTTAAGTGTAGAGTGTATATTATCACGTTTTAAAGTTCAGGTACTAAACTGTATTTGGGGCAAAGTTAGGAGTTCGAAAGTACAGTTAACTCTTTTGCATATAAACTATCGATCTCTGCACTCATCACAAACGTAAAACGACACCATAATCTCTAATGCTTCATCACGCTAGAATCAGAGCATATTGATAAGATAATATTATTTTCAAAATATTATATTTCTTCTATCGGATGTAACCACAAAATTTAAAAAATATTGATATAAATATTAGTTTTTATAATATTGTGTAGCAAATAAATAATGTTTTTGTACTTCTTACTCCGCACCAAATTTTTTAATAAAACAGGCTAAAATCATCATACATACAAGATATAATGACATTATATGTAAATATTCTGTTATTATATTCAATTGTCACGAATAGAAATAATTAATTTTTTATATGTTACTCGAATATAACACTACGTCAACATATTTGAAAATTATGAACAAGAACATACATTTCAAATTAATTATTATACAAAAAACTACAAACACAACATGCAAAATATTTCATATTTTTGTAATAAACAATACCCACAATATAACTTAAAGCTGTGTTTTACGTCCAAAACGCAACTTGAAATCGTGTTTTAACGGCCGAAACGTAAGTTCGTATTGAGAGTGACCTGTTTCTAAGTGACCTGTTTCTCAAAAATTAAAAATCTCACCTCGCGTCAAGTTTTTATTGAAAAACGAAAAATGCAATTTTAAGCCGTGTATTTAAGTGATAATGAAATTTTTCTTTCTAGATAATGACAAATGAGATATTATGTATCATAAAAAATAAATAACACTCAGGGTCTTTTATCATTTTATGTTGTGGAATTAAATTAATATTTGAATTTTAAAAAAATTCGATTTATGTAATATTTAATAAATAATGTAAAATTTGGAAAATAGATCAAAATTAGAAATAAGATAATTCTTAAAATAACTTATATTTCTGATTCTCGATAATAAAGTTCTGTATCATGATACAAAAAATACTGCAATTTAATGTCATTATAATTACAATAAATAATAATTTATAGATTTAATATGAACTTAACAACAAAAATACCAAATTAAAATTTCTGTCTTGATCATTATTTAAATCACACCTACAGGCTCCTGCTCTGAATTTGTGAGAAAAGTATTTAACACAGGAGGCGATTCAGTCCTCCACTATCTCATGTAATTAATCACATGGAAGCAATTAGGAAACAAGCATCCAAGCTCCGAGAGCAAGTCTCTCGCCAACAACAGGTAGATCCTCCTTGCATCAAACGGAATTTATTCGATATATTTTATTTAACGATCGATTACGCGTTTCATTCATTTTAGATCTGTTGATTCTATTTCTTGGAATCATCGATGATTTATTATGTGTTTGTTTATTTGAATTCTAGATTTGTGTATGCATAAGAACATAATAGAGGAGGATGTGATTTGTGAAATGAAAGATTGAGAGGGAGATCCAGAGAATATATATACACACACATGAATACATCACACAAATTACCGTGGATGTGTTATAAATTCCTCTTCAATCACCAATTATATTGCCGTATTGTGCTAGTGATGAAATTACCGAAGGACTTTAGGTGTAACTAATGGTAGCGTGCGAAAGATAAATAGGCTGCTTCTATGGACTCTTCTGCCCTATCCGCATCCACCATGAACACAACTTACCTACATGAGGTGAACAATAAAAAGTTACACATGAGACGGTTCTAATACATTGGTACCGACTATAATAATAGTGATGACAGTCGAGAGAATTAGCTCCTCCTGCAGGCCAAAACTAGAAAAATGCCAGGTTCCAAATTTGTAGTAGAAAGAATTGATCAGCATATTTAGGGAGTGTCTTTTCCTAAAAGAGCCTGCTTCAGCTTCTACCGATTGTTTGGCAAAAGAAGTTAGGGAGCTTATTCTTACCTATTCTGAAGACTAGTTTCTTTTTTCTTCCGCATCAACTCAATACTCCGACTCCTGGCCTTATACGGTTGTGCCATATCCTTTTAATTAACTCCTTACCTCGCCAATTTTCTGTTTTATATTATTTTTTATTCTAGATGTAGAAAACTATGTATGTGTAGTAGTGAATTTAAATAATACACAATTAGACCCAGGATGTTAAATAAAAATGAGCTCAGATATATGATTAATATAGAAGGCAGGTTTTGCGATGCTGGTTGGCGGAAGGTGCTAGTCTTTATGGCCTCAAGTAGAAAATTTGGTTCAAGAGCGGGTTTTTAATAAACAAGGTAGCAAATACAAGCTTAATGGCGGTTTAGTTGACACTTTCAGAATTCATCTCTACAACCTAGATAATTAGATATTAGTCTTTTAATGTAGTATGCTTGAAATTTGAAGAAAAATTCTTAGTATGGGGAACAAATATTCATGGGCAAATGGATATAACTTGTAGATGAACATATTGGCAGTGTAAATAATAAATGGGATAGGAGCCCCTTCACATCTCTAAACAATTTAGTCAAGGCTATAGACAATTGACCACGTAATTATAAGAAGAAATGGAATGATGTATCTACTAAGATTTATTTCTAGTTATATGCTAGATTTGGGTGATTACTACAAACAAAGGAAGCATGGGTGTGGGTGCGGGGATGCGCAGATACAGAATTTCAGCAAATCAAAAAGCATGGGGATGCCGGTGTTGGGGGATACGTCTAATATAAAAGTATTAAAAATATATATACAGATTATATATATATATATATAATTTAAGCAACAAATTTTAATTAAATTAAACAGATCCTGAATAATTGAAATTCATAGTAATTAAAGTAATTCAATTATTTATAGAAATAATAATAAATATGTAAAAGAAGCAAGCAGATCATAAAAATATATAATAAAACATATCTTATGGGTACCCACAGACAGTGAACGGTCAAAATACACTTATGCAGACAAAAAACTCAAGACACACACATGCTTCGGCAAGAAAACAAATCTTAATCAATACATTGGCAACAAGAACTGGTAACTGGTAATGAGAAGGAGATAGAATGGCGATTCTTCTTCCTTTCTCTCAGTCGTCTCTTCAGATTAATGGAAGCCTGAATCAACTGGTAGGTCAAAGTTAATCAAATAATTATAAACTAGGCAATCCCATAACCCCTTCCCGCATTCCCCAAGAATCTGATCTGTAAAAGACGGGAACACTGTGGGTGCCGCACCCCTGCCCCGAACATATCCGATGCGCGGTGCAGTGGGTAAGTGCCGCACCCCTGCTTTCTAGCTACGAAAAGGGTGCTTCTGGAGAGTAGTTGTGATAAAGATTTATGTACTGAATAGAGAGCAATATTGGTTTAATTTTGTTCCCAACTCATCGTCATGATTTTTATGTGTCTAAATGAGATGAATGTTTTCCGCTGTGGCGTGTTATTATTGTTAGTTTATTACTATATCAGAAAAGGTTAAGAACCGGAATTCTTTGAATGTTTATTGCTAAATTCGTAGCTTCAAATGTTATCTTGAAAGATATGAATGGTGGATACCTTTTTAGGTTTAGGCCAAATTATTTCTTGTATATTCTTTCGAAGAAACTTTTTCCATAGTGGTGCAATGATAAAAAGAACTAGGAGCCTGCAATATTGTTGGTCCAAAATCTCTAATATAGAGTCTTTATAAAGATGATGAGACTTAAAATTGCATAAGAATTTACTTATGAATGAGTCCAAAGTCTGCCACTCATTTTTAAAGTTGCCATTGCTTTCTTGTATGAGGTATGAATCACCCATGAGTTCGTCATAAGCTATATGATACAAATGGTTTTTTATCTCTTGAATTAAGTTTCTATGATACATAATGCGTGCTACTGTGCACTCTTGATCTGGCCATGAAATATACATTTCTAGTTGTCTATATATTTCAAGAAAACATAATGTTTATTGTAAGTGGATTTTACTTCAGGCTGTCCTCAAGCAATTTGGAGCTGGTGGTTATGGTGGTTCTGATTTTGCTAGTGATGGAGCAGAATTTCAACAGCACCAGAAACTTGAAAAATTATACATATCCACACGCGCTGCGAAGGTATCTTTTTCCTGAAGTTGTATTTTTACTCTTGTACCAAAATTAGATTAAGATGTAAAAGCATTTGAGAATACGGTTTCCTAGTCACCTGTTTTTAGAGTAACTGTGTTGTCCAACTGACATAGATCCTCCATGCATCCCTAACCTTGCACAGTTATAAGGACTTTACTATTAATGTGCTGTACGCATTTCTATATCGTGAATATATGGGTACAGGTCGTAGGAATTTTTTTTTGTCTTATAAGTTGGTAGCCATTATATATATGTATATCTGTCTCTGTTCTCCCAAACCCGTGCAGAGGTCATGACCGATCAGCATTATTATATTTTCCTGGCTTATACTTTTGCAGCATTTTCAAAGGGATATTGTACGTGGTGTAGAAGGTTATATTGTTACTGGCTCCAAGCAAGTTGAAATAGGTGAATTGATTTGCTTACTTTCATGTTATTTGCTTAGTTAGCATGTCGTAATAGGCTCATTCTGATGTTTATTTATTTTTTAATCAACAGGGACAAAGTTATCAGAAGATAGCAGAAAATATGGTGTTGAGAATACATGTACCAGTGGCAGCACATTGTCAAAAGCTGCAGCAAGTTTTGGACGTGCTCGTGCTCAAATGGAGAAGGAGCGTGGAAATATGTTGAAAGCCTTTGGTACACAGGTTGGATTATTTTCTGCCATTTCTATTTTTTGAAATGTGAACTAGGAATAAACTAGCCAAATCCTGTTTGAACTCATTTTATTAACCACTAGCATTAGAGCATATAATATACTTCAAATGTGTGGAAAGGTATGTTAATATCCAAGGGCACACTACTGGGACTGATTAGATATTTTAAAATCTCCGTTCTTGATTATTCTAAACTTTTGTTTTCACCTTTAGGCTCATATCTTCTTGAAGCTATGATTATTGATGACGGTTATAAAGTTTGTCCAAATTAACGTGCTGGTCCATACGTGTGATATGGATTGGTTTTGGGTAAATAAATGTAATGTGTCCCTAGACTAAATGAAATTTCTAGTGTCTGGTTCTTAAAACAAAAGATTTTTGTCATACGTCCAAATTCCTATGCTGTTTGAGGTGGAAGGACGCCTTCCCAGAGCTTCGTGCGTAGGCACGAGGCATTAAGGGGAGGCGTTTTGAAGCTTAGAGTCATATAAAATTATGTACAAACAAATGCAGAGATAAAAGGGGAAATTATCTACATGCTTCAATGTATGAAATAAAGTATAACACTAACACGCCAGTTAAAATGGTGTTATATTTTTATTGCCAAATCAAATTTGTTATTCAACACCATATTTTGGTTAAAGTTATTGAGGAATTCAAGTATGGGATTACTTCTATATAACATCAACCCGATGCCTAGAAGTTACTTAGATATTCAGTTCGTCATCTGTCCAGAATTTAATGCTTTCTCCCATTTTACATTTTGAAAAATTGCTCTTTTTTGGTGACCATCTATTCGTTCAATTATCAATATAGGTACTACTTGAAATTACCTAAATCTTTGTAGAAAAGGGTATTTCACTCTTCCATATTCCTGTTTGAATTAACCACTTCGTAGCAGATGCTGCACAAAATTGATATAATTATTGGCTTTTGAATGTTCCTGTGTTATATATGAAAGACATAATATTTATGGAGGTTATATTTGAAATGATGGAAAGCCTTTTAAGAGCTACTATTCTGTTTCTTTTGTCAGTTGTTCTAATCATTAAAATCATGCTCGTGTAAGATTAGAGCAATGTCACTTGGTTAATTGAGACTAATATATATGTGTTGATATGTCACCTTTTTTCGTTCATGTAAAAGATCATTTGTTTTATGGTTCTTATGAAATATGGCTTGCTGAGAGTAGCACTTCCTCATTATATACTGGTATAAACAGTGCAATTTTTTCCTATTAAGTGTGAGTGACTATCGAAAAGTTAACTTCTATAATTGCGTTGCATGTTTCACTACTTCTGTTGCTTCCACTAGTTTAACTTCAGGATTCTTGTATCTTCCTTGTAACAATACTAGAGTTTTTTAGTAGTTTCGTCTTCTGGGGGTTTCAGGTTGCAGAACCTTTAAGAGCGATGGTAATGGGAGCTCCTCTTGAAGATGCTAGACATCTTGCCCAACGTTATGATCGAATGAGACAAGAGGCTGAAACTCAGGTATCATTCAGAATCGTTCTACTTCAAAATTGTATGCACACTCTCGACTCTCCTAATTAATGACATATCTTTTTTTATAATCTTTGAGGTCCTGTGTTAGTAAACATGTTGTAAAATAGTTGATACAATATCTAGAAATATTAGACGAAGTTTCTGGAATGGCAAGGTTTCCCCAAGCATGTAATACCAATTTCTCTCAAACCTAGACAGGCCATTGAAGTTTCAAGACGACAAGCTAAATTGAGAGAAGGTACAGGAAACCCAGACATCGTTTCGAAAGTTGAAGCAGCAGAACAAAAGCTTCAGGATCTAAAATCAAACATGGGAATATTGGGAAAGGAAGCAACTGCAGCAATGGCTGCTGTTGAAGCTCAGCAACAAAGGTTGACACTCCAGCGACTTATTTCCATGGTAAATGTCTAAAGGAAATCCTAGCTAAGCCTAATATATTATCAAATCTTACATTCGCGATGAAGGCAAATAATAGTTTTTCTTATGTTTTTGTTATAGGTTGAGTCGGAGCGTGCTTATCATCAGAGAGTACTCCAGATACTTGATCAGCTTGAAGGCGAGGTATGAAATTGTATAGCTAATGTCTTTTGGCAAAGAGCTTTCATTACTTAAAGGCTTCTACGTATGTTCCTGCTATAAATTTTTGATCTGCTTTTTCAATATCTCTACAATAATTTGGATTTAGGCTTGGTCTACTATCAAGATTATCAAAAACTACAGGATGCCTACATTTATTTTATTGGAAATGATCAAGCAATTGCTTGGGTTCATGTAGTTTAGTTCTATAAGGGATTATTGCTTAGTCTTCTTTCAGAAAGAGGACATAAAAAGTAGGAACTTGAACATATGTTTAATGAATGACAAAGACTGGCCCTATTTCTTCGGAATTCAAGTAGTTAATTATCAAGTCATAATTTTGAAGATTAATGGTGCAAACTTATTAGGCGATAAAGTAAGACTGCTATCTTATTAGATTATGCCATTTGCAATCTGCTTAGAGTTTAAAGAGGCTGTTATTTGTTTTCTTATTATCAACTTTTTCTTTTTTGTATTATTCATTCATCTTTTCCCTTTTATTAAATTTGGCAGATGTTATCAGAACGACAGCGAATTGAAGCAGCACCTCCTGCTCCCAATGTGGAAAGTAATCCTCCACCGCCACCTTATGAAGAAGTAAACAATGTTTTTACTACAACACATAATGGATCATCTGATGACATGGATTATTTTCTTGGAGAAGTAAGTGAATTGTGTGAAATATTTGTTCAATTGAGCTTGTGCCCTTTATGCACTCGTTATGATTGATGCCTATGATTCCATTGATATGTCATGTAATCATAGTTGAATTTTGTAGTTCCCATTTCTAGAAACTTACCTTGACACCCTTTTTGTGTAGGCTCTATACTCGTATCAAGCAGAATCGGACGTGGAGCTTAATTTGTCAATTGGTGACTATATTGTTGTTCGCAAGGTTTGTAACTGGCTTATAGTTAAACTTGGTGCTTGAGTTTCAGTAATTTACTTCATGAAAGCATACACTTGTGGTCCGCACTAGCATCCCAACTCACTGAGTAGTGAAGATCTATTGGTGTGCTAAATTACCACACCTCCATTGATTTGATGCTTCTAGAAGCAATAATATTCATCTTTAGGTGTTTATTTTGTGCATAACATACATTTAATCTCTCCTGGTTTTGCTTTAGCAATACATATCATTTTCATTACTAATATATTCAAGATCTATTACCAGTGTTCGAACTTGTTGATTACTCGCTTGGGCCCTGTTTTGTTACTTGGCAGTCATTTCTGCCTCTTTATGGTTCGGTAATTATGCACAAGCATAATCAAGTCAAAACACTGATCCTATGGACTTGGTTGTATTATTTTCTCGGTGCATTGTGAGTTGGTCAATTTACTCTACAGTCTACATTTCCCATGAAACAAACATGGCCCAGGGGTTTATTGTAGGTGCTGAAATTTATATATCTATAACTGATTACCTCTAGTTACTTTGTTTATGTATACAATGGATGGAAAATGCATATGATTAGGTAATAGGTGCCCCTTGTGCTCTCTTACATGATCGTCTGGCGAAATATCGCATTAGTTTGTGCCACTTGGCTGGCACTTTGTTTCTTAAAGTCTGATCATGTTGCAGGTGTCTAACAATGGCTGGGCAGAAGGTGAATGTAATGGGAAAGCAGGCTGGTTTCCATTTGGATACATTGAAAGACGGGAACGAGTTCTTGCTAGCAAAATTGCTGACTTATCCTAGCACAATCTGGATCATATTTGTAGTGTGCCCGTATTATTTGAGCGAAACATAGTGAGCATGCATTTGTAGTTGCAAATACAGAAAGCCAGCTTTTTTTTTATTATTATTGTTACTATTATTACTTTATGAATTTTGTTTTGTTAAATGTATCTGAGTTTTGGTTTTCGTAAATTCGCCCTTGTAGGCACACCTGGCCTTAGGTAAACAAGGCTTCATATGTTGCTGTCATTTAGGTTAGTCTTCCACCATTTTTCCATTTGCTTAAATTGGTATATATAAATAGGGAAATGACCTGATCGCAAAAATATGAAGACGGTAGCCCTAAATACCTTTTATATACACACTACAGTCTACAGTGATGGAGATGGAAAAAAAAAAAAAAAAAAAAGACGCTACCTAGTTTTATTGCGTTGCAAAAGACTGTCTGGTGGGCGTGGCTCTTCCGTTGTGGTTAAACGGAAATCTGACTGAATAAGGTAGTGATACTGTGACAGGTCCGATAGTATGAAGCTGACCAAATGATTAATAATTGATATATTTTCGATGTTAATAACGGACTATAATTTTATATATTGAAAAATATCTATGTGTTTGATAAACAATAATTGAATAATTCAAACCTTAGGCATTTATATCCAATCCAGAAAAAAGATTTTCTTTCTTCTTTTTTTTTTTTTTTTTTTTAAGGGCAGAAAAAAGATTTTCGATATAATGAAATCCGATCAAAATTTGTTGGTTAGGGTTTAGAGATAGATAAAAAAAAAATGAATTTGGATTATTGCCATGTCCTCTCCAATTCCTGACAACATTCGGGCAGAAATACAAAACATTTGACAGGAAAAAAACCTAGAACATGGACATGACAAAGAAACCGAAATCCAAAAGGCCGAAGCAGTGGACAGATGTAGAACGCTACTAAAATAAGTGGACATATTATAAGTCATAAACTAAAGAAAATAAACGATAAAATGATGTTATACGTCTATTCATGCAAAAAACTAGGAAATAACCCACGGTTTGTTATGCCAATAAAGTAAATTGATATCAAGCAATTCTTCTCATCTCCCACATTTCTTAATCTATATCTACCTTGCTCTACACACATATATACAGCGCACCCCCCACAGAAGATCTCAGTTACTGCACATTTCTTGATTCAAGGTTAGTCATCTTTTTCTTACATTTGCATGATGATATTGCATCTCCCTTGTTCACACACACACACACGGATTCGTCTTCACAGATTTTTTATTAGAAGAATTGAATTTTACTGTTTTCCTAGCTAATTGACACTAAATATATATTGAATTGTTTGCACTGCATTTTTACTCTGTTGAATATTTTTTTACTGGGCTCTTGTTAAATATATACTTTTGAGTGATTTAAGCAGGAGGCTGGTGAGCAATAAGTTGTGTGGCTAGCCATATTAGATCATTTAGTGTTTCTTTTGCATTGAAAATTATGCGGCATTGAGAAAAAAATTGTTTTGTATAATTTTTAATGTCGTAATTAGGTCCGATACTTAATAATGTAATCTGCAGTGTCTGACAGTCATAAGATGTCCGATAGTGGAGGAGAGCCTATTGTGGCAGACCCTGTTGATAAAGACAGTGAACCAGCCGGGTCAGAAGCTGCATGCCTATCTATTGTTGTGCTTGGTGCTTCTGGTGATCTTGCCAAGAAAAAGACTTTCCCCGCACTCTTCAAACTCTATCGCCAGGTCTTTCTATCTGCTTAGTTTCATAATGAATTGTTTAAGATCTTACGTCTTCATGGCAGGGTACGAGACTGAATTTTGTGCCTTATGCTGGTTTGATGTGGTCTTTGACAGGGTTTCTTGCAGTCACATGAAGTTTACATCTTTGGCTATGCCAGGACCAAGATTTCAGATGATGACCTCAGAGACCGTATTCGGGGGTAATACTCTTGTAATCTTGTTGATGGAAAGTAGATTACATAGAAAGTGAATCTAGAGTGGTACACTGCCAGTTTCTGTTAGCTTCCTTCTGGAAGAATACATATTTTAAAAATTACAATCTAAGTTCAGAACTTCCCTTCTTTATTTTTTCTTTATGTAAATGACAATGGGTAGGATGTTATGACTTTGACCTTCTTTCTTTTCCTCATGTATATAGCATTTTATTTTACATTATTACTATTGCGTCAATAACATAACTTTTACACAAATTTTATCTGGATCAGACTTGTACACTGGTAGAGTGACATATTAACCAAATTACTGTTGACTAGTTTTTTAATTTGTGCAGATATCTTACTCCAAACAAGAATGCTGCAGAAGGACACACGGAAGATGCAACAAAGTTTCTGCAACTGGTTGGTGAAGCTGTTTATGTGATTCTCAGTTTAATAAATTTCCATCCATGTCCAGTTATTACCCATGTCTTGATTTTTTATTGATCACGTAGATCAAATACGTCTGTGGTGCTTATGACACGGAAGAGGGTTTTCAGTGTTTGGATAAGGAAATATCTGAGTATGAAATATCAAAAAAGAGTATTGAAGGATCGTCCCGGAGACTATTCTACCTCGCACTTCCTCCTTCAGTGTATCCTCCAGTCTGCAAAATGATTAGGACTTGCTGCATGAATAAATGTATGCTCTTGTATGTAGCAGCTATCCTCTAATAATTTTACTTTATTAAAAGTTTATTGATTTTTTAATAGTATCCAACATTCTTGTCTTAATGGTTGAATAATATGCTTTTGTCATTGGATAACAGGGATTGTCTTTCCCCACATGAAAATATCTACAACAATTGGTTTATAGATGAATCATTGGATATGTAGCCATGAAACTAGACTATCACAACCAGTCCCTGCCATGTTTTATGATTGGAACATAACTCTTACATGCTTGTTAATGTACATTTCAGCTGATCTTGGTGGATGGACACGTATTGTTGTTGAGAAGCCCTTCGGTAAGGACTTGGAGTCAGCCGAGCGTCTCAGTAACCAGATAGGAGAACTGTTTGAGGAGCCACAGATATATCGTATTGATCATTATTTGGGGAAAGAGTTGGTGCAAAACTTGGTAACACATGTCAAAATTGTCAAGCACTTGAACTTGATGCCTTTCCTACCTCGCACTTGTGGTATTCTTATGTTCATATTAATTTTTTGTAGTTGGTACTTCGTTTTGCTAATCGTTTTTTCCTGCCTTCATGGAATCATGACAACATCAGTAGTGTACAGGTTCGTGTCTAGATTCTCCACCCCACTTATACACACAATAAAAAGGCTTCCTTTATTTAGCAAAAAAAAAAAAAAAAGAGGCTTCATTTATAATTAGTAGAGGTTTCTTTGTTTAGTGCCTGTAAGGAAACAACAGTGGCTTGCAACAAAGGTTGACATATCCTCCTTCACCAATTATATTGCTGTTTTATAAAAAATATAAATTATTGTCATGATACGTTTGGCATTATCTTGGTTATTTGGTCTTAAATTATCTTCTTGCAAGATTGAGATCACACAGTATGTTTCTTATCATAAATATTCTAATTGTATATGTTTGATAATAGCACCTAGCAGTATGTCATTGACTGATGATATTAATATCCCCCCACCCCCACTGTTATATTATATTCTATATTATCGTCACATGCAGATTGTGTTTCGAGAGGATATTGGAACTGAAGGGCGTGGCGGATATTTTGATGAGTATGGGTATGTTATCAGTGCAGAACAATTTCCTGATTGATATATACTTCCGTAATTGCAGTCCTGAAATTGTAATTCAAGGGTGACAGTCAAGAATTTTTATTTGGTCTGACAAGTTATATAGAAAATCTTAAGTTTTACTTGCATAACCTTATGTCGTAAGTTGTTGCAGAATCATCCGGGATATTATCCAAAATCATCTCTTGCAGGTGAGACCAATTTGCTGCATTTATACCATGTTTTGTGCCATTGACAATATTTTAATATTTATATAAATTTCGGCGGGATTCAAATCCAAGTTATCAAATAAATCCTTCAATTCAAATAGGAGATTACATTTTGATCCTGAGGGACACCTCTTTCTGGTTTTGCTTTACATATCTAATACTGTGTTCTGCTAACTCTAGGTTCTTTGCCTTGTTGCTATGGAGAAACCTGTCTCTCTTAAACCTGAGCACATTCGAGATGAGAAAGTGAAGGTGAATGTATAATTGTGGCTTTAATTATGGCATTAATTATGGCAATATGATTTCCTTATTTTTATTTTTTTTCATAGTTCTTCCCATTATCACTTTCTGTCATCTAACTAGCAGCAAATATATTTCTTTCTTAATACTAACACATTCACCTTATTCCATTAAGTGTTCTCTAGTGGTTCCAACTTTCTTATTTTACTAACTAGTTGTTGAGAACTCAGGTTCTTAAGCCTGTATATTCATGAGAAGTGCTGTTTTGTACTTCTTGATTTTCTTCTTTGGTACAATATAATTCCAAATTCATTTGGACTAATTTTCATGAGCTGCACAATTTCCCTTTTTACTTGATAGTATTAGTGTAAATGCAGGTTCTTCAATCTGTAGCTCCAATTAAAGATGAAGAGGTTGTGCTCGGACAATATGATGGCTACTTAGATGATCCCACAGTGCCTGATGGCTCTAACACTCCTACTTTTGCAACTATAGTATTGCGTATACATAATGAAAGATGGGAAGGTATGTCATATTACTTTTAATCATTTTCTCTGATGCAAAATTGTATACGCATTAATAATGATAATTATTTATAATTATTAATTTATTTTTTGGGGGGAGGGAGGTGGTTTTTAATTGTAAATTAAAGATCTGTTTAATAGGCCTGAGGTAGTTTGTCCAGGCATCATGTATAGTCAGGATTGAGGTTATGAGTTCTAACTTCTAAGTCTGGTGAAGAATTTAACTAACAGGGTATTAATTTATAAAGAAATTAGTAAGTCACTGGGATTTCTTGGAGGAATTGTTTTTTGAGAGAGAATATTCTAGAAAGAAGGCTTACAATAGATATTTGTAGAAGTAATATAGCTCTCTCCTTGGACCAATGATAAAGCTACTCAGTACTTTTAGTTACGAACTGCAACTAGTACTAAACTTCCAAATTAAAACAAATTACTTATTAGTTAAATATTTAACTTTATTCGTTAACACTAACATCATCCTGTATACTCGTTGCAGGTGTACCTTTCGTGCTTAAGGCTGGAAAGGCATTAGCATCTAGAAAGGCAGAAATTCGTATCCAATTTAAGGAAGTTCCGGGTGATATATTTAAAAGTATTGTACAATTTTGTCAAATTTGCACTTTCCATTTTCTGTAGTAGTCTTATGTCCAAGCATCATATAGCCAACATGCTTGTGGTGTTAGAGCTCCAATTTAGTTCAGTGAATTTTGTGTTGCATCTATCTTTTTGATGTGTCCTGATCACACATCCATTTGTAAAATTGTCGGTGTTACTGATTCTTAATTGACTTATGTCTTGAGAAAAAAATAAAACAAAAATGTTTTAATAGCACTGGGTCATAATGGTGAATGACTCATCCCTTGTACCCTACAGTGTTGAGGGATTATAACAAAATTATCTTGTAGTCCTAAAATTTACAATCCAAATAACCTTCAGAATAGCTTACATGTGCAGTACCCACAATTTGACTTGTATTGATTAATGTTTCTTTATTGGTAGTTTATTGTGTTCTTGAGAACAGTTATATGGCTTTAAAGTTTAAGCGGAGTATGTTCTACTATATTTAGGTCAAAAGCAAGGGAGGAATGAACTAGTAATACGATTACAACCTTCAGAGGCCATGTATATGAAGCTTACAGTAAGTGACTTGTGAACCTAGCATTCTGATGTTATTCAGTTTATGTTCTTTATTGAGCTACATTTGATGATGCTGTTCAGAAGTGTTTGAAGTATCCTTATTTTTTTTTTCCTCCAAGTGCAAGGTCTATCAGTTTCACATAATAATTCCCAGTGCATCATTTTATATTTTTGTCATGTACCGATTGCAGAAATTTAGTACTCATACACACGTGCGCCCTCTATTGAGGCTTGAACCACGATCTCATGTTTCTCACCAGTTGCCTCGACCTCATGTTACTTAGAGAAGGGTATCCACTAGTCTGCAATACGATATAGATAAAGAAAAATATTTTTCTCATCTCCCATTCATAACTTGGTTTTTAGAAACTTGAAGATGATCTTAAGTCTTAACATGTGAAATTTTAGATTTCTTTTTAATATGGAAAGTTTAGTTACTAACATATGGATACTTTGGACCAACTAAAAATATGGACACTTTGACCAACTAAAATTCCCCAGGCGAATTGAACTTGCGATGCAAATATAAAAAGTATGGTGGCGAAGAAAGTTGCATTTTAGATTTTCAGAATAGGATACGAAAAAAATGTGTTGTGTCTGACATTCTAATACTCCATACCCTAATCCGAGAAACAAAATCTTAATAATTTAGTGCTATTAGTCAAAAATATTATTTATTAGTAAGACATAACTTTGAATCAATTGTGCGGTTATGCCTATTAAAAATAAATAAAAATGTTTGAAACTAGAAAATTAGTCTTGATTTTCTTTGGGGAGAGTTATCATGAGGAGTATAATGAAATTCATTGTTGCAAGTCCTTTCTCTTTTGAGCTTGTTTTTGTGCTGCAAATCCTCGAAAATAAATCATATCAGTGTTTTTCTTTTGATAATTTTGAATCAAAATATTCAAATGTTAAGCCGCACTCAGATTTATGTAGTGATCGATTGTGTATATGTTTGCTTGCATTATTCTTTTAATTGACTCTTGTTTTATCATGATTTTGTTAAGATATTTGAAAAATATATAGCATGAAGTTCTCCTAAAATCACTGCTAGTCATGCGTTCTCGCCTTCTTTATTTCTTTCATGTAGGTCAAACAGCCTGGACTTAAGATGGCAACTATCCAGAGTGAGCTAGACTTGTCCTATGGACAACGTTACCAGGATGTAACCATCCCAGAGGCTTATGAACGACTTATTCTTGACACGTATATGCCACTTCTTTCTATTAAATAGCGAATCCTCATTTTTATTTTGTAAATGCTATCACTGCCTTAATTCATGATTTGGGTATCAAAGTCTTGCCAAGATGACAATATACCCCAAGGTTTTCATTTTCATGCTCAATATTGTTTTTCGTCTTTCAGTATAAGGGGTGATCAACAGCATTTTGTTCGTAGAGATGAGTTGAAGGTACACAGCTCACAAATTTGTATCACATATCATACTTGTTTGGTTTTGATGTTTCTTTCATTTGGATTATCAGGTAGCCTGGGAGATATTCACCCCTCTGCTTCACAGAATAGATAAAGGTGAATTTAAATCAGTTCCATATAAACCTGGCAGTCGAGGTCCAGATAAAGCGGATGAGTTGCTGAAAGAAGTTGGCTATGTTCCCACACAAGGCTATATATGGATCCCTCCAACCCTGTAATCTGAACTACTGTAAGGTTACTAGGTTGCATGAAGACTTTGTTATAGCAAACTTTATAAGAGCAATACAATGCTAAATGCAAAATAGTTAAGGCTATAATATGTTAAAAAGTCATTATACTTCGATCCTAGTTACATTTGGGAATCAAATAATTCCATGTTTAAATAACTTTTTAACCGATTCTTCCAACATTTTTTGGAGCATGCTACTAACTTGCATTTATTTATATGAGTGGTTTTTATTTATTTATTCTCCTGAAGCATCTGAGTTGCGATGCTTGTCATGATGTCATCGTACATAATTTCCTTGTGATAAAATTAAGCATGCAAATTGACCAAGGGTTAGTATCATCTGTGATTTAAGAGGACTTAAATCTACAAAATATCAGAATGAGGAGAATATTGGAACCACAAACTGGCCATATATAAACTGTCTATTATTATTATGAGAGAACGAGAATGTGAATGGATTATTCCTGATGCATACATTAAAACTGTTTATGGTCCTCTCAACGGAATCAGGAGAGAGTTAATCTATAAACCTGGATTTTCCTTGAAACCAAAACCCTGGGATCAGTATATCCCGAAACAGGACGTTGGGAAAATGTACAATAATTATAATAGAACTTACGCAAAAACTACTGGCACCATACCACAAGTTAGACAATCCGCTCTCCCGCTGGATTACAAGAGGGTAGCTTAACAGTTAAAAATTGGGGGATGCACAATTGAACATGACCCGTAAATATCTACGTAGTTTATAGAATGTATTAGAAACTTTTAAGCTCTCCAAAACTGTTCACCCATCATCAAGTGGTAAGCAGAAGATATACAAGGCCCTTTAGATATTCCACTATTTCTGATCCCCCGAGTTTCGAACTACCATACACTCTGTCAACAAAAGTGATGGGAACCTGTAACAAGTGTTAAAGTCAGAATTTTAATATCCATGACAACATTGTTGACCAGATAATCAAGGCAGCACATACGCTTTTTGACATGTTTGGATATGATAATTATCTTATACCTACTATCAAAGTACAAATTAATCAATTTTCTACCTCTTCAATATGGTAGCCTTTTCTTGAAGCCCGAACAATCATCTCCATTTGGAAAACATATCCCTTGCTAACACACGAGCTTATGATGTCCTCAAGCACAGATTTCTGATAAAGCCTAAACAAACATAAAGACAGTGTAACTTGACATTGAAGAATGATAGGGTTAAAAACCTTAGTATTTCAGATAATGTACCGAAATGAACCGGTGAGGTCTGATACACCAGGCCAGAGCAGTGTGTGTGCTAGGACATTCGCTCCTCTACTTGTCAATTTGCGCATAAGATTCCATCCGTGAACGCCGCCACCTTTAACATACCGAGTTCCAGTAACAATACTTGCACCTGTCTCCATCTGCTTTCTAATTACATAGAACTTATTTAGTTAGCATATATGTTGTAGACGCATGACAGTTTTAAAAAATGAATACGACAAAGACCAGAAGGAGAAGAATGAAATTAGGAAGAAGAACTATGCATGAAAAGTAGAATTACAAAAACACAAGTTCTAGAGAAGGGTAAACTTGTATTCCCTCTGTCCCCCTCAGTTCTTTACGTTGCGGACAGAGGGTTCGACATGCATTTTATGTCTCTATAAAGTTAGTTACATAAATTATTTTAAACTTTTGAATAAAAATTTAATGTTTAAATTTTTAAACCAAAAAAAAATTAAAAATAAATTATGAAACTATACTTTATATACACCTTGAATTGCATGCCAAACAGTGAAAAAAATTGTAAAGAAATGAGAGGGACGGAGGGAGTTTTAGTAAAGATGATTCAAAAAAAAACTCCTGCAAGTCTTAACATATACCAATAGAATTACTTATCCATTAGCATTTACAAAGTGAATTATGATAATACAGTTCTTTAATTTAAATATGATTAATAGGCCGCAAATTCTAACACGTAAGTATCTGCTAAAAGCATCTGCAGACAACATTATTAGATCCCGCTTCTCTGTTTAGCCAGTTGCACATCAGGTTATAAAAAAACCAATATTTTGAAAACAAAGATGCTTACTTGATGAAGTTTGGCAGGTACTTTGGCTGCATAAACAGGGAAAAATACAAACAAGTATGAGAATTTAGCAGTAGCAGTATGAGCTACATATCTAATTTAGCAGTAGCAGTATGAGAAGCCAATTCAGAAAAAAAAACAAGTTAAACACCAATTACTTGTAAACAATTAAATTTCTATTAACTATCAATCTGTCATAGACACCCTAGTGTATCCTATAATTCTTCATAAAAATTTCATCAATGTGCTTTTGTTGGTGGGGGTTATAGTAACTAGCAAGATAGTTATGCAAGGAATCAAACAAGAAATGTTTATTTATTTTAATTCACTTTCAGATCAGCAGAATATAATATATACCTACCATTAGTCCATTACACCTGTATACTTTGAAGACTTAAATGAATTACGAATTTACCAACAAACAAAGCCTTAGGAGAAACCTATTTCCATGGCTTGATTAATCATACATGTTATTAACAATTTAAGTACTGCATACTAGAAACCCACTGATCACTACCAAAGTATAAAACTTCATTTAATGTCAATATTTAATGCGTATATCTGTATATATATTTATTTATCAGAAAATCAATAAAAATACTTACATGATGTGACAAATCAGCATCCATGATAACAACAAAGTTGCCCGAAGCATGCTTTAAACCATGAATATAAGCAGTACCTGAATTATATCTTTATAAACACTGACTTGATTGTTTTCACATATTATTTTGATAGGAAAGGGAAAAGATTTTACCTAATCCAAGCTTCTTTGGCCGAGCCCTTAAGAGCTGTAATTATTGAAAAAATATTATCATTCTATTTCATCACAAATAAAAAGTTGGAAGAAAGTATTGATAATTAATAGAGTGTGACTACATACAATGCGATCTTCACCATACACTTGCTGCAACTGTTTAACGATATCTTGAGTACCATCAGGACTTCCATCATCCACAACAATGACTTCAAAGTCAACGTCCCTAAACACAGGTGGCGATTTCAGAAAAAATCCAATAGACTGCGTGGCATTAAATAATAAACATGCTAAAAAACAATCAAGGAATGGGCATATAGTCTATAAAATTGGGCAAAATGTGAAGTGTTCACTGTAAGAAGGAATAACCGAAAATATGGAGAGGAGTTAAGTCTTTAGGTATTCCTTGCCTCTTCTCAGGATATGAATCATACTAGTTAAGTAAAAAAGTTTGATCATCTATCATTCTAAAGCATTACCATGTGGAAAATCAGTAGATTTACTCCTAAAAGCCTCGTGAGAGATCGAGAGAGAGAGAGAGAGAGAGAGAGAGAGAGAGAGATCAGTAAATTAACTACTAAAAGCACAGAGAGAGAGAGCATACGAAGGAAGGTGTTTGAAGACAAGGTAGATAATGAGAGCGATGTTAAGACGTTCATTGTAAGTAGGGATTATTATACTCATGTACTTGCCCTTCTTCTTCTCCTCTTCCATCTCTCTCGATCGATCCAAGCCTGCAGAAATTCCAATTCACCCCAATCGCTTTTCTTCTTCCAAATAGGCAACAAACAAAGTCACGGCCTGCTCCAAAAACGTCCACTCCGACCCGGCCGAGTATATTTGAAGTATTTTGAAAAATATACTAAGAGCTCAAGATTTGCAATTGAGATTTTAAATTATGCTGCAAAATCTAGTGGTACTCAATTAAGATTTTAAATGATGCTTTAAAATTTGACGGTATTCAATTGAGATTGTTTAAAATTTATTAAAATCTGATGGTATTCAAATGCTAATTGATTTTTTTGGAATCATAAAATGATGGATTTTGTGGTATTCTTCGGTGTATTTTAAGTTTTTTGAAATCCCACCAAAATTAATGAGATTTTGAAGCATTGTGTTTAAATCATATCAACTCTACGACATTTTATCAAGAATTTACACAGAATCAAAATCACATATAATCCATTAAAATCCATAAACTAAAAACAATCCATTAAAATCTCAATCGAATACACCCCGTAAATTCTGATTAATTTAAGTTGTGTATATATTTTATAAATCTCATATAATAAGGATGTTATATATTATTGCTAAAAAAAAAAAGATGTTATATATTATTAAATTTAATAACATAATGATAACAATAAATTCTATCGGATTCATGTGTGACAAAACAATTAATTTGTAATTACTATAATTTTTTAATAATTATATATGAGAAGTGATCAATTTCCAACAAAATAATTAGAGAACGAATAAATTATACAAAAAGACATAATAATTAAAGAATCGAGTAGATCAGTATAATCTTTTATATCAATTAAATAAAGAATATTTATATCTTTTACATAAATAATATTTGTTAATTTAATTATGATTTCAATCCGGATAATGATGAATCCAAACAGCCGTTTCGACGTAATTCTTAAAAATCCATTAGAATGGTGGGTTATTGGGTCCAGAATTTATAAATGATATTAAAATACTATATTCATGGAATCGGTATATATGATTACAACGGATATATAATTTATCAATATAGTATTAGGATATAAAATACTAATAAATATTTTTATAATAAATTAAAACTTAGAATTTTTAGAATTTATTTGATACATAAATTGTATAAAAAAATATTATAATTAAATGTGATTTCTATAACATTCAAAACAGATATCGAAAATAAAAAGAAACAGTAAAAATGAAAAACTAAACCAAACATAAATTATGTCCCTATCCTGAAATATAGGAATCCGACCTGGTGCAAAACAAAATATTGCGTGGGATAAAACACTCATATTTATCGCTCTGAGCCTGTTAAGGTCATAATATTCTAAATCTCTTGTCATTAAATCGAAAGAGTATATTAAATTATTAACCAAAAGAAATTATACAAGAAACGGAAGATTGATTTTAGGCCTCTAAATTTTACCCCAACGTACATGACATAAGATAAGAGTCCCCTTGACTCTGTTCTATGTTACAGAATCCATATCTGTCATCGTTCCTCTTGTCCAACTCAACCAACACAAACAATCAGACATGAATCTAAAAACCCTTGTCACCAGTTCTTCTACTTCTGCTGCATTCCAAAACCCTAATAAATTCTTCAACACATTATCTAAACAATCATTTCTTCCTCCTCGTATGTCATGCACATTGCCTCAAAAACATCTTCTTGTCTCCTCCTCATCTTCTTGCAGATATCGATACACTATTATCACTAGTTGTTTGCAGAACAGAGCAAATGATGACAATGTGGATGCTTCTGTTTCAAGTGATGATGATGAGAGTATTTGGAGTCAGATTGGTGAGATTGTCAGATTCTCCGGGCCTGCAACTGGGCTTTGGTTATGTGGGCCATTGATGAGTTTGATTGATACTGTGGTCGTTGGCCAGTCCAGTACTGTTGAGCTTGCTTCTCTAGGTAACTTATTAATATTGTTTATTTGCTTTGCACTGGTTTTTATATTATTTCTTGGTGCTATTGATTTATTTTATTGATGCAAATGTCAAATCTATTGTTAGAATATTGATATTTCAGCTTTACACAAATTTGATAATGTAAAAAGAGTTCAATAAATTAGTAATTAGTTAAAGAGCTGCAGAATATGAAGTCCTGCTTCCCTTCTTTGAGCATTGCTTATAGGACCCGTGCCCCTAACATACTTATGTTAGTTAACATATGCTCAGCGGAAAAAAAGTGACATACATGATACATACGTTAATAGCATATGCTCAGCAAAAAAAAAAAGTGCTCGACAGTTTCACCTTAAGTTTTTGATGTGTATATAGGGGGTGCTAGAGTATCATTCAGCGGAAAATTGCTTCATCCTAGGGTTTTCCACGTCCAACGCTTTTTTCAGCTGGATATATGTCAGTCTCATTCGTAGGCTCTGGACCAACTGCCTTACTTATATGTCATTCTATTTATTCTGTCCTCTGCTGCGTCATGGTTAAACATTGTCATTTAATGAAATGATCCCGCAGCACAGAACTAACAACTTATCTCTGTTCTTCTTCATATAGTAATAGTTGAAGCACATATTGTCGCATTGTCCGTCTGGACTACCTTTGTCTATGACGTATAGAGGATGTTTTAAACTTATATTCCTTGAATATTCATTTGTAGGACCGGCGACAGTGTTTTGTGATGATTTAGGTTATGTGTTTATGTTCCTTTCTATTGCCACCTCAAATCTTGTTGCCACTGCACTGGCTGGGCAGGTTAGTTCTGTATTGCGGAAGCACATTTGTGTCATCTAAAAATAATGCTTAAACTTTTACACCCATTTGTCAATTTATTTAAAGACTGGGGCCATTTGGCCTAGCTTAAAAGAAGTTATTTATTGTTTAAAACGAAGAAGTGGATTATAAGTGATAAGTCATAAGTTATTTAAGTGTTTGGATAATTTTATTTATAAGCTAGTGAAGTATTTGGGTAATTTAAACTTATAAGTTAAAATATTCATATTAGAAATTTTTAATTTTTTTTGAGGGACATGCATATTTAATAAATTTGTAGAAAATAAAATATAAATCAACGAATTTATTATGATTGTAAAATAAATTATATGAAAATAAAATATGCCTGCCAAAGGAAGAAGCAAGCAACAGCAGCTTTTTCGCTTCTGTGTGAAATACTCAAAAGAAGCTGCAGCACTTCTTTTTACCCAAACAATGTCCAAAAGCTAAAGTCAACTTTTTTACTAAAGAAGTTAAGAAAAAGCAATGGCCATACACCCACTGAAAAGTACATCAATGTTAGTTATAAATTTATAATATTTCGAGGACAACAGTTTTATCTACTAATGACCTAGTTATTTGAGTAATAGATTAAACACATTCTCTGCTGAGCATCATGAATCCAAGAGTCTATTCTTGCTGCTGGTAGCCGGTCTGCCGGTCGATAAGCAGCAGCTACAGGACGAGAGCTAAGCTAGCCAGCCGCCAACCAAGCAAATGCGCTATCCCTTCCCGATGTCGCTTACTTTGATTTGAATTAATGAGGAACGAAGGCGCTTGCAAGAGAAAAGATGAAACCTTTTGATTTGATTTGTATTGTAGTGTGATTTCAAAGTCTATATCCTTCTCATCTTATATAGAACCTCAATGTTAGTCTTTGGATTTCCTCTGAAAATAAATTTGATTTGGTGACATGTTTTGAGTCGGCAACATAAGAAAAAATTCTGGTACAAGGTAGATAATTTGGACACATCTCTTTTGTACTACCTCCACCAGCTTAATATCTCTGCAAGCTACAAGGGAATTAAACTCTTGTGAAGTACAGTCAGCTTTACAAGTCTAGCAATTAAAATATTATGTATTATAAAAGATGGACATACATAAGAAAAGCACAAGCACTAGCATAGCTACTTTTATCATTTAGTTTCTTTTTGTTCCTGGTCAAATGCCAGTTGCTACTTATAGCCGCATAACGGTTATCAGATAAATATTATATACGTTTTTTCCTGTGCTTTAATCTAGTTTTCTGCTCATCTTCTTATTATTAATTTTATGCTGTAAAATCTTAAATAAAGTTCCACTTATTACATAGTTTGTCCAGTGTCTGGAATGATTACACTATTACTAGCTCTTCATTATCTTTCTTGCTTTGTAGAACTAATCCAGGCTGGTGCAGGGTAAAGATGAAGTGCAGCATCAGATATCTGTATTACTTTTTGTTGGGCTGATTTGTGGCATCTTGATGCTTTTGTTTACTAGATTCTCGGGAGCATGGGCCCTGACAGGTAGCTCGAGCATTTTTCCCGTTATGTATTAGTGGATTCTTCTATGTTATGCAATATATTTTACAATTTGTAGCTGAGCCAACCAGTTACACACTTTTATTGATCACAATTTCCAGCTTTCACTGGGGCAAAGAATGTAGATATAATATATTCAGCAAACAAATATGTCCAGGTTAATTTTATGGCATATACCTCTTTTCATTTCCTAGCTATAAAATCAATAGTTTGTTATCATTTGTGTGGCTGTACGCTGTTAAAGTATTTAGTTATTTTTTTTGTGGATTATGCATATTATTACTAGCCTTTCAGTGACACCCGAAATTCACAAGTCAACCTATAATATTAAACTTGTACGCAGTGGACTAACTTTTCGATAGATACATTAGAGAGATAAGACCCCTTTACTTTGAACAACACAAACATGTATTTTGCAAGTCAATAAATCATTAAATTTTGTTGTTAGTGTCTTCGATTATTTTAAAACCGGCAGGATTATTCTGTTGTCTGATATTTTGTTTTAAAAGATGGAGAATTTATTGATGATTTTTACTGGATACTATACTAAATTATAATGTATCATTATGCTAAGTTTATCAAGGTAATTATAACAAAATATAAAATTTATGAAGTTGCTACCTATATTTGTTTTTCTCTATATTTGTGACTATATACAGATGCAATAATTGATGACCCCCAGTTTAAAATTGTCCTAATTTTTGAATTTGGCATGGAGGACCAAAATTCTTCTTATTAGGTCTTGACAAGCCCATTAACTGAGCATTTGTTAAAATTTAAGGTATACAATACACTTTGGACAATGAGACATCTATTAGCTGTCCATGCCTAAATTGTGAATTCAAATAAACTCACAATGCATAAATATATTTTATTCTGTTAAAAACCTGATAATCCAGGGAGTGGTTAATAAACCACATACGGCATGTTTTTTATGATTATATGTGCTTGTGTGACAATCTCATGTTTTGATCTTTTCCGTCGTTGATGTTTTGAGACTAATATACATGATAAATGTGGGCAAAATGTTAGAGATATTTCTTTCTTTATATTTAAGTATATGTATATGCATAGGTTTTCAGCTTTGAGGATGGTTTTGCTTAACTAAATTATTCAATCTGTTTGTAGATTCGAGGTTTGGCTTGGCCAGCTGTGCTGATTGGATGGGTTGCTCAGAGTGCAAGGTGCAGACAAGACTATTTCCGCTATATGTAGGGTTGTCAAACAGATAATTCGGATATGGATCTTCCTGTATCCGAAAATCTGAATCCGAAACTATTTTGAAAAATACCCAAATCCGAATTCGACTAGTAATATTCGGATCTGGATAATATCCAAATATGATTTACATTATGCAATTTTTTTTTGTTTAATGGAAAAATAACTTAAGAAGAGTTAAAATATGAAATATTTTTAATAAAATATATTAGTACATAATATATATATATATGTCTGTATTTAAATATATATTTTAAAGATATATTAAATAATGAACAAAAATATATATTATTAATTAATTATAATTATATTTATTGTATATTAAATATATATAAATTTTTATTTCCGGGCTCGAATATTAACGGATATGGATATGCCTATATGCGTATCCGTATCTGAAATTGTCGGATGCAGATACGGTTTTTTTCCGATTTATTTCAGATACGGATAATATCCGCTTTATTTCGGATACAAATGTAGAAATTTCGAACGAATATCGGATTTTTTGATTTTTTTTTTACAGCCCTAGCTATATGATTACTTTCTTTTGGGGCAACAAACATCATCTGTGTTTATATATTGTACTATAAGCTACTCCATTGCTGCAGTATTTTTTTCTAACATAAGACATGCAGTGATACTAGGCAGGGTATACTTGATTGGTATGACTAGTACATACCCTGATGTGTGTCTGCCTCGCCAAATAATTCACTCATCCAACAGTAATTTACATTACTCAGATGTCTAACTATGATCCACCGAGTCCATGATGTGTTGAGTTTGACAAATTTACAAATGTCTGTCATTTGATTACAGTCTTGGCTTGAAAGATTCTTGGGGGCCTTTGAAGGCTTTGATTGTTGCTAGTGCAATAAATGGGATTGGCGATGTAGTTCTGTGCACATTCCTTGGATATGGTATTGCAGGAGCAGCATGGGCAACAATGGCATCACAAGTATGTCAAATAAGCATTGCGTTCTATCTTCTTACCATGTTTATCTGAAGTTGTCTTATTGCATCCCACTTTATACACTGTGTACACTTTCCCTTTTTCTTTATGACACGGAATCTGCTTTAGGTTGTTGCAGCTTATATGATGGTTGAAGCTCTGAACAATAAAGGATATAACGGGTTTGCTCTCTCTGTTCCATCATTCAGCGAGTTGCAGAACATATATATGCTTGCAGCTCCAGTTTTCGTTCTAATGATGTCAAAGGTTGGCAACTTTTTACTCAATACTCTCCATGTATCTGCACTAATGTGACACCACTAACACAAGCTGAGTTTTAAGGTCGCGTTTTATGCACTTCTAGTCTATTTTGCTACATCTATGGGTGTTCAGGCAGTTGCAGCTCATCAGGTCAGTTTGAAGTTTGTATCCTATTGTTCTTTCCTGCTTTTACTTTGTGTTTGCAAGGAGCTTATGGCAATTCACCTTAACATGTTAAGCCCATTCCAGGTCATGATCCAAATGTACTTCATGTGTGCGGTATGGGCAGAACCTCTAGCTCAAACGGCTCAATCATTTATGCCTGAGCTGTTATATGGAGCTAAACGAAGTTTATTAAGGGTTAGTAGAGTTAATTGATTAATGATATCTCTTTTGGGAATTGAGTACCTCTTCAATATGATCTTTTACATATAATAAAGATGCAATGCTATGCTTGTTTTATAAAACTAGTCTCGACATATTACTATTTGTTTTGATTTTACAGGACTATGGAGAATTTTGTTTCTTGTTCTTTAAATATATGCATTGACTATTTTTCATCAATATTTAGTTCACTACGGGGTACAATTTAAATCCACGCTCTCCGTCAGATTATTAATCTCCCATGAAATGAACTAACAAGAAATAATATTTTGTGCCATGTATAAACTTGCATGATTAAGTTTGAAACAATTTTGTCCCTGGCAGTGCAAAATTAGACTAAATAATCATAACCCAAGCCTTGATCATAAAACTAGACTTAGCAAAAGAATAAATGGATTAACAAGACTCTTATTCTCTTTGGTAATTTTAGCAAAATCAGTTTGCATGTGACATATCTTATATTGTTAGGTACATCCTAAAGCAAAATCACTAATTTTAAAACATTAATCTTTTTGCTTATTTTCGTTTTGTCCTTCTTTCTTGGGTATCATACAGGCACGAATGCTGTTGAAGTCTTTGGTAATTGTTGGAGCTTTGAGTGGTACAATATTGGGATCCATTGGAACAGTTATTCCCTGGTTTTTTCCCTCTATTTTTTCACCAGATAATGGGATCATAAAGGAGGTCATATCTATCATAATTCTTTCCTTCTTTCCCAATTGTCTAATTGTTTTTAAACTATATATCATCTGTAATACTTTCACTTTAAAGACGAATAATCTTAATTGCTATTGTTGGCTTGTTGCAGATGCATAAAGTGCTAGTTCCGTACTTTATCACGCTGTGTGTTACACCTAGTACTTCTGGTCTGGAGGGTGCATTGCTGGTAAGTGTTTTCTACAGGTTTCTTTGGCTTTCTGACTCTCCTCCATATTGTTTTATACGTACATTCTTAGTCTAAGTATGGTCTAGTGATGTTAATTTAACTCAAACAATTAAAAACTATAACCGCCTGTCCATATTGTTGGTTAACTATGAGGATGAAGCTTTAGTTCAAGTTCGAGCATATAAGAAATTACTGACATAGCACTTGATACTCTAGTTAAACTTTCAAACTATACACTTAACAACTTGCTTATGTTTGCATTACTTTTTTAATTACATGTATTTTGTTCCATTTTCCCAGTGTTGGTCTCTTTATGTTGTGGGGCGGTAAGGGTTTTCTCATATAACTTAACTGGCAATGTAATATTTTACAAGTGCCGCAAGATTATAAATTGAGATCTGTTTTCTCAGTACTTGCAAAATGATCCCTTTTTCTTCAACCGCTGCATCGGGCAGGAATTTCAAATCGGTAATAAGTATTGTATGATCTAGGGACTTTCTAGTTCTTACATATTCCTCACTCTGCTGGGCCGACACTGACACTGAGAGACGACAGCTAGGGGTGTGAATGGGATCAGATACTCCAGTAGTCCTGGTCATAAATGATAGATACTAGGCGCCATGCGTATCGACCCGTGCAGTGCTATAGCTAATGCATAGTATGTTCACAAGAATGAGACTCACAAAAGAATTATGGGCGGCGCCCAAGCTGTGGAGCATGCGGTCTAATTCGATTTCTTCTTTTGTCAGTATGTCACCATTCCCTTTTGTTTGTGCAGGCTGGACGAGAGTTCAAGTTTATCAGTTTGTCAATGAGTAGTATCGTTTTTTGTGGGGCTTTGCTACTCATGGTAATGTTTCTGCCTTTTTTTCATAAGATCAAGTTCATTTCTTTACTTCCTTAAGTGTGTTTTTATTATCCTATTGGTCTTAAAAATAAAAATTAATACTCATATACCAAAGATACATAGTATAACCTGAAATAAAAGAAATTTTTTTGTTGCTCGAAAAACGGTTAGATTTCCCATCTTTTTGACATGTTACATTAACTAGAAACAGAGGATTTACGAACTGACGCCCGAATTACAATTTACAGTTGTTGAGCAACAGGGGATTTGGTTTGTCTATATGCTGGTGGGGCTTGGCGGCATTTCAATGGGTAAGTAACCTTGTTGATCATATTTTCATTCTCATAATGCAATTTTTATGTTTTCAAACAGTTGCTGTAAGCATATTTATCAATTCTTTCCATCTCATTTTTCGTTTTTGTATCTTTCAGTCTAGATTTGGCATTGCTTTTGGACGCCTCACCTCACCAGATGGAATACTATGGTCTAACAAATCCACACAACACTCTTTGGGGAATCCAAGTGCTGCTTAGATCTATAGCATTTTATTTCAGTCTGTATATTCTTCAAGGTAAAATTGGCATCATGGCATGTAGGTTCATTGCAGTCAATATGTGATTTTAACGTGGTACAAAATTAGTTGTAAGTTATACTTTAGTTTATTTATCTGAATTTCTTGTCTTTCATATTCATTCAGATTGTTTCACTATATTTTTCAAGCATGAAATAATAAGAAAGTTATGAAAATTTCAATTAATAGACATTGCTCATTCCAAATGTTGTCGTTGAGTACCTCTTCTCCTGAATGAGTATGGGTAAGCGATATAACTAAAATCCGTGATAAAGACTTGTTGGAAGCCTAAACTGAATGTTGAACTGCTGCTGTCTTGTGACTTTAGCTAAAGTTGTTGTTGATGAACTGAAAAGCTAAAAACTTGGAAGAAAGGGGGGGAAAAAAAAAAAGAAGAGAAAAGCCTTCATTTCCGGTTTGCGTATTATTATCTATCATCTCTGCACAACAGCATGCAGTTCACTTCAACATTTCTGCCCTTTGAATGAAAATGTGTTGTTGATGTTTCCCTGACTCAAACTAGAAGCAAAACACTGAGGTAAAACTCCTTCAATTTTTCAATACTCTTGTTTGGGTTCTTGTTTCAGGGTTGATTAGATGCCCATAGTTTTCAAGTACCTGAGGGTCGATTTGATTTTTGAATACTATTAATTATAATATATTTTTATGCTACATTCAATAAATTAAAAATTATTATTGTTATTTTAATATACCTGATTAATTCAATTAATAATTTTGATTAATTCCTGATAATCGCTGATATCCAAGATAAAGCAAAGAAAGGTTACGCTTACATTCCCCAGTCCATTCCTATATATACCCATACAAATCCGCTCCCACCAGGATCACATCACACCTTAACAAAATACTCCTTCCATGAAACTCCCCCCAGGATATCGCTTCAAGCCTTTAGAGGAAGAGCTCATCACTCTCTATCTCAAACCCAGAGTCCTGGCCCAACAGGATCCCTTCAATGCTGTCCAGGAGTGCCAATTGTACGGCCCCAATGCCAATCCCTGGCACCTCCTTCCCCCGGATACTGATTCTTGGCTCCTGTCTGAAGTGAGTCCGGGAAAGCTCGAGAAAGTGACGTATGTTTTCGTGAGTTTAACCAAGAAGTCTGGCAAGATGAAGAATAACCCTAGGGCTGCTAAGGAGAATTACACCAAGAAGGCTGGGTGTGGGACGTGGGATGGCCAGACGAAGCGGTACGAGATCAGGGAGCGTGACAGTGGGGATCTTGTGGGGGAGAGGAGGTTCTTGGTTTTCGAGATTAATGATGTGGAGGGTGTGGAGTTGAGTAAGGTGGGGCATTGGAAGATGCATGAGTTTCACTTGAGTGGAGTTAATGAGAGGATTGCGAATCCCTGTAATGTTGTTCTGTGCAAGATTACTCTGGACTTGTCGAAAGGCCCTCTGGTTAAACTCAAGAATGTTTGTGATCCGCCTGTCAAAAGTGGCAGAAAGTTTCAACACAGGAATGCCAATGTGGATAGAAATCAGGGGCCTGTTTCTTGTCAGAGGAGTCGTCGTGATTCAGAAATGTTGGAGAGTGGCAGGGTTGAGGAAAAAGAAGGGGATAAGGGGAATAATATCGTCGAAATGTGTGATCGAGTGGAATGTATGAGTATTGATCATGGTAATGATTGTGCGGGTTCAGTGAATTCACCATCAGAACAAGTAAATACAGAAAATTTTGAGCCTGCTATGATTGCTCAGGAAAATAAAGAGGAAGAAAGTGGAAGAGGGAAATTTCTTTTTGGCATGACTAAGGTCCAGTTTTCCGGCCATTCCAACCCTCAAGAAGAGGACTCCGTTTAAGACATGACTACCAACCCGGGAAAAAGGAAATTTCAAGCTTAAATTTCAGGCCCCAATGACTAAAAAGGTGAGACCCTGATCACTATGATGGCTTACTGTTATTATGGACTTATGGGCGTAGAGCATTAGAATGGAATTTGTCTTCCAGGAGGATTGATCATGAATTTTGTATTTTCTAGTATTTGATCTTGCTGTGTAACTAGAGTTTTTCATGTACTGTTTCTAAAGAACTTTTGTTTTCACATCTAATGATATATTCTTTTGCAAATTTGTTTTAGTACCTCTGTCCGAATTGAACAAAAGATTGAGAATGATTATGTTTTGATATTTAATATTGTAATTGGATCAAGTAAATTTCAGATGTAGTTCTGGCTATAGAACTTCAGCAAAAAACTGAGAAATTTCTGAGACAACTTCCGCTTTTATTAGAAAAACAAGCGAAGCTATGCTTTATTTCACTTACAAGATTGACTGAATGTCTAAATCTAACTCAAGCCAAGAAATTGTATCATTTTGCACTTGTAACAAAACATGTGAACTCCCTCAAACAATACTTGATAAGGTTATACCCAGCAGAACGTCAGCTGCCTTGAGAGAAACTCAAGTTTTTTGTAAGAGTACTTCACGGTGAGGTTTCAGAATAACCGTCTTCTGAAGTTGCGGGTTGTTCCTTGGTAGGTTTTTACCAGTAAACCGACGCCTATTCCAACTCCAAGACAAACACTGAGACCAATTCCAACCCCAACTCTTACACCAGCAGTGAACCATGATAACTCTCCATCTTCACCTTCCAGATATTGCATCCCTGGATGATAGAGGGGGTTATATTCTTCATTCTCTGGTTTGTGGTCAGAGTAATCTGCTACCTGCAGGGTGAAAAGCAAGAAAACATACTTATATGAAAACAAGCATATTCAAGAAGGAACATATTAGCTAGGTGCAAAGTGCTAGATTAAATATCAATGAGCCCTTCTGTTAACAAAATCTACTGTGAAAGTGACCTGTAAACCAATTATACATAAATCCAGTAAGATAAGGTTCAGAGTCTGTTAAACGAAAGTCCAAAATATAAAACACAATATTCTTCGATTTAACATCCACGTGTTTCCAGGTAAAAAATGACAAGCACAATTAGAATTATCAGGACATGGCATCTGACAGTTTCTAAGCAAGGTCTGGCAAAATGCATTATCCACACAAATTATCTTCAGCAGTAGTGACTTTTAGTTCAGTGATCAAAACTATACACTTTTTGAGGGGGACCAAAATAATATAATTTATTAAATAATAAATCTCGCTGTAGAGACTTGCAATGAATAGCTGAAATATGATAGAATAACAAAATCTGAAGACATGGTTGTACGGCTGTTTGATCATTTATTAAGATGTGGTCACATGGACAAAAGTGCATACTAAATTCTTCCCTAACTTGGGAACATGTGCAAACCCATACTGTCCTAGCCGATCAAGGATAAGATATTTATCCATTATGGTATCAAGCACCGTCTCCATCAAAGAGATAGCCAGAAAATGAGAAAACATTGTATCAGCAGTTACAGTTAAGAGGATCCGAAAAAGTAATGTGATATAATTGACAAAAATAAAAACAACCTAAACTTGAAGAGGATTAAAACCAGAAATTTCAAAGTTATCATTTTTTTACTAGAAAAGTACATACCTGCAAATCAAATCCAGCTGGCACATCTTTTTGGCTTACCGTTGCTTCATATTCTGGGATTGATTTCAACATCCCCTTTCTCGACTGCTTTTTCCTTGAACCAAGCTGCAGAGTTTTTGTCAAGATAATTGGTACACCAGAAAAGCAACCAGCTACATAGACCTCGACCTCTGGCGACTCTAGGCTTGTACACTGTTTTGCGTTGAAAAGACTGCTCCTCACAGGAATATCTGACTCACAGTGCATACTCCACCTCTGGCCATGATTTTCTGAATCCCCTATGCTTCCAGTACATTGACTCGACTCTAATAAACCAGATATGACTAGAACATCCTTATTGAAAACCTCAAACTTCACACTTCCTGTCATTCTTAAACTATCAGTACTGACGTAAGTTACTTCCTCAGATTTCTTATCAAACCTGTCTCTTCTAAGTAGTGTGGACGCACCATCCGAATAGATGCTAGTTCTTGCTCCATTTACTTCAAGAAGGGTTTCATGATTCAATGGAATATGATTTAATGTAAGGCATTCAGGAGTTGAATCATCGATGTCACATTTGCTGACTCTAACATAGAAAACTCTTATATCAAGCCAAGATAATGACAGCTTAACACTAGGCTGGTAAGAAGTGTGCCTCTTGACACCATGGCCATTTTCGACCACTCCATTTCCATTCCATTTCATATGAGAGTTGTCCAAGTCCCTTGTTGAATTGGAGTATCCATTCACTTTCTCATGAGAATTCTCCATATTTATAAAATAAGTATAGAACTTACTCCTTTGTGCTCCTGAAGACCCTCACAAAAGCCAGCCAGCCTAAATTGAATACCCTGTAAAAATTGCAGGAAAACCAAATTAAAGCAATTCAGAAAGAGAAGGTGAGATATTGAGAAGCCTAAACTAAAGTTATGATGAACCCTGAAAAATAAGAAACTTTGAAAATACACAGAGAACTCTAACTCTTTCAAGAAGCCAGCACAACATATGTGTGTGTGTTTTCAAAAGAAATCCTAACTACATAGCAGCTCAGATGAGAGAATAAAGCCTTACTTGAGACTAAAATTTGTTCAAGGGAACTGGCAGAGATGACTAAAATATCAGATGGAACTCACCGAGGCAGCAAATTATGTTTCTTTTTCTCAAAAGTATAGTGAAATAAACAATGCGAAACGCAGAGGAGGAAGAAATGAAGGTATAATCATCACTGGTGCTAGAATTGGGAGTAAAAGGAGAGGAAAAAATAAGGAAGAGATAAGGGGTTGCAGGAAAACTTTGGGAAGGAAATTCCAAACCAGAGTGACTAACAAACAAAACTTATTAGCCAAGAACTGACAAAACTTGTTGTTTACCCAAACCACACTACACATCATAAGTTTATCCAAACTAATTTTACTTGCCACAGTAAATACGGATTTAACAAGGAAATTACTGTATTCAACAAACTATTTATATGGTTGATTTCTCAAATCTCTGATAAAAAAATTAACATTCTCCAAAAGTTATCAACTACTGATTTACTGAATACCTCAAAATCCAAAGAAATGAAATACCCACAGACCTCCAGGAAATTACAGACAGAATAGGACACTAGCATGCATGTCATCAGTCATCAGTATCACACACTGTATATAACAAAAAAAAACACAAAAATCAATTTTATGACAGAAAGAAAAGCTGCTCACCACAAACTAATTCATATAATTGTCGGCCTCTAATTCTGTCTGCCTTGGCCCTGCAACATTTCGAATCAATTATTAACGATCCTCGCTAAATCTCCGATCGCTATCAAAACACAAAACAAAACGATCAAACATAGCCTTTTAGGAAGAACCTAGCACGCTCTATCAAATTTTAATCGGAAATTCAAAATACGAGAGATACCCACTTTTGAGAAATCGAGAAACGCAGATGGGCACCTTCTAATTTTACAAGAAATTTGTCCAAAAATCAATTTTTCTCCAGTGAATTTTCGGTAGTGAAAGAAATTGGTGTGCGTATGTATATGTGTATTGTATGTAATGACACTACAAAAATCTGGAAAAAGTGGGGCCTGTTATATTTTTATTAAGATGATAAAATGAGTTTCGGATGACTACGATAACGTTAGTCCTCGTCAGATTATGAAAACCGGATGCAAAATATTATTCATGTCGGCCGACCGATTGATTTTATAACATCATAAACTGAAAAAATTATTTTCCCGGTCCAATATTTATGCTTGTTAACCTTCTTTTCCAATCATTTTGCAAATTAATCCTATAAATAAAATTACCTTTTTAGACAAAAATAGTATATCCAACAATATTCAAATACAAAACTGAATTAAAAATTAGAATAAAAAAAATAGAAGCCACTTATAAAATACATTACTCATCGTCGAATCATCCAATTATGTATGAACTCATAAATCAAGTCACCCACCATCTATATCGGATCACCTATCGACGACATATGTCCGTGTTCAATCCATCACAGGATCACTAGAGCGTCATAAGTACTAGACATGTGATAAATAGTCCAAATTTCACAAATACTAGGCATCATATAGTCCAAGATTTTACCCCATTCCGATCCTACTAATCCCCATATCGACTTTATTAGTTCCCTATCCTCGCCTCGTCCAGGTCCATCTTGAAAGGAATATTTATGTTCCAAACCCTTTTCATTCTCATTCTCATTAATTGTATAGGTTTATAATTAATTTTTATTTTAATAATTTGTATTGATATATAATTATATATAGATGTCACTTTTTCATTGAGAATCATTTTATATAGAATCTCGTAGAGAGTTATTTAGCTTACTTTAAAATCTTAGTAATAATTTTAAAATTAATCATACTTATGCATAAAATTCGATTTAATATAAAATACTACTAATCATTTCAACACTTCTTTTACAGCGTAGCTTCCATCAATTGCTTTCCTTTTTCATCCCATTCGTAGTGAAAATTGTGAGAGAAATTTTAATAAAAACTTACTTCCCTCTTTACTTCCTTTAGTTTCCAAAAAAAACCAAGGAACACAAAAATGAGTGCAATTTTGTTAGTTGCTTTCTTCTTCTGCTTTTATCTCTATTGAAAACTCAGGCTTTGGAGAGAGGAATTATATCTTTGCGTGAAAGTTGCTGCAAAAGCAGACTCACCCCGCCGTGCAAGTTCTTAAAAGGTTTTACATATAAAAAAAAAAAAAAAAAAAGGACAACCAATGGGCGATCTTGTTAAATTGCAAATTCTATATATCAATACACGTTACAGCATAATTTTTCATAATTCATGCATCTTTTCTTTCCGAGTGAACTCACAGACTTGGAATCCAAAAACCTAAATGCATTATAAAGGAATGAGATAAAATTGCTTTTATCATCTTTATATGCTTGTGCATTTTTTTTCCAGCTGTCTTGGTTGGTCCCACCAACTACAAAAATCCCATAATATAAACAGCTCAAAGAGGAAAAGTTCTTGTACAAGCACAAGTATGGTTCCTTCTATTTCAATTGTAAAACAAAATATTGTGTTAAATGAGAGCTGTAATGCTATTTTCTTAATACTTTGCACGCTCTTACTTCAGTCTGTGACAGCCTGAATCACATACTTCCCTAAAACAGACTATAAATCAAAAAAATTGTTGCTCAGCCGTATCCAAAAATAAGTTCAGAACCAGGGACATCAACTTCGCAGGCGTGTTTAACAAAATGTTGTCCACTCAAAGTTACAATTTATCTAGTGTATTATCAGCTATTAATCAAAATTTCACTTAAACCAGGTCGAATATAAGTTTTTATGAAAATCAGAAAATAATCTAATGAGCCAACAATCAAATTACACAATTATAAGAACCTAGTTGGTTAAAATCACAAAGGCAGATTTTTTATTTTTTTTAGGCACAACGGGAAACTTAGATAAAAAGAAAAAGAAAAGTACAGCTATCAAATGCATGAATTCTGTTTTAAATGATAAATCCTCCGACCATCACTATCCCATATCGACCCTAACTTCAAAATTAAAATCTCTTAGTATTTTTGGTTCCAATTATATTCTATGTAAATATGACTGCATAAATATATAATAGTCATATATGTATAGTGTATACAAGTAAACGAATAATTAAATATACAATTAGTAATTATTACTAGTATCAACGTACTTCTAGTTAATGGTCAAATCAACTTTCACTAAAAAACAATCAATTGCCACAAGATACCTTCACCTTTAAGCCCAAATCCCAAATTTTATAATTATGCTCTAATCTGTTCCCCATGCATAGTTGAGATTCTTAAATTTTCAGACAAATAAATAAAGAATAACTCACAAATTTATGCATTGTAAAGAATAAAGACCATATATTAAAGACCGTAATCCAATTATAGTCTTATTATTGACAACTTTTTTTAATTTGACAATTCACTTAATTACCTCTCACTTACACACACGGACCCCCCTCTAGTGAGAAGACTCCAAGGACAACAACTCTCTGTCAAACAGATGTAAAATCTAACAATTTCACCTTGCAGAATATTTTATTAATAGACTGACAATTTCTTAGTTTTCCATTTCATATCCAAGTGACGAGTTTTTTTTATTTAGAAAGAAATATAGCAAATATAAATCTCTAATATTATTCATTTCCGGGTTTATGAGATTATTTGCTTTTTCCTAACACACAAAAAAATCATAATAATTAATAAACAAAATAAAATATAAAAAACTGATTCAGCATTCACTAATCAGTACTCGCTACAATCCGACACACAGCAAAAAAATTTAGTGATCTGAAAGATTTAATACTGTCAAGTGTCAACCTCTTATGATGGCTATTTTGAGGATACAAAATTATCAAGCTCATAATAAATTTGTATGCATATACCCAAATGGTTTTCACACAATTCAACCAGAAATTTTTATTGGAATATGTTGGTGAAAGCCTCATTGATGTTCACAAATTCATTTGAGACCAGTATGTTTCCTGATTAAGAAGATGACAAATTTCTCTCTCTCATCCCAAAGACCTTGAAGACTCTGAGCAACAAGAACAAGTAGGGAAAATAAATGCTTAAACAGGAGAATAGGAAGAAAACCTATTGTAAAACTGGTTTGGGCTCGAAAGGGCGGCAATCTGGATTCATTTTCACCGAGGAACTGCAAAGTCTAAGGTAGGACAAAAATGAAACTTTTAATCAGAAGAGAATGATCATTGAGTTTTTTGCAAGGCATGTGTTGAAACTAGCAGGTACATAGTAGGATAGAAGACAATGCAAAGCAGTGATATTAAATTACATAATGATTAATCGATAGTTGAGAAAGAGTGAAACTATGTGTATAAACACTAGTAATGCTTCTTTGTTACAGTTAGGAAGCATATTAAAGAGTATATAAAGAATATCTTTAAGTTCCCAGAAAATAAACATGCAACATCAGCTGTCTGCTAAGTACAGACATGATTCATATTAATTGAGAATATAAGTGACGAGCTCAATTTTACTTCTAACAGCTCACCACAAGACAACTAACCAAGTTTTCTAATCCAAAAGCAGAATCAGTTATCAGTTATATATTAAATATTTACAAGTAAAGAGAACCCTTTTATTCCTAAAAATGCTTCACACTTTATGCATTCACAACCAATGTACATCCATATGGAAGCTGCAGCATAAAATCAGCTCAAAACAATTAACAACATATACCCGTCTCACACATTTAATATATTAAAACATTTTCTACTCTATGACTTTGTTGTGTATAATACTACAATTATAACTATTATGAGAAACTCAAGATATCAAGAGATACTAACTGATATAATAAAGGATTGTGTCCAAGGCGTAAGGTGTGACTATCCCGAAAGGAAACAGAAGTTAACAAACATGAACATCATTATTCTTGAATTAAATAGTGACACAATGATTAATATCCATACAACAGAAGAAGTAAAGTCAAGCAACACTTATTTAACTTGAAGTCAGATGCAAACTTCATAATATGGATTGAAATGACAAAATGCCAAAACTTGTATTTGGGAACAGAAAAGGCGCAGAACAGAACAAATATTTGGTTAACAAGTTTGGCAATGAAGAAAGAAAATGTCGAAAGAGTTTTTAATCATTTAAATAATGAAACACAAATAAAATACTAGGCATTTATTTCCTTGTTCTACGCCTGAAAAGCCTTTGTCACAATGGTGTGGCGAATCCTATAACAGCAAGTAGAAGAAGTAGTGAGCATACAAACGAACAAGCACAGTCTTTTATTAATTGTTAGGCAAGCACGAATTGAAATGTACAAGAAAATTTAACTATGTTATGTTGTAAGAAAACGCGAAGAGTAAGCATAAAATAGTGATTAAAAAGCGAGAAGAGAAAGGAGGGAGGAGGATACCCTGAGAAAGGCAGCTCCAGCAAGACGAGTGAAGCGCAATTTTGGAAGTAAGACGGGCAGAGGCAATGGCAGAATGAAGTGGCATCAACGACTCCACGCTTGCCAAAACCGAGGCAAACCTGAATCAACATACACACAGAATTAGGGAACGCAGCAGTGAAAACAATTACAATAGAGTAGAGTATAAAACATAAGAAGAATAAAAATACCTTAGAGGTGTGAAAGAGGTTGATGCGGAAGGGGTGGGAAAGGATTTGGGGGTTAGGGTTTTAGATATGAAAAGGCGTTTGGAAGACGATAACAGTCTACTACCGCCGCACCTATAAGCTGCCGCTGCCATCTCCGCTCACAGGCAAAACCCTAGACCTTCTAAATGTCTTGCAATTTTGAATCAAAGCTCCTCGCTAGTCACTACTCCTGCACTCTTCTCATGTTCTGAACCAATTTTTTACCAGCTTTCTCTACAATTTTCAATTTTGTTTTGAGAAAAATTAACAAACCCACATATTTTCAAAAAAAATAAAAACACATGACCAACAAAAAATATTTATAATTCTTTCATATTTATTATGAAATAAAACTGTTAATTAAACGAAATTCAAGATTATGATATTGTTTTTTAAATAATATATATTATAATATATGGAGCCGACTTTGTTCTATTCAATAAAATTTTTCTTTTACTTTCGCCTTTCATCTAAGCTGCATAGGAAAGGTCCAAAACAACCTCGGAGAAGGTCTTTCTGTGTAGGTGTAGGTAGTCCGTATCTTCACAGACATGTTTATTTCACCAAGTTTCTCTTTGAGATGATGCCTAGATTGTTACGCCTTTCATGCAGAGTGGAACTTACACGACAAGAAATTTCGCTATCCTAAACCGTTATAGTTATGGTCACTGTTCACTGGATTTCGGTCGTCGGCGCTCCTGTCATCAGGTCACCAACATTCTTGACCTTCCGGCACTGGACTGGCGTCAGCCTCCACACATGATCATATGATTTTGTGGAGACCTGTATTTTTGATAAACAGTCGGCTGGGCATGGTCATTGCGTCCCCCTTTGTGGGAAGCACCCCTTTTCCAGAAGTTGCAAAACTTGCCCGAGTTCCAAAGTTAAATATCCGTCTAAAATTATTAATAATAAATATTAAAATCAAATATCCAATTTTTTGTATAATAAAAAAATATATTTTGATTTCAATTCAATCGAATATCTGTTTCATAAAATGAAAAACTGCATTATGTAATACAATTTTGTTTAGTTGAACTATAAATCTATAATTGTTTTTATAGATTATTTATTAGTAAGTATCTTGAAAATAAAATTTTATATTTTAATAATTACATGTATTTTCATATATTTATTTTATTTTAACGAGAATCAGGTCAGGCTTTCTCAATCTTTATTTTTCAAAAATAAAATTAGCCGAACAATATCATTTAGCTAAACAAAAATTTCGGGTCAGGCTTACGTAGTTCACCCACAATCCCAAATTTGTCAAAATCTGAAGGCGGCCCAAAATTGCCGGCCCTAAAACTGGTAGAAGCAAGTAAGCAACTGGACTACCGGAGAAATTAGTGATTTGTCAAGGGGAACTGTTCACGAAGCAGCCGTTGTTGGACGCACCGGCCGGTAAGTTGCTCTGTCCGAACTAACTAATATTTGCTCTCATTTTAAGCTTTGTTTGTGGTGTAACATTCATCTTTATATTATTGCCCATTTAACTGAATTATACTGTAGCTTATATCTACCCTTATTACAATACTTGATTGTATGCTATGCTTTTGAATCTATTTTGTTTAATGTTGTTACATCCTCATTTGGAATGTAGTTAAGCTTCCATTTTTTGTCCTGACATTCAACGGACTCGGTCCCTAAAGCGTAATTCATGTTAATATTTGATTAATTCATGTTGAATAATTGAATAGTATTAGTAGTGATTGAATGAATAGGTGATGCGATGTAAGCCACACTCATGTTTTGCCCTCCCAATTACAATTCCATTGTAAGATTTTCTTTTATTACACATAATAGTTCAACGTTATCAAGCCTCAAGGCATTCAACTCCTAAAATCAGGTCCAGTCCTAATTAATGGCAAAGCCTAAAGTGATTACAAGCTTTGTACCTTGCAAGTTCACACCAAGTCCATGTATTATTCACTGAGATGAATGATGTGCCATGAAAGGCGTTTATAGGCTCCAAAGTTAATTTGAATTTGCTAGAAGCCTTATTATTGATGAAGTTGTGCGTTGATCCTGAATCAGTGAGCGCGACCATTTCTTGGTTTCCCACTTGATGAGGGGAACTGTATGTTTTTTATATGGTTCGTGTCATCATCCTCCAGCTGGATCAGTGACCATGAAGGAATTCATCCTCACAATGGAAGCATTGTCCAGTAGTTTTCCTTTGCTAAAGCTCATCCTATGTATGAAATCAATGGTTGGTGTTGCTTGAGCTTTTCTATGTGAAATTTTGTGACAGTTTTAGGTGACTTGGCCATCTTACATATATGATTAATCTGTTTGTCCTTCACCCTTGCAAGACTGATCACGTCTCTAAAAGTCTTCGGTTTGAACTATCAAATTGCATTACAAATTTTTTGCTTCATCACCCCCCTCTCCCTCCTGAAGGTCCCCACCAAAGCTTTCTGAGTCCAACCTTTAACCTTATAACCCAATCTCTCTAATTGCCATTGGTAGACTCTTAACGTCCCAGTTTGTTTCACATGTGAAAGTGCTTCATCAAAGTCTTCGCAATTTTTGTGGACCAAAAGCACAGCCACAACTCCTCAGAAAGATGTCCCATGTCACTGACTTACCCTTCTTTTTGTACGTTCTTTAAAGCCCCTGTCACCATTAAGTAGCCTCTCTGTTTAGACTTAAGTGAAAAAAATGGTACTTTTGGTCTGGCAGCAGTGCGTTGGTAATTAAAAAGTTGTTTAACTTTTGCCACCCATCCAGTAGGGGCATCTCCATTTAATATTTTTAAAAAAAAAATAATGTAACCTTGCGAACTTAGAGGGAGGTGTTTGTCTTATTTTTGCCAAAATTCCGATTGGTCATGATGAGCTTTTCGTGGTAAATCTCTTTCACTCTGTCCCTTTCATCTGGTGCACTGAAGAATCAACTAGTTCCCAATGACCTCATCCTGTGACTAATTCTGGTTCCGAATGTTGGAACTTGGTGTCAAAGCATTGTTGTCACGGCGCTCGACTAGTCGCGACTAGTCGACGACTAGTCGACTAGTCGGGTAAAGAAAATCGACTGGAGAGGTCGACTTGCAAATTGTCGACTAGTCGGTCGACATGGTCGACTAATCGATCGACTTATCGATTTGTCGGTCGACTTGGTCGACTAGTCGGTCGACAAGTGCAAAATTCAATCAAAAATTAAAATGAAAAAAATAAATAATTATAAACTTGCTCAAAATCAACAATAATGAACATGTTAATCTAAGTTTATAGATCTTTGTGTATGTTTTATGTATGCATAAGTCAGTATGTTAATGTATGTACATGAAAGGGGAAAAAAGACATGTTTGTAATTAGCATATCTATTTTGTGATTGATATACATATGAGAATTGGAGTGGTATAATTTTGTTGTAGGAAACCATTTATATAAGATATATATTAATATATATAATATTTATTTAATTAATATATACTAATATTTATTTAATTAATATTAAATTTTCGACTAGTCTACGACTAGCCGACTAGTCGACAAGCTGAACATATATCGACTTGACTCGACTTGTCGACGTGACAACCATGTGTCAAAGTCTACGGTCATCTGCTCCAAATTGTTTGAGAGATCCCCCACTTCAGTTTCAAGCTTCCTGAGGCCATCTTTGTTCGTAACCCTCTGTTGGTACCTAGATAAATGGTTCCATTTAGAGTTAATGATGAAAGATTTTGACTTGTGAAGGACACGTAAACATATATAGATAAATGTAATTATTTTTGATGAATACAACTACAATTAGGAGTCTCTTTGTACTACTCCTGCGCTAGCTCAACCACAACCTTGTGAAAAAATGCAGCTAACATATTTCACTGTTTGATCCCTTATTGCTTTTCCTTGATTGGCCTGTTATATTCACTAAACTTACTCAGAATTGAATATATATGTTGGCATTTGTTTCTTTTTTTTATGTAAGTAAAAAAAACCACAATTGTTTTTATTTGGTGATCCAATGCTACATATCACTCTCACCTCCTTCTTTATTTTTGTACCATCTTGAGCTCTTGATTAACATCTTCAGATGTATATTTGATCATAATAGTTCAATAAGCATTTTTCCTTTCATTTGGGAAATGGTTGGTGCTCTAGTTTGTATAACATAAGCATTGAATGTTCTTATTCTGCGAAGTGCGAACACCCAAGTTCAAGGTTCATGTATTACTGACATTTTCACTTGCGAAGTATCATACATTCATGTAGCTCTTTGTCATAGTGTTAAGCACATTAATATTGTACAATTGTATTTTCTCTGTTCCTATAGATGAATTTTCTGAGATTATGATATACTGACTTCAGAATGTGATACTCTTGCTGCTTGAGTTGGGTTTGAGCTGACCCAGCATGATGTCAAATTGTTGTGATACTGATAACATTGTAATTACTGTCAAATATCCTAAATTCTGATACCTATAGAGTTATAACTTGTTCTGCGTCCAATGCCTTCAATCCAGTATTGGTACTAAAATTGTTTCATGTGTCATAGTAAATTTGGAAAAATGCATAATCTATTGTTAGGTCAAGTCCAAAACTGATGTTGTGACTGTGTGATCTTTCAAAACTCTATGGTCGTCAAGCACATTGATCTTTACTAGATTGATTCCGCATGAATAATTTCTCAAAGTTCTCCTATTTTTATAGGACATGATGAATTATGCAACATCCCTGTGTAGAAGACTGAATCTCAGTGAGCTGGTATCAAAAGTTCCAGTCTACAGTTCTGGTAGTGGTATGTTTTCTTATAATGAAGTACTGATTTGAGTTCCTAGTAGTCAGTCAATGAATTAAAATAAATCAATGGTAATAAATAATAATGTTAAGTTACTCTTCACCATGAAGATGCTAAAGGTCAATAATTTAATGTTGTGATAACTAGATGCATCTGGAGGGGGTTTGAACTTGATATTGAGGCGTTGGGCTTCCAAGAAAACTGCAGGTTCCACAAAAAATGGGAGAGATTCAAAACCCAAGAATCTTGGGGTGAAGAAGTTTGGTGGAGAAGTAAGCAAATTTTGATTCTAGTGTACTTGTTTAAGGACCTAATTATTGTTGCAATGTATTATAATAATATTGAGTCTAATTATTATTTATTAACTTTATGATAAATATAATAACAGAGAGTCATACCTGGAAACATTATTGTTCGTCAAAGAGGCACCCGATTCCACCCTGGGAATTATGTTGGGATCGGCAAAGACCACACTCTATTTGCTTTAAAAGAAGGTAATGTCAAGTTTGAACACCATAAGCTTAGTGGACGCAAATGGGTGCATGTTGAGCCCAAGGAAGGTCATATGCTTCACCCTATCTACTCAAATGCTGCAGTTTCGCAACTGGAGACGAGTGTTTAATTCTCTTGCAGTAGCATAGCATGACAATGTTTTGTACACAGAATTTATTCATCTCATGAACATGAGATATTGCATTTTACGTTTTTTGTGAAGACAATGGGACTTCTGATCTGATTTCTTTGTTTAACAGATTATTGTCTCAATAGAGCGATCAGAGTATTCCAGTCATTTAAAATAAGCAGTTCATTAGGGGCATGCAGCAGTGATTCCTTGAATAGAGCGATCAGAATAAAAGAATCAGTATTCCAGTCATTTAAAATAAGCAGTTCATTCCGTCAAAAAAAATAAGCAGTTCATTAGGGGCATGCAGCAGTGATTCCTTGTCTAATTATTCAGAATAGACTGGAAGCAATAGCCCTAAGTGACAATGTTCTGTTAAATATTTACATTTGGTGCTGCACCTCTTTTGACATCGGATTGGACTTGCTTACAAACCTTAATATGAGAACGAAAAATAATTGAACTGTTTAAAGATCCATCCCACAACAGTAACTGATGTTTTAACATGTTTTGTTACCACGGGTTTTAACCGCAACATATGGACGGAAGTGATTGTGCTTGAATATACTATGACTTTGTAAAATCCTGCACTTACTTAACAGATCAGCTACAATCTGTTCTTCAGTTGTACGCATATCTCTATCACTGTGCTTTTGAATTTGGATATGATCAATTATGGTGTACGTCATGTTGTTTGAATCCTCTTATAATTTCAGTCCTCGTGAGGACATTAGACAAGAACTTCTTGTATATGTTATTTATAACAATATGCTTCTTATGATCATGAACATTCTCTAAAACGAAGACGGATCACGATCTTTTAATGTCTAATTATTAGCAGGGGCATACAATTTTTAAGTGACAGAGCAAGTTGATCGATGGGATAAATAAATAGGTTTGTTTTGCATCTCTTGATTTATAATTCTAATTGATTTTGAACCATTAAAATGAAAACGCAAAATTAGGAAACGTAGAGGAAAAGCTAGAAATTAGTTGAGTTTGAGTTGCAACAAAATAGAGTGAAACTCGGTAGTAGCAGCGCAAGAACAGAGCGCAAAGAATGGACAAACAACAAAACTGGGTCAATGAATCATCACTAAAACTAGGCTGATTCACCTATTTAACCCCTCCATTCAGCTCTCCTCTCTTCATTGCTTTCTCCCACTAAATTTTAACTCTTTAAATATAAATTAATAATATTAATCCCATCGTGACAATGGCAGCTGCAGATGTAGAGTTTCGATGCTTTGTGGGAGGACTGGCATGGGCCACTACTGACAGGACTCTGGGCAACGCGTTCTCTCAGTTCGGAGAAGTCGTGGATTCGAAGGTCGGTGACGGGGGCAGCTAGCGCAGTCTGATGTGTTATTTGTTACTAGTGATCTTGATCATTTGTTACCTGTTCTGCTTTTGTTTCTGTTATCATCATACTCTCTAGCTCTCTTTTTGTTACTTTTACTCATCCTCATCCTCTCCTCTGGTACGTTAAGATCGGTTATGCCTTTTTAATTATGTTTATTATATGTAATTTCTCAGCCACTAATCTTGCAAATTTGATAAGCTGATATCTAATTGATCATCATGTGCTTCATATTTTTTTTAAGTTTAATTTGATATTGTATGTTTTTTATTTGATAGATTGTGAATGATCGCGAGACCGGGAGATCGAGGGGATTCGGATTTGTGACGTTCAGAGAAGAGCATGCATTACGAGAAGCGATTGAGGGAATGAATGGGCAGAGTCTAGATGGACGCAACATTACGGTGAATGAGGCTCAGTCGAGGGCAAATGGAGGTGGAGGTGGAGGAGGTTTCCGTCATAGTGGTGGAAGACGGGAAGGAGGTGGAGGCGGTTATGGTCGTCGTGACAGCGGACCATATGGTGGAGGTGGTGGGCGTGGATATGATACCGGGTCTCCGAGGTATGGTAGCCGTGCGGGAGGTCCAGACAGGAAATGGAGGAATTAAATTTTAGTATGTTGCATGATTAAATTTCGTTGGTTTTTTTGGATATAAATAAAATAAAGTTAGTGTGCGTGATTGTTTTGTGAGTTTGATTCTCTCTGATTCGAGAAATGATGTATGAATTCAAAAATCAGGAATCGATTAGATACAGGTTGGGCCTGGTATGTGTTTATTTGCGTGTGTGTACATGCTTTGGTTCAGTAGCTAGTGTTTGAAGAATATCAGATCTCTCCGAGTGTCCATTGTTCTCTTGTACCACAGGAAGATAATACGAAAGCAACAATTACGTTCATTTCTCAATTTTGTATTAGTGAACTTAAAATCTTAAATATTGCAGATAGAAGGAGAGGAAATATAGTAAGGGGCTTAAATTAATATGTTTTTTGTGGAATGTCTATATTATTTGGTTAAACTCGAGAGAGAAAATAAATGTCCTCCAATAGAGAATTATTATACTCGAGTTCATGACTCAATAATTTGAGCTAAAATTCGAGATTCAGCCTAGTCATACTCCAGTAGTTTTGCCACTCGAAAACCGGTTTGCATAAAAGCATAGAGTCAATCCTGCATGCTTACTAGCGTAGACTTGAATTTGATACACAGAGCTGGGACGGCGATTTCGAATAACAGGTCGTGTTCATGTCAGCAATCGAAATGATTCCGGATCAAGTAAAAATCACTTAAAATTCTAATTTCGGGTCTATCAAGTAATTTTCGGATCACTTTCAGATTTTGTGATAAATCGGATTGCGGGTCAGGTTCGTGTCGTGTCTTTTTTATTGTTCTGTACACATCTATAGAATATAAATCCTGAAGGCAAATGCGAGTCACTTTTACTATGGTTGTCCTTCGCGGGCCTCTTATTTACAAAACTTGCCATTGATCATTACTTCCCCTGCAGCAGTTGACTTATGCGGCCCCCTTTTTCCTCCTCTTTTAAATTTATCTTTCATTTTGAAAATTCAAATTTCAGTGCTCTATTATTGTTCTTCTACTCGCTCCCGATCCATCTCTCCATTTCTCTACTCTGCTTTTGTTCTGTTTTCCCCCATAATCTCTGTCTGCTTTATCCCCGAGCTTCCTCCGCCATTTTGTTATTAACAAGCGACTGTAATTTACAATGGGTCGGGTAAAGATTCATCGTATGCAAATCTCTGCTAAATTTATTTTCTACTGTTATTTTATCCAATTAACTTTTCTTTCGCAGCCTAACAATATGTCTGATTCTGATTTTGATGGGTTGGATCATGGTTGGAGGTCTCCTGATTTTAGTTTTCATTCATCTATGCCATCTGGTGAGTTTTTTTAAAGCTGGTACTTTAGGCTTTTGTTTATTCATTTGCATGTTCTGTTTTTAGTTTTCAAAGATGTCCATTCTTCTATATTATACAGGCAGCGTCGTACATTTGCTTCAAGTTGACCACACCGGGCTTGCAGCTACCCGTGGCCACTGTTCCGGCGACAAGCATGGTAAAGATACTGGGCGTATTTTCTCTGATGAAAACAGTCCTTTTTATTGTCGTTCTACAACTAAGTCAGGTATTTAACTGTCCCTATGTCATTTATATTAACTCATTTTTCCATTTATGTCTAATTCATGTCTAATGATTTGCACGTAAGCTCAAAAAGGACGATATGATTCCTCAAACAGAGGTTTGTCAACGCCCATGCTTACAAGATCTGTAACTGATTCTGTGATTGTTGACGAAATAAGTCCTGCTCATGTGATCTCAAACGATATTTTATCAAATGTTGACGAAGTAAGTTTTATTCACACAAAATTTTGTTTGCACGGTGCTTTTATCAAATGAACTCTGTTTCCGCAGCATAACAATATATCTGATTCTGATGGGTTTTACCATGGTTGGAGGTCTGCTGATTTTAGTTTGGATTCCTCTCTGCACTCTGGTGAGTGTTTCTAAAGCTGCCTGTTAAAGTTTTTGTGTATTCATTTGCCTGCATTATTTTTCGTCTGCAACGATGTTCATGTTCCTATATCATACAGGCACCGGTCTTGCAGCTGCTTGTGGTCACTGTTCCGACAGCAAGCATGGTAGAACTCCTTTGTCTGATGTTTCCAATCAGTCATTCTCGGCATGTCGGCAGGTATAACAAATACTGGGTATGACACAGCCTTACCGTTCTCCGTTGAAGCTTTTTCTCCATTATTTCTCCTTTACAAACGAGTCCTCTGTGTAATGGGTCAGGTAAAGATCTTTCGTGCTTAAATCTATATATATGTTTGTTATACAGTGTTTTGATTAAATGATGTCTGTTGCGCAGCGGAACAATATTTCTGACTCTGATGGGTTATACCATGGCTGGAGGTCTGCTATTTTAGTTTGGATTCCTCTCTGCAATCTGGTGACTGATTCTTGTGTCTCCTATTAAAGTTCTTATGTATTTATATTTGCGTGTTTTCTTTTTTATCCGTCTATAACGTTATCTGCTTAGTTTGCGAGTGTGCGTAGCACAAGATATGATATCTGGTATGTAAATTAATTTTTGACCAATGTCAGTTGTGATGTGCAGAACAATCTTCATGAACTCTGGTCCCTACTGAACTTTCTACTTCCGGAGATTTTTAGTTCATCAGAAACTTTTGATGAATGGTTTGCAATCTCTGGGGAAAATGACTTGGAAGAGGTTGTTCAATAGCTTCACAAGATACACGCACTGTATTTAAGTTTGTTGTCCGTGGTTGCAATATGATGCTATTCTAATTATGTTTTTGCTTATGTTAGGTCCTCCGTCCATCCCTTATGAGAAGGTTGAAGTCAGATGTTGAGAAGGGCTTGACTCCGAAGGAGACAATACTCAAGGTTGGTATGTCCCAAATGCAGAAGCAATAGACTGGTGTCACGAGAAGCGACATCGAGAAACTTTTAATTATGAGTTAGAATCAATTTTTTTTAACGTTGGTTCAATGAACTTATAAGTTAAGTTTTGTGATTCTAAGAAGTTCAAAATATCAGCTTCTTTCAAGGACTTATTTTGAAATTTGAGTCATGAATATGTAGACGGTCACTTTAAAAGATAACTTATAATAAATTAATATTATGTAAATTATATTTAATTTCACACGTATTATCTTCTGGTAATTTAATTCAATATTCTTATAAAAGTGATTCATTATATTAATCATTAATTTTTATTCAAAATTTGATAGCTACGATATGTATTTAAATTTTATAAAATTAAAAAATAAAAAACAATCGACTAAAATGTGAGTCGTCGCTTACCTGTGTAAATTATTTTTTTTTATAAAATATAAAACATTTGATTAAAGTGCGAGGTGTCGTCGCTCGGCGGCGCCGAGAAGCAATTAGTAAAAAAAGACTTTTTATATATGGAAAATTATTACGTAATTTTGGAATATAAATATATAATTAATATTTTAATTAACAGAAAAAATAAATTAAAATTAATAATATTGATTATCCGATCAACTCATCTAAAGATGTGAACCAAAAGTAAAATTCACGGAAAATAAAATAACATGTTTCCTCTTGAAATTAGCTAACATTTCCCCAGTTTTAATGTATGGGCCAAATTTGTATAATTACTGTCATTGCTATGTCCCTAAGCGGTATTACTAAGCAAATTATTATCATAGCACTTATGGAGAGGATTCCCTATACGCCTTTTGTATAACAAATCTCCTTTAAACTCTTCCATAGCATTATTATTTACGTTAATTATTTGATGATCTCAACTAAATACGTAAGCCAAAAGTGAAGAGTTGAATAAGAGTTTACTTCAAAAATATCAATGTTTAAGTTGTAGGTTTTTAATACGAATAAATATATATATTTTAATTCAATTCAAAAATTAATTTGAAATAAAATTATTAAGTATGTGGTTGGGTCATCTTAAGATGTGTTTCACAAAGTAACGCGAATTAAGTTAAAAGAAAAATTTGCAATTCCCTTTTTAGCGTTAGCCCAATTGTTATGCTTAGGCCCAATTAGTTAAATAAGAATGCTCAGTGGGTTTCGTATATACCTATGCAGTATTAAACAGAAATTCTTAGGGACTTATGATAGCAATTTAGTATAGGCTTTTGTGTGGGCCTTTTGTTTGAAAAAGTTCCATTCAACTTTTTCACAGTACTCCTGAGTAAAAATATACCGGCGGTAGCCGGGCAAAAGTCCTAGTTTTAATAGACATATAAAGTTTTTTCTATTGTTAGGTGCACATTTTAATATACATATAAAATTAATACTTTATTTTAAAAAAAAATTTATATAGAAAAATTAAATATTTATTTTTATTCAAAAGAAAAAATCTCAAAATAATTTATCAAATTATATTTTATAAGGATATTAAAATGCATGCCGAGACTCAAAACTCATTATTAATAATTGAGGGGATGGAGGGAATATATGTTTAGCCTAAACATATATTCTAAATTTTGTGAAATTATAAAAGTGCTCCTACAAAATTTAAAAATATATAGATGTTTTCCGAAAATTTGCTTGGTGCCCTCAAAATTTAAATCCTAGATCCGCCTTGTGTTTATGAAAGAGGGTTTAACATTTATTTTGATTTTTGAGCCCTTTACAAATATATCTTTATAAATTTTTAAGAGAAATTCAAATGAAATTAAATAATCTGAAAAAAAAATGTCTAATCAATTTTATACGCTCAATTGAAATAATCTCTGATTAATTTATAAAAATAAACTTCAATCAATCTTTTTATATTCACTTTTCTCTTTTATAACGTTATATAGTGAGAGAGCTAGTGTTCCAGCCAAACACGCCCTTGAATCCAAAAATATCTTTGGTCCAAAAAAATATCTGCCCCCTCTCCTCGTCCTATATAAACAATCCCCCCTTTCACTCTCAGTCCCAACCATCTCCACCTAACTAATCTAATTAGGGTTTATAAATATCTCTAGAAATGAGTTCAGCTGATGTCGAGTACCGTTGCTTCGTGGGTGGTCTGGCATGGGCCACTACTGACCGCTCTCTCGAAGACGCCTTCTCTCAGTACGGTGATGTGGTTGATTCCAAGGTCGGTTTGTGATAATTATGTAATCGGGTCGGATCTGACCCGTTGGACACAGATCTTGTTTACTATGTGTTACTATTGTTACTCTTTGTTACTAATGTGTTACTAATTACTACGATTTACGGTATGTTTGGCCGATTTTGAGTTTGTGTATAATGAGTTGTTGAATTTGTTTATGTGGATTGTGATGGGTGTTATGAATGCAGATCATCAATGATCGTGAGACGGGGAGGTCTCGGGGGTTCGGATTTGTGACCTTCAAGGACGAGAAGGCGATGAATGACGCGATTGAAGGGATGAACGGGAAGGAACTGGAAGGGCGCAACATTACTGTGAATGAGGCTCAGTCTCGTGGAGGCGGCGGCGGTGGACGCCGTGAGGGTGGGTATGGCGGCGGCGGCGGAGGTTATGGCGGTGGACGTCGTGAAGGTGGTGGTGGCTATGGAGGTGGTGGTGGTTATGGAGGAGGTGGTGGTGGTTCTCGCTACTCGAACCGTGGCGGAAATGACGGGGGCTGGTGATTCCAGTTAGTTAGAGTATTATGATGGGGTGCTCTTGAATCTAGTTAGTAGTATTATGTATGATCAAGGGGGTGATTCTAGTTAGTGCAATGCTGGGTTTGTGCTATCACGGCTTATGCTTATGCCTTTGCCCTCTCTATCTATCTATCTATCAATTTCAGTCTTAAATCTTAATCAATAATTCCAGTCTTTTGCCTTAATTTATTTAATATTTGTTGATTGTTGATTTACTAAAACTAAAACCAGAAATGAACATAAACGGTGAACTCGCCTCAATTTGAACCGGGACCTTTGCTGTAATAAAACAGAGACATAAAACTTGTTACTGAGAAAGTTGAACCGTTAACAAGATTGTCTGCAACTAGAGAAGCTACAAGCAAAACACTAGAACTTGAAAAAAATGACAAATCACGCTAGTCCTAAATCGTTCTAACACATTCATTAAAAAAAATGTTACACACTCTAAAAAGTGTTTCCAGATGTTTTTCTTAATCTAGTTGGTGTATACATACATTTAAGAGAAACACAGTCCATCCTGATGAAGTCTTTAGACTGACGTTATTCCACAAAATAAGCTCTTAACTTCTCCCATATTCATTTGGATCATTTGTTTAGAAATAAACAAAAATCTTTCAAGTTCAGTAATTCAGCGTGCACCTGTGTACTCAACAGTGCTACCACATCACTCGTCATTTTATAGATAAGCATCTAATCCATAAACTTCATTACTCGGTGGGAAAAAAAAATCTCCACAGCAGAATCATTATTAATGATAAAGACTTGGGATTGAGGATTTACAAGTTGAGTGACTTATTTGCATTTTGATTCGGGAAGATACAATTACCAGACGCTGCGAAAACCAGCCAAACATCCAAATTTGAGACGGATGACTCCAAATTCTGTTCCAACGCTGATCCAAATTTAGATCAGTTAACAAAATATTAGAATAACAAAATCAAAGCTATAGCCTAAAATATGACATCAGTTACCCTCTCCTGTATTGTTGTGAACATATATCTTGCAATCGATGGTCATAAACGACCTTATTTCTACAGCTTCATCTCATCTATCTTCTGCATTCGTTCCTTCATCTCACATAGCTCGGACAGTAGCTTCTGATAATTTTAAGTGCTAGGCTCAAAGCTAGCTACTGTGATCAGTCTAAAATCGTCCTAATTTTTCAAAATCAGTGAAATCAATGAAAAGAAAAATTAAAGCCAAAATTTGATGTGGGTAAATATACAGCCCTTCAGACATAATCAGTGTGGTGACTAAATAACCTTAGGGCACAATACAGCAAGGTACAAAATTAATTCTAAAAAATCAAGAAATATAGCCTGAAGAAACTGGCAACTGACAACATTGAAGGGAGCCACTTATGACTCATGTATTATGACCAAATTCACCATTAGAATAAACACCATATTTTCTACCCTTTCAAGCTAAATTTTATTCCACGATGTATTAATATCAAACTGGCAAAAGCTCAGCACTTGGTTGAATTCCTCTTTCACGAATGACAGAGCTAAAGCTATATTAGTATGTCCAGCGGACTCAAAGCCATGTGTTTAATGAAAACACGAAGACGTCTTCTACAGTACTAATGCATTTTCTACAATCCTATTGCAGGGGTGCTATGTTAGCCTGAAAACATAAAATATGGCTCACAGATAAAATTTTCAATTTTCTCAAATCAAAGAGTAATCTGTGGAATCAGAAATCGCTACTGACTTCAGTCACTGATTACGACTTGCTAAAATATGGCCTCACAGACTATACAACAGATAAGAACTTTTTCTGAACGTTAAAAAATTACAAGCTGATCAATAAAATTCACTCAAATCTCATCACTATATTGATAATACTGGACCATTGAGAGTCTGAGTCTCCTACTTTCTCCAACTTGTAAGAAGGACCACCAACAAGAAATGGATTCATGTACCAGTATATATATATACCAAGCGATAAGTATTCAAACTACCCTCTCATTTCTGCTACGTCTTTTGATATCCTAAAGATTCCTGGAAAGTTGTCACACGTAGTTCTCAACTAATGATCAGCACAGCCACATTAAGTATGTGGACAAGGTCGGATGAATATGACTCCTGCAACTTGGGTGCAGAGGGATCAAAGGTTCCTGTTATTGTGGCTCGGAAAAGACCAAACCTGGACCTCCTCTAAGGAATCCTAATTTAGTAATATAGGCAACATATACGCGTCTCATGAGAAACCTCCAAATATCATATTCTATAAGCTATAGAGAATCATGTAGCCTTCTTTTAGCGCTAAAGTCTCTCTATGCTCTGTTATCCTTTCAAGTCATAGTTGATAGCAATTCACTTCAACTAGAGTCTATAGGAAAGATCTTTGCCGACATCACATCATAGTTGGGGCTCCTCAAGTCCACTATCTATATAAAGCCACCGGCATTCTATCTCTAATTTCTAGGATTTGATACTTCTGTATAATAGTATCACCCTAATCGGATGTCAGGATATGTATTGCGGTGTCAACAAATTTTGTCGCATCTTCTCTTCAAAAACCTTGTAGAGCTCTCCCATTACGATGTATAAACATATACAAGAATACAGAGGGCCCTGAGAACAGTTCGATTATCAACTATAAATATGTCTCAATCATCTCCTCCACCTCTGCCATTTAGACATATGATAGTCCATATACTGACCACTTAAAATCCGGAGGAGTCAATTAAATCACTTGACAATATGATCTCATATTCACAAAAAAGACGAGCTTTTCCACTGAAATATACAAATATTATAGGAATAATTTCCTGGAGAGTATAATAGTTTTTTTTTTGCTTCGTTGCAGGCTACAAAGGGGGGTTCTAATGATACTGTAATGACAAGAAAATCATAACAGAAGGATATAACAAAAATTGATGGGAGAAATTATGTCAAGGAATACAAGATAGAGTACTGCAATTTGGTCAGAAATGATTATTACAGAAGTACTTACCCATGCATGACTTTAATTTCATGAGCATATAATTCTTTGCAACCTACAATGTAAGGACAAAAAGGTCAGAATGACATGAACAATGAGCTTATAATTTCAAAATTCGTAAAAAAAAAAAAAAAGTTTACCTTTTAGTTGTATTCTTCTGTTAATTTGTAGGCTTCAAAAATGGCAGAGCATATTCCAGAATCATATGGTTCTCTGGATCTCAGGTCATCGTTCAATAATAGTATCAAACTTGAGCATCATCGAATTCCAAACACTTGATATGTGTCATTGAAGACTAGATTTCCTCCCTCCAGAATTTGATACACAGTACACTCATAGAAAAGTGTTATTCATGTAAATTATGTATGAATTATGATACAAAATTAGGACGGAACTCATTATAGGATGATGGGCAGAAGAATGGCATATCAATCTCTTCTTTTTTATTAGTTAGAAAGCCAACACCTACAACTTGGGACATTACACAAAGATGACATCTATGATTCACAGAGAGCAACAAGATTCCGTCTACTGCTTGCTAGCAAACTCCTCTGGATGCGCTTCATTTCAAATTTTGGATTTCAAATGACATGATTTGAAATGTCATTTCAAATTCTCAACTTTTATACAAGTAATTTGAATGAATAAAATCTAAATCCAACATTTTTTGTGCATCCAAACATGTCATTTGATCAAATTAAAATTTCAAATTAAATTCACAGGGCGAACTTTTAGGGCCCTTTTGGGAGTTTACTCGGGAGGAAGGCAAAAAGAAACAGAAACTCAATTGCCAGTCTCTGCTAAAAGTTTGGATTATACTAGGAAGCATAAATCAAAGTATCAAACAGTCTGTAATGTCAGGCCGGATCAATAATTTGGTAGACCCTATGTAAAATTAAACAATTAAATTTAAGTATATTGATATATAAAAATATAAAAAATAAATAATAGTTATAATATATATTTGTAACATCCCACATCGGTTAGATAATGAGTATTTGGGCTTTTATAAGCACAAGCAAATAACTAATGTATACCAATTTGCTAACACTTTTGGGCCGACCTGTGGTGGGTTGTTGGGTCCGGTATGCATCTAGTTGTGGGCTTAGGATGTTATATATGGTATCAGAGCTTTGCCCGGCCGGAAGTGCAAAGACACTGCCCGGGTTTCGTAAGTTTGATTGTGAGCTCGACGAGGACGTCGGAAGTGCAAAGGCACTGCCCGGGTGGACGTCGGAAGTGCAAAGGCACTGCCCGGCCGGAAGTGCAAAGGCACTGCCCGCGTTTCGTAAGTTTGATTGTGAGCTCGACGAGGACGTCGGAAGTGCAAAGGCACTGCCCGGGTGGATGTCGGAAGTGCAAAGGCACTGCCCGGGTTTCGTAAGTTTGATTGTGAGCTCGACGAGGACGTCGGAAGTGCAAAGGCACTGCCCGGGTGGATGTCGGAAGTGCAAAGGCACTGCCCGGGTCTCGTAAGTTTGATTGTGAGCTCGACGAGGACGTCGAGCATATAAGAGGGGGTGTTTCTAACATCCCACATCGGTTAGATAATGAGTATTTGGGCCTTTATAAGCACAATCAAATAACTAATGTATACTAATTTGCTAGCACTTTTGGGCCGACCTGTGGTGGGTTGTTGGGTCCGGTATGCATCTAGTTGTGGGCTAAGGATGTTATATGTGACATAAAATAATATTTATATATTAATTATCCACTAAGAATACTTATGAAATCAATACAAAAGACTAAAATATAATAATTAAATTCAAAATAAAACACTAACATAAGTTTATATAATATTAATTTACATATAATATAATATTATTGGCAATATGGCCAATTGCACCCAACTGCAAAGAAAGAAATACAAATTAAGGATTTTAACCATCATATAATAAAAATTGGGGGTTCGGAATGTGTTGTGCGGCTGTTTGCACTAGTTATTCACCGACCCTCCAACGTGGTATATAGCGGAAGTTTATTTCAACTTTCTGCCTTATTAGGATTATAGAATAGAAACCATTTTATCATAAATAGGAAAAGAAAAAAAGAAAGAAAGAGATGTGCTGATTCTTGAACCATTTTGCTCATCTATGGTCCCTAATATTAAGTGGTTCTCAGGGAGACATATCATTAAACTTGTCAAAAAGATTGAGGCTCCAAAGCCAAACTGGCATGACCCTACCTCACCTCCTCTACTCCCGGAGCTTATATAAGACGAAGCAATGCAGCCTCTCTGAGCACAAACCATCCAATTCTCCCACACTTTCAAGTGTTCAGCTACACCACACTTGTAGCCTCTAGCTGTTGCTAACCAAAATATATACTACTCCCAGTTATTATTAAGTTGCATGGCATCCTGGACTGCTCAGCAAAACAAGGCTTTTGAGAAGGCTCTGGCCAAGTATGACAAAGACACTCCTGACCGCTGGTACAATGTTGCCAAGGCTGTCGGTGGCAAGACAGCAGAGGAGGTGAGAAGGCATTACGAGATACTTGTCACAGACGTCAGGCGCATTGAGAATGGCAATGTGCCCTTTCCCAAATACCGCACCACTGGAGGTATGTACCATACTACTGTCTGTCACTACACATGTTAGTATGTTACGAACTTGAATCATAGTATACAATACCACCTGCAACAAGTTTTAGAAAACCATGCAGTAAATACTTATATACGGGAGGTATAATATGATCCTGGTAAGTCATCCCCCAACAATTTGAGGTTTTGGGAGAATTGGTCACTTAAACAGGAGGCATACCACAATCTTATGTTAATATCTGCTTCCAAATGCCAAATCTCTTCAAAACATTCATAGCTTACCAGAGATCACTTTCCCGTCTTCGGTTACTAATTATTTGGTGACGACTTATGCAGGGTGAGAAAGCTAAAGCTCAGTCGAAACGGGTAGCAACAAATAAAGAGGCATCAATCAATGCAACAAGAAGCGATTCTTGCCTTCATCACTTACTTCCCTTTGAAGTTCTTCTTTTTTTCCTTTTCGAGGTGATATAAAATTATCACCAGTGCCTCCTGTTCATTTTCTTGTATACTTGTAATCGATCATCAAACAAGCTCTAAAGGAAACAATACTTCTTTCTAGCTATACATGCTATGTATCTCTACCCTCCTATGTGTCATATTTATGGGAAAGATATAATTCCAAACGTTATTTCAACAGATGTGCAAATTTGCTCCTACAACGATGTAAGTTTTTTTGTCACAAAACTTTCAAGTCAATGTTTTACCAAAATACAATACCGAAATGAAGTTTTTCATATAAGAAAGTCTTTCATCTAATCAGATTAGATAAAAAAATCTTTATATTTGGGAAAAAACACCTGGAAGAAAATGTGATGTACCACGTATCTAAAAACGGAAAATAGAAACAAAAAAGTCTACCTTCTAATCTAATGTCATGTAGAGATAACTTCGAAAGTTTAGTGAGTAAGCCTTTGATAATTGAAAAGAGATTAAGAGAACCTAGAAAAAGACACAAGATCGAAGGAAGGAAAGAGAGAGATAGAAGAAAGAGGAGGAAAAAAAAGAAATCAAGCACAAAAACTAATATTATATGCCACGATAAGGTCATCTAAAAATTACACAAAATTGTTAATATAAGTTTATTAAAGATTACATACAAAAAATTAGTTCCAGAGTACAGTGCTGCATTGTCTATAATCATTAGTCCCTCGTTCCTACCCATATGCTTTAAGCTATGTGATTATCTACATTGATTTATAAACGTACCTTTCAGTTTCATTAAAATTAAATCAGCATCTCAGCCAGATTAATTTTAGACAAATATGGTATTAGATCATGATGGGCAGCATTATCAAACAAATACATCATCAGGAGCATCAACGTCATGAAAGAATCTTCTGCTCATCGTACAAAGTTGTTTTGAGTGTTCCTGCTGTATATTCTAACTATGTTAACTCCAACTCTTTATTTTACCTCTGAGTAACCATGAAATACAAACACACTACTTTAGTACTTTATGTATTTATTTAAATTAATATTAAATAATTACCGAGATAAACATGAGAAACGAATAAACGATTGGTCATACATCGTCATTTATATTTTGTATAAGCCACATCGCTTTAGCCACTCTAAACGAACACTTCTCTGCAATGATAAATCTTTAATCACCACAAGCTTTGGATCTATTCAGTACAAGGTGCTTAAAACTCGGGAATAACCCTATTTGGCAATTACTAATTACCGGATACCATTATACAATTATCAATTACGGTTAGCAATTTGATTATTGGATTGAATTAACTCTTTAGTAAAAATTTGTTTGTTATATAACTGGTTACTTAGTTTTTAGTATTATAATTATAAATAAACACATATCAGACGTGCAATTATAAAAACCCCTCCCAGCCGCTAACTTCCTCCAAAGTAGCTTTTCCAAATTTGGCCTTTTAAATCTAAACAGTTATTTTAATCAACTAACTATCAAATGATTGATCGATCAAATATGGTCCAATCCCCTCTCTTTTGTTCACGAACCTAAACAGGACCAATATCTTTCTCAGAAGAATCCGAGAACGAGTTGTAATACTTTAACTCAACTCACCATGTTTTCCTTTTTTAGTCCCAAAATGCTGGAAATATTATAGTTGCCTGCAATTATAAGAAGTTTAAGAAATAACAGGTTACTCTAGTTACTTTTCAGGAGTTGTTAGAATCTGGTCTTACATACTAAACAACAAATACCGACTTTTTCTAAGATAATTAAGCTTATAAATGAAATTCACTCAAATTGCAATAGCATTGTAATACAATTGGACCACTGGAAGTCCTGAGTCTCACAATTTCTTCAACTTGGAAGGACCACCAAGAAGAAACGCATACACGTACTACAATATATGAAACCAGATGATAAGGATTCCAGCTACTGCCTTTCGATATTGTAGAGATTCCATGGCACACGTAGTTCTCAACTACTGATCAGCACAGCCTCATTGGAAGAATATGACTATTGCAACTTGGCCATAGAGGGATCATACATGCCCAGTTTTCAAAGTTTGCTGTGCTAAAGCTAGCTGATAAATTCCAATCCTGGACCTGATATAAGGAATCCTAGTTTAGTAATGTCAACAGCACATACGTGTCCTGTAAGAAACCTCAGAAACATAGTATCATATTGATCGTGTGTACCATCCTCTACGCCGTTATGCTTTCAAGTCATATTGAGTTGATATAACTGGACCCTAAACATAGAGAAGATCTTTGTCGACACTAGCTCCTGTGTTGGGTTCCTCTAGTCCACTAGATGCATAGAGATGCTTTTATGTATCACTAGTATCAACCTAATCAGCTATCAACCGTGGTGTCAACAAACATCATCTCACCTTCCCTGCAAATACTTTGTAGCTGAGCTCTATCATCATGATGTACTAACAAATACAAATACAATGAGGACTCTAAGAACATTAGGGTATTACCACTTCTGTACAGATGTTTCTGTCATCTTCTTGACCTCTGCTTATTAGACATCTTAAGCTCTACACTGAAGACTTATCAAGGATTATGATCTTGTAAACTAATCAACAGAAAGAAATAGTAAATCCAACACAAGACAAACAAACTTTCATTAAAGTTTAAAGGATCATCTATATTCCAAAGTGAATTAAATCAGGTCGCACTATGAACTCCTATTCCAGGAAAAGATAAAAAGGGAATTATGAGTGGCAATTTGTCAAAGAATATTAGCAAAGACACTAGAGGGCAAAATTAAGACAAGTGGACAAGATAGAGAGAATACTGCAACATGCTCAGAAAGATTCTCGCAGAAGTACTTGCCCTTGACTTTGCTTTCGTAAGCCTGGAACTCTGTGCAACCTCATCTTAAGGAAATTAAAATGTAATAACAGATTTCTACATGCAAGGATGAGCTCATATACGAATCGAAAAACATAAGATTCTAATATAACTGGAAAAATTAAGCTTTTCAGTGTCGCAAAGCATTTTCCAGAATCGTATGGTTATTTGTATCTTCAGTGATGATTAGGTCATTAGTCATTACAAAATCAAGCAAACTAAGTAGAGCATAATCATTTATTCTCTAAACCGACTAAACAAACAAATATTATATATTGGTGTCCCCCCATTTTCCGAATTTCACATTATTCAGATTTATCATCCAAATAATCCATTTCCTTCCTCTAGTCTCAAGCATCAAACTAATCAAAAGATTATGCATGCTATATTCAGAAATTAGAATCACGGACAAAAATTAAAACAGACTTGTATGATATAAGATCTTTTAAAGGATTTGACACAGATGTCATAGAAAATAAGATATGAGAATATATATGAGATAAAGGCAGTACAAAAGTATATTCAGTTAATGGACAAAAGAATTGCTTTTCTTGGGCTAAAATTTACACCATCGATAACCTAATTAGAGAGAGAGATAAGTGATAAATTATGGTAGTACTTCAGTACTTCTGTTGCTGGAAAACTCATGGGGTCCTGATGATAAAGAGTACAGAATACGGCCTGCTCTTCCTCAGGAAAAAACACTATATCATCTAAAACAGCTCACCTTGCCAGCAATATGGCTTGGAATGTTGTTCAGGCCTTCAAGTCACAGTACTTATGCTCAACGATGACATCCCTGACTCATACATATAAAGCAATAAGAGTATAAGACTATCCTTACTGCTTACTAGTACACTCTTCCACAACTTTGGTATGGCCTTTTGTGAGCTTTAGAAAGCTTCTTTGCACAATTTCAAAAAAACATGAATCTTAAAAAACAAACTAATATTTGCCTCACCTGATCGGCCTATGACTCTTAACTTACCAATGCCGAATCAAAGATGAGTTAGGTTATCTCAGTAAAAGTAAACCACGAGGAAAAATTGTTTGTGGCAGACAAAATAACTGGCTACTTTCATGTTTCACATTCAAAACAGAAAAACGAGTTACAATGTATAATCAATAGGAAGAGAAATGAATATATGCTTCGTGTATTATAAGTACAAACTAAATAAGAAATAAGAAAATCAAATTGTAGCAATTCTTAGACCTTTGGCTCTCCCTCGTCCTCTGCATTACAAATTAGAAACTAAAATAAAAATTCTGATTGTAGCAATTCTTAGACCTTTTGCTCTACCTTGTCCTCCGTTATTGCGGTTCTTGAGTAGACAAATCATTAAATTCACTCAAAGAATTAAGCTCTATAGTCCAACTAGCATGGCCCTACCGCACCTCCTCTACTCCTGGAGCTTATATAAGAACATGCAAGACACCCTCTTTGCACATCTCATCAGGCTTAAAGAAATCTCTAACTGACTTCTTGCTTGACCCTGATATCTTTCACTCTTATTTTCTTTGTTCTCTCCCAACTCTAATTCGTCTCTTTTTTGCCACATCTGCCGTTTGTAACAATTTCATATAATTCCCTCACTGTTAAGTTTCATGGCATCCATGTCCTCCCATGGCTTTTGGACTGTACAGCAAAACAAGGCCTTTGAAGAGGCTTTGGCTAAGTATGACAAAGACACTCCAGACCGTTGGTACAACGTTGCCAAAGCCATTAGTGGCAAGACAGCAGAGGAGGTGAAGAGGCATTATGAAATCCTTGTGGCCGACGTCAAGCGCATTGAGAATGGCGATGTGCCCTTACCAAACTATCGCACAACTAGAGGTAATTATCAAGGTACCATGAGTACTTACATTCTGTAGCCTAGGACTAAAGAGTACTAACTACCAGGAAACGTAAATATAACTACCGCATTTCATGCATTTCTGACTAAAATCTCTTGCTATAAGATATTCTATTTCCTAGCGATAATCTTTTAAATGCATTAAGCATTTGGTCTCATGTAGTATCTGTTTCACTTAAAATTTAGACTGTTAAAAGTTAAAACTATATATTCGATACAAAGAACGACTAATGAATCATTTCAAACCACCATTCAGATATTCTTATCTGCCTAGTGCCTACTACTGACTACTGAGCACTTCTCCTCGTCCTCCATCAACATCAAAGCCTTTCGCGCACATATAACACACAGTTTTCTCCTATTAAAAATAATTTTAGTTCTTCTATAAATGGGTATGGTCTTTGTTTATGAATACTATAGTTCACATGCACATCATGTATTGCAACATATTACATATACATGCCAAGGCAACATACGGCTGCCTAAAATCAATGAATTTTCTTGTCATTTAGTAACCGTTCCCTTTTTTTTTTTTCCTTTGATAATAACCGCGCAGGATAGAAGATCAAAAGCTCGGGTGAAGAATGACCAAAAAACAGTAGCAACAAATAAAGATGCATCAATCTATGCACCTTAAGCTCAAAAATACAAGAACCAATTCTTGCCTTTTTCTTATTTCGCCTAAAACAATTGGGTTATAATATATGATGTAATCAAAAATCACCTAGTTTTCATTTTCAATGTACCAACTTCCAGAGGAAGCTCCAACGGAAATAATACTGTATGATCAATAACTTTTTAATCACATCAATGTAATTTGAAGATAAACATGTAGAGAAATTAGCATAGGGTGAAATTTATCAAACCAGATAAAGAAGGTAAGATGATGTACTAACAAATTTTACATACATACATACTAACATACATACATAAATATATAGATATAGGCCATGTTTGTTTGAAAGGATTATAATTCCAAGATAACTACATGATTTTCTTTAAATTAAAGGATTATAATCCCTTGGATTGTATTTCAATCACTTTTTTGATTAATTGCCTTGGGATTATAATACCTTCTCTTACAAGGTATTATAATCCCATAAAAAAAGGACTAAAACAATGATTGCGATATAAATTCAAGAAATTATAATCATTTTCTACTCCAAAATTATAAATTTAGTTCAGATATCGCTCCATTCAATTAACACAACTTTCAGGCTGGCCATAAAAACTGGAAGATGGAGTCCCTAAATGGTTAGATGCTCCATTTATCATACTTAACAAGATCAGCGAGAGTTTATACAATTGATGGAAGAGGCGGAAACAAGTTTTATATAAAGAGATTGAAAGATAAATCCACATTTGGTTGGAAATTTTGAAATTTGTCACTAGAATATCGTAAACTATTTTTAAAAATTGTACTATAAATCAAAAAATTAATAGCACAAGTATGAAACAGCTTGATTAAGGGGTTAAAACTTCAGATCTTCTTACTAACAACTGAAGCTCCAGAAATGCAGTATGCACTCATGGATGGACATAATATTCATACATTCAAATAGTAGTCTCTACAAAATCATGTAAACCATTTGCTTATTTTATTAGTACCAGTTTATTGTACCACACTACGACTGGATTGATATATAACTTTAGTCAGCAACAGTTGTTCGAAGGGGTAGAGAACTTTCAACTTCCTTACTCTCAGAGTTCCTTTCAGCAACGATTTTTGACATTCCAAACATCTAAAAAAAGATCCCAAAGAATGGTCAACAAGGAAGTTAAACAACAGAATTTCCTTGTGAAAATCTGTGGTAAGAGTAAATATATTAGAGTTGAAGAAATCGAGTTAACCTTTTTTACAGTTTTCTTAAAGCAGGTTGCATGTTCCTCCATGGAAGCATGAATAAACTCATCAATATGGTCCTTCACGTCCTCCAAGAAAGTTGCTTCTTCAGATTTCTTCTTTCTACATGAAGTGCTGATAGGCGTAGACACAGCAGGAGATGATTGCTCTTTTTTCGCTTCCATTCTATGGAAACAAAATTTAGTAGAAAGAATCAAGCAGTAACTCAGAAAAATAAGATATTACAAGCATTATAAAATCTAGGCAACGGGAAAACCCCTCATGTGCCTCTTGTAGATGGCTTCTAGGAGGTACATAAGAATATACATAATTAAAGATATAATTCAATATTTGACAAAATAAGTAAGTAAATAATTTTGGCAAGAGTACAAAGTAAAATAAGGTACTTTGGTCTTCAGTTCATTTCTCATTTAAATACTCAAAAATGTATTCAATATATAATAAACACTATATTGAATACATTATATACATAAAGATCGATACTCTTTATACATTATATACATAATTATCTCTAAATGTCTACCCTGCACAAGAAAATTCAATCTCTTCTGTATCACAAATTTAAACTTATTACTGGTATATCGAAAAGAAGTGGTACAATTCATTTATTTATATAATTATAATTATTTTATTTCATTGCAAAGACAATGTTTTAATTTAGATTCAATAAAATGGCTATATTTTCAAGTGATAATCGATGGCTTGGTCTTGGTATGGATTCATATTAAACTTTTGCAGAGAATATAATTATGACTTATGAGTAAATAGTAAGATTTAATTATTTTAAACCCGCTCAGGTATTTAAATTCTTATTGGACCTCGTACTCGGGGGCTTCATACACTAACAAAAGGAATAAGGGTAACATTGTGTTCAAGGGCGTACCACTAATTCACTCTCTCCTTGGCATGACTTGTGAATATAAGATATCCATTTGACATGTGTATTCTACAATTGGCACAACTACAAAACACATGACTAAGGAAATCAGGTGAATTTTTGTGCATTTTAAGCTGTCTTCAATTGTCGAATTGTAGTAGATTTACCTGTATCCGCAAGCTCCTAGGCCAAAAAAAAACCGACTAAATAACACACACAGCGAAGGAACCAGAAAATAGCTTCAAAAATAATACCTAACTAACTAGTTTGAAAGATTTTAACATAAGCACTGGCTATAGAAACTTAGAGCATGAGCACTCAATGCATAGCACATAGTACATCTTATCAAAACAGATCAACACTTTGAATCAGCCGACAACAACATCCTGGTGCTTACTATTATCGTTTCAAGATAGAAGTATGTATTTTCGGGCAAGAACACGTATATGTGTATAAAAAACATGTGCCTGTAATGATTCTATTCAGAGAGAAAGGTTTCAAAAACGCATGGCATGTTCTTGCAACAATTATGCAACAAAAGCAGAGAGATAGAGAGACGAGAGAGAACCTTGAGAGAGAATGAGTGATCGTTTCGCCTGAACCTACGAGAGCCTGGACGCCAATTGAATTTTATGCTCTGACAAAGTCGGCCCATCCCTTATGGTTTTTATTTTATAAACTTGGGCTGTCATTTCCGGCCCGTTTCTTCGGGTTGTCTTGTTTCCCAAGCCTACTAGAAGGAATTTGTCTGATCTTATTAGTTCGCTGGGTCCCAGGCTCCCAGCACAGTTGGGTTAACTTCTGGGCCTTCTGGGTACCGCGTAACAATAATAGGCAATGTTCCAGAAGTGGCTGGGCATTCGGGGTACTTTTTAGCGATTAATCTGGAAATCGGAGATTAATCGAAAAGATTAATCAGAGCATTAATCGGAAATATATTATTTTTAAATTATTATAATTTAATAATTTTATCTACTTTTCATTATTAGTAGAGTCAAACTAGTAAGCAATATTATAATATCATATATTAAAAATAAATACTTGATACATGTAATACAAAATTATTGATTAAATAAATATATATCAATCAGTATCTTATAAATAATGTAAGAAATATTAAATAAAATTAATCATTTTAATTTTTTATAGGATATTAAGTTAAGTACAAGTGAATACCTAATTTTTTATAATATAATCATAATTTTAGATTTTTTATTTTTATTTTTTTTATTTATTATTGGTCGCCTGGACCGCCTAGGCGGGATTTTGACCGCCTAGGACCAATTTTTATATAAAAAAAACGCCTAATTCACCGCCTAAAACCGAGTCGGAGCGCTTTGATGCGCCGCCTAGTGCTTAGGCACCGCCTAGACGGCCGACTAGACCGATTTTTAGAACACTGATAATAGATATGTACAAGTTTGAGATGTAAAAAAACATCCAGAACTAAAGTTAGAAGGTTCTATAGTTTTTTATTAATCCTTCTTTATCGTCATTAGCACTCCTCCCACATGGTAAATTTACAGTTTATTAGTAGTATTTTCTTAAAATATCGAATAAAGGTAAAACGCGTACGTGACACTATCAACCACTTTATTTTATATTTTTATTGGTCAGATCAAAATGGAATTCCAGCTTATTTCTCCTCTATATATAACAATGTAGTCAAATACTTAGACCTCACTTCAAATCTCAAAACATTCTCACAACATTAAAATTTCCAAGCTCACTATCTAGTTTTATACTCAGTAGAAAAAATCATGGTGAAGATTTTTGCAGCAGTGGTTAAGCCAATGGTTCGAGTCATGATGAAGGCCTATGGCATGAAACCCAAGCTTGTGGAAATCGAACCCGGGACAACAATGAGGTTCTGGATTCCATGCAAATCAAAAACCAATCCAGCCAAGCCTAATATTGTTTTTCTTCATGGTTTTGCAACTGATGGGATTTTCAACTGGCAATCACAAGTCCAAGCCTTGTCTGGGAAGTACTCTGTTTACGTGCCGGACCTCCTGTTCTTTGGCGCCTCCACAACAAGCAAGCCCGAAAGATCAATGGAGTTTCATGCAGAGTGTTTGGTGAAAGGGTTGAGGAGCTTTGGAGTTGAGAAGTTTACTGTGGCTGGGCTTAGTTATGGAGCTACACTAGGGTTCAGAATGGCTAGGATGTACCCTGGGATGGTCCAGTGTATTGTGGCTAGTGGCACTGCTGTTGAGTTAACTGAGTCCATTTCGCGTGCTTCACTGCAAAATATTGGATACTCAACTTGGTCTGAGTTTCTGATGCCGGATTCTACCAAGGGTCTTACGACGTTTTTCTCAATTGCTAGTCAGAAACCTCCGTCTCTTCCTGAATTTGCTGCAAAGGACTTTTTAAAGGTTTGTTGTACAATAGTGATCGCGAATTTGTTCAGTGAACATAGTCTATAAAGTCTAGTCTCATATAAGCTCATGTGATACTTGCAGGAGTTCTTTGCCAACAGAAAGGAGAGGGATGAGCTTTTGAAGGCTTGGGTGATCAATGACAATGATGTAGCCCCCTGCCACTACTCCCAGGTATCAATCAATGATTTTACGTCTTGTAAAAGTTGAGATATCATTTAACTTGGTGATATGCTAATACTATAATTCATGTGGTCTTGTTGCAGAAAGTATATTTGATATGGGGAGAGGATGACAAGATCTTCAAAAAAGAAGTTGCGGAGAACATTAAGAGGTGAGTCTCAAGTACCCTCTCTAGTTCACCACCATATCAGATTTCTTAATGTACTCTTGCATATAATTAAATTATGTTCTTACGATATGCAGGCAATTGGGGGAGCAAGCTAATCTGGAGTTTATAAAGGATGCTGGACATCTTGTTCATTCAGATCAGCCATCTGAGTACAACCAAAGGCTCAAGAACATTCTTGCTTCTGTAAATAAATGAGATTTCCTCATTTTAATGTTTATTTTTAAGTTCTAGATGTACACCGGATATATGGTTTTGTTTTTCACTGGTGTATATGTTCTGATTTCTGCAATGAACATTCATGTAAATAAAGTTGCTGAAAAATTTTGAATTTCCTCGTTACTATTTTAGGCACTACAAGGTCATTTAAATCGAGGATGAGAATGAGTGTAAAGAGGAACAAGAATTATTTGAAATCTCATGTAGCAAGGAAGGAATAGTTCACTTGATTGATGAAAATAATATTCCCTTTTCCAAATGGCAATTCCCGGATTCATCAACCATGAACCAAATATTCCGGGTACATTTTTATACAAAAATAACTTATTACTTAACTTATTGTAATTTTTTGTCTGGCAACAGCCTAGCAGGGACCAAGAAACAGCATCAACTACGGATTAAACTATTACAAGATTAGTACCCTATGAATCACAGTCCATTAGTGTTAGATTAAATATACATTGTTATTGATGATTTAATAGTATCAGCAGCCACAGTTGACTTTGAAAAAACGATTTCTTCTTCAAGATTATGTCAAGTTGACAACATGGTAGACTTGAATGGTAGACTTAGATGATTCGTATATTACATAATTCACATATATGTATTACTTATATAGACTTGCAAGAGGCAGCTCATCTCCAGGAAACACAGTTTGATAAATCTGAGTTGATCATTTCTGCAAATCTTGAAAAGTTGAGCATTTTTCACAAGACCAAACATGGTGAAAGTGTTTGCAGTAGCCAAGCCTCTGCTCAATCTCCAAATGAAATGCTACGGCATGACATCCCAGATCATTGAAATAGAACCAGGAACCAAGATCAAGATGTTAGTGCCCACTGCACTTACTAAAAACAATCCCAAGGTGACCAGCAAGCCTGCTGTGATGTTTCTACAAGGTTTCGCCACTGATGGAACCTTCTCATGGCTTTCCCAAGTCACTGCTTTCGCCAGTGAGTACTCTGTTTTCGTGCCTGACCTGCTTTTCTTTGGTGGCTCCATGACCGATAAGCCGGACAGATCACTTGAGTTTCAGGCTGAGTGTTTGGTCAAGGCCTTGAGGAAATTTGGGGTGGAGAAGTGTAGTGTTGTTGGGCTGAGCTATGGAGCTACTGTTGGGTTTAAAATGGCTAAATTGTACCCTGATTTGGTTGATTGTGTTGTGGCTAGTGGGACTGTGGTGGACTTGACTGAGTCGACTTCAGAAGCGTGTTTGAAGAGGATGGGGTATTCGAGCTGGTCGGAGTTTTTGATGCCTGAGTCTGTTAAGGATCTGAAAGCGTTTCTGGCAATGACTAATCATAAGCCCCCGTCGATGCCTGATTTTGTGGCCAAGGACTTTATCAAGGTAAACAAAATACTTTGTATGTTTTTGGTTGTTTGGCTACTTAGAATTGTTTAAAGTTAGAAGCATATTGTTTGTGTTTCAGTAGTGATGTTCTTGGACTGTCTTGGCCTTTGGTGTTAGATTTGTTTGAAGGTTTAAGTATCGTAATTATCTTTATTTGTACCACTTGAATTGAAGTATAACATTGATATCAAACTTAAAAGGGTCAGGGAAAACAAGAATTATGGTTTCGATTTTCTGTTAAGTATATGGGGTAATTTTTTGTTGATGCTTAAGTGCCTCCACAAGTGTTTGGTGCGGAAAATGGAATGGAATGGGTGAAATAAAGGGAAATAATGGAGTTAGAAGGGAAGATATGGAACAAAAAAGAATGAGAGCAGAACTTTTATGATGAGATTTGCGAAGAAAATGGGTATGAGGGAGAATCCAGCATTTCATCTTGAATTGGTGGATTTCATTCTAGTTCAAATTGCTATGCTGGAATGATGAAGGAATGAACTTGTGGATTTCATTTCCAGTTTAAATTGTTAGGATGGAGTGGTGAAGGAATGGACTTTTGAATTTTTACGCATAATATAGTTAAAATTGTTGAAGAGTATAAGATCATGTTGGGGTCTTCCTCTGACACCTTAAGGTTTAGGAGAACTAGTAACAACATAAATCTATCTGTTCCTTCCATATTCATTCATCCCAACCAAACACAACATCAATTTCTCAACGAAGACACATATCCACAAGATTATAATGATATAAATTTTAAGACCTATAATATTCATTGTAGTATAAAAGCTTAGAACAAACTGTTGAACTAGAATTATGACTTATTGACAGTCTGGCTACTTGCAACTAAAAGATTGACGCATTATGTTTGGATACAGATTAACAGTTTAAAAAACAATTGATTTATTTTATTCCTGTGGGTTTGTAACAAGAATTATGCCTGCCTTCTTGCCACAGGAATTCATGGTTAACAGAAAGGAGAGAACTGAACTTTTACAGGCTTGGGTGGTTAGTGACAATGAAGCTGTCCCTTGCAACTACAGCCAGGTCTGCTACACTCTTTTAATTATCTCGTTTGGACTATGACACGCTGCTGGTCGCTAGAAAATATCAGGTAGTGGTTGCAACTCATTGATACTTAACATGTGAATATATTGTGACTGCAGAAAATCCATCTGCTATGGGGTGAAGATGACAAGGTTTTTAACTCAGAAATTGCTGAAAACATAAAACAGTAAGTTCTTATCACCTCTACCAGAACATTTAACCGACATCTACTTAGGCCTGCTCCTTCATCTGGCAATTTTTCTTAAATAAGCATATTCTAATATATTAATAGCACACCCATACTATTATAACCTTTCTATAGTGATTTTATGAAGTATTAGTAGAACATTACCAGTAAAATAAATTTCCTGGAATACATTCAACTGCAGGAAGTTAGGCGGTGAAGCTACTCTGGAATTTGTAAAAGAGGCAGGCCACCTTGTTCAGAGCGATCAGGCCACAGAGTACAACAATCGCGTCAAGAAAATACTTTCTTCCTTGCAAAAAGCTTAAATGACATGAACGACTTCACTTTCATTAAACTTTATCATGACGTTATTCTGACTTCATTTCTGCTTAAATTTGTTGATGTGTAATATACTTGTATGTAGATTACAGACTCAACCTGCTTTCTGATATATTCACAGTTTTTACACATTTCACTTGCTTCTGACATCACTCTTGACTCCATTTCTGCTTAAATTTTTTGCTTCTTGGCCTTTTAGAAATGAGTAAGAGAAGATACAAAGAAGAAACAATTTTACAGATCTATCAGCTCACAAGACAATTATAACTAATATGGTCAGTTGAAATTAGATAGTGGACTTCAGAGCATAGAACAAGCCAAAAAGTACATTGAAAGCAAACGATCCCTTCTGCAGAAACAAGTACATGAAAACAACCTGTTATATCTACATTCTACTTAACCAAAACAAGTTTAAATCTTAATTTTACTCATACAACTAAACCACTGATTACAGATATATAAGATATCTCACTAGATTAAAAATAAATCTTGAATGCACGTATGAGTAGACATTTGGTAAATGGTAGTCGCAAGTATTGTTGTTGTTAGGAAGGATGAATCTTCTTGATCACCATCGAAAAGCAGCATAAATAATAATTCATCTTCTTCTCCTCCTCCGCCTCTTCCCTATGATCTCTATTCTTTGTTGCAGGTTGCATCTTGTTCATTTTGTCCTTGTAAAGCTTCTTCGTCACATAAACTTGAGCCAATTCATGATTCATTGTACGAGATACTAGAAAAGTTTATGACAAGCTTACCAACAAAGTTGAAGCTTGGTTTAGTTGGGAGAAATATTTGAATGCATGTAGTTTAAATGGGATAGAGTATTTATATTCATGGGCAACAACAAAAATGACGCACTCCATGACTGCGTTTATTTGTAGGACGCAATCCGTGACCTTTTTTATGTTTACCACTTTTCTTTGCTACTCTCTGCGGGTTTTTTTTTCCCGAAATATTTTATCGATTTTATCAATAACACTCTAACTAAATAATCTCTAATAAATTTCATATAAATTCTGAATTGATTGGTCAATCAATTAATTTTGATATTCAATTATTACAACCATGTATTAATAAGAAAATTATCACATATAAGTATAAGAATCAATGATTAAATAAAATAAATAAGAAATATGAAAATAGAAGGGCTGTTTAGCTATATTTGAAGAATTTATTTATTTATATTGCGGCAAAATACCAGTAGCATTCTTCTTACCGCTTATCCACGTCTCTTGCAGTAGAAAATTAATATAAAAAAGCCAGTACAAAAGTTGTGGTCCTGTTTTTGTTCCCTTTCGGATTCATAAAAGTTTACACGCCTGCCGGTACTCTGTTTTAAAAATCATTTTCATATTATAGAATTTATTCGTTGAGCTACTGATTAAAAAACGTCCCACGTAAATCGTAATAACCAAAGTTTTGACTATTTACATTCTAACGGACCAGTAAAGATGTGGCCAATAGCCCAATACCCATAGTTTGGTAGTATACACTGGAGGGACAGCAAAACAACGGAGAAAAAAGTTACCCCTCTTATCTATTTTGCAGCTGTGGCCTGTGCACACCGTTTAAAATTTAAAAAAAAAAAGAAAAAAAAAGAAGAACATTCGTTTACAGATCAACTCAGTGCGCTGATCGAGAGCATCCCAATAACCGTGAATCCATGATACGCCGCTGGGATATATACTGGGGTGTTTGATTCATTTAGTGAGCTCGTAAGGACGATCAAAATCTCAAATTCATTCGTTTGTTTAGATTAAATATTTTATTGTATTTTATTGATTTTAACTCAATTAAAAGGATTCTCTTTAATTAAATTCTGAATATTTATTATCTTTTCAATAATTTATTTCTCCCTTAGTGTACATTTTCTTTATAAATCCCCTGATTTAATTAATTTTAGATTTAATTGTGTCATGAGGTGCACTTGAAGTTCTGTGGGAATATCTTACATGTTCTTGTAAGCAATAAAAAGAATTTCTCTGTATAAATTATACGCACCCCTGGCCAAAAAAGAAAATGGAGTGAACAGAATTTTGAACTTTAATTTGGTGTTCCATGGAGGGTTTGATTTATATAAAAGTTACAGCACTTGTCTTAAAATAATTAAATTAAAGCTCCTAACATCTAAAGGCGGAGAACATGTACAATAAACCCCTTATTTTCTCAACAAATTTCATTAGGTCAATCCCAAAAAACATCACTTTTCTAACCAATATAGAATATAACCAGTAGATCATCCTGTAAAGACTGCTTGGAAGTTGGAAGAGTTGAAATACATGTTTATAGGATCCTTCTTCAAATTTAATACAATCTAAATACAGTTGTACATTATGATAGAAAGCTATAACAGTTTGCTTCTTGGCTATATCTTTGCATCGATCTCTACTAGGCCTAAGCTATGAACCACCGTGGTTTCAATCTCCTCTGGAAGTGCTTCCGCCGCTCCCTGAAGGCTTCTTCCCCTTGTACTTCTGTAGGCAACAAACCACAATTACAATTGTGAGAAAGACATATCACTGGATGTTCTAAACCTACATTGAATATATATAAACACTGAAGGATCATGTTTAAAAATCATAGTGCTAACCTGCTTTCCGATGTTGAAAGGGACATATTTGTACTTAATCATGTGCATAATTTGGCGCTTCATTGTAAGGAGAAACAGCACCAGCCAGTAAAATAGTAATATAGGCCAAAAGACAGGTACATCAAACATAGAAAAGAAGGTCATGAGAAATGCCACACAAAATGCTTTTGTTATCGCATACCTGAACAGAAAGAGATAACACACAGAGGATCAACACCGTGTATTTAAAAGAGCTGGATTAAAAAGCTGTGAGACGAGTGATTGCATTGTCCAGAGAGAACTATCTATATGCAATTATGTAGACCTTTTTACACTAAAAATAAAAAATTTGCCATTTATAAATGAGAACCATTGTAACTGCTCGACTCAGCTGTGTATTTATACTACATATATACCCCCAGGCCCTCCTCCATGAAAGGGATCTGAGGGGGATTGTATTGGACCGGATGGATACTTATATGTGTGTGTGCGCAATAATGCATCACTCTGTCAACATAAGCCTGTTCAAGCATTCCAATCGACTCATAATTGCCCTAGCATTCACATTGCTTAAGTCTATGCAGGAACACATACACACAGACTTGCCCAGGTTTACCAAGTAAAGGACTTGGGATTGGGAGCATATATATTCACATTGACTTGCTATATAAGAATTGTATTTTAAGCCAATAAGAGTTGAGACGTTCTCAACTAACCAAAAACCCATTTTAAGCATCATTTCCGATATTATATAGCAAGGGATGAGATGTTTGATGTAAACTACTATCCCGCCAATCAAACAATTAATTTAAGTAACAGCTAAATGAAACAAAACACAATCTACTTTTTCCAATTCCAACATGACTGCATAAAACATGCTCAGTGTACTTTTTTTCGTTATCACTCATCACTAGAATTATTCTTTAATGCCTCCACTATTGAGACCAACCCTTTTGCATTTAGTTTGATCCTAAGCAGAGGAGTACATAAATTGGAAGTATGTGCAACCCATCACTTGAACAATCTAGTGTAACAAAGAGTCAAGAAAGACAAATTAACACTTTAAACAGAGCTTATGTGACCAAAACAGTTACAACTGAGAATTAAAAATTAGTTAGCAAGTAGAGAAAGAATGAACACCAGTAGAATGTAGCAGTCATGGCAAGTCAGCAATAGTAATACTAGCAACAAAACCATGGTATGTCAAAGCAGATATTTATAAGTTTAACAGCAAACTGAGAGAAGGGAGTACAAGTCAATCACCAGAACTTGAACTCTGGAAGACGGCGAATAAAAGGCTTGAACTCATCAGAACCTTTTGTGGGCAACATAGGCCCATTGGAAGGTTCCAGTTCTGGATCAACAAGAGGAGACAGAAAGCCAATCAACAAGTTCAGCAGATAGATCCCAAGCCCGTAACTAACAACGTAGAAGCCTTGAACATAATAACAACGCAGCGCATAAAGAAATGCTAAAACTGCAGTTCCAACCCATCTATAAACCGCGTGTGGAGTAGACTTGTCCAAATAAAACTGGAAGAGCTTCCAAACATCACGTCTCCACTGATTAAGAGGTGCCGTAGCAGAGGCACCCTCACCTCCAACACCTTCCATCGAAGCAAAGCCTGATAACCCTGATAGATCTTTAAACAAAACCGCAATCAGCACCATCCTGATATTCTTTATATACACATACAATAACTTATAACCCAACGCACATTCTCAAACACCCATCTAATTCTTCAATCACATACTTAAAACTCATCAAGAAAATGATTCATGAGTATAGTGTCCCACATTCTTAATAAATAACTTAAACCCAAAGAAGCAACTTAATCAAACTAGTTAACATTTTTTGGTAAAAAAATCAAGAAAATTAGTCAACTGATATTCAAGACTACAAGGCCCAATCTTGTCCTATATTTTCTCATGATTTCATAAACCCATTACATAATAAAGTAAAAAAGCAGTTAAACCAATAGAAAGGGTACATATCTATTAAATCAGAAGTAGATCTGAAGAGGGAAAATCAAGAACCCTAATTATAGTTATACAAATTTATGGGCAAAGGGGGGAAGGGTAAATACAGAACACAAGTATTAAATATGTGTATATATGTGTTGTGATAATGATCGGAAAGTGCATTGACAATAGATAAACTTACCTCCGACGATAATGGGAGAGAGAGAGAGAGAAGAGAGAGAGATGGGTCTGAAGATTAAAAATAGGAAGACAGGGCTCTGTTTTGTTAGATGTAGAAAATCAATATCTGTAATATTAGTTTTTGACGAGAATATCGTCAGTAATTACTTGTGCTTGCTAAAGAACTTTTTGTTATTAAACTCTCTTTTCTTTAAAGGCGAAAATATTTTATTTTCATTCGTTTAAGAGTTTATAATTTGTTTGAGGGAGTTTAAAATGCGAAAAATGGTCCAGATATCGGTTAATAACGTATGCGTTTTCGGTTTGGGAAGAAAACGCCGGATCGTGTAGCGTTTTGGTGTTTTGATTGAATCATGTGAAAGAATTTGAAATGAGTGAAATATATTCAAAATTCATAATCATTTTTTGATTATTTATATTTACTCATTTTGACTTTAACTTAAATGATTTTAGAGTCTAATTTTTTTTTAAGAAAGATAATATATAATTTATTTCACAATATATTATATTTGGTTAACATAATAATATTATGTGAGGAATCAAATGTACGTAATTATCGTAGATACAAAGAAAAAAATTGATAGTATCATTTGTAAAAGTCAATTGTACTGTCGTATAAAATATCAATTTAAAAAAAAATATTGAATTGATTTCAAATAATAATTTGATTAATCATCAAATTAATTTCAAATTATTTGATTAACTTATAGAAGAAGACACCTTTTTCTGACTAAATCCGATTTATTTTTTAAAAAAATGTGGGCACATAGTTTGTTTCAACTGTATCTGATCAATAATTTTGAAAGTAACAAAATAAGGGATTTTCTTGTAATCGGCTAATTTTTTGAATGTTATTACAAAAATAGTTGACAACTTTCAATATTTTTTTTTTGAAATATTATCTTTTATAAATTATTTATAAAAACATGACTCACAAGTCACAACTTCTGTATCCTTATTTGTAACAGTTGCAACAACTACTTGCAACTGATAAATTTCATTTACAACTTATGCAACAAATACGATTTACAACTTCTAAAATCTTATTTGCAACATCATTTGGTAACATCAGCAAATGTGAGAAATTCATTTGCAATTTATGCAATCTCATTTGCAACGTTGAAACTAATGTTGCAAATGAGATTGCTAAACTGATTTGTTAGAAATTGATATTTTTATAAATATTCTTAAAATCAACAATTGACTATTATAATTAAGACGAGATCACACATGAAAGGATGATTTAAAACTAAACAAAAGGCTAATATCGGGCATTTTTCTTGAAAAGTGGCCTGACATTTATTTGAAAACTCTCATGGCAAATTATTTTTAATTTTTTCTAAATAAATATTTAAAATCTAACTATTTATATATAAACTTTTAAAAATAAATCATGAAACTATATTTTATAAATTTTAGAATCAAGCAAGGTAAAAGAATATAAAAAAGTAAAGTAACGTGGACCAGAGAGTGCTGCATATAAAATATTTTCAATATATGATTAAAGTAAATATAATAAAAGTAATTATATTAATTTTAATTATCACGAATTTTAATAACGAATAGCCTACTTAATATCTGATCTGAGGTTCGACAAACCACACTTTCCTTAATCACTTGAACTAATTATCTAGGCTTTGCCCAACAAAGCCACTGTACCCTTGTTTTCACTCGTTGATTACTCTACGATTACTCTACAAGATGATATAATACATACAGTTATGTGTATATCTTGTTTCGCATTTCTCAAGGTACGCCTATTACAAGCTCTAATCTCTTGGCTTCTTTTTGCGCGCACACACACTTAGTCAAATTATGGCATTCTTTATGAATTGTTCAAATTGAATTGATTTGTTATTAATTTCACTAACTCCATTGTTTTACAGAAAGAATTTTAGATGTTCTTACTTGATCACTCCAACACTCTTGTTAGCTCTTTATCAGAATCAGTTATATTTGCTCCTAATGTATCAGCGGGAGTTGTAGAATTAGCGCAGACAAATTGTAGATTATTATTTTATTATGTGGAGTTTAGTCTCATATTAATTTTGATTGCAAAAGCATTGATTGGTACATATTTTGACAGTATGTTTTGTGCATGTGAAACACTTGATAGAATTCCGGTCATTGTTGGTAATGAAGGTGATGTAAAAGAGAAGTTATGAGTCGTATGATAGAGGTTGCTCAAAGACGAATCTACAGAGAGCAGACACAGTATTTTGTGTGGCAAAGGGTATAAGGTTGCATTTACTTAGATGGAATGGAACGAGGGGAGAAGAGAATGAATAATTATAAAGGGGTTTTACGGTGAAAGAAGAATGTATGAGAAAATAGTGATTATATATGATTGATACTTAATTTTTTTATGATGAAAATTGTAAGAAAACATGATCAAGAAGTGGAAGGAGAATTCTTTCCAAAACATGTGGGTTAGATTTCTATATCAAATAATTTGAAATGGAATGATTGAAGGAATGGAAATTTTATACATTTTCTTCGAAGATATGAACATCAGTGGTGGTGTAAGTATGTTTGTAGAGCTTATTCGTGTGTTGTGAAGCCTGATTATGACTCCCATTTATAAGTATGTTGTCCCAATTTTATGATGTGTGTATTCTGAAATCTAGTGAACCTTTTGAGAATTTTGATGTATATTGTTTATCTTACTTTGGGTTCTTTTGCTTCTGCTGATTGTGTTGCCAGATTATTGCGCACTTTGTTAATTTTGTTTAAAAGCTGTTTGTCTGTGTTGTGAGTTACTGTTCTTATTAAAAATGTTTTACCTCATATTACTATCCAACTATGTACATGTGCAGGTGTATTCCTGCTATTTATATTGATGCCATGCTTCATGTCTACATATGTCTATGTAGGAGAGTTAAATAAGCTGGGATTTAGAGCAGATACCTGATCAAACACAAACAATGCAATGAGTTCTAGTACCAATTTTTGAGCTTTCTCCTTTTGTTGCTTTTTTCTTCTATACTTTTCTTGCTCTTATTTTATCTTCTATATTACCTGTGTTGTGTTCGACTTCCAATTCACTCTCAAAAGCCCGCTAAAAGAAATCACTGTAAGTTGGATGATATGATATCCTATACAATGTGGAAGGAAGAAACTGAAAGGACATTTGATGATATAACAATACAACTTGACTGAACCAGAGATAGATATGGATATAGTTTATAGATAATGATGCTAGCAGATGAGGGTCATCGCAGGGAAGGCGAGTGTTGCTAACCTGGTGACTCAAGTCCCATATCTTAAGTAAATCACTGTCAAGCTAAAATTCAACACAAAATATCATCTTTTTCGTAATTAGTATACTTAAAATACAGTGAATTTTCTTGAATGTTGACTTTCTTTAGTGCTGCTGTGGTTCATGATTTCAGCAATGTTTACTAATACTGCTCCTTTGTCTGTGAGCTTATGAAATTTGTGCTTTTACCTGTTTCATTTTAGAAGTGACTCATTTTGTCTTTATACAGTTGTGTGAAGCTAGGATCGGGGCAAATACTTATGTCAAGCTATGAGTATTTCTGAACATTGATATTATCTAATGTGTTGTTTTAGCTGTACATAGCTAATTTCGCTTTCATTCTATTTAGGTGTGAAATATTTTACAGCAGGCAGTAGTAGCAAAGTTCCAGAGAGCAAAGTAGGCGGGTTTAGATTTTTCACTGGATTGGTCGTGGGCTCCTCTGGGAACGACACCCCATGTTGAATGGATGCAACACCGAGAAAACGAGGCATGCCAAAACTGTTCCTTACGAAAGAGATGGTGGAGGAACATAGGGCTTTAAAGCTTCTCCATTACAAATCTCAACGGAATTTGGGGATGTCTCGTGAGTGTATAGATTTAATTGAGTGATGAGTTTCACTTTTCTATTGCTAAGTTTTCCTCACTGCTTATCTTTATCTAAGTTCTGATAGCAACAATTTAGTTATCCTGCATGTGAAATTCTCGCACGCTTGATCTATGATCTGGTTCCAGGGCAGGTCAGAGTGGTCTCATTTTGTCAGCTGGTCATCTCTCTCAAGGTAAGTATATATGCTTGTTGCGTGTGTCAATTCCACTTCTAATACAGAGGATTTAAGTACTTAATATTAAAATTTGTCAACCTCTAGATTGGTCATAAATTTTTTTATTTTATATAAAATTTAGATGCAAAAATGAAGTATATAATAATGGGATTTTCTATGGTGTGCCCATGGGCACACAATAGTCACTAAGTTTCATGGAAATACTAGCTCCTGATTGGTGGATAGGTAATAAATGTTTGTGGCCCCCCTGCATTCACATCAATTCCACCAATCAAAATAGCTCATTTTCATAAGAGTTTGTGATTATTGCGTGCCCTTGGGCACACATTAGAAAGACCGTATAATTATTAACATAAATAGTGCACCAATGTTTGATCAACATATAGTCATATATGTGCTATTTATTTTAACTTATATGTTTATTAAAACTTTAATATGTGAGTAAAACTAAAGAACTTTGGTCAACCTATAAATTTATAGTAACTACAACTTTAAATAGCAGGTGTAACAAGAAAATGGTTTAGACTTATAATGTGGCATATCAGGGTTATTAGTTGATAAGGTCTACATAAATGTTATTTATTTACTAATATTATAAACAATTAACCCATAATACTTTATGTGGATCTTAAATTGTTTGGATAAATATTATACTCAACCTAAAATCTATACTAAAATCAGTCATCTTTAAACTTTGGGCAAAGAAAATGATGATATAAATATAGTCATGTTCAGTCAATTTTTTTAAATATTAATATGAAAGATGAATCAAAACAAATTAACTTGATATATATGGTTCAATGTGAAACTATTGCAAAACGCAGTTACCCATCACCTTTTTCGGGGTGGTTGTAGAACACGAATTCTGTAAGTTTTAAAAACTACTTTTATCCCATGACATCTATACTTCTCTTCATGCTCTACTTACTGCGCCATAGTTATGTGTCTCACGGTCTTGTAGATTCTCCCAGTTTGGTGCTTGATTTGGGAAAACAAGATTAGACATGTGGTTTCTGTCCGGTGAATCCACTGAGAAAGCAATATTAGGCTCCCTACAGGCCACTCCATGCCCATGTATGTTACTATGTAAAACATGTGACAATTTACATATGTTTTGGTGGTTAATTATATGATTATGAAAATCATTCTTAATTATATGAAAATTTATCTTCAAAATGTATTAAAATCTAGTTAATTAGACAAATATAAAGATATCACGTGAAGGATAAAAACTATCAGAAAAAATGTGAATTCCGTGTGATGGATGGATCAGCTGTTCATTTGGTATATATGAAAATTTGCATATATCAGTATATAAAGAATTGTATATATACTAAGTTGAAAGAATCGTGCAGATAGAGAACCTCACTACATTTTGGATTTTAAACTGTTTCAGAATGTCTCTTGACTACAGGTACCTACTCCTTTACTTCCTCAGGTTCTTCAATACTTTTTCATCTCTGTGTGTACCAAAAAAACAGTATTGTATGACTAACAGATATGTTAAGAAATTAAAAATAAAAAAGATTTTAAATTAATAAGAATCTTATCACCATATGAAGGAAAGATATTGTTGAAATTAATATCTTCCATATCATGATATAAATTTGTTAGAGTGAATGATGTTAATCTTTGGAAAATCTCAGTAGTACATGTGTTACTTAAATATTATTTACACCGGCTTCTAAGAATCATGTCAATGAACTACCTCCTAAAGGACTGGCTAAACTCCATTGCAGTCGTTCACAATATTAAAATAAATGCTGACAAACAGAGTTTAAGCTACCATTACCTCCATTGGCTGGCTTATGTTGGCTTCCCAGTTTCACGAGCCACCATGCTTGGACAGATCATATCTCAGATGCAATTCACAGACCACCAAACATGGACACAGCCTCTCTCACAAAGGCAATTGACGACCCTGTATTGATCAAAGCTGCCCGAGAAACACCATTGAATGCCCTTTTCTCATCATGAGTTGTTGTCAACTTTTTTTTTTTGGTTCTGTTTCCAGGTTCAATGCTCGGGGTTTTCTTTTGTTCTGTTTTCAGGTTAGATACTCAGGTCATATCTGCCACTAAGGATTACTGTTCACATACAGGCCCACCAGAACTACTTTTACTAAACTTTAATATCAATGTAGAGTTTTACATATGACTAGGAGTACCACACTTCAAAAATTCTGTTTTTGTCAGACACACTTATGCTTCAACCACACTAACACAGTGTCTAAATGTCAAATTACAACTCTTTAACCAGTATTGCTATATCACCGTACCCTCCAAAAATGTTAATAAGAACCAAGTTCAGTTTTACTTGAGTCAATTAACATCTTCTGACTTTACTTCCCAGTACATCATAAAAAATATCTGCTGAATCCACACTACCTCTGCAATCATAGAAATAATTTATCCATCATAGATTGGATACTGAATCAACACTACCTCTGCCAAAGTAGGTGATACTGTTTCAGGATAAAAAATAATACAAATTTTCTATATTAGTAGTTCTCTCCATGAGTAAATTAAAGTCCTATCTAATACTATTCTCGAAATTAATACAAATTTGCAAAATTGATTATGGATTGGCAATGCTGGAGTATTTCTGTGCCTGACTACAGACGCCATTCCCCTACAATAGTTGTATACACTTGTACATAATCCAAAATTTTGAAATTTAGGCACACCAACTCAGGTTTTTTCCGAACTTCAGAATGTATTGTTATTATAACAGCAGGTGATGCCCTTCTGCGGTTCAAAAGTATGTTATACTAGCTCATAGACAAACTCAACTAAAAATATAAAAATACACTTACATGCTTACACACTGCAACTTTCAGATGCGTATGCATTTGTGTTTTAAGGTATGTAAACTTGGTTGTTGTCTAGGTGTTGGCGAGGCATTTGCATAAATTTAGCGACTCAATTTGGACTCGGACACGAAAATGCAGTCAAATTTTAAAGACTAACTCGACCTTAGTTCTTACTAGATAAAGAAAAGTAATTGCATAGATTGACACCACCACCACAAAGTAATTGCATAGATTTACACCACCACAATCCTACAGAGCCCGATCAAGGTGTGCATGATCAAAACAATACTAAGCTATAGGCCAGAGCCCGTGCCTTGCACGGGCTTCTATGCTAGTTATTATAGATTCCCCGTCTTCCTCGGCCTATCAAATTTTACAGAACTGTCTCTCAAGTGAAAATTGTACAGCATTGTTGGCGAACTTCAGAGGGAATGAAATAAATTCTTTAATCAAATTATATGTGACAGCCCTACAGATAAATGCAGGGATGTGTAGATGCCAAAAGACCTGATGTAGAAATGCTGCATCTATGTAACCATCTCCATAGCTAATCGAGTAGCATTGCATTTGAGTGGATATAGTTCTGATTTTGTGTGCCAGTAATCTGGTTGCTCATTATTTGATTATAGGCTTTGGGTTATGATATTAAAAGGTTCTGTTCGGTTTAGAGCCCTTGATGGGTTAAAGCATCTTTTTGAAATGGTACCCACTTTCATTTATATATATTTGTAATTCTTTCAGATCTTTTTTTAGGTTGTTTTATTATAGTGGGCTTTTTTACTTCTGATTTATTGATATCTTTAACTTGTTAATGTTGGGTGTTGGCCCTCAGTGTCACATTGGGGGGAGAAAATGCCCTCAACGTCACGATCACATTGTCACTTCAAAACGCTACTTCGACATGCGTTTTAGGGCATAACGCAACTTCGGTTGCCGTCTATAGTTTTTTTAATAACATTATACTCAGAACGCAACTTTAAGTTTTGTTTTGCTTCTAAAACGCCACTTGAAGCTGTGTTTTATAATGATAATGTAACTTGAAGTTGCGTTTTGATTATTATTTATTTTAAAAAAATATAAAAAAAATTCAAAACCAATTTAATTTCAAATATAATATATTATTCTCAAACCCCAATGTGAACCCTAAAATATTAAAAACTGTTAATTTACGTTTCAAGGATAATTTTTTAATTTGGTTCCCCTAAAGCCTAGAATTAATTAGGGTTTAGTCTTGAGGGTTTAGGGCCTAAACCCTAACTGTCAGCCAATTTAATTTCAAGAATAAATTAATCATTCTAAAACCCAAATCTGAAGCCTAAAATGTTAACAACTGTTAATCTACATTCCAATATTAACTTTATTACACGGGTTCCTAGGCTTTAGGGCTGTTAGGCCCTAAAGCCTAGAATTAATTAGGGTTTAGGCTGAAGGGTTTAGGGCATTTAGGCCCTAAACCCCTAAACCCTCAATCCTTAACCCAACTCTTAACCAATTTAATTTCAAGTATAAATAAATCATTCTAAAACCCAAATGTGAACCTAAATATTAATAATTGTTAATTTTTGTCCAATTTAATTTCAAGTATATTTTTTTATAAAGAAATACTTAAAACGTAACTTCGTGTTACATTTAAAAAATAAATACTCAAAGCGTGACTTCGTGTTACGTTTTTACTGAAAAGAGGAAAACGCAACTTGAAGTTGTGTTTTGAAGTGACAGTGGGGGCCTTTTTCCTAAACAGTGACATTTGAGGCATTATGTATTGATTGTGACTCCCAGGGCCTTTTCTCGTTATTGTTTAGGTGGTCCTTACAGCATAAAAGTGACTTATTTTGTAAAAGTCATGATTCAGTCTTTATGTGTCACTCCATAAAGGAAACACTTTTCACCCGAAAATTTGGCTAGCTGTAAACTTCAAAGGACAGGTCTGGTGTCCTGTCTATAAAATTTGGTTATTTATATCGTCTCCTAAGCATGTGATCTGTTTAGTTACAGATTTATATTTATGCATTTGTAATTTTGTACAGGGAAGTCCACATAAATCTCTAGAGGTGGTTATAAAAGCAAGTAAAAAAAATGTTAAAAATAGGTTCTCAGTCTGACCCAGTCAAGTTCATTTGGTGGATTCTTGACAAGCTTCATTAAAAAGTTGAGTCTTTGTCGAAAAAACAACATCATTCATGAGTTTTTAGGCTTTTTCCCATATATTTTCCGCCATGAATGTTTATCTTTTTTTTTTCCCTTTACTACTAACTCATGGAGTTTTCAATTTGATGTTTTCTAGGGAGAACTGGAGGCTGTGAAAGAACTTCATGTTAAGGCTACTTCCACCCTAGCCCCTGAATGACACAGTTGTAAGGTGCAGTAGAAGCTAAAGACGCTTTCACAGAGATAGCAGGGGATGCCTTTTTTAAATGTCTGGATTGGATTTACCACCACTGAAACTTTATAAAGATGTGATGGAGAAAGATAAAATCCCACTGGTAATTGTCTATTTGTTCTCAAAGTTGTGATGATGAACTGTATCTTGTCAACATTAATGATTTGGGACTATTTACTAAATAACCACATAAGTTCTGCAAATTTATTTTTGTTCATTATCATTTTTTCTTCTGGGGGGGGGGGGGGGGGGTCGCAGTTCCAAATTCTCAGAAATGTGACAAAGCTATGGGAGTAGGTGGCGTGTTTTAAATCCAAAACCAAGACTATAGGTGACATTGAAGATACAGAACCCTATTAAAAAAAAATGCATCATTCCTACAAAAAGACTTATTTTCCTTCGCACTAAACATTTATTATTTTAAAAAAGAAAGGCACTGGTCACATGTACAAGAGTGACTCCCTAACAAACTATGGAGATCTGAAATCTGAGGTGGAGGAAAACCAAGGATACAAAAACAAATCAAACCTCTATTCAAATCTTAAGAAAAGATAGAACTTACAAAACCTTATCATCAATCAACTCAAGTAGCCAACCAAAACTTGCTCCATCTGAAACACCATTCACCAAACTAAAAATTTTCTTAAATATTCTGCTGTACCTTTCCAACCAAATACCGTGGAAACATGCAATAAAACAATGCACTCCACATTCTAGAAAGACTCTTTGTTCTAAATGATAGTGCACGAAGAAGACATGCATTTCTGGTATGTTCAAATTTAATAAAATTTCACTATTCCTTTTGTTCAGGGTGTTTGACTGTCGACCGAAAGAGTCCGTTAAAATAGTATTCTATTCAGAAATAGAGTAGGTGTATTTAAATAAATCCCTATATGAATGGTCAAAGGTGGAGTATTAGCAGGAATTGGCTTTAATAAATGGGTTGTCCACTTATGCAGCTTAGTTCGTTGTCTAGTTGTGCTCCGTAGATTAAGCAACGAGTGAAAAAGTCCTAATAGATCTAGTGTTTGTGATGTTGCGCTGATCTTAGAAAATATCAAGTTTATGTATATGTTACTAATTGATTAGACTAGATTTCCCACTGTTGTCAGAAGTCGGAACAAGATAGTTATAATTAAATCTGCTGATGTTATAGTGCAGGTCACCTTCATTTGACTTTAATTTTTAAACGGATGCATGCTATAGAGATTTATAACCGACTCCATTCTAGCACAATTTCATTTTATGAATTATGATCAAATCAGGAGCTAAAAGAATGAAAGCATTTTAGAACAATAAATAGGTGTTTTATGAATAATTAAGTGTAGTTCCTGTTAAGTGACATTATTTTTATGGGGATTTTTAGCTTGTATGCTACAATTATTCCAAGGAAATAGTTCAATTTGAAAGCCAGTGGATATGTCATATGTGTGTGTAGATGAAGCCATAATTTTAAGGTCGGTCGCCTGTGAGAATGTTAAATTGTTGTACACTTGTAATATGTATGTAAATAAAAGGATGTTCAACATATATAACCTTGGAAGCACAGCTGTAAAACTGTAAACGCTCGTGGAATTTTGATCAGGTCATGCATATAATGTTTTAGTGGAACACCAAGATACTCACTAGATAGTAGACGGTAGAGATAATGCAGTATTGACCATAGAGTATGCAAGTGATCACCTGAGTATACATGGAGAGCGATCTGGAATACTTCAAGGAGAAACAGAAATAAAAAGCTCCAAGGGTTATAAGTTTATACAGAATTGGTTATCAGTGCAGTATTTTTCTTGTGATTGGTTGAAGTTTGAAGTAATTCTCCTGAATATGTGATCGAGATTAGTTATTAAGCACATGATCACCAATACATAGGATTCTCTCTGGCCATATGTTTAATGGTAATTTTATAATTTAAACAAAAAATCCGAGTATAAGATATATGATATGTTAGCATGACAATCATTGACTATATCAATGTGCGGACATATTTTGAGCTTTTGTGTGTGTACCCCTCTCTTATCTGATGGGTTAACTGAACTTGTGCAGTAGGAATAAAGAACAAAAAAAGCAAAAACATATTATTTGCAGATATAGTTTTGCACGATGGAAAACATGTGTCAATACACGGGCTCTTTGATGATTTATTTTATCTTACTTGCATGTGGGCATAGTGTGTTGGATGGACAAATTTTACATATATTTCATTTCATTACGAGTTCGTGCAGATAAGGCATTATAATAGAGAGATGTCGTGGAAGTGAAAAGGAATATAAAGTTGAGGGGCAGTCAGAGGTGAAGAAGATTTTGAAGGTCGGAAAAAAGATTTTTGCGAAAAATTTCGAAGGAAATTATGGTATTTTCTCTGGCATTTACCTCTTGTTTCTTGATCAAGTAAAATTCTATTTTGATTGTACTGAATGTATCAGGTAAATTTTCTCAACTAATAGAGTCATCTGTCTTAAAATGTTGTATGACAAATTTTGAAAGCGAATCTTTGGAAAAAACAAAGTGATGTGTATAGATATATGTCTTATAGGCTGAGTGTGGCTGTTTAGATCAAGGTGCTAAGTCTGAGTTCTGAACCGTCTGCTGTTCAGTTCTTCGCTCCACTTCATGCTTTGTATATATGTTGTTAACAACTTGCATTTCTTTAATGCAAATTATTTTGTTAAGAACTTGCACTTCTTTGATGCAAATTAATTATTGATGATTATCGTATGTTTTCCCAGTGGAGTCATATTTTCGCTGCTGTACTTGAATATGTCATTCCATGTGAATATGTTTTTCACTTCCGCAGGAGGAGTTCAGATAAGTAAGAAAAGATTCCTCTATGTGCAACCAAAGACTCTGATCTGTTCCATTTTGGAATATATTAGATATCAGATATCACTAAGTTATATTAATATGATTGTGAAAATTTACTTTAGCATCTAGACAAATTTGAGTAACAATATATTAATGTATTTACATGCTTTCCTTCAAATTTTTCTATATTTATATTTTAATTTGATATTTTCGGTAACCTGATTGTGTTTCTAATTTGTAAGGGACAAACTTCTTCCCATATGTTTCTGCGGTCAAATTTGTAGTTTGATTTTGTTTGTGTAATGGCCTATTTTAGTTTTTGACTTGTCTGACTACTGAATGGAAAGCTCACAATCGTTCTTTACAAATAGCTCAGTGTTGTAAAAAAAGAACTTACTTAATCTTCGTAAATAGACACAGCAGACCGCGCCCTAAACGAAAAAAAATTAAGCGGAAATGCGGAATCGTGAGTGGATGTAAAAAGACAAAATTGCCCATAATGAGAAAATGCTACAAAAAGAACCTAAAAAGATAATCACGACCTTTTCCAAAAGAAAACCCTAAATTCATCTGCCTCACCGTCTCTCGACTCCCTCCCTCTTCTCGCCTATAATCTGCCTATCCGAGGAGCATCTGTACCGTTCTTCCTTGCAATTCCGCACAGGTATATCTTTCTACTCTACCTAATCTGCCTATCCGAGGAGCATCTGTACCGTTCTTCCTTGCAATTCCGCACAGGTATATCTTTCTACTCTACCTTTCACGTAAGTAGAGCTATTTACATCTCTAGTCGTGTTTTTTTATAATTATAATGAAAGAAGTATTACAATTGTTGAAGTAAGTCTGTATATGTCTTGTGAGCTATTTCTATTGTGTTTCAGATTATGACCATGTCGCATACCGTTATATAATTAAGGGTGGCGATATTTGCATACCCTTCTTTGTACACCCTTCTTTGTGCATTTAATCTGCCCGTGTCGAATCTCATATTGTCCACTCTATCCTTACATTCAAGCATCAATCAATTACATTCATTTCTTCATTTTTTGTGCCCTTTGGTTGCACTATAATTTTATTGTAAATTTTTATGATTTTTTATATTATGATGTTATAAAAATTTAATTTTTAGTTTGTCTTGCATATAGATATAGATATAGTGACTCAAGTGTTTACAGTATTTTTATAGGATATTAATAGGATATGAATCATAATGTGCTAAGTTAATTTGTTATGTAATTTGTTTGAATTATGATGTGCTAAGTGTAATTGAGTATTTTCTTTTTAGCCCTCAGGGATTAGTCAATGTGTTGGATCTGGTATAACAAAAGTACAAACATTTTTAAACAAATCGTTATTAATAAATACTCTCCTTGTCCATTTTATGTAAGCTAGTTGACTTTTGCACTTTTTGCACGCAATTTAATGCATTTGGAAGTGATACTTGTAAATGGTAATTTTTTGTAATTAGAATAATCTTCTTACTAGTAACTATTCTGAACACATTGAAATGCGTGCAAAAAGTAGGTCGCTCATATAAAATGAGAAAGGGAGGGCATGTCGCACATTAAACACTGAAAATTTGGTTGAACTTTTTTTTTGTTCAGTGAAAGAGATATAAAATATGATATTAGCCCACCCTGAAAATATATTTGAATAATAATACGGAACTAAATTACTGATATGATTTTTTCAATCAATATTAAGAGTTCAATATGTTTTGATTATTATTTAAAGTTATTTTGCCAAATTAAAAATTAAACTAGTAAAAACATATGACAGACTAATACATAGAAGTGTGGGAGAACAAATCTAAGGTTATTTTTTGGCCAGTTACTATAAAAGGTTGTGCGAAGCACCCTATAATTAATTATTTGAAACTGCAAACACTTTGCCTCAGTAAAAATTGTGTTCGCTGTTATTCATTTTATAGAAGCTTTGCATGCTGCACTTTAGACTTAACTTTGAACTTTCTGTGAGTTTGTGCCTTTCGCAACGCTGATATAAATATATTTTGTTGAGACAGATTCTACATTTGTCTGAACTAGTGAGGGGATTCGAATATGTTGTTGCTAGAACAATATATATACATATTGCTACCTGTTGCATCTGACTATCTGAGATATTGGCTTTTGTGTCTCATCCTTTAGGTCTTTCAGAAGCAGTGGGTAGTGGCTCAGTTCTGGTCTTTTACAGTCAGGTAACTGTTGCTGCCAATATTTCAACTGTTGATTCCTGTAGGGGCTTGGGGCCTGGAATACAGGGCTTTTTCTCTTCTAAGTGTACAACTCATATCATTGTTTCCAAATGAGTAAAAAATAAATAACTTCCAGTTTTGCATGATAAGTTGTGCTATGTTTTAGCCTAGTTGACACTCCGTATTTGCAATTGGTCCCTCTACTTCTATTCTTATGGGAGGCATCTCATGAAATTTCTTTTCTACTTGTAAAACTCATATAACTGTTTCCAAATGAATTAAAAAATTTAAAGCTTCCACTTTTGCATGATTAATTGTGCTATGTTTTAACTTAGTTGATACTCTGTATTTGCTATCGGTCCCATTACCTCTATTATCATAGGAGGCTTTGATGAAATTTCTTTTCTACGTGTAAAATTCATATCATTGTTTTCAAAATGAGTAAAAATTTAAAGCTTCCAGTTTTGCATGATAAGTTGTGCTATGTTTTAGCTTAGTTGACACTCCATATTTGCAATTGGTCCCTCTACTTCTATTCTTATGGGAGGCTTCTCATGAAATTTCTTTTCTACTTGTAAGACTCATATCATTGTTTCCAAACGAATAAAAAATTTATAGCCTCCAGTTTTGCATGATACATTGTGCTATGTTTTAGCGTAGTTGAGACTCTGTATTTTCTATTGTTCCCTTCTATTCTTATGGGAGGCTTCTCATGAAATATCTTTTCAACTTGTAAAACTCATATCCTTGTTTCCAAATGAGTAAAAATTGTAAAGCTTCCAGTTTTGTATGATAAATTGTGCTATGTTTTAGTTCAGGTGATACTCCGTATTTGCTATTGGTCCCTCTACTTCTATGCTTTTAGGAGGCATTGTGAACACCAAAGTAATCTTGATCTCCCCAACAGCCATTTACCATAAGATCCATATGGTTATATATGCTCAAAACTTGGTTTTAAACTAATTTTGTTTATATGATGAGAAAAACATAAATTCCATATGTCATGCAGTGCTCACATAATCAGCATCACTATTAGTATATCGACGTGTATATATTATGCTTATAGTATTGCATTGGTTTTTCTATTCAGGATTTGTCTGTTACCCTTTGCATCAAACCTGCAGACTCTGAAGAGAGATTATATACAAGCAAACAAAGTCTTATATCGGAAACATCATGTGGAATCATGCAATAAAATCATATCATACTTCTGCTGAGAGATCTAGAAATCCGTTACATTATCACCCGTTCGTCTACATGTCATCTTCGTCAGGAGCCAGTTCCAATACAGCACTTCAAGAGCGGCACCAGTTTTCTATTCCTCTTGGTCATAATACTATGAATCACCTTTCAGTAAGTGGAGTGGGGGATGCATCTAACGCATATGGACCTCCCAAAGGATATAGAAAATTTGATTCTGGAATTTCTAGCTCCACAATGTCAAATAACATCAGTTATTATAAACCAGATATGGTAGGCTCAGTATCGAATATTTCTCAGTTAAGTGGGAGAGGGTCCGTTCTTAAAAATGACAAAGGCACCAACAGTGTGCAAGTAGTAAAGAATCCACTTGTGCAAAACTTCGAGAACAGTAATTATGCTCTATGTATTAATAGGGGATACTTCTCCTCAAAAGATCCAGTGTCTACTTTGTCGAGCAAAACTACACTCAGTAAGTGTCGTGGAAACCTTAATAACCTTTCTAATTTTCATCATATTTGTGATGGCAGCTTTGCTTACATAGGGTCTTTGCATGACTATTTTACAGGCACAGCATCTCACATTCAGCCCCAAGGATCTAATCTTGGAGAATGCAGAGACAAGGGAGAGAGAAGTTCAATGCCATCTTCACTATGTAGACAAGAAAAGTTTAACTACGTACAGTACCCGGAAGCATTGAGAAAGACCTCAAGAGTTACTGATACAATTTCAAAACAAGAGTGTAATCACCAGTTTGACTCCACAGTGTTGTCCAGTAATAAAAGGCTAGATATCTGCTCAACTTCCACAAAATCATTGATGCCGATGTCAAGGAAGAATTATGGTTCTTTTCCGATGCTGAACAATTATCAGCCAGCTTTTGGTCCGCTGGAAGAAGTTCAACTTTCTGGTATCTATATATCTTATGCCTCTATATAAAAAGAACATAGATCAAAGAGTTAGTGCAGCTCAGCTGACAGATAAAGTAGCTATTAGACTTCTAGGGCACAATCTATAAAAGTAACAACCCCCCCCCCCCCCCCCCCTCCCCCTGTTGATATGATCATTTTTGTTCTACAGAATGCAATCATGTATTTTTTTATATGTTCTTTTATCTGTAGCCATTTATGTGTCTAACCCATAGGCTAAACCTGTGGTTAGGTTTTTCTTTTCTCTTTTGCATCTAATTTCTCTTTCTCAATGTTTGCAGGTGCAAATTCTTCACACATAGACAAGGTACAGGAATATATATCGTATATACTGCATTGAAATTTATGTGTAACAAGACTTTGTACTATAAACTGTGCTTCAAGTAAAGAATTTCCTGTGCATTCTATATGATGCTGCTTTTCTGTTGGTATAGAAAATAGAGCTATGTATTTGCCATTTAGGCAGAATCTGTTTTGTGAGAGAAAATTTCTGCCATTACAAGAGACCCAATTTTCTATTGCAAACTTTTTATTAGCTGAACTTTGTTTGTTGCTAAAGCTTGCAGGCATTATTATTCTACTAATTATCTATTTTACAGGACACGGTCTCTTTAAAGTTATCTTCTACTGATGCATTTGCTTCAGCTGGAAAAGGAAATCGACGCAAACGTGTTATGCCCGAAATACCTGATTTAAACATAGCTCTTGCTGACCTTCCGGATTCCGAAGACGTGATGGAAAATTCAGACCCAAGCATTAACAGAACCAAGTGTTCAGAAAAGACTTCAGTCCATGCGGTGCAACCTGGTAGCACAAGCAGAGGAAAAAAGCGTTGCAAGACGAGTTCTTCTGGCTCAATATTAAAGTCTCCTTCTGCACAGGGAATGGAGGAATCTGAGGATGCTTCTGGCTTAATCTCCTTCGGAACAAAAGGCTTAAACTTGGGTGACAGCCATCCACGTGAAATACTTAACAGGTCTTTCAGAAAATTTAGGGAAGGTGGATTGAACAAGTCAGGACTGACATTTTCTGGTAAAGAAGTGATTATGCTAGATTCAGATGATGGTCCAGCCTCAGTAACGATCAGCAGATCCTCCTCAAAAGAACTGATTAAGGTAGAGAAGAACATTGCTTCAGACAAGAATTCCAAGTCTCAATCTGCACAGGGAATGGAGAAAACTGAGGATGCTTGTGGCTCAAATTTATTTGGGACTAAGAGCATAAACCTGGGTGAGAGCAATCCGCATGAGATAGCGAGCAGGTCATTTAGAAAGCTTGGGGAAGGTGGACTGAACAAGTCAGAACTGACATATGCTGGTAAAGAGATTATTGTGCTAGACTCGGACGATGATGCTGATGATGGTCCAGCCTCAGTAACGTTCACTAGGTCCTCCTCAAAAGAACTGATGGAGGTAGAGAAGAACATAGCCTCAGATAAGACTGACAAGTCTCCTTCTGCACAGAGAACGGCTAAAACTGAAGAAGTAACTTGTCTTTGGCCTCAGAATTGGCCTCTGTATACATCTACAGTTCGATTGACTGGACAGGAAAACCCTGAACCATCTGTAGTGCATAATCCACACATTTCTCATGTTGCTTCCGGGAGCAGCAGGGAAAGGGAAGTTCCACGCGCTGTTGCTACGGATGTGATCAAGAGTGTTTCTAATAAAAAACAAATCGAGATTCAGAACAAGGTCCAGAATAATATGCTGTGAAAGATTGTATTAGGTAACATGTCATGGAGTAGGCCAAGTTCAGGTAAGGAAGTGGAATTACAAAGAAAGAGATGATAATATCTTAGCAATAATTAAGCTTTTCTCGTTTTATCAGTTTTATTTGAACATGTTTAGTTTTGTTGGATTCATAAGTAATCCTTGTTAAACCAAGTCTGTTTTGATGTAAAATGCTCTGAAGAATTTTGTGGTATGAAAGCACAATTGTTTGTGACATTTGCATTTTTTTTTTGCCAAGTACATTTGCATTTGCATGTTCTTATCCAGTTGAGTTGTGACATTTTCTTCTTAGTGGTATGAAAACACAATCATTTGTGATACATGACAAGTCTCTTCATTAGAATCAATGGCATTGTAGTCCTAGAGAATATCTCTCTGTAACTATAGGTTTACCCGTGACTTATGTTTTATATCCTCTGTCCCAATCATTTTTTTTTCGTTTTGCTTGACATGCATTTTAAGGATTCTATAAGGTATAGTTGTATAATTTATATTTAAATTTTTTTTTCTTTCTGAATAAAAAGTTTCAGAAGAAAAAGAATTTTAAAATAATTCACGGAATTATATTTTATAAGAACCTTAAAATATGTGCCGAGTTCTCTATTTCAAATGTATATAAATGACCGGGACAAGGGGAGTAGTTGACAGGCAGGTATGTAGCTCAGAAAGTCCATGCAAAATAACTGGACTGGACTTCATTAAGAAATATCTTATCTCATCTCACCTGTTTGGTAATAATGGAGAGCAGTGATGACTGATGATTTCATGTGATACTCCACGGAGCACAGTTTGCTGTCTTAAAGATACCACAGCTTTCATGTTGGACAGAGCAAATGAAATTTTCGAGGTCAAGATAACACAGCTTCCATGTTGAACAGAGTAAATGAAATTTTCGAGGTCAAGATAACACAGCTTCCATGTTGGAGAAAGCAAATGAAATTTTCAAGGTAAATTGCACAAAATTACTATAGTGATAAAATCGATAATGATATTGTAGAGGTAATAATGTTCCTACATAAACTTTATATGTAATTTAACATAAACCTTATATGTAACTTATACATGTTCAATATAGAATCTGGACTATCATGTTTATTTTAGTAACAAATCAAATTTGATAATTTTGTTAATATTAAAAAAATAGGAATGTACTTCGCCGTTAGATGCTCGCCCCGTCAATTTCCTCAACAATTTTCTTTCCGCCACCACTTCATAGTTAGGTGTTGTAAATTCACTCATTTTATGATTGATCTTCTGTAGTCTAATCTGGTAAAATGTTGTTTACCTCTTCTTTTTTCCCTTTTTATGTCTTTGTTGTTCGATCTTATGTTTTCCATCGATTTTAAGTTATTCATTTTGTTACACATGCGTAGATAGATACATAGTTATTTAGATTCTAAGACCAGGTTTCGTTGTCATACAAATACTTGGTGTAATTGTTTCCAATGTGCTTGTGTTATGCCCACGAGAGATGCGAAGTTCTTTTCCTTTTCCTTTTAATCATCTTATATGAGTTATTTTCCCTTTTCCTCTAAACCATCTTCCTATCTATTCAGGCTGTATGTATATTTAAATAAATTCTTTTTCTAAGAAGTATTAGTATATTTATACGTACGTCGTTTTTGTTTCATATTTTATTTAATGGAGTTACTTGCTAGTAAGGATGGCGTTTCTGATGGCTTTTTTTGCCGATGCGGGTTTTGGCATGGCGGTTTGTATCACGAATGGAGATATTGTGTCATTTTAGGTGGCAAGTTTTTTTTTTCTTTCTTGGCAAATATTATATAAAAGTCCCCTCTAAAAATTAGAACCTTGATATTCAAACCATTAGTTAAATTTTGTTTAAGATTACGACTTTATATCCATGCTTATGTTGGTTGAAATAGTTTAAAATCCATTCATGAAATCCGTGGGTATTCAACTCGAATTTTGTAAAATGTATCTGAATCTTGGGGTATTTAATCGGGATTTTAAATTATGGTACAAAATTTTGTAAAATGTTCAATTTGTTTTAAGCTTTTTAAAATCTCATCTAAAATCAAATACAATCCATTAAAATTCATAGATTAAAAACAGTCAATTAAAATCTCAGTTAAATATACCCCCTAATATATTAATAGATGCTTATTATATTAATTTTGACTCGTTAATGATGTTGATTGACACCCTTTGGTAAGATTTCTATTTTCTATTATCTTTTTATGTTATATTTCTCATTTGGTTTAGATTTTTCTTTGTAAAATTCTCTAGTTTTTTAATGATTGTTATAACTAATTTCAGGTTTAATTTTCTCTTCTTTTTGTTTCAAGTGCGCTTAGAGTTTAGATTCAGGATTTCTATTTCCAGACATTACAATGCTATTGTTTAAATTTCCGGGAATATCTTGCATTGTCCTTTGGTTAGATGATAAGGTTTCATAAATGTACAGCATTGTTGGCAGACTCCAGATGTTCCATAAATTCTTTAACTAAATTGTTTATTTTGAAGCCCTAAAGATCTATGGATGCCATGAAACCTGGTTTAAAATATCTGCATCTATGTCGCTATGACATCATGTCATTATCTCGTTTGCTAATTTAGTAGCATTCTATAATAATGCATGTAGTTCTAGTTTAATGTGCTTGTTCTCATACGGTAATCAGGCTGCTCATGATTTGTTCAGTATATCTTTCCAACTTGAATGTATATGCATGGTTACCTTGTGTGAAGTATATTCAAGGAGGAGGACTGAAATCTCACATGTATCACGGCTGGTCCAACTGGACACTAAATATCTTCTGGCAGAGAAAGTTTGTTGCCTCCCTGACCTGACTGATGTGAAATCAATGACTTGTCATTATCATAAATCTAATTTTCTTAGTAGTAGAGTAGGATGTTTAGTAAGGGACATAGTAAGTTGTTATTAAGAAGTTAGGAAGGCTGACTGACTCACCAAGCTATTCAAATTTACAAGCTATGCTGTCCTGCATATCATCTTATTATACCAGTACATTCATTCATTATGTTTCCTTGCGTTTCTTCAGAGATTCAGTCAGGATCAAGTTGACCAGCTTGATAGAAACAAGCAATGGTCTTGAGAGCCTTTGATGAATCAAATTATCTTCCAGAAAGGGGTACCCACCTTTAGATTTTTTGTTATTTTTTTTTGTTGTAATTCTTTCGCATCTATTTCTAGCTGTATGATTTTGGTGGGCTGTTTCTAATTGTTGAAGCCTTTACTTTTGTATTGTTTAAGTGGGACTTAACAACATAAATGAGACCGACTTCATGAATGTCACCATTGAATCTTTAAGGTGTGTCACTCCACTGAGGAATTTCATTTTTTACACCAGGTAATTATGCTCAGAGAGAATCTCCTCTTGCGCAGCACTTCAGGGATTTCACCCAAAAAATTGGCTTGCTAGGAACTTTAAAGAATAGGTTTCATATTGTGTCTTTAGGGTCATGTTCAAGAGAGAACCATAGAACCCTTACCTTATTTCTAGTAGTAGGTGGGGTTCTACAGCAGAACTTAAGTATTAGTTAGGGTTCTGCAGCAGAACTTCACATGCAAAAAAATGTCAATATCTATGTATTATATTTTAAAATTATTTTTGAACACACACAACGATGAAAAAACATGAAAAAACATGTATTTAGATTTGGATCCTAAAAATCTATTTAAAATTTAGGGTTCTACAGCAGAACCTTAATGGTTCTATGGTTCTATTTTAAGGACTGGTTCTCTCTTGAGCGCGACCCTGTGTTGTATAAAGTTGTTAATATTGCCTGCTTATAATGTGATTTGTTTGGTAACTGAGTTATAGTGATGCATTTTTACAGGTAAGTCCACATGAGTTTCTACAAGCGGTTATACATGCAAGTAATAAGTGTTCGAATCAGGTTGTCAGTCTGACTCAGAAGAGTTCATTTTGTGGCTTCTTAAAAAGCTTCATGTAAAACTCAAGCCTTCAAAGAAAAAACTAAGCATCATTTATGAGTGTTTTCAAATTTCCACCACAAACGTTTATCTATTTGGTTTTCTTTTGTTGCAACATGCATATGCATGGAGCTATTAGTTTTATATATTGTAGGGAGAACTGGAGTTTCTGAAAGAACTTATCATTATGGCTATTGTGAACCTGAATAGTGATGCAGAGGTGAAGGTGCAGGTGAAGCTACAGATGCTTTCACAGTGAACAGCATCCCCTTCTTTAAGATGTAACAGAGAAATATAAAATCCACAGGTAAGTAGTGTCAGTCTATTTATCTCAGTCATGATAATTTTAACTTTTGGGCTCATCTTTTTCTTGCCCCAGGGAACATACTTGTCAGACTTTTTTCATTTTTGTTTTGCAATTTTCGTTTTATTGTTTATTTTCCGGTAATTAATTGTGTGGTATGGTATCATTGCTTCATACTGTTTAGTCATTAACCAAAGTTTTTCTGTAAGAGCAAGTCCAATGCAATGTTATAAGTGGTGCCATTTCTATAATTTGAAATCAAATGCTAAAAATATCAAATCCAATGGGGTTCTATATTTGGATGCAAATATGCATATATGCATCCTTGGTTCTAAATTTGAAATCAAGGATGCATTTATGCATCCATGCCACATCATCAACTAACTATAATTGATATGTATAGTGGTGAACTTAAATAAAGTTTAGGAGAGAGGGACTAAAATTACTTAAATTTGGAATTATTTGGATGCAAAATGCATCTAGCATTGGAATTGAAGTTCTATTTTAACAATAAAAAACACTTTTTAGTGCTAAATTATAACAATGACTATAGCCATTTTGCATCTTGCATTGGACTTGCTCTAAAGCCACACAGGATAAAAATCTTGGTAAAATTCATATTTTGATTGAGAACACAAGGCACTGCAAGGATGAATGACATATAGTTATATATGAGTATATGACCGTATTTTTCTAGCTTTTTCCTATAGATTTCATCAGCGCATCTGGGAATAGATATTGACTCCATGGAAAAGCTTTCTTCCTCACTTTAAATAACTTCGATGATGAGTGTACCACAGAAGTCATGTGCTCTCGTGCAGCAAGAGCAAGGATGAGCTATTGTGTCAAGAAGCTGCAACAGTATCTAGTTCTCCATATGTGTCAATTTGCACAACAATTATATTTATGCACTGTTAAATAATATAAGATTCTGATTAATCTTCTTAATGCCTGAAGACATGGATTTAGTTGGTTACAACTTGTTTTTTTTTTTTTTTGCTTACTTGGTTACAACTTGTTTAGAAACTAAGCAACTTTTATTGGATTAAGCTTATCAGGGCAGTAATAAAATGTTTGGTTGAGGAACTGCTTACAAAGTTTGTTGTACAAACTACAAAGTTAACTTATTACATGAAAAAGAAAAATCGCAACAAAGAAGAAAATAATTACTAAGGGATAAGTTTTACGAAATGATATGGTTGCAGGTAGCTTGCTGTTTAAAGAAGAGATGCTGGAATTCGGCTAAGAAGGTTAAGATCACAACTGAATTCAGTTTTGAAAGGGATACAGAAGCGGAATTCAGTTTTGAAAGGGATACAGAAGCGAGCAGAGTCACATAGACATGCCCACTTGTCCGCAATTTAAAGTAAGATAGCTCAATTGTTTGTTATGTAGTGAGATCAGGAAGTTTATAACCTAAATCTCAGTTTAAGGAATTGAGGGAGTGCTGTTTTTCTAGGCACTAAACCTTGTCAAATCAGATCACCGCTCTTATCTTATCGTTTGTTTTTTCAGTTTTAATATGATTTAAGGAAATCATTATCATTTGTTAGAGAATATCTTGATCTGTCTTCAGTTGAAGTTTTCTTCTACAGTCTTTTTTCAGTTGCAAATTTGGAGGTGAATGATTAAAACCCTGAACAGAAAGGTGCAGAGTGGTTGTATCGGAAGAATTATGGTGACCTATATATAGATTTCGTCTTGAAGTTATGCCATTTAATATGCTGTTGACAGATTCTGATGTTCATGTGCCTCCCCTGGGTTTTTCTTTATTTCTTGTAATTAGTTGATCGCCTCGACCAGCTAGTCATAAGACTTTCACGTCAGTAAAATACAATATCGAAAGAATCAGAAGAACTTCTTTCACAGATGAAAAACTTTCATCTAACCAACATGTCGAAATATCCCAAAAGAAATTAAATAAAAATTCTAATGTCTGAAAAAAACACTTGAAAAAATAAAGGAAACAAAATTCGCGAAACTAAGAGAGGAGAACTTTCATTCAAAAAAGTCTATCGACTAACCAAAGACCATGCAGACATGATCTAAGAAATTTAGCCAATAAAATTTTAATGACTAAGAAAAAAATCCAGATTAAAAACAAAAAACCACGAAAAGAAATAAAATAAAGAGAGGAAAAAAGGAGGAAAAAAGGAAAGAATCAAGTCATGCACCAAAACAAAGTCTTCCAAAATGACAATTTGTTAACGACAAACAACCTTCGGGGTATAATCTCCTTAGAATATATCCATGGAAATTCTAAATAATTTTAATATTTACACAAAAAAATGAAAGAAAAATTATACAAAATTTCTGTTTCTATATTATAGGCTGACTTGGTATTTTTCCATTCAACCACGGGAAATGAAATTATCAGCTAGCTTAATACAAGTTCCATTCAACCAAATTAACTACTTCCAAATCATATAAAAATTGCTAAGCATGGAGTACACAACACTTCCATTGAATTGTAGACAGTTTGCCCCCTAAACAGATCAGGGAAGTATGTTGAAGGGAAACCATTTAAATGATAAGAATACTAAAACAATCACAAAACATCACTTGCAGTAAAAAAATTGCCTCCAGAGCCAAAGACATAGTCATCATATCTCATCTGAAACTGTAATAATCCAAAACACTGATTTGCATTCAAATTTCTAATAGCAGACGCCAAACAGCAGTTCTCAGAATTCCACAAATCCCACCATTACAGACAAAAACACTTGAAAATTGCAGACACTTAATCTAAAGCTGAGGACCATCTTCTGGAATAGTGACATGTAAAGCTAAAGCTAAATCAGACATGAGAGCAGAATCTTTTTTTATAAAATATCTTTCAGCTCATTAAAAGCCAGGTACATTTGATGCAAACAATTGGAACACCTAAGTGTTTGTAGCCCTGGTATAAATCTGCTGGCTTGAATGGGTAGATACCATCCTGATCAAACCCCTTGACATCAAATCTGCAATTGCCCTCCTAGCAAGTGATCCATTGATCTGCACCAGACATTTAAGATGTGATTGATAAGCAAAACCAAAAGCTAAAACATGATTATGGTATATGCAAATCCTAATAGTATTAACTAAATAAGAAATGAGGAAATCTACCAACCCTCTCAATAATAGCCAACTCAAGTACAGCACTGGTATAATTAAAAGTTAAGCTCCAAGTAATTTCTATAATTTATATCATATTGTTTAACAATAGTAACAATACTAAATCTTGCAAAAACATTCACATAGATATGAAGATGGAATATACTTGAAAGTTTTGTGCACCCAAAGAAAGAAAAACTTATTAAATTAGCAAAGATCATACATCCTTGTTGGTTGTTACTTTAATTCATTCACCCTGATTAATATGAGAAAAAACACATCACAAATTCAAAGTTCAGTCCAAGTAAATGGTTTACAAACTACTGATACTAGAAACGACTATAATTTGAGTAGAAGATAGTCACACACTATATAATATACTACAACTATGTAGACATAATGAACAAGTTATTAAAGAGTTTCTTACCCTCAAACGATCAGAAAGGATGGAAGGAGTGATAAGCTTGAACTTGGGAGCTTCAGAGAGAAGCTTATCATAAGTTGGCTTATCGAACAACACCATGTTATTCACCTTCTCCTTTTGCTTTCCTTTGCTCCACTTCTGTACTCGTTATAAATTTGTTTCCGTTAAAACATTAAAACATCATCTCTAGCACAGCTAGTTCAATCTCATATTTTTACATGTTCCACAATGTTTTAAACAAAAAAGTGTGTGCAGGTGAAAACACATTCTTGTTGAATCCCCCTTATCTAGTTCAGGTACAAAATTTTAATTTGAAACCAGGCAAATAATTCAGTACCAATACTCTTCTATCTATATAATCTCAACTGCCACAAATTTCAATAAAGCACAATGTCTCAGCTTATACAATTTAACTACATGATTTTTCCCAGAAAACACAACTACATATTACGACAGAATATGAACTAATTTTAATGGTTATTTTTTTTTACAAATTGTTAAAACTAACAGTTAATTAGGTCACAAACAGGGGTTAACATAACATTATCAAATATGACCAAACAACACACATATATGTAACTGGGGGGAGCAGAGAGAGAGAGAGAGGGAGGGAGGGAGAGAGAGAGAGGGAGAGAGATGACCTTCTTTTTCTGTTTGCCACCGCCAGATTTAGCTGGCTTAGAGGATGGAGGAGGTGCCTTTTCTTTCTTAGGTGCCTGCAATAGCCATTACATCAATACACATTCGTCATCAAATATACACGCACATATACACACAGACTGTTAATGAAGAAGCTTACCATCTGATTTGTAGAGAAAGATAGTAGAGAGAAGAAGCGGCTGAAACTTGAAAGAGCAACGAAACGCACCGTAATATAAACCCTAGCTAGGCGTTTTTATTCAGTTTCTTTACATTTGGGCTTAGGTTTATACAATGGCCCATACTATAAGAACCGGCTTATTTTTAGGCAGCCTTGTCACGGGGATTGGGGTCCAACAAATTTTGGATATTTTGGAGGCTCTCACTAGTGGGCTTGCTTGCAGCAGTCTCCACAAATTGTATTGACAATGTAAAATACATTTTATATAAAATAAACCGATTTGGGAAAAAAAAAACGTATTGTCTATTAATTGTATAAACGTTAATATTTTAAAAAAATATTATAAATATAAATATATTTTATTTAAAATATAAAATATAAAATATTTAAACACATGTAAAAGATGCATTCTACCAGAATAAATTAAATTGCATGAGTAGACACATTCATTCACATGAATGTATTTACTTTTTATGCAAGTGGATCAAAAACCTTTTTTTTTTTTTTTGAAATAGGATTAAAAACTTTATTAACTTCTTAACTTAATTTAACTTTTTCCGCTGATTCTTATCTCTACACTTATGTTGAGGAATCAGATTGGAATATTTTAAATTCCAGGGAGGGAATCTTATTAAAAGAATGGTGTATGTGTGATGTTAGAGAATAGAGTGCATAATGTGATGTGGAAACTACTCATGTACCTGAAAACGGAATAAATTGACCCATTACTTTATATTGGTGGTATAACCCTGAATTTTATAATTTTCAAAATATAAATCTGAATACATAACTTTTACACCGTTGTGCATGTTTAAATATAATTTTAAAATATAATATATAAACATGACACCTTTTACATGTGCAGTACTACTACAAGATCCTTACTGTTATTACAAAGTTCTACGAATTCTTACTCTGATGGGATGGTCCTAAGAGGATACTTCCTCCGTCCCTCCCATTTCTTATCAAATGGGTTGGGCACGGAGGTTAATAAATATGTATAAAGTAGTAGAAAAGAGGAAGAAAAATGGGTGAAGTGGTGGGACCCATTGATTTTTAATGTATAAAAAGAAGATAGTGGAGTAAAAGTAGTGTGAAAAGGAAAGAAAAGTGGAGAAGTGGTGAGATCCATTAACTATTTTTGATAAGTTTTGAAATGTAAAGAATTGGATAGGACACCCCAAAAAGGAAAGTGTAAAGAAATGGGAGGGACGGAGGGAGTACTTTATATAATTCAGATAAACGAAGAGTTATAATATTAAAAGATATTCTTCTTTTGTTATAAAAAAATTAAATATAAATATTTGGAACTCCCACACCTCAATTCACATGATACTTATCATAATAAAAAGGTTTTTCTTATTTATTATTAGACAATGTTTAACCCTTAAAAATAAAATGCAACTTATAAGATTTTTCCATAAGAAATATAACTTATAAGTTAATATGTACGGTTGATCACCAATTTTCATAGAAAAAGACACTTCTTGTATGTGTTTGTCTGGGTTGTTTGATGGAACAAGTAAACTAGCAGTGATTTACAGAAATTGGATATATTCTCATACAATATGGGAAAGAATTTATTCGAATCATTCAGAGGAAACCCTTGAACATAATTATTACTTGATAGGTCCTGAGAATGCTGCTGTGTAAGCAAATTCCTTCTGTCTCCATACTTATCTCATCTAATCAACTAAATAAAGTTGGAATAATGTGAGGCAGAGAATTAACAGAGTTATTCATTCTTTATTATGTATCACAAATGCATGTTTATTCAAACAGTATTAAAATTAAATTGGAGACAGAATAGGCTGCAGGGATAAAAGAAAAAACTAGTATAAATAGAGGTGCCTCTTAACCATTGCCAGCCAAAGAAACAGGCCTTTCTTCTGTCATTAGATCAATCCTCTGTTGAGTGAAATTCTCATATAATTCTAACTCACCATCCCAGCTTTAAAAATAATAAATCAAAAAATGAATAGCATTGATATTAAGGTTGAAAAGGCCAATGCAATGTTGAGGTACAAAAGATTGGAAAAAATCACAGCTTTATTCAGGTTGATGGAAGTGTGCATGTTTCTTTTCATCATTTCAAGGCTCTCCACTCATCTGCCTTTGGCTCTCAAAGTCTCTGCTGATTGTATTCACAGTCTTTATATCACAATCTTCAGTCCTGCTTTCCTCTTCATCCTCGGAAATGCTATTGTTCTTGTTCTCGTGTTCAATTCTGGCCACCTTTCAGCTCAAGAAACCAAAAACTTTAGCCATACCACTGAATTTTGTACCCAGTATGTTGAAAGTTGTGTTAATCGCGTAGAGGAGGTCGAAAAACAAGGGGAAGAAGCTGTTTCAGATATGTGTAGTAGTTCTGAGGATGGAAAGATGCTTAGGAGACCGTCAGAGAGTTTAATGAAGTACCAACATCGAGATTTTGGAAAGAAACTTGGACCAACTGTGACAGAAAATGGTCGAAAATTTAGAAACCATGATGAAAGAACTTTGGAATCTCCGGCTATGGTCCGGAAAAGTGGGGATCACAGAGTTTCAGCACAAAACTTTAGTGCTAAATGCTATGCAGAGGATGAAATGAGCGGCGAAGAGTTCAGGCATGCAGTTGAAGCTTTCATAGCGCGACAGCAGAAATTTTTGAGGGAAGAATTCTCATCTATTGTAGCTTATGGAAACTAAATTATGAGAGGAAGAAAGCTTCTTCTTCTTAGAATTAGTTTGTTGATTACAATTAGAGATGTCTTTAACAAGTCATAAAAGTAGTCCAATGCTAATTTAATATAGAGATGTAAATTATGTGTGCATCAGATCTTAATTTTGTACATACAAATATGTAAATATATATTAACTTACTTTTATTTTCAAAAATATATAAAAAAACAGATGACCGGAAAACAATCTAAAAACATGAAACTGGAGGTATAAAAATTTCACTGAATTAAAACCAAAAAATAATACCAAACATGGGCGTGCAGAGCATATGATGTTTACTCGTACAAAATTATCCAACCATTAACAATCTTTTAGTTGTACGAAGTGATTCGAATAATCATGTTGGCTGAAAGAGATAAGCAAGTTGATAATATTAGAAGAGTTGATAAGCAAGTTGTGGGTCATATTCCAGATGAAAACTTGACAAACATTATATTCCTAGAATAGAATTTATGGTCAGTCATGTTCTGCAGATAAAATAACAGTGGAGATCGACAGGGCCTGGGAACGTTATGGACATAATATAAATAAAGGATGGTTTTATTCTAATTTCTTTTTGCAAAGATTGGTAGCATAATACTGCAAATAGGCAACTAAATAAGTGAAGCTGTGTGTTTTTTTAGAGGCGAAAAAAATAAACGTAAGTGTGTGCAATAAAATGTTTTACTGATGAAATGAAAGAGGACAAGATTTCATTAACAGGGAACATTCGAAGCATCTATGCAAGACCAGATTGGCAGAATAATATACATCAGAAATAAGCTGCCATTTCAACACAATGGCATATGAGAACACGGGTCTTGACCGAAGAAAAATAGTTGGTTTTAACTTTTATGTTCTTTCATTGATATACACCAAATTAGCCCCATTTTTTTCTCATTAAGCCTGTAATAATAAGGGATATTCTTCATGGTACCGTACAATTGGCTTTTATCAATGATAACATCACATTTTTTACTTCTATTTATGCTAACCCTGTACGTTTGGTTTTGCACATATAATATCCTCATATTATGTAAAACATAATAAAATGGATTTTAGATTGTACAACAAATTGTACATTTGAAATCTTTATGTAAAAAATACATGAAATATACCTTTGTATCATGTAAACGGAGTTAAATGAATGAGAAACCTTTGATCATTTATATCTCACTCAGTTTGACTCCGTTTTACATAATTTAAGAGTATGTCATGTAATTTTTTTTACAAGGATTTCAAATATACAAATTGTTCTACAATGTGAAATCGAATCTGTTACATTTTACATAACATGAGGGTATTATACGTGAAAAACCAAATGTACAAAGCTATCACGTAGAAGCAAAATATGCAAAATATGTTATCGCATCATTGACAAAAGCCAATTGTACAGTGATACCATAGAGAATATCCCCAATAATAATTAAATTATACGGCATCAGAGATTTTGCTCCAAAGACGGCGTAAACAAACACAAAACTTAACCATTGAAACATCCAACACAAGACCTTCCACAAATTTAAACATTTTCAAGGCAGGGGAAGTAAACACAAACATAAACTGAAAGTTCCAATGGACAGCCAAACCAGAAAGTCAGATAACATATCCTAAATCACCTTAGAACCACTGTCTGTAGAACTAAAGGATTCCCAGTACCTACATGTGTCTAAGGTATATTCATGTAACAATATTCTAATGTTTTTTCTTCCCAGCGGATACAGATCACTGCCAAAATTCCTAGTATCCGTTCCTGTTCCTGCATCAACGGGTAAACACATTCAGTACTACTGAAAAAGATATTCTTGTGAAACATATACTATAAAAAAAAAAAAAAAAAAAAAAAAGCATGCACAAGGCTTGACGCTAAAACATGATCTCGATATACAAAGGTAATGACTTCAAGAATTAATCAAGACTCACAAGTCATTAATCAAATGGAACCACATGCTCAAATGATATGCTCCATATTGAACTTACAAAATTGAGATTTTAAAATTTGATAACTAGCATGCTTGAGGTTTGAAGACTGCCAATACTTGCCTGAGAACAACAGCTTATACTGCCATTTTCATTTCGATTTTCTGGTGCGGATCATAACCAATGAGTTTGAAATCAGCAGCCTCAAATGAGTCAATGTCCCTTTTCTCAGAATTGATCTTCAAAACCTACACATTAATAATGTAAAAAACACAACAACCAGGCAAGTTACAGTCCCTGTCTTCATACTGAAACGTACCGGAAATGGCTTAGGCAACTTCTGAAGCTGGTCTCGAAGAGGTCTGACATGGTTGCAGTAGACATGAGCATCACCAATAGAATGAACAAAATCTCCAGGAACCAGGTCTGCACAAGATACAGATCAATCAAAGACAAGTTACCAAGACACTATCCACAGGTAAAAAATCAACTATGATTAGAACCAGCAGATAGGTCCACAGGTTTACTTTTTAACAGTGGGCTACAGCAAAAGCTAGCTCTTTAGCATTATGAGCATCAATTGTGTTTAATTTGCAACAAGCATTAAACCGTTGTAGCAGTAAATAACGTAGATAAAGAAATACCGATTAGCTGTGACAGAAGTACATACCACAAACATGAGCAATCATGCATGTCAAAAGTGCATATGATGCAATGTTGAATGGAACACCGAGACCCATATCAGCAGAGCGCTGATACATTTGACAAGATAACTCGCCATTGGCTACATAGAACTGAACAGAAAAGAGATTGATAAAAACTTACAAAGAACCATACATATATTAACTAGTTGTAATAGTAACCTGTGCAAACATGTGACAGGGTGGAAGTGCCATTAGCCTGAGATCAGATGGATTCCAAGCTGATAGAATGATCCTCCTATCATCAGGATTATTTTTTATCTTTGAAATAACATCTAGCAACTGATCAAATCCCTGGCCTGAGTAGTCAGCATGCATATCAGTATACCTGAATATGACAAGTTATAAAAGTTAACACACAGGCTAAACTTCAATATCAAATATACTTAACCAGCCTATAGGAAAGAAGGTTAAACCTTGCACCAAAGTGTCTCCACTGAAAACCATATATAGGCCCCAAGTCACCTTCTTCTCTATCCGTCAAACCAATACTGGGAAGCAAAGAAGAAAGCACATCATAAAAAGAACCTCATAAGAAATAGCCCTTGTATTTGAACCATGTAATGCCTAAAACCTGTCAAGATACTCCCTTGATCCATTGCCTTCCCAAATATTAACGCCCTTCTCTTTTAGAATCTGTACATCAAATTAAAAAAAAAAAACCAAATTTTAAGTTAGCACTCATCCGACAATAACTAATATGTCAATTTGATGATTCCACACGTATTCGGAAACGCATAGACAACTAATGCTCAAGGATATTACAATATTTTTAAATGATGAGGAGAAAGGCACATGATTTTAAATAGATACTGGATATTGAAATGACGAGGTGAATGTGAACTTATGAATATGAATGATTAAATTGCGAAGATAATATGATTAAACAAAAAAAAAAGGTTGGCATCGTGCCAAATTCTGGTGTTATTACCTTAGCATTAGTTGAGCCACTAATGAACCACAGTAGTTCCTCAACAACTCCCCTCCAAAACACTTTCTGTTAAATCACAAACAACTGAATGTCAAGTTAAACACTAAAAACTAATACAAGTAAAAGAGAAAAAAAAAGCAAGACATGCCTTAGTTGTGAGGAGTGGAAAAGATTTGCGCAAATTAAACCGCATCTGTAAACAAGTTAAAGGAGCACCACATTACACATCAGCCATAACCTATAATATGATTTTCATAAAGCATTGCTGCATAAGAAACAGATAAAAGATGTTTATCTGTAGTGACGTTACCTGGCAACCAAATATAGAGACAGTACCAGTACGTGTCCTATCATTCTTTGTCACACCATTAGAAATGATATTCTCAACCAATCCCAGATACAAATACTCCTCGTGTTTCTCAAAAACTGTCTTGGGAAGAAAAGAGAAATTCTGAATTTCAAAATTACCAGAATCTGATTTACTATCAGATGACAGACCGTTGGTCTGACTTGTGAGCTCCGCAACAGAATTCCTCACACGAACATAAGTCGTGAAACAATAACGAATTTTGTTCTCCACCAATGGGAATGATGAGTACCATGGCTGAAAAACTGATTCATCGAGAAGAGGAATGAAGGTATCACATTCTATGTGTTCTTCAATTTCAGTGATGTGGACTGCATCACATCCAGGAGCATTGAGAGCTTCCCTGCATTAGTAAAACAGATTGTTAAAACGTGGGAGAGGATCTCCTTGGTAAAGGATTTAACAACCAAATGTTGCTCAGTTGCTCACCTATATATCTGGCCACCCCCAATGACAAAAACCTTCTCAACTGAAACACAATAAGGAGATCCTGCTAATAATTCCAAAGCAGAAATCATGCTACCACATATTACGACATTTTCGACAGTTGCAATATCAAAACTCCCAGAACGAGTCAAAACAACATTAAGACGTCCGGGCAGAGGGCGATGTTGAATGGGAATACTTTCCCAAGTTTTCCTACCCATTATGACTGCATTCCTTTTCAAAGGATCTGATGTAGTCATGGTGACATCCTTGAAAAATTTCATGTCAGAAGGTAACCTCCAGGGCAATTTACCATCCTTACCGATACCCATATTTTGGGTTGCAGCAACCACAACCTGATAAGTTCTTTGTGGATCAGGGCGTGTAATGCCACTTCCATTAGTAGGATTTGCGAGAGCTTCGCTAGCCATATATGTAGTAAACCGATGGCAATGAGAGAAGTTTGATGATGATAAGTTGCAATTGGTAAGCAAGTACAAAGAAGCCTGAAAAGCAAAATAGATGGATTGATGACTTAAATTATTAATTGTAAATTCAAGAAAGATTAATCAATCTATAACTGCATTCATAAATAGAGATATAATTTAACCAGAAGATCAGACCAAAACAGGGAAGAACAATTACTATTACAAGGAAACGTAGATGGATGAAGAAACTTAATATTTCCCAATAAAGATAGATACAGAAAGAAGTCTGTATTGCCAGTTTGCACATTCAACGTGACTAAAAGGATTGAAACACTAGAGAATGACTTGATAAGATAATTAATAGACCTTGACCACTTAATTAACAAAATGTGCACAAATCTTCACCAAAAGCGTAACTGAACATCTTTTAGAGTACAAGGACGCAGAGAACATAAAAACTGAAATGCTATACATTAAAAATTGTGCACATCAAACTAATTACACATAGATTTTGAGAACACAGAAGATAAGAAGTCAAATATAAGCCTGTGCAAGATTTCAAGTGACCTTTAAAAATTACAGTTGAATTTAACTAATTAAATTTGGGATTCAAACATCAAGAAAGGCTTTTAGGTCAACAATAACAATTTATTTGTGTTTCGGGGTGAAAATCGGAAAGCTACTCTCTGTCTCTACGGACTCAAGTACGTAAGCAGAGAAAGTGAATACCGACAACACTCACAAGAGGATGATAGATAACACAAACTCTCCAATAGGGTAATTGACCAAAAAGTATTAATAATGTAATTCACTATTGTAAAACACACTACTAAAACATGAACAGCAGGGCAAAGTATAAGATGGATGGATTCTTATACTAAGCATAAAGTCAACTTCCTCATTAATGTCCAGATAGGAGAGGATGAATTTAAGAAGAAAAATAATGATTATCACATCGAACACGTTTCATGACACGTCACGAAGACTTTGTTTCAATTTAGTAAATCAAAAACCGACAATTTTGCACCCTTTCTCTCCCTTCTCAAAAATACAAAATGAGAAGTCTATAAACTAGATAAAGATATGTAAAATGACCTTTTTTCAAATTTAGTTGGGAATTAAAAACCAGCAATCTCACTAAGTATTCCCCTGTCATAAATACAAAATCCAAAGTCTATAAACTGGAAAATAAGATATGGATAAGGCGTAAAAATCAAAATAAGATAATAACATTTCTTAGTGATGGACAGATGGAGAACAATATGTTATATTCCAAAATTTATAAATGAATAGACAAAATTTCCAAAAATCTGTGGATAAGGGAAGTAGAAAACGCGCAAAAACACAATCAACATTATAGCAGAATTCTGCTGGCAGGCAGGCTTATTATTCTCTTCAAAAACTAGAAAGTTCCCAAGTTGACGCAAGTTATCTCAAGAAAGATCATAGCTACAGTGTGAAACATAAGTATATAACTTTCACACATGCATCTTATACTTGTTTATAAGTCACTATTACAGAACACTGAACAATCCCACACATGAAAAGCCACGAGTTTCAGCAACTTATTATGTCCCTTATACTTATGAAATTCGGAATAATGCGGTGAAAACATCAAAAGAACAGAAAGCAACAACAAATTTCAACCATCAAAAGAAGCAAAACTCCAACTATCTATAGTTATAGACAATAATACGAAATAATAGTCTGAAAACTCTCCGAAAGAACAAATACAACTTAATTGAAAGAATCTAACCAAAGTTGAATCAGAACCTTACACTAAGAATATCACAAATTTTTGTAAATCCACGAGTAGAATGTTATAAGTTCAGTAATTTGAGTAAACAAGTTGCGAAACAAATATTGCATATATCAACATCTATGAGCTCATGCTTTGCATCTATAACATAACATCGCAAGTAATGGTGATGCTTTAACTAATGCAGGCGAAAACATTACAATAATCTCATTCTTATTAATAATCACACCATCAATTACAAGTAAATTGTGAAAAGCAAACAAACATTCATATGCACAAGGAAGTTACCGATCGGAGAGCCAAAGTTTGTGAAAGTGAGTTTAGAAGAGGAAATGTGGATGAAATTAGGGCTTTATACATTCAAAATGTATGTATTTCGAAATGTAGTGAAATTGACGGCAGAAAAGGTGTGCGGGTGAGGAAAACTAGTGGCTCAAGCAGCGGTTTTTGAAACTATGAGAGAGAGATTGATTTCCGAGAGAGAGAGAGAGAGATTTTCGAGAGAGATAATCGCACATTCGCACGCCTGACGCGGAGTGCCGCCAAGGCGAGTGCAGTGAATTGTGTCTCCTCTTGTTCTCCTTTCTCTCATCAGCAACCTACTTTTATATAGAATTAAATAAATAATTTACGGACTACAATATTAGAAATAATTATATATATTTAAAATTAAATAAATTGTATCTATGTAAAATTATTTTTATAATAATACAACTTAATAAATTTGCCATTAAAAACTGTTTATATAATAATATTATTATTATAATAACAATATTTGAAATAATATTATTTTAAAACATTAAATAATTTTTTCTAAAATTTACGGATACTAAATATAACGACGCTAATCTATTTAGTTTATTATGTAAAGATAATTAAATTTATAATTCATTATTCATCAAAATATTAAACATCTTGATACACTATTCTCATTATTATATAATAAGATAATATTAGTTGATTAATATTAAAAAATTAATTTTTTTATAATTGGTTTTAGTTTTAGGTGATTTTTATAATATTATTAATTATATCAATTGATTTTTGTTTTTATGTTGAAATGATAATGTATAATATATATTTTTTTAATAAGTAATGCAAAACATTATAATAAAATTCTTTTTCTTTTAATTTTATTTGCGATAGCTAATGACAACAACTACATACCTTAATTAAGTGTCCCGCCACAACGGTGGATAAACACTGGTTATCCAATCGTCCTCATTAATTATATGATCTAGTTTATTGAATCATTGACCATTAAATTTAAGATATATGAGGTTGTCTTTTCGAATTTGAAATTTCTTTTAATTGGCTATTATCTTCAATCACGCATCCAAAGTGCTGTAATTAAATTTGATAGTATATAGTTCGGAATACCACTTTCAAAGTGATTTAAATATTTATTATCAAAAAAGAAAGTGATTAAATATTTGCAAAGGCCGAGTTTATCCATTGTTGTTTGAGGACACTCAAGTTCGATTCTGAATGTAGTATTAATTGTCAAAAAAAATATTTGTCCTTGGCTATTATACTTTCTTAATTGTCCTAATAAGGGATCAAGACCCCTATCATAAGCAGAATCAAAGATTAATTAGATTAATCGGGGATTAATCAAATTAATCGATGATTAATCGGAGATGTAATCAGTTCAGCGAGTTATAGAACATGGATTAATAATCATTAATCACCGAATTTTAGAACATAAATGTCGGTGATTAATCGTAGATGTAATCAGTTCAATGATGAGTCTGTCCTCATTTACAGGCCCACTTGCTTCTAGTTTTTTTACTCTCCAGCTCCATGATGGGTGAGTTTTGAATATCTGTGTTTTTTACAAAGTTGTGATTGATATCCAGATTAGAATCTGTAAAAAACACCCGTGCACTGATAATATCAGATCTGGAACATTGGATCAACACTCATAAAACATGTGCATGAGTACACGACCTATCACCACTGAAAGCAAACATGAGTAGTGCATGATTCGCGAGACACTCTCATCAGAACATATATGGGTTTGTTTGGGTTAGCTTAAAAGAAGTGGCTTCTTGCTTAAATTGAGGAAGTGGAGCAGAAGTGATAAGTACTGCCAAATGTGGAATATAAGATATGAATAAAGCACTAGAAACCAGAATATTATAAATAACAAGTAAGGTTAACTTGTTAATCCTAACAAGTAAGGTTCTACTGTGGTGTGGAGTAAAGCAACATCACTGTTTTAGTTGAATCCCTGTTAACATAGAGGCAATGACAACTCACAAGGCTTACCAGACCTAAGATCAGAGATGGACAGGCACCACATCTATAACCAGGAATAAAAGGCACAAATTTTAAATTACAAGGAATATACCAATGTCAATAGAACAATGCAGAATTTTAACCATCACTAACACATACTTCCATGAACCTGGGATCACTTGAATCTCTTATTAAGCAACTCTTCAAGTGGCATGCGACCGCTGTATGGTCATCTTAGCTCTCTTGGGTGGTACATTATTTCAACAAGAGATCAGGAGGTTCAACCCACACTGAACGCGATCCAGAATAATCGAGACCATCCCAGTTTCTAAGTCCGGATGAAGTCGATTCCAACAGCTCACCATTCTCAAAGGAATAAACACGGCAGGTTCCATTTTGTTGGTAATATATCTTGTTTGAGGACACCCCATAATAATTTATGGAATCTGCATAAACAGAACAGTCGCTAATGAACAAAGAACTAACCCCTAAACTTTTCAGAGGAACCCAACGTTTATGCGACCAATCATAGCTTGTAAGAATATATTTGCGAACTTTTGAGTGATGATACAAAATCATGAGCTCCCCATTCAACGCGAAGAATTTTAGCAAATGACAATTTTTCCTGCAATCAGTTGGAAACTGAAAAGAGTCAAATTTCAATTCCCCGGAAGCAATGTCATAGGATGCAAGTTTTTGATTGTAACAGAGTATATAAAAAACTCCTCGAATGAACACAGCACCCTGACTCCGTTGAAGACTGGAAAATTCTCCCAGATTAAATTCAGTAGTAGTCCACTGTGTATCACCGTGGCGAAAAATACCAACAGTCCAACGTTGAGAATTAGCAACATGAAGAGCTAAAAAGACACAATCTCGAGAATAAGGGTAAGTGGAAACAGCTTTTAAAAATTCAGAATTTGATACTGAGGGGTGGTGAAACTGAGGGAGTCTAATGGTTCTTCGGGTAGGAACCGAGACTAATAAGAAATTGGTGCTAGTATGATCAATATGATGCAGAGAAAATAACAAGCATCCATGGAGATAAACAAGTGGTGCAGCCATTTGAATAGTGGATGGGTCAAAAAACTCATCCAGATGAATAGTTTGAGTAATAAGTGGTTGGTCCAGATTAAGGGGTTCATAGAGGCGGTATGTGATTCTGTCAAGCTTCTCTCGATACAGCAACAAACACCATGGCAATACATCACCGGCTCTTTTTGCGTGCTCAGCCGCTAGCCAGGTCTTGCAAACAGCACTGAATCGAGCATGATCCGCCCAGTAAAGCCTCTTCTTTATTTCTCCCAACAAATCCGGATCAAGATCTGCCCACGAACAATGGTTCATACTTTTAGTTAGGGTTTTGCTCTTCTTCATCTCCTCTTTATCTTTTGTGCACTAAATGTAAACTGATCCGATCTAGATCGGATGTATCTAAATTCACATCGTAATTCATTTAATTTTATTGGATCAGATCGGATTAAGAGTCAGAAATTTTACAAGTAAATCCATATCCGGTCTATTCGGATCGTGGATAATCGAATCATAGATCCGATCCACTAAAATTTATGAAATATATTTTTGCATCGTGGACAATGTATTAGCCTTCCACAAACAAAAATATTGATATTTTTTAGTTTTATTAATTCTTGAATTTTAACTTAACAAGCGCAACAAAGAAATAATAAAACAGTAAAGTAAAGGTTGCAACTTCATGTTATTAACAAAAATGCAACTGAAAAACTTTGTTAGTTTTTCCTATAAAACCTCCAACATGAAATGTATCAAGTAAATAGAAAAATAATAAATAAGTTGCTTGATACTTCTGGAGGAAACAAATTATGATCCGCTCCTTTATTTACAAGGATTAAAATCAATAAATATGTCCTAAAATCACGTGATTGAGGAGGTGTTAATCCACGACAAAGTGAAAGGGTTTAGCCCCCTTATGTTTATTCTATATTATTATTCTCACTCTGCACAAAAAAAGAATGATAATTTTTTTTTTTTGACAAATATGGCTTATAGCCTCACAAGTGAGTATCTGTTCTCAGAAATCCCGGGGTGAGCCAGGGTCGAACCCAGGACCTGGGACGATAGAGGATAAGATCCTAACCACTGAGCTATCCACCCGTGCTAAAAAAAGAGTGATTATTAGATTAACTAGATAGCAAGCAAATATGATAGATATATAATATAATATAATATAAGATAATATAATATACTCCCTCCATCTCATATTATATGTCTCGTTTTGACTATTGAAAAGTCAAGTTTACTAAATTTTGACCACAAATTATACATACTATCTAATTTAAGAAGATTAAAAAATTATTTTATTAGAAAATATATCTAATCCCCTTCAATATCCATTTTTCAGATTTATAAATAATTAATAAATTTTCTTTAATTAATGGTCAAAATTTGGTCAAATTGACTCCTCGATAGTCACAACTGGACACATAATATGAGATGGAGGGAGCAGTATAATATAATATAATATATAGCTAAGTGTGGATCAGATCGGATCATTACCAGATTGGATTTGACCATATCCATATACATTTTTTATCGGACTGGATCATTATCGAATCGGATTGTTAGCAAATCATATTTTTTAAACAAGTGTCCATATCCATTTATTTAAGGATCAAAACTCATCCCAAAAAGATTTTATCAAACAAAGAATCTTAAAAGACAGAAATCCATAACCGGAGAGAAGTATTATTGAAAAACATGAACAAAGCAAAGAAAATAACTGATTTGGGGCTTTCCACCGGTGAAAACCGAGGGAAGCCCCTCACGGCGACTAGGAACAAGGAAGAGGTTGAGAGGTTTTTTTTTACGGTTTTGAGGGGGACTTAAAAATAAAAAAAGGTAAATTTCGTGTAAATTTTGATTAGAAAGAACCCCCTTGTATTCAAAAAAAATGGTCAATTAAACATATCACCTTAATTATTGTATCATTTAGTATAAATTTTTGTACCCAAATTTGTGCATATAACACTACTCTATTAAAAATATAAAATAGCTGCTAGTGATTTAGGACATTGTTTTTAATGTATGAAATTTAATAACATGCGTTATAATTGCCTCTTATTATTAAAATAATAATATTTTTGAATTATTACTAGAGGGAAGGATGAGATTGAGAGGAGAGATATGTGTTGAAATGGTGGGAATCTAATTTTGTAATGATAAAATTAGTTTAGGACGTGCATAGTGCTCCCTTAAAAATAGGACACATATCGAATATGCTAGTGTTTTAAGAGCGAGTCCACAATATCTTAGTTCATTCCTCAAATTAATTATAAAATGCTGGATCCTAATAACTGAAGTCATCATTAGCTATTCTCATCTCCAACAATATTTCTTATATTCATTCCTTGTGTCATATTTTATTATTAAAAGGTATCATGATTATAAAAAGTGGAAAAAGTTTTTTTTCCCTAATATATATCATAAAACGGAAAATGATAGCTATCCCAAAAAGTGTTTCAAAATCAGTTGGTAATGTATGATTGGTTACACTCACACTAATAATGATACACGTTATATGCACATAAATCACCCAATTAAAAATCATGTATCCGCAACCTCATTTGGTAAAACAAATTTGGAAACAAAATTTGGATACTTAACCCTACTCTTGTGAAATAAGAGTTAGGAGAAAAAAGAGATCAGCTAAAGACCGGAAATAAAAAGAAGATATTACTAAGATACTAGTGGAGTGAATCTTTCCCTAAATTTCTTGTATTTTAGTTTACGATTTCAAATATTCATAATTGAAGACGAACGTGATTTAAGTTCACCGATTGAAGTGGATCAATTCAAAGTGTCGGACCCAGAAATTGAGACGATTCTGATCGATGAGAATCTCATGATATAACGTCTCCAACAACACGTCTGGGTAGCATGTGAGCGACACGGTTGATCGATGAGAATCTCATAATATAACATCTCCAACGACACCTCTGGTAGCATGTGAGCGACACAATTGGCATGCCTTTTTACATGGCAAAGAGTTACATGAGACCTGAGGCTTATATCTTACATTTAAGTTTAGGATATCAGTATATCAAATTTTTTTTAATAGAAGTAAGAAAAAAGTGAAATTGAAAATTACTACTTGAGCATTCGGTAATGTTAGCGGTAAGTGATTGCAATGTTGCAACACAGCTGGATCTAGACAGTTGTGGAAGTTTGTGTATTTCACCCCACATGTCCCATCACTCCCTACCCAGGCATCCCCACACCTGACTTTTTCTCTTTTTATACTCGCATTTCAATTTTTATACGCAGACGTCGAGAGATTCCAAACCCCCTTTATTCTAACTTTATTTCTCTGTTTATAATATCTTTATTCTGCTTTTTCTGATTTTCTCGATTTCATTATTTCAACTTTTTACTTCTCTCTCCTTCCTTACCACAGATGTTTGGCTATAAAATAACCCTCAGACTACTTCACAAAGTCCCTTCCTCCTCTCCTCTCATTTCTCTCATTTCTCACTTTAGCCTCTTGTAAGTTTCTTGAAATTTGTTTCAAGAAAACATAGGATTTGGACTTGATCCGATCCAAGACCCTTCAAATTATAAGCTTTGTTGTTTTTCCAAAAAAATCTTGATGCTAAATCAATATTTGTTGATGTATGAAATTGATGTCTCAAATTCTTAGTGAACTATTTTTGTGTGGGTTTATGATCAATTCTGTATACAAGCGCAGGACTCATCTGGTTTCATCTTTCTCAGTTGTCTTCCTCTACTGGCTCTACTTTGTTTCATAGCTCCAAATTAATTTATAAGCATTAATAATATTAATATTATTATATATTTCTACATATATCTACAAATAATCTAAATCATTATATTTAACTATCTGGGTATTTTTATTTTTCAATAAACCATGACTTCCTCTAGTGGAACAGCAACAACAACTTCCTCAGGGTCATCTCTGCTTCAGAACTCAGGCTCTGAGAAAGATCTGCAGGTACTAATGGATGAGAGGAAAAGAAAGCGCATGATATCGAACCGTGAATCAGCAAGAAGATCAAGAATGAGGAAGCAGAAGCATTTGGATGATCTGATGGCTCAGCTCAACCAGCTCAAAACAGAAAATGAGCATATCATGACAAGTATGAGTGTCACTACTCAACATTTCCTCAACATAGAGTCTGAGAACTCAGTCTTGGCAGCCCAAGTGGCTGAGCTTTCAAACAGACTGCAGTCACTCAATGAGATCATCAGCTTCATGGATGCAAGGAATGCAAATCTTGGGAGTGTTCAAGACCATGCTTACAGTGTTTTTGGTGATGAGCCATCTTGTGATAACATGTTCATCAACATGAACATGCCAATGAATTATTTGTATGCAAACCAGCATCCTATAATGGCATCTGCAGATGGGTTACAGTACTGATCTCAACATGGACCATCAGGTTGCTATGGAGAGGATAATTATAATTTAAAATAATTTGTATGAGAGTAATTTGGTGTTGAGCAATAAGTAGTGAGATATGGGGTTCTTGTAAATGGGCTTCTTTTTCTCAATTATTATGGGTGTTCAAGAGTTACTGGACTGTGATATTTGATCTTACTGCTTAGTGATTATATAAGTCTTTTTCTTGAAATTTACCTTTTATATACTTAATTATTATAGATTTTGTTTAAAATGAAATATAAATTTATGTAGAATAAAATTTTAAAATAAAAATATGTCCCCGGAACAAGTTATGATTTTGAACTATTCAAATTCTGATTTATAGGGTATAATTCACTTAGACGCGTGAACCTAGTTCTCTCTTAGGATTTCTATTTTCTTTTCTAACAATATTCTATCTCTTAAATCACCAAACTTTTAAATATATTTATCCAAATTATTTAACGTATAGATTACTTATTTAAATAATAAATAATAACCTACTTAACACTTTTAATTGATCGCTTATATAATTAGTGATTTTATTTTTTGAGTTCAGTTAAACAATCCTTATATTTTTTAATATTTTATGCACAGTTAAAAACTTAAAAGACTTTGATTATATAATTAAATATATTTATATAAAAATCTCAACTAAACTTTTTAATCATAATCAAAATATATTAAAAAAATGCGTTTTGAACATTTAAAAGTCTTTAAAGGAGTTACTGCACTATTACGTATATGCATGTCTATTTCAATTCGTGAAAATGTACTCAAAACTCAGACATCACATGAACTTATCATTAAATAAAGTAAAACAAAGTGATTTCGAGTACACATTACAGAATACAGACTACCAAAAGCCAGTGGTTTTATAAGAAGTTGGTTTCTGACATAATTTAAGCAGCCACGAGTGTCCCATATTATTTTATGGACGTTGTTCAGGGTTTTTGACATGTTCTCACGTTGTGACTTGTGAGCCAGTACCGAAGAATTTTTTTTTTAAACAAAACCTCTTTGCATCCATCTAGCTTGAATTAGGCATGGAAGTTAAAATTTAAATATAATTATTGGAAAAGTAACAAAAATATTAATAAATAAAACGGAAGACAAGATTACACACATACACACACAGATATATATGATATCCGACTCTAATATTGTTAATATTTCAAATTTTTATAAATATAATATAATAATTTTCATATGATAACAAATAATATATATTTTTCATACAGGTTTCTAAAGCAAATATAATATGAGGAGATTGGCTAAAAGTAAAACTAATGTTCCATTAGAATTCAGATTTCTTAAATGATCCTTACCATCTATATCTGTAATATATTCTATTTTTAACTAAATATTTTATATGATGGGAACTACTACAACATAAAAATCTGAAATGTCCTTTATACTGTATTTTTTCTTGAGCACATCTTATCTCAAGACTCCAATATTTGAAAATATATTCTTTGATTTTTAGAATCTACAATATAATCTTGATTATAAATTATCTTCCTAGCATAATGTGATTTGAGGAGAACCAATCACACTTAATATGATATCTGAGTTTAGTCTCACTGAAAAATTCGAGATCGACTCCTACAATCCAACATAATTATATCTCAAAATGGAACTCAAAAAATTCTCAAAGATGGTCATGAATGATTGTTGTCAACAATTCATATGCCAAAAACAGAAAATATATATTTAAAATAGTGTCTAAATCGTCAATGAGTTGATGGCCGCTACATGCATATAAAATATGATGTTAATCTCTTTAGGCTATAGAAGTTGAGCAAATAGTGATAAGTTGAGAGCTTAAAATGTATATTTGAGTAAATTTGAATTATTAATGACATGCGATTCATTAAAAATATGATAATAAAAATGACTAATGGGTAACTTATAAGTAATTTTTATCATAAGAAAAATCTAAAAAGGTACCTCAAATAATTTCTAACTTTAAATTAGTTTCTGACTTATTTCTGAATTTAAAATAATTTTTGATCATTACATAAATAAAAATTTTTCAGTTTAAAATTAAAAATAACTTAAAATCTGGATTTCAAACATAGACAAATGGGATCTATCTCTTTTGAACTGATTGGAGTTTAATTGTAATATAAGGTCGACGATCTATATTAATATTCTCATGAATAGGGACTCCGAGACTTGAGTGAAGGCCAAATGAGGTCTTCCTTTAATTAGTGACCGTGAAAGCGATAAATGTCACTTGCATCGAACTTTTACTGCACAAGAAGGTTAAAGAGCTAAAGCCAGATGTAGACTTGTAAAGGAATCATAATTATCACGACTATTAGGTGAACTGAATCTATGTTCTTCTAGAATTGCTCATTAAGTAAAAGTATATAGATTCATTGTAAATATAATTATTTGTTTAATAAAGATTTTTAGTCAATTGAAGCGTAATCAATAAATCATAAAATATTTTTACAAACTTAAATAGAGTCTGATAAATTTATTTATTTTTAAAAAAATTAAAGTCGGTCAATAATAAAAAAACGAGTGTTTGATTGGTGATAATACTTACATATTTAAGTTACGAGTATATTTTAGTACAAAATGACGTTTTCCATTTCTGAGATCTGAAATAATACTACGGAGTTTTGAAAGTAATTCATAATTATGTTTTAAATTTTTTGGACCCGTCGATTTCACGGTTTTCCGTTATCAATCATTAGGGTTATTTGGTTCGGGGTTTGTGGAATCAGGTATAGAGTTTGTTTAATTCAAATCCATACTCCCGGTGTTTGGTTGAGAAATACAAAGTAGGTGTTTGGCGGGGCTTAAAAAAGCCCCGCTTCTGGACTTTTAAGTTATAAGCACTTATTCGTACCGTTTGTGTAAAAAGTCGAGAAGCACTTATAAAAAGCTATGATTCCTAGCTTTTGTTTCATGACTTCTACTTTTTTCCCAAACACTTTAATCACTTATAAGTCTTAACTAACTTATAACTTCTACTTCACTTTTTTATTTTAAGCAAGAAGCACTTATTTTAAGCTCGCCCAAACGGCCCCAAAATCTAAAACTCATACCATAAATCTCAGCATATAGGTTTTTGATACCAAGCGGGGAGGGGGTGGGTATAAGATGGAGGTCTGAAATACATTTATTTTTTATTTTTTGTCTCTTTTTAAGTAATGAAATATTAATGTTTGATACTAAATTAAATCAATGGTGCAAAAATATATGACAATAATAATTTTATTAATATTTTTAATTAATATATATTAATAACTTATTTTTTTATAAAAATTGTATATATTAATTCCAGCACTCAACTAAACACATGATATCAGATATGATACCACAAACCCATACCAGCTTAACACAATTCCTCATTTCAACACCATACCACTCCTCGAAACAAACGACCCCTAAACGACCCTTTAGTGGTACACAAATCAGATCTAATCGGTTGAGTTATCGATTCGAGATTAATTGCGGATAGGAGATTAACGGGAAGGATTAATAGGAACAAAAATTGTATATATTTTAATATTAAAATATTATTTAATACTTAATTTCGATTATAACAATTATTTATTAACAAATATATATTTACTATATCACAAGTTCTTAAATTGTTCATAATTAAAGTAATATAGTATTTTAATTTTAACAAATTATTATATATACTTCGGTTAAGAAAAAATTATAAGCATTAATTGAATTTCAAATTCGAATCAGCCGATTACAACATCGAAGATTAATCGGTTAAATCCGAGATTCTTAGAGCACCAGATACAACACAAAATTGGAATTGTCTTCTGAAAAGAGTTCTAAATATACACGTCTCATCTTTTTGTTGATTAATTTCTAGTCAATCTCGGATGACGTCCGTATCTTCGTTATAGACAGCCCCAGAGGCCAGGGGCCCAGTACTAAACAAGAGGAAATGCGATGAATATTCTCTCGAGGTCAGGTAAAAAAAATCTTACTGGTGATCTTGATTTCTTGATTGTGAGATGCATGGAGTGACCTGTTGATGAAGACAAATCTTTTCTAATCAAACCGGCTAATACTATAATTGGAAAATGGATTTAGTCGTCAAACTTATTATATTTAAAAATTACCACTAAAATTAATATTTTTAATCAATGATATTAGGTTCAATTTTTTTTTAAATCATTAACATTGGGTTTGAATTTGATTATTAACATTATGTTATTTTCTGTAACATTATTAAAATATAATGGTAGTCCTGGTGATCCGACATATTTCTATATATTTATATATAGGACTCCGTATATCTGCGATTAGTTTACATGGGAGGACGAATGATATAAATTAAACCAAAAGATAAATAAATTTAAGAAGGATGTTGAAGTGAACTAGTTGATTGAAACTTTAATACTTGAAAAATAATACCTTACAGAGGACAATTATCGAAGATAAAATTTTTCCTCTCAAATGATTTCTTTATTATAAAAATTGTATAAGTTGAAAGTTATTAAGATTGAGAAAGATAAAATTTGAGAGGGATCTGTCGATTGAAATTTTAATACCGCAAAATGGTGCATTGCATTATTAAACTAGACTTTATATTATTAGGAAGGATGAATTGTTTAAAGTCATTGATTCCGAAATTGATGACTTCATGAGTTTTAATCACAATTTTTCTCAATTTTAATATTTTTAACGACTCATTTTAAACTATTAATGCTATATATAAGATATAAACATACATCACATTATCAAAATTAATATAATACAAATAATCAAATATAAACCTAATGTTAGTGAAATTAAAAAATCCGGACCTAACATTGGTGAGTACAAGAAAAGAATTATAACTGAGTGATAGATTTCTAAACACACAATAGGTTTGCTGGTGAAAAAATTTATCTTTTTATATTATAATATCCTTTCTATCCAGCTAATTTCTTTACGTTATTACTTAGACGTGTATCGTAAATCTTTTACTCTCTCCGTCTCAAATTAATTGTCTTGTTTGACTTTTTCATGGTCAATTTGACTCGACTTTGACTGAAAAATTTGTATATTAAGGGACTGGTATTGTATTATGACTTTTAATGACAAATTTTGAGAGGATGACTTTAATGGATTTTATAGACTTTTAATGACTCTTGTTAAATTCTTAAGATTTCAAAAAAAAAATAATGACTTCTAAGACAATGACTTTTAAAAACTTTAACAGACTTTTTTTTATACAAATTCATGACTTTCAAATACTTTAATAGATTTTTATTAAAATCATAAATAGCCTCTCTAATAAAAATCATATTACAAATTCATGACTTTCAAATACTTTTTTATTAAATATTATAAAATCATATTTTTAAATTCGATTAATTCACAATATATTTTTAAAATTAATCTAATAATTTTAAAATATTAAATATTATTAATAATCCGATTAACACTTAAATATTATAAATTACGATGGAAAAACATGCAACTCAACATATTTGTAACAAATAATTATCATTTTTTACAACTATGTTGCTTTTAGTGTTTATAGCTTGCAACTTTGAGTTTGTTACTGCATGTTCAGGGTTCTGGTGATTATCAATTATGTGTGTGCACAGTGGCGGAACCGGGGTACAAACTAACTGGGTTAACTCAAGTATAGCTGATTTTTTTGATATCAGCCAGGATTTAAAATGATTTTCTTACTAATTTTTAACAAAAATATATAGAATTTGAAAAACAAAATTCTAGTGACGGGCCGGAGCCTTGAAAGATGATAAGCCCCTGTTCTATAAGTCAATTCTGTGTAACAGACGAGACTTGAGACTACAGCCAGTTTTTATGTACAGAGGAGTTGAGCAACTGATGTAGCATGCTTGCCGTCCTTTTAGGCATAATTGTGATCATTTCCTAGTTGAATTGAAGAGACTTTTCGCAGAGGATGAATCCAGGTAGGAGCGACTGGTTAATTGAGGGAAGATAAAATCATGTCAAATCTTGACAATAATGGCTTGACAATTTTCTGAAAAAATATATACATTTTTCCATAGAAAGTCATTAAAAGTCTATCAATTATGTTTTTCCACCCAAGTCATTGATATATTGAATAACAACTGACTTTTAATAACTCTTTAAAAGTTGTAATTCAATACCACAAACTTTGAAAGACTTTTTAAAAATCCTGATACAATACATCTTTACTTTCAAAGAGTATTTAAAAGTTTTAATTGAATACACCTAAACTTTAAAAGTCAATAAAAGTTATTAAAAATCATGATCCAATACCACCCTGTAAATAACAAATTTTTTATGGTGCGCCCATGAGCACACAATAGTCACTAACTCTCATGAGAATATTAACTTTTGATTGGTAGATGGATATTAAATGTTGATGGCCCCCTGCATTCACACCAATTCTACCAATCAAATTAATTTATTTTCATGAGAGTTGGTGCTTAGCATGTGCCTATGGGCACACACTAAAAAAACCGATTAAATAATCGAATAAAATTTTGAAAATTATATCATTGAAAAGATTATCAAATCTATTTTAAAATATATTTTTTAGTTCCGTAAAACTGTAAAAGAATAATTTTTAATTTTTAGTCAAAATTGGGTCAATTTGACCGCCAAAAAGTCATACAGGACAATTAGTTTGGGACGGAGGGAGTAATAAATACCCCCTCTGTTTTTTATATGACGCTTGACTTTTTGCACACATCTCAATGTGCTTTGACCGGACACTTAAATATTATTTTTTAAATTTTCTTTCTTTGAATTAAACTATCTTTTACCTACTTTTATTCAAAAAATGAAAATTTAAAAAATAATACTTTTAAGGTCCCGGTCAAAGCACATTGAGATTTGTGAAAAAGAAGCGTCATATAAAAAAACAGAGGGAGTATAGTTCTATCACTATAAATAATCTAGCGGGACAAAGTGATACTTCCTCTGTCCCATTTAATTGTATACGTTTCTTTTCAACTGCACGGTACGCATTTCAATGTTCTTATAAAATATAGTTCTGTAACTTATATTTGAGATTTTCTTTTTCTGAATAAAAATATAACACCTAAATTTTAATTCAGAAAAAGAAAAATTTAAAAATAAATTACACAACTACACTTTACAGGAGCATTAAAGTCCGTGCGGCGTCCCCGTCCCCTAATGTATACTACTCAGGGGACGGAGGGAGTAATATGCAGTTAATTGGGTGTTGTGCCTGCGCCATGTATTGGACTGTAGGTTGACGAAAATAATTTTTAAATTTCTCGAATATTTTTTCGAATAGAAAAGTAAAGGACTAGGCGACCAATGGATGGTTCATTATATATTTTCTTCTAAGGGTACGTTTTCATGGACCACACAATATATCACGGGAAAACAAAGTGATGAAATCCCTTGTCAAGCTTCTTTGTTTATGAAACTGATGAGAATATGTGCTTAGGAGAATTGTTTCGACAGAGTGAGAGCATGTGGCCAACCACGCAAACTATTTGAGTGGTTCACATGACTTGAGCAAAAAGTGGAGCTCAATTTCTTGTTTTGTTTTGTATTTTAGTAGGTCATTACAGTTATTTAATATGAAAATTGATTGGTATAAAGTAATAATGAATGATGTAGGAGGACATTATAAATACTTTGATGCACCTTTCTAAAGAGAGTAGTAGTATTGTGTGTGTGATGACAAAATGCTTAAATTTAGAATATTTGTCTTACTAGGTGAACATTGATGGTCGGTCTAAATTGCTGTATTAAAATGGGAGCAGTAGGCAAAGCTTGTTTAAGAGACGGAGAAAAGAAGAGATGATTGATTCTATGCTTCTTCATGTTGTATTCCTTAGTTGGTGGTGAAGACTGATGATGAGGCTACTTTAAAGTTCTTAATAATCTTATCTCCACCACAAATGGGAAATAGGGGATGGATCACTTAAGTTATATATTGTCGCTGCCTCTGGTGGTCTAGGAGACAAGGAAATCCTTTTTATTCCTCGTTTGTTCAAAAATTACATTCCGCTTGTTTTTAAATGCAAGAAATTGGCAAGTCGGTACACCCAAGCGGCTTGATTTTTGGTTTTTGGTTGTTTGAGACTTGACTTAACAGTTATCTTGATTCTGTTAAATATAGACATGTAAAAGGAGACGGAGGTTTAGTAGGTAGATATTTGATCTCGCCCATCTTTATGATTCAAGATAGGCAGAAAATGTATTGTATTAAAGAACACTAAAAATATTTGCATGAATTTGGCCACAACAGAAGTAGATATCTCTCACTCTCAAGTCTCAACCAAGTAAATTTGTCCCACACTGAGTTGAGTTTCAAGGAATCTATAAAGTCACAACTGCTTTCACAAACCATCCACTTGATAACTCTGTGTTAGGCTTCTGTAACTTTCTTCAAACGGTGCGTATACATATATATAATAATAAAGATATGGTAAAAATAATCTGCAAGTCATTGTCCACTGAGGTTAAGGTACAGATGATGAACATATGCAAGATATAACATTTGAGTCATTATCAGATGATGTTATATATCACTGCTCAAGTGCAGTAAAATAAACTACTTTGTTTGAGATGTGATAGCAATGTGAACATAATGGGAGCAAAGCAATCGAGTTGAAACCTTACAACACATATATGGTCAGGTGTCAGAGGCGACTTACAAAGCTGAAAAAAAAGATGATCATCCCGTGTAATGGGATACCTCACTTCTTTTTAGCTTGGACTCCCATTTGTTAGCCAAAGAATTTAAATCCCCCCAATCCAAGCAAAGATCCCTGACTTCTGAGGATAGATTGGTCAGAATCACTATGCCTAAGTTTAAATTGTGTGACATGATAAAGAAAATAGATACTACTGCAATTATTGCCTACCCGATGATTAATCGCTAGAAGATAGTCTTATCGGCCGAAGTTTAGACATATTAATAATTTAACGTAACAATTGCAAGTTTGGAAGTAATGACTGTTTGGACAAGAAATGAATCCTCTGCTTGCATGATATTTGTTGAAATAAAACCGTTACGAAAGCAGATATACGTCTTTGTCCGAAAAGATACCGTATCCAGTGATGGTTCCAAGCTTCTAGCTAGAACTACAACGTTATGTTTTGAGGAAACAAGCATTTACAATCAGAAAATTACAAAATTTCCCCATCTATATATTATCACTCAGCTGTCCCATTTTCAGGTGAGCGCGCAGAGCTGAAATGACATGAAAATATGAAATCATGCAGACCGGTACTTTTCCCCCTCTTGTTCGTGAGCTCTCATTACAATGTGATTCAGCACCAGCATCTAGCTAGATTGTTTGACGATCGACCCCTTGCACAGTTGTTAATTTCACTGCAACAACAAATGTTAAACACCGACCTCTCTTATGAGTGTGCTCTTTTTGTTTCTTTTTGACAAAATTATCAGTGTGCTCTTAATGAAGTTTAATTATGTTTAGATATGATCTTTTAGTTCAGTTGCTGTATGGCCTGCCGTTCACTTAATTTATAATATATTTTAATGAATCATTTTGTTTTAATTAAATTATATTTAAACATTTTCATCATACCAAATTATTTTGGATCAATTTTCATTTAATTTTTTAAGGTGTTTAATTATTGAAAATTTATTCAATATAAATTATATTAATTCAAACATATTTATTATCAATTAGAAATATATATTATTTTAATAGAATTATATTTTAAAATAAATAATAAATGTATGTGATAAAATTAATATATTACAATTACCAGTACATGACTACATGATAGTGATTATGAAGTATGAACTACTTTAGTTCACCAAAACCCAAATTTGAAAAACACACATCCGATATTACAAATCATTGTAAGCTCATGAGAACTGAGAAGTGTCTCAGAAGAATTGGTCGAGGACATCCTCAAATCCAGTTTACATAGCATATCTTAAATTTCTTACATTTCGAATAAAGTAACTTTTTAGGGGGTGTATTCGATTGAAATTTTAATGGATTGTTTTTGTCTATAGATTGCATGTGATTTTGATTTTGTACGGATTCTTGATAAAATGTCGCAGAGTTGATAAGATTGAAGTACAATGCTTCAAAATCCCATCGATTTTGGTAGGATTTCAAAAAACTTAAAATACACTGAATAATGCCACAAAATCCATCATTTCATGAAATCCAAAAAAATCTATCAGCATTTTGAATACCATCAGATTTTAATGGATTTTAAACAATCTAAATTGAATACTATCAAATTTTAAAATATAATTTAAAATTCCAATTGAATACCATCAGATTTTGTAGCATAATTTAAAATCCCGATCGAATACTCTCCGATTTAATGAATGAAAAAAATATGCGTTAGAATCCCAATCCATACACCCCACTTAATATACAAATTATACAAACTAGCTTTTTGCCCGTGCTTCGCACACGGAAATTATTAGGGTTCCATTAAATTTTTGTAAATTTCAACCTGCTATCGATTATGAGATAAAAATATACGAGTAACAGATATCACAATTACAAATTACTTCTTATAATAACGATAAGATAATTAATTTTTAAACATATAAATTACTTCTCATAATTAACCAATAAATAATTAATTTCCAAACATTATCAGTGGAGATGAGATAGAATTGTGTGTAGCAAACAGTGAAAATATAAGTGTTTGTCACCTTAACAATTTTATCAATGAAATTGTCACCTTGACAATTTCATTGACAATTTCTTCGAATTTTAAGTGGTTGTCGACAAAGAATTATATCAGAGATACTTATTATATGTAATTTACTTTATGTAATAAATAATATAAAAAGAATAATTAATATTCATTATAAATTTTTTAAAAGAATATCTATGATATATATGATTTGCAATATTGAATTAAATTTTGTAACATTTTTAATTCGTATAATAGATTTTGAATTTTGATGATTAAACAATTTTAATAAAAAATTAATGTGAAATCTTTTTATTATATTATATCCATATATAATAATAAACAAATATACCAATTTAGCAAAAAAATTCAATTTTAATAATGATTTTTCATGATTATTAGCGAGTAAATTAGTAAATGATGATTCTAAATGATTAAATTAATGAAATCAAATAAAGTAATAGCCTCCAAATATTTTAAGTCAATTAAGGCAATATCTACAAAAAAATTAATAATGATGATTTTTATGATTATATTTACAGGGAGTGAATTAACATATAATGAGGTTTTATTATAGGGAATTTATCAAATATACTACTTTTTAGGATCTTATTTGCAAAAATACCATCTTCCTAAATTAATTGCATATTTACTAAACTAAAAAGCACAAGAAGAGATGTTTCCACATTTTTTTTTAATATTTACAATCAACACTATCTATAGCATTCTTATATATTTGTGCAAACTATTCTTGATACAGAGATTACTATTTAATTTTCATACTTTGTAAGAGCTATATATTATTTAATTCTAGAAAAAATAGATAACTAAAAAAGTGAGAATAAAATCTCTGATATAAAAATATTAAAATTATTGTGAAGAAATATATATCAATGCAATTATTATATATATTTATCATACTCATATACATTTGTTAATGCATGATTCTGCAATCAAATAGGAAATGATCTTACGTAGGCCTAAGAATGAAATATTAGACAATATACGATCAGAAAATGAATGAACTCAAATTTAAAGAACACGTCAGAATGTCATTGCTCCTGAATTAACTTCCCTGTCATAACAAAGTGACTGTATGCCTTTTGAGCGATCCCAAAGAACCCATCAGTCATTTGCAGCAAGCCAGCAATAACCTTTTTGCTACATAACTTGTATCCCAGACTCGCCCAATCTTTAATTCTTGAATCAATATCATAAAATGTGGTTCCTGCAAACATTTCATCAGAAAAAACATCACTAAATGCCGTCAATGTGAAGTACAGAAAAACAATCAATAGAAGTCAATATACTACCACAAAATAAATGAACACAAACACATTAATAAACAAAGTTATTATGATTTGTTATACCAGCAGCACATGAGAGACTACATCTCCAGAAGCAACATTAATGTCGGTCCAAAGTCGATCTTTATGAATTTTCTCCGGTTTACCATCTGCTTGAAAATTGTGAAGAAACTCGAAGTGAAGTCAGTGTTGTTGCCATTAATATATCTGCTATATGTGGTTCACCATTAGACTGTCATTGATCTTGACTGTCATTGCTACTCGTCAAAGTAGTCCTATGCATTTTGAGAAGTCCTAGCAAACACATCTGACTCATCTTTCCTGCAAGCTAAAATAGTTTACACGGCATGAGAATCTGTGTGCAAAAACTCAACGGAAAAATAGACATCAAAACCATTTCTGAACAACATCAAGAAAGAAGGAAGATAGACATTTCAAATATGTTACGCCATGGAGCATTCCGTGCAGTAATACATGTGAACAATCATAGAAGTCACAGTGGCGCAGACGGAGACAAAAACTGAGTGACATGCAGAAGTTCTTATTAACAATACTTGCAATACTAAACCAACACGACTTGAAAGAAATATACAATATAAACTTACAGCATCTTGATGCAGAAGAAGAAGATATATGTTGAGACAATGCAACACGCTTCTCATCTACACAACGATGACAGGCATGTGGGTCAGGTTGAATACAGTTTGTATCATTAAACACTATAAAATGGAACAAAACTCACCAAAATTGCTGTGTATGAATCCAAGTTCTTCTGCATAATCTCTGTTAGTAAGATTATAATAAGAACAATAACAATGGCAAAATAAAAAAAATAAGCAGGACGTAAATGATAGTGATAATGAACTCACCAAAATGGCTAATTTGATCATGGAATTATCAGTTACCATATTAGAGCATCTCCAACCATACAAAGCCTTTGGCTAAAAAATGAGTTGGCATTCCAAAATTAAAAAATATAGCCAACGTCCTGAAAAATTAGCACTCCAACCACACTAATCTGTTGTCTATAATTTTAGCCAACCTCCTATGGATGGCTATATTTGTCGAACCTCTACAGGTCTGTAAGAAATCTGTAGGAAGATTACACATCATTTATTACCATATTAAACTGATATATTCTATTTTAACAATTTAAAATATTAATAACATACTATTTTTAAATTATAGCCAACCAGTATAGCCAATACCATTGAAGCAAAATGTCTTACAGGTTCAACAAATTTTACATAAGAGCATCTCCAACGGCGTTGGTTATAATCGTTGGCTAAATTGGACCTGTAAGACATTATGTAAAATTTGCTGAACCTGTAAGACATTTTGCTTCAATGGTACTGGCTATATTGGTTGGCTATAATTTAAAAATAGTATGTTATTAATATTTTAAATTGTTAAAATAGAATATATCAGTTCAATATGGTAATAAATGATGTACAATCTTCATACAGATTTTCTTACAGACCTGTAGAGGTTCGACAAATTTAGCCATCCATAAGAGGTTGGCTAAATTTATAGACAACAGGTGAGCATGGTTGGAGTTGAGTTTTTGGAGCTGTTGGCTAAATTTTTTTATTTTAGGTATGCCAACTCAACTTTTAGCCAAGGGTTTTAGATGGTTGGAGATGCTCTAATGTCTTACAGGTCCAATTTAGCCAACGAATATAGCCAACACCGTTGGAGATGCTCTTAGTAGGAGGAATATAGACATGAGCATCAGATAAGGAAAATTTAAAATTTGAATTACATATTAACCGCCTTGATTTGTTGAAGATCATGGGCAGTTTTCTTCTTAAATATAATATAAAAATTTGAATTACATATTAACCGCCTTGATTTGTTGAAGATCATGGGCAGTTTTCTTCTTAAATATAATATAATATAATGCAAAGATGGGTTTCACCCGGGTGGACATGAATGACCCCTTGATTTATCAGGTTAATTAAATTTAAATTCCTTGATTTTTTTATTTGATAAAAAACAGTAAAACAATTCAGCATTTGCATTTAGAAAGATAATTAGGAACAAAATAGAATAAATCTTTTGACAAAAAAAATTTTAAACATGATTTTCCAAAGATTTTCTTATTGCATGTTTTAAGTCTATTAATAAATTAATTAGGTAGTGTTTAAGTACCTTGTCGTCCCTTAATATGAAGTTAAGCTTAATTAATTAGGTAGTGTTTAAAATAAATAATAAATGTATGTGATAAAATTAATATATTACAATTACCAGTACATGACTACATGATAGTGATTATGAAGTATGAACTACTTTAGTTCACCAAAACCCAAATTTGAAAAACACACATCCGATATTACAAATCATTGTAAGCTCATGAGAACTGAGAAGTGTCTCAGAAGAATTGGTCGAGGACATCCTCAAATCCAGTTTACATAGCATATCTTAAATTTCTTACATTTCGAATAAAGTAACTTTTTAGGGGGTGTATTCGATTGAAATTTTAATGGATTGTTTTTGTCTATAGATTGCATGTGATTTTGATTTTGTACGGATTCTTGATAAAATGTCGCAGAGTTGATAAGATTGAAGTACAATGCTTCAAAATCCCATCGATTTTGGTGGGATTTCAAAAAACTTAAAATACACTGAATAATGCCACAAAATCCATCATTTCATGAAATCCAAAAAAATCTATCAGCATTTTGAATACCATCAGATTTTAATGGATTTTAAACAATCTAAATTGAATACTATCAAATTTTAAAATATAATTTAAAATTCCAATTGAATACCATCAGATTTTGTAGCATAATTTAAAATCCCGATCGAATACTCTCCGATTTAATGAATGAAAAAAATATGCGTTAGAATCCCAATCCATACACCCCACTTAATATACAAATTATACAAATCACCCCATTTTTATTTCACGAGCGCGATCTAAGATGTCGACCAAATCGCCTGTGCCCACTTCCAAACTGTAATATATATAACGGGCCTGAAGTATAAGACCCAGCACGGAGAAGTTTTAAATTGAAAGGTGCCATAGGCCCATTACAAGATGCAGAAATTGTATGATCAACCATTAAAAACAGACGAGAAATAATTGTGTAATCTTCTACCTCACACTCTAATCTATCACAGGATCTCACTTGTTCCCGTAAGTATCCATCCTTTTCTTCATTTTGTTGATTTTTTGCGTTTTATATTATGTATTGATTTTCTGTTATCTATCTTCTTCATCTTAGATGGATCCCTCTTTCGTGTGATACTTAAAGATTGTAGCTGCTAGTATTAATTTATTATATCGCACTTTCTGTTTGAGTTTTGTTTGGGAGTTTAACTTGTTAGGATAATGGCTTGGGCGTGTTTGGTTTATCAGATCAGAGTAAATCTTAAATTATCAATATTTTACTATTTCTTCGTGTTAAAACCAACCGACAATACGCTAGGGTTTGGGGACGGTAAATGTACCTTCATGCCTTCGAGTCGAGAACCTCGAAGAGTATCCTGCTATTTTTTTAAGTGATAACTAATAACTAAATTTGACGTATGGCTGTCTTGTAACTTGAATTCTCGTAAGTACGAATTATGTGCAATTCACCTTCCTATTGTGATTCTGTAATATGACTTGATCAAAATGAATATTATTGCTTCCATGAACTAACTTACAACAACACGAATACAGGCAACTTTTTTTTAAGATTAAGAAGTGGATTTTGGGGGTGGGGTTTTTTTTTGTTTTTTTTTTTTTGGGGGGGGGGGGGGGGGGTGTTGAGGACCTCGAGGCATGACCTCTCTTACAACAAGCTTCTTACCATATTCAAGTACAAAATGTCCTTATACTTTAAGGTGTTGGCTGTTGAGAAGGACTTGGTAAAATTATTTATCTTAAACAAGAAGAGAATTTATTGATCTGTTCTTTTCATCTAATCTATTACTCCATCGATTTACTTTTAGCGCCATTTAACTTTTCTGCGCATATATTAATGTTAAAAAATAATACTCCCTCCGTCCCCCTCAATTGTTCAGGTTGGGGGATGGGGGGCTAATGCCGTTAAAACATAGTTTGATAAATTATTTTGAACTTTTTTTTCGTCTGAATAAAAATATAATATATAGAGTTTTATAAGAAAATTTTTTTAAAAAAAATTATAGAATTATGTTTTATATTCGTCGTAAAATGCGTGTCGAGCAACACAAAAAAAGTGTAAAGAAATGAGAGGGACATAGGGAGTACTTATATTCCTTATTAAATTTTAGACATTTGATGTTAAATTAGAATTTAGAAGTTTTTCCTTAATAAATGTGAAAATTATGAACTAATACTGATATTGAATTTTTTATTTTATGCAATTCAAAATGTATGCCAATAATCAGAGGGATTATTAGAAGCAAAGTTGGGCCTTAATGACACTTCCAATGTGTAAACCTAGGTCCAAAATTAAAAATATTGCCTCAGATTCAATATGATGCTTTGAAATTGTCAGCATTTTTGATTAAAATGGATTATATCTTAACACCCTATGGATTCACGGTTCGTGACTAGTAAGTTTTAGATGTAATGGTTCATAGGGAAACTTGTGTATGAAGTTTAGTATTTCTTCAATATTTTATCATCCTCGTCTTTGATTGTGTTTGTATTAACACATTCATTGTAAGTATATTGACTTTCACATGCAGTTCACTTGTTGGATTTTCGTTTTACATATTATTAACTAAGAAGTCTGATCTTACTCATTACTGCCTATGTTCTTATTTGAAATTTGAGCAACAAGTTTATAACTTTGTTTATTTAATTTTTTTCATTATTTGTTTCTTCCCTATATGTGTCTTATGTAGAAGAACAAAAGAAGTGTATTACTGTGCTTGGTGAGCTATGGTGAAGGAGACTGAATATTATGATACTCTCGGAGTCAGTGTGGATGCATCTCCTGCAGAGATTAAGAAGGCATACTATGCTAAGGTAAGGCCTCCGACAAAGTTCGTTTGGGTTGTTTACTACACATCATGATCATAATTGTCAATACAATGCGGAAAATGTGTAAAATAAACATATGTAAGAGATAGGATTAGGCGGTGATATTATTCTGTGATTCTTTTTGTAATTGCATTCATATGTGTATTCAAATCTTAAGTAAATTTGTAACCAGAAAATGACCAGGATCACTAATATTTCATGCTAATTCTCGCTATTTCATTAACACTTGCATCTCATCTCAAGTCGAAGTAAACATTCTGCACAAACTATCTGATGTTCAGTTGGATTATGCTATAAAAAATCAAATGTATTTTTACTCATCTAAAGTGTAAGATTTTTTGCTGCAATCTTTTTCCATATATTTATGTAGCCTGAACAGGGTTTTTTAGTGATACTTGAGTAGGGCAAAGTATTATAATCAGTTACAAAGTTTAAATTATTTAATGATACTTGAGTAGTAAAAGGTTTGCTAATTAGATTCAATTTTAAAACACTCACTTGGTTTGTTTAGGCGAGAGTAGTTCATCCTGATAAGAATCCCGGAGATCCAAAGGCTGCACATAATTTCCAGGTAATATGTTATCTACATCTGCTCTTTTTTAATTTTCTTTGTTTTGGTTAACAATTAGAGTCTCTTGTAATCCTTTGTGTTTAATGTCATCTTTCCTATATGTTTCTATGAATTTGAGGAGTAGACGCGGATAAGATTCCCTAAGCTGTTTAAATATTCATTTAGAGCAAGTCCAGTGATAAAGTTTAAATGGCTATAGCCATTGCTTTTTTGGTCTTAAAAGTCAATGCTGCTCCAATGCATAGTTTTAAAGTAAAACCAACTGCATTCAAATTCAATGCATGTATTTTAATTTTTTAATAATGAATAGGATTCATTTTGCCTTCATATTCTAGTTGGTTGGATAATGTGGCAAGGATAGCTATAGCTATCTTCCTAAATATAGGACCAACTATAACTTATGCATATACAGGACTAAGTATAGCTATGCATGAGTGATAATTTTGCAACTTAGTTCTACATTATAGCTATACAACCAATTATAGCTATGCAATGGACTTGCTCTTGCAACAGTTCTGCAAGACCCCAACCAAGTCTCCAGCATCAAAATCTTAAAAAACAAATAGTACTTATTTGCTTTGGTACAGTGTTTCTGACTTGAATTTTCGTGTGCGGGGATCATTACATAGGTACTTGGAGAGGCTTATCAAATTTTGAGTGATCCTGAAAAGCGTGAAGCATATGATAAAAATGGAAAGTCTGGAGTACAGGGGTAAGTATCTGTAGTTTCGTGCTCGTTGTTTAAGGTTAATTAAGTTGCATGGCAAGTAGCTTGACTATTATATATAGGAGCTAAGATGCAAGGGCACGGGTGGTTTGTTCGGGGATATGTGAATTTGAAATATAAAGCATTAGGGATTTAAATGCAGGATATACGTCACACACACACACACAGATACACACACACACATATAATGATACTCGGATATCTTTGCAATGATTTGTTGTCAACTTTTCTGTTTAATAAGATAGTTGTGTCTACTCTCTTTTTTTAGTGAATCCATGATGGACCCTTCAGCTGTCTTTGGTATGCTTTTTGGGAGTGAGTTATTTGTGGATTATGTTGGGCAGCTTGCATTGGCGGCTTTGGCCTCTGCAGAACTTGATGTAGATGATGGGGTTCCTGAAGTTCGCATGCAGAAAGTTCAGGAGAAGATGAAGGTGCCGTTCTTTTGCTTTACTATGGTCATAAAATAACCATAAGGCACCACTAACTTATCACACAAATTACAGGCATTGCAAAAGGAGAGAGAAGAAAAACTTGTTAGTTTTCTCAAAGATCGTCTTCAACCATTCGTTATAGGCCAAACTGACGAGTTTGTGAATTGGGCCACATCCGAATCCCGTAATCTTTCTAAAGCTGGTAGGACATCTTTTTTTCCATCCTCATGGTTTGATATTGTAATCCTTTAGTTTGGGGGGTTCGAAAACCTAACTTTCTTTTCATCATTTCCTCCTGAGTATAATGAAACAAGTATATTGTTCTGAAACATGTATATTGATACAAATATGACCTAAAGAAAGCATGAGGAAAAACTATAGAAAAGGATGGAAAGTCCCCACATTACAGCACAATGCTTGATCAGTGAATAAGATGTTTTAAAATCTAATCCTGCACATTAAAGTGTTGCTTCACTGTAGAACAAACAGTTGTTTTGCATTTAAACAGCAAGTGGCCATATTGTTTTTTATCTTTTTTTTTTGGCATCATCTTTCTAATTTACTTCTGCTATGTTCTTATATATTCAGCTTTTGGGGAGGCAATGCTACATACTATTGGTTATATATACACAAGGCAAGCTGCAAGAGAACTTGGAAAGGATAAGCGATTTATGAAGGTTCCATTTTTGGCAGAGTGGGTACGAGATAAAGGTCACATGATAAAATCACAAGTTTCAGCGGCTTCAGGTGTAATATACTTATCAATAGAGTAGAGAGATGTTGTTTTGTTTCGGTTTAGAATTAAGTAAACAACCACGCCATTTCCTTGTATGTAGGTGCTGTGGCTTTAATACAAATGCAAGAGGAAATGAAGAAGTTGAGTCAAGGAGAAAACAAGGAAGAATCCATAATTAAAGCCTTCGAAGCAAAAAAGGACGCAATGGTTCAGTCGCTTTGGCAGCTTAATGTAGTAGATATTGAGTCGACTTTGTCACGAGTCTGCCAAGCAGTGAGTTCAATTTGTCTTTTTTAGCAAATAGTAATTACTGATGTATGGTTAATTATATTATGTTTAAGTAGGAAAGCTTTTCTACTTTAGACCTTGATGATCTGCAAACTCTTATATAATTTCAGCTTAGAGATTACGTACTGAATGGAACCGGAAAAGTATTATGTGCTATTATAGTAATATATGTCTAAGCATAACTGATAGAGATTAAAGGTGGTTTAGGATGTATGTGCTATGACTTACTTTGGGTGTTGCCAGCACTGCACCCTATAAATGGTTTTTAGAAACGGATAAGGATGTCTAGAACTTTGTTACTCTATAACTTATTAATAAGTCATCCATATGGTTCTAACCAATGTTTGACTGAGCGTTGTCCAGAATTAGTTTGCTCTTTTTTCCAACCCATTACATGGTATGTCTATTATATGGACTTTCATATGTGTTATGTATAGTTCTGCCTGTAGAGATTGCAAATTGTCTGGGCCCAATTTATAGCATGTCTGGGCCCAATTTATAGCATGTCTGATAGCCTCAGTGTCATAATTTCCGAAGTCCATACTATTAATATCTATTAATTCTGACTCTGACTTAATGCATCTCAAATAAACAATTTTGTGCTTGTTTTTTCCTGCTTCAGGTTCTTAAAGATACCACTGTATCGAAGGATGTTCTTAAGCTACGGGCGAAAGCAATGAAAAAGCTTGGGACTATTTTTCAAGTAAGATGCTGCCTTGACAATAATTCTATGTGACTGTTGCAAAGATTTAAATAAAGTGTAGATACTATAATAGTATAACGTTAGTTTAACCGAGTGAGATAGTAGATGAAAAACTTAAAATTTGCCACTTCTAAAACTTTAAGTCTGACTCTTCTATGTGTTTAATAATTAATACTGAGCTCATGCAACTCTCGGAATCTGTTTTGCATATTTGAGTGAATGTAAAAAGAGATATTTCCAACGAAACAAGTTATGAAAAAGGGTCAAAACTGCATATACTAAGAAATAGTGCTGTGTAAAGCATAATGTAACGTAAATATAATTACGATAACTCAACACAACAAAAGACAGGAAACAATACGTAAGTATAATACAGGAATCTACAGGTTGGAGATTCGATACGAACAGACAAAGACAATCAAGATATCTCAGACGAGCATCCGTCCACTGAAAGAAGTTCATTAACATGTTCAAGCCTCAGTGAAGAATAAAGTTCTATGTGTTTCTGCTATCAAGATTGCCTGAAGATCAAGTATCAAAGACCAGAAGATTCCAGTATATTTAATTTGATTATTTATAAATCAAATTTATCGAAGCAACATCTAACCCGGAATGACTGATCAAGTATATTATCAAGCAAAGGATTCAAGGAATCATTTCAGTTCGAGTCGTTCGTGAACCAGACCAGTGCACAGGACGTCAGGACATACGAAAGAATTCAGTGGATTTAATCAACGAATTAATTGATCAAGTCAATAAAGCTGCTCCAGAATACATTGATAAAAGAACTTATTAATTAGATATATATATATATATATATATATATATATATATATATATTAATTGTGAATTATTTGAATTTAATTAAATTCAAGTAATTAATTAAACACAATTAATTATAAATATATGTATGTATATTTAATTATTATGCAAAACTGGAAGGCTTATGAATTTGACTAAGTGTTTCAATACAGGGGAAGCTTCATCACTGATGAAGCGCAAACTTTGACTAAGTCAAAGTTTGCGCCTCATCCTTCCTTTAAACCACTTAGAAATTTTCTAAGTAACTCTCAGGGGTACACACAGTGAAGGAAGCGCAAGGTTTGACCTCAAGTCAAAGCGCCAACTTTGACTTGAGTCAATCCTTCAAAATTTGTCTAAGGCACTTCTCAGTATTACAGTAGAAGCTCAATGAGGCGCAACCTTTGACTCAAGGTCAAAGTTTGCGCCACACACACTCTCCATGATGTCAAGCGCAACTTCAGTTTATTCTTGACCAAGGCATCACAAGGGAACACTGTATGGCGCCACTATTGACTTTCCTGAAGCGCAAGGTTTGACCTTTTATATATACACATATATATGATTCAAAGCGCAGCTTTGTTATACATATATATGTATATAGAACCTGCGCCCCTTCATACATTCAATTGGAGTTAGTGTTATTTTTATAAAACGAATCCGTCCAGGACGAACTCAAGTCGTCCAGGACGAACTCGTTAACCATGGTTAGTTGTTGGAAAGCCTATAAATAGAGCTTAGTGTTTTCATTTGAAAACAACTACACACTTTGTAAGTGCACACACTATACACGTTCTCGAGAGTTAAATTAGAAGATCGTATTTATCGAGAGTTTGTAATAGAGTGATTGTAGTCTCTGCAGCCGACATTTGTGTTGGAATTTGTAGCACCCGAGGATTATTTCTAATATAAGAATATTCCCCGACTTGCTGGAGTTATTTATTTACGATTGATTTAACATGGACTGAAACAAAGATTATCCGCAATTAAATTAAATCGAAGAAATTGGTAAGACGTATTCAACCCCCCCCTTCTACGTCTGATTGGACCTAACATGCTGCCTTTGTTATTTGTATACAAAATCATGAACCGTCATGCATTTCCTTCCTTTTGGTTTGATATGTTAAACTGTTCACTGATCTCAGGGTGCCAAGGCAGCTTACAGTCGAGAGAACAGTCTCCGCCATGAAGACCAAAGCGATCTGAACGCCACTACATCCAAGTGATGCTAGTATTTTATTCCCTTCAAGGGATGTATGTTTTGTATGTGTGATCTTCCATGTCTCATGCTTATTGGCTTCCTAAAACCATATTAAGCTAACAGTAATTAATTTTGTAGAGACAAAGCATTATGACAGGAGAATCAACTCTCAACTCTGATGTATGTTTATGAACTTGGAGTTTGTAATCGTTGTTTGTTGGAAGAAAGAACTAAGAACAGACTGAAAAGTTGTTGTATAACCTTTCTTGGCTATTATTAGTTTTTTAGTTGTGTTGCATCATTCTTGCCTTTTCATTTTGCTATTCTAAGTTTGTACAAATGCAAGAACTTTACATAGTTGCATTTATTTTCCTCTGAACTAATTTAATTGTTCAAGAAATACTTTAATTGTGCAAGAATTCAAGATATTAAGATCGAGTGATTTTTCATCATTAAAATTATAATTTTATATATTATTTTTTAAATTTTTCATACACTTAAAAAAAAGATAAAAAATAATTTATAAAATAATATTATTTTTACACGTCAAATTACATGTAAAAGTCAAAATTTTATTTTGAAGCGGAAGGAATAATGATCATAGTTTTCGCATATCAATTTTCTATACTGTTGTCTTTGAGCATATTCTTAATCATACATTAGTATTTTATTTTTATTTTTATTTTTAAGATGACAATTGAATAATTGATTAGAAGTAGTACTATGAAACATACTCTCTCTAACATCGGATACAAAAAAGAGGCGCTTGGAGTCGAGTGTTGTGTTCCTCCATAAATCATTTCCTAGATTACTGTTGATCCCAAAGCAAGCATACGATGATGGGACGAGTGTATAATTTGAATGTAACGAGTAGTATAATTGTAGTAGCGATGCTGCTGCTAATTTTTGGGGATTTTCAAGAATCATCATCATCACGAGTACTAGTAAAAGCACGGCCTTTACTTTATTCATCTTCATCTCGGCCTCGCCCTGCTGATGCAGCCCCTTTTGCTCGTTGGTTGGTTTCTCACTCTTCTTGGGGTGTCCTCAAGTATGTCTCTCTCTCTTCCCTTTTACTCTCAACTTTTGTTGTATGTATATTGTTATTTGTTGATGCAATCCAAAATTCTTGTTTGATTTATGCATGAAGCAAGTTCTTGACCTTTTAATTCGATCGAAGGTCAAACGTTATGATCTGGGCATCCTTTTCATGTGGAGTTTTTTCTTTGCAATCAACATCACTTTTGGGTAATTCTAAATAATTACTTTTGACTTAAGTTGCTTAAAAGTAATTTTTGTACAATAGATGACTGATGACTTATGACTTATTACGACCAACTTCTGATTTATTTTGTTATTTTGACCTATCACACAAATTAAAGATAGTTCTCAACTTAAAAGTTGAAATCAGGCACCCTATACTCAAAAATTTTTACAATCCATTATACTCACTCTGTCCTTAACTGGTTGTCTTGTTTGACTTTTGAATGGTCAAATTGACTGGAGTTCGTCTGAAGCTTACATATATTATATGATTTAAAAATGTGAATATATGATATAATTGTAAAGTATATCCAATCTATTTTAAAAAGTAGTTTTTAGTTTTTAGAATTAATAATAAAAATAGTCTTAGATCTTTGGTCAAAAATTGGTCAATTTTTTTACGAAATGAACGCAAAAGCAAGACCAACAAACACAATCATCATAAATAAGTACTGATCAGTTTAAAAGAGGACAACTAATCAAGGGCAACTGATAAGTCTTGATTATGACAGTCAATGAAGTTCATACAGTCTCGATCAGTTGAAATTACTGATTGCTACTAGTTGTCTGATTGCTACTAGGCTTATCGAAATAGAGATTGCCATTTATTTATTAAATTTAAAAGTATGAAAAATTATAATATACTTTAGAGTCAGAATGACTTCAAACGAATCCATAAAAAGAGCTAGTGCATTTTTCATAGAAGCTAATCCATTTACCTAAGCACGGTAAGTATGAGTTTTCTGTTGATATGTATTTTATCAAAAAAAACTGAAACAAAAGAAATTCTGTCTGGATAATCAACATACTACAAGGTGTACAGTTTAGTGACTTGAGGAAAATGATTTTTGCCTTTCACCACGAATCACAGTTCACTAGAAGAAGCATGACTTGTATGATTGTTATTTGTGCTTCAAAGTTTCTAAGAGGATAGATAGTTCTGTGAAATGCAGTTTGTAGTAATATCTTATAAGCCATAAGTTACATTATGTGTTAGTTGCTAGCACCATATAGGTAAAGAATAAAGTTTAGTACCTTCAGACACCAATTTCTCTGTGTAATAAACATAAGGAAAGAAAGAAGAAAACGATTTACATGTATCCATAACTAAAGATTGCTCATTTTTAACATCTCAGTTTTTTCTGATGATCAGTTTTTCTGAGCGGTGGGCAATTTCGTGTAATTGAGGTCGGGTCGGGTTTCCTACTCCGCTTCCTGTTTTGTGGTCAATCCAAACCCGACAAAAACCCAAAATGGGTTTGAAAATTTCAACGGAAACCAACCTATTGTGTAATTGCTCAACCTGAAACTGACCCATTTTGACCTGAAAATTATTTTAAGTTAATTATTTTAACTATATTAAATAGTTTTACTTTTAATATTTTAAATATATATAATAGTAACTTCATGAGATGTGTGAATAAAAATTGTATAAATGGTATGTAAAATATATGATATATGTATAAATTGTGTAATGTAATTCATTTATTTTATATATTATTAACTTTTGGGTTTGGTTCAGGTATTTTGGGTGCCATAGCTGACCAAAAGTTTTCGGGTCAATATTTACCCAATTGGAAACCCCAAACTCCCCAGATTAATATAAAAAAAATTAAGATACGTGTCAGGTTTCTGGTTGTGTTTAATTTTGCTACCTCTAATACTTTCATGTCCTTGATGATCTACATTTTACCGAGCCAAATTATAATGAGGAGAGCGGCTGACGTTCTAATGCAATTATACATGAAGCACATTCCTATTTTACTTTACAAATATATATCGCAATTTAAACAGAAAGCTTGAATATCCATCGCAATGAAACTAATTTGGTTGTATCTACTTATGCAGCACCATTGCAGATGATATGGGAGGTGCACCTTTTGGGTATGTTTGGCATAATCTTCTTGATTTATATAGTCACATAGTTTGGCATAACAAGTTTTGGATTAGATGCACCTACGTTTGTAGACTGATTCAGAAGGACACTTTGTAATTGTAGAATTTTAATATGAGAGAAATTTACAAATCTAATAACTTTGAAGTAGTGATAATGATTGACCATTATTGTTAAGATATTCCCCTAAAATCTAATAATGATTCTTACCGACTTTTCAGAGTTTTACTGGCGAGGTATAATTTGCAATTGTCTTTTGCTAATTAGCAATATGTTACCACTATTCTGGTCTTTGTGACCCGATTGTTTCTCCCTAAACAGGAATGTAGTTTCTTTTAGTGATGGGCAACCTGATAGTGGCAGCGGCATCCCTTACTTTTACTTAACTACCCTGGATCCAACAGCAACTTATGCTTTAAAAGACCAGAGATCATCCTTTACAATAAGTGAATATAATATTGGAACTTGTGGCAAAAAGGACCCTGAAAACCCCAGTTGTGCAAAAATTACACTTACAGGAAAGGTATTGTTGAAACTAATTGTTAATCTGTTCAATTTTGTCTTCAGGAATCAGCTCTGGCCAAAAATACCATGTTGGAGATTAAGATTTTTACTGTTATGAGAATAGTTGCATCTGTGCAGGATAACATATTTTGGGGCTAGTTTTTATATGTTTATTAATTATTATACATTTATCTTGTTTCTTTTCACATTTATGTGCTTGTGTTGAAGGATGTGTTTGTAGTTAAGGTTGAGTTTTCGCTATTAGTATTTCGAAAACCAAAACTAGTATGCCTTTTAACATGACAAACTAGAAGACAGTATAAAGGTAGATAATGTTACAATTTGTCTGTACGTATAGAAGAAACTAGATAAAAGAATTTGATTTAAAAGCAGAACTGTAATGAAGAGACGCAGTGAGTCTATGCTACTAGGACTTGTGTACGTGTGCGGATACAAGAGCAGGGTTCTTAGGAGCCTTGGATATGGATCTGAAATTGGACATAAACCGGGGGCGGGGACTAGGCATATCTCATGAAAGGTCAACACGTGTAAAAGTTCTTATCGACTGATTTATTGGACAGTCTTAAAGATTGTGTCACCATACATAAATCTTATACAGTTAATAATTTATGTCAATGTGTAGCATAATATTAAAATTGAGAGTTTGGGTGACGGAGCAGTAGTTACTTCATAACTACACTTTTTTTTTGCTTATATATATCATTAGAGCAGTTTGTTAGACCGGATAATTTTTTCCTGCTAGTCTTTCATCATATAGTATTTAATATTTACAATGATGCTGACCAGTTGAACGTACTTGATAATAAATCCAATGAAGCGGAATATGCCCAGAATGCCCTGTTCTCAAAACATCCTGAGATGGAAGGTAAATATATCATATCTTATAACTAATACCCGTCCTGTTCTCGTTTGGATTTTTGTCCACTTTGCATGTTCTAGTTATCTGTTCAACATATCTAATTTTAATGGTTTGCAGACTGGCCCAAGGATCACAATTTCCAGATCTTTAAACTTGATATAGAGAACATTTTTCTGATAAATTGGTTTGGTGGTCCGAAACCTCTAACACCGGATGAGTACCTGCATACTTCATTGTAAGAGCTCAAAGCTCAAATTTAATTGCACTATACATCTTTATATTTCTGAACATTATATACCTTATGTTTTTATACAAACACTCTGCAACATAAACTTGATTCTGTTGAATTAAACTGTTTCTAATTGGAGGCCCGCATTTATTTTCTTACAGGAACAAGCTCTCATACGCAATGTGAAATTCTTTCTGATATTATGTATGTTAAGGAATTCGGCAATATCTGTAAATTATACCAGACAATTGAAACTGTGTACCTCAGTGTTCATACTCTGTCCAGGATACCAATTGCTCATAATGTAATTGTATATTATCACGTTTGCATTGATTGATAACTTGTACCTTTATAGACTTCCTGCCAGTCAGAGGCGCATATTAGTTTTGCTTGTTTTTCCAATATATCAAACCAAAAATTGTTATTTGTTGTTAAAGTAGCAATACTCAGTAAAGTTATAGTTTGTTATCTGGACAGTATGAATATGCCTTAAATCTATAGTTTGAGCCTTGTAGCTATCAGATTTGGCTTCAGCTTGATTCGTAATTTGAGTTCAGCTTGAGCTTGGATTGTTTATACTAAACTGGCTCTACCTCGCAGACCAGTGCTAACTTGGGAACTGCCTGAAGCTGAAAGGAATTATCTATCTCAATAGTATATCAAGCTGAATAGAATCAGTTTGTATGGTTTCATGCAGTTGAGTAAAATCGTGAAATAAATGGAGTTCGTTGAGGTTCCATTGTATTTAGAGACAGGGCTGGTTGAAGTGGAGAATGAAAGAGATTGCTTAGTTCGGGTGGATCTAAGGGAGTGTTTGGATCATGGTTAATGAGCCTAGTTAACAATAATCACACCCATGTACTAGTATTTGAATTAGCAAATTTATTGTTTAGAATGGGGATATTATTCTCATTTGGTGGTTAAATCATTCTTTTCGGTCCATGGAATACTCATTCCCACACCACATTCCCGCCCACAATTCAGACAGTCCCTAAAGTTTTTGTCGAAGCGGCTAAGGAATCGGTGACTTGATCTCTGCCAAAACCCTCCGACTGAACTGCCGTCATGTCTCTCACTCAAAGGTTCACTTCAAATGAGAACATGCACTTTATTGTGTAGGTTTCGTTTTGTGCTACAATCATGAATATGGTTAGAGAAAATCATGCAAATCATAGTAGATCTCAGGTCTCAAAACAAAGTAGTTATGGAATACAACCACGAGAAGCTTTAACCACCTTCCTCGCTCGCACAATTTTCGCGCCGTAAATTTTTTGTCCGCGAAACTTGACAATTTGGAATGCTTAGGACAGACTTCACACTTCCAACTTAATTTTTCATCCCAATTGTGTTGAGGATCATAAAATTGTGTAAGCATGTAACACTTGAACGTCTCCCAATTTTCACAACATAAATACGAACAAAATTCAGGTCCTCACATACTGAACAATTGATCAGTTTCAATAGTATTACCCAGCAAATGCTGCTTGAACCAACTCCTAAAGCAAGAGTATAAGCATCAGGAAAGATTGAATCCTTAAAATATGCAGCTTATTGCCCTGCCCTTTTATGCAAATAACTCTAGCATCAGGAAAATTTGCATCACATACCAGAATTCATCAGAAAGTCATCAAAATTGTTCAGGAAAGATGACAATTAGCTACGGGAGTATCCATTGTTCTAGCACTGTTTCTAACAATGCGTTAGTAGCTAGCTACAGTGTTTGGCAAAAGTCGACAAATACAGATGGTGCTATCCTTGATGTTTTGATACATGTATCTAGCTCAAAGGAATTTGATATTAGCCCTAACATATTCACTTCTCGAGATTAAAGAACGTAAACGAATGGCAATTCTTTCAAACATGATACATAACTAAGATGTGATATGTTATCTACTAAACCTGAGTATTCTATTGCAACCTCTTCTTCTTCCCATTGTCTTTCTCCATGCTTCCCTCGAGCACAACAATAGGACTATCGAGTTCAAGTTCATCAGCCTTTCTCTTACTCTTTTCCTCGAAAGATGTATTAGAGGCTTTTGAACTGTCAGATATCTTTCTTTTCTTCCCTGAATGTAGAGTTGCAGTTTCTCCTGAAAGAATTTCTAGTTCATCATCCACCACAGTTTCAATTGGAACTGCTTGACTGGAAGTGCTCGTCCCATTACCAGCAGAAGAATTTTTATTGTTTTCTGTTGTCAAAGCCTGAGTCCATCCAGAGAGAATCATGCCGTCTGGTTCCTTCTCCTCATCAAACTCCTCCCTTTCAAAATTAAGCAAATTTATTGAAGCACTAGAAAAAGAGTACTAAAACTACATTACAGTGTCAGAAACAATAACCACCTGTGTTTAATATTGATATTGCAAGAAAGCTCTTGCTGAAAGTCCTCAACTGTGAGTATAGTACCACCAGTTATAGGAGATGGAAGCTCTGATAGAACCTAAGGGAAAATAGAGAAACAATTGATCATCTGCATTTATCGTAAAATAGAGTTAAGACATATAAAGGCATATATCAACGGAAGAACATTTACCTTGTCAAGATTTGCTGAGTAAATAGCTACCATTATTTCATCAAGATCATCACCAACCTCATAAAGAAGGGCAGCGCCATGCATGACTAATGGCAAACTCATGCCAAGCTTGGCTTTTACAATTTTCTCAACTACGTCTCTCAACTTTGACCGCTGAGTATTAATCTCAAGCAGAAGAGGTGTCTGTTTCCAGAATTGATCCATGGACCATACAATTTATTAGCAGAAGTGGGTAACCAAAATAAGTGTGAAATCTCAAAACTAACATAACTATAATAATCGTCAAAAAAAAAAACAACTACAATTATTAGCAATAAAACAAGAAACTGTGATAAAACCGAACTCACCTCAGAACAAACATAGCAGTTCTTACTAGGCTCAAATGGCTCCACTGGCATGAGAAGCATCTTTCTAGATGGATGTTCAAGGCAGTAGGTCATCCTGTAATTTTTTTCAACTTGGATAAGAATCATAATTAAAAAATAAATAAAAATAAAATTAAACTAAAACACAAACAGTAAGAGTGTCACAAATATATTCCAAGATAACAGTCAATTCAATGGCAGTGTTCCGTTATAGTTCTTCCACAAGTATATTCCAAGGTAACAGTCAATTCAATGGCATTGCTCCATCATATTTTTTTTAGTAATTTTCACTTTGATGTAAGCATTTACAAGTTCATCAACTTCCAGAAGAAACACAGCGAAGTAGAATGTGTCAAACAGATTAAAGAAAATTATATTAATAAATGCATTTGTGGTAAAGAGCATAACCCACCTATAGCTGCTTGTGTCGTTCCGAAGCACTTTAATTGCCTCGATCACAATCAAGCCAGCAATTATAGCATTTGTTGTTGCAACTGCATGCACAATATTGCCAGCGATTCCCTTGGCTTCAAAAAGGCTATGTAAGGGAATCCCGAAGGAAGAAGCCCGAATATTGGCAGCAGCAGTGACAATCTCTACAGCCAACTGGTCGTCTTTATCAAAACTCAAGTTTCCTACTTCCTTTACAGTGCAAAGTAAGATATTGGGGGTTGTTAGCATAGAATGTTATTCTTAAACAATAAAGCTACATAAACTACTACATTGTAAGAAATCATCTTGTACCTGTTCTCTTTTTGAAAAGAACAACTTTAGTGCCTCGAGGAAAATTCTTGAATTTTCAACAAGGCTCCACACCTCCTGTGGATTCTTCAGACCCAGTGACACCATTGCAGATACAGATAAAGGATCATCTGAAATTTTAGTGTTTTCCATGTCACCATTTTGTTGTGACAGAGCAGCTGACAGAACATCTCGTACATATATAGGCCTTGGCCTGTTTCGGTTTCTCCATGTCTCTTCATTAGACAAAGCCATCTCAATATTATAACCAAAAACATGGTCATAAACCCTTCTTCCATATTGGTCGATGTCTTCTTCAGGTTTACGCACAAATACATCTTCTGAATGTCCTGAAGAGCTACTGGCATCACCAGAACGCACATTAAGATCATTTTCCTGATTCTTATCGCCAAAGAGCTTTGAAAAAAGCAAGTCCTTAGCCCAAACAATACAGTGAACAAACTGCATGATTGAACAACCAGTCATAATCTAATGCACGAGGCCAAACCAACACATAGTAAGAAAAAAATGTTAAATAATTCCTTAAACAGACACAACTCGTGTCTGGTACTACTATAAATTCCACTATCCACCAATATTTACCATTACATACCACCAACTCCAGACTGCCATTTTCTTAATCCTTATAAAGCAATAAATCAGAAGCAACCGATTAACAAAATTAGTAAACAGGTAGAGATTAGGCTGTTCATAAGCCGGATCAAGTAAAAAAAATGGTTAGAATTTAAAAACTTTTCCAACATGTTGAACCTTAGTTTATTATGGGCCCGTATTGTAAGTAATTGCAGAACCATCACTCCTATATTAAATACACAACTGATTTTTACATCTAACATGTGTTTAACACATATAACTGGGGTCAACATAATATTTAAAAAGTAGTTACAATTGTGCTGAACAAATTATGTTTATTATTTAACTATCCTTCTAGGGTTCACCATTACCAAATTAGGGATAAATAGAAAAATATGAAACCTTAATTATTTAATATAGTTCACTTATTTATACAATTGTACAATAAAATCATATAATAAGTTCAACAAAAGTATAACTCTTGTCCATCAAATGATGTCAAACACTTGCAAACGAAAATTTCAACTTTCAACTATTCATATATTAAGTCGCAATATGTTCTCTAATGGAGAGATTGTTTTTCAATATTGACAGAAATATTGGTTACGTAACCAAGTTCTGAAAAGTTTGTAAGGTCTGTAAATCTCCCCCTCTAAAATATTCACTTCACAATGCAAAGATAATAACATGGTTTAATACATTTAGCAAAATAAAATCACAAAAAAAAGGGTGTTGATACCTTTGACGGAGTGCTTGTAATGGTACACACAGGATATGTCTTGGGAGCTGGTTTTGGCTGGCATTCATAGCATTCTGTCTTGCCCTTAACATGTACAGTGACCTGCATCCAGAAAAGATGAAAGAAGAAAATACAAGAGGATCATCAATGAACTTTATTAGGGGAAGTTTAGAACATCAGCTTTTCAGTCATTCAAAGAGATTAGAGAACTACAAGCACTAAAAGACAAAAGGCTTGTCATCATAATTGCGATCTACATAACTTGTTAATCATGCGACCTAGAGTTGCAGTAGATTGCAAAATAAATGAGAACGTGTCCTAATGCCGACTATAACTGAACTTAATGCCAACAAATATAAAGTATTCAAGTTCCACCTTGTCCATTCACAAATAGATATGTTACCCATTCTATTAACAACACTGTATATAAACCTCTGAAAAGAATTTAAAACACAAGTTGATCAGACTGAAAATGAATTCTCACTGTAAGCAATATATCTGTCAAAGCTTACCTGACCCAGAAAACCGGTTGTCCCGCTTTCAACTAAAGGTACATCTGCTGCTAAACAGAGGCGGTTAACATGCCGTCTAGCATCTAAGTTGTCGAGTCCATTTAATACAACATGAAATTGCTTGAAAAAATCCACATTGAATTCAGGATCTTTCACATTTGCATGGTATGGTGTGATGCTAATCTGAGGCCTAAATCTCAAAACAGCATCACGGGCAACCTGATTGAATAAGTAACATGAATCAGGGGAGTAATACCAATTCGGGAGTTAAAATAGATACATGGTAACCATTCTCTTACTTTGGCCTTGGATTGCCCAACATGTGTTTGTCGAAACAAAAATTGTCGATTTAGGTTGCTCACTTCTATTGTGTCCATATCAATCTGCAACAAATAAGATGAGGTCAATAACAAGTGAAGTCCCTTCGCAAATTCTGAGAACAATTTTTTTCTACTAAAGAATAGTGTGAAGCTCATTGCAAAACAAAGGAAATGATAAGAGTAAACATTTTGTGCTACTAAAGGTTCAAATAAACTGCCTAGCAACACTGATCACATGATTGCTGGAAGCTTTCATGAGAGTATAAAAAATAGTACCTAATTTTAAAAAAAAAACACTTGAGGTTTAAGATTGTTTACTAAATGTAGTACAAAGATGAAAGGGGAGCGAAACAAAACAAAGAAGACTCAACTGATACAGAGTAACATTTTAACAGCCACACTCTAATGTCTTCATTTATTAATTATATGATAGACCACGCCACATGACCAGCAAAGAAAGTTAAGCCCGGAACAATACATAATTTAGGAAAGTGAACATAACAGTATGAATTTCTGCACTGGAGAACCTTACAGTAGAGTGTTACATGAGGCATGAGCTAATGCTTTCTCTGGTATTTAGCATGTCAATTATATAAAACATCTGACACCTGTAATGCATGCTGTGGTAACTTTATATTTAATTGGAATTTCGGGCAATGAAGTGAATCTGCTTCTAGAATTTTGATACACTTCCTATTATTTGACTTTAACAGTAAGGTAACAAAGGTGACCAAGCACACAGAGTGTGGATTACATTTACCATTTTACGGAGTCTGTAAAGGAACAGATATTTATTTAAATGCATCATTGTATCTGAATTCTTTTAGCTTCTATTCGGATCTTCACATGACACTAAGGTTGTGTTTATTTGAAATAAATGGAATCAAAATATGTTTTCTCTGGTTCTGTTGTATTTAAAAGTATTTAAAAGGAATGGACTCATCCTGCCTGTTTTAAAAGGAATGAAATTCAATAGTTCTAATGGAATGGAATCGGTGTGATAATGTTTCATTCCATTCCTTTCGCCCAACTAAGATCCACCAAGAGTCACATCAACCAAGATTCTAAAAAATTCACTAAGCTTCAACACCTAATCTAAATTCCTTGCCCTTAATAATATTGGGAAAAAAATAATACAAAATATAGGTACGAAGTTGTACACATGGCCTCAAAAGTGGTAAGGATGCTATAATCTTCATCAAATGTCAATTAGCACATAAAATCCAATTTACTTTATGACAATACTAAATACTAAAGACAACAACCCTAAGTGGGATTAATATCAGTTTAAAACTTCAACATCCCCCTGATAGTAAATATGAAGCACGATAGCAAGCAGAAATTTGAATACACGTATTTACAAGAAAATAAGCACCCCAGAAAAAAGAAACTGAAAACTCAGAAACCCAAACTGCTGAAACCAATAATAAGCCATGCAATTGCAAATAAAAATAAAAATAAAATAAAATCAAACAACAATACATAAGCATGATAAAAGCGAGAGAAATATACTATGTGAATATCTTGAAAGCCCGAGAGAGCAAGAGTCTTGAGAAGCTCACATCCAATACCACCAGCACCAACCATTAGCACTTTTTTGCCCTAATTAACAAAACCCACAAAGCAAATCTTAGAACCCTACTCAAAATTCCCAGAAAACAAGTAAAGATTGTACCTTTATTGCAGAAAACGGGTGTTGAGTAGCAGCAGCCATAGAGAAGACCTAAAAGAACTACTCTGCTGCTTCGAATCAAATATATTTGTGTGTGTATTTTACGAAAATAATGGAGGGTTTTGGCTTTTGGGGTAGCGAGAAATGAAAAGAAAGGGGGGAGAACTAGTGTTTGGGGAATCTTGGGACTCGGGAGAGTAAACGGGGCTAATAAAGTCATGATAAAAATAATATTAATATAATTAAATAAAGTGGAAAAGGGAGGAACTCATAGGGTTTTTTTTTCCCACGAGGAACTCATAGGTTAATTACGACTTAAATTATATATTAAGGGAAAAGGCTCCAAAATTGTTATTACAAATTATTTTGCCGCAAAAGAAATAGTAGGAAATTATATTATTTTACTGGTGTGCTATGCGCAGATAACTCTTACTGTATTAATATTTGATTTTTTTTACTTGTAAAGTTTATTAATATCATTTATGATTATATTATTACATAATTAGTTTTACTAATAATATATTTCTATTTTTATTTTAAATGTTAAAATATTATAAAATATTACTTTCTATTTATCAGTAATATTATAAGATATAAATGACTAATAATACTTCTATTGTTTAGTTTTAATATTTATTTTTATTCTGATATATATGCAGTGCTCTACTTATTAAGAATATGTTTTTCAAAAAAAAATGATGTACTAAACTAGAGATGAACGAATTTGTAAGGGATTGCGAACAACCAGGAAGGAGCGAATTCGGAAGTTTTTGCATCATCGCAAACCAACCTTATAATATTTTTCTTTTGGTCCACGTTACAGGTTTGAGATAAAATAAAATTTTATCATTTCAATCTGTTGATATTAGTGTTTGATAGTTAGCTGTTTTTTGGATTAAAAATTCTGATATGTGTTACAAAAGGCTCTAATAAAATAAATATTTACCAAACAGTTTTATAATAAATCACTAACAAATCTGCTTGTCAAAACAACTAAATCAGAGAATGAAAACATCTTATAAATAAATTTACAATCGTTAACATAAAGTAACGTTTTTCATTTATTACATATGTTAAACGTAAGTTAAACCTACGTTTATTAAGGCCCATTAAAAAAACCCAATGAAGAAACACTAGAACGTGGGATGAAATCCTGTTTTGTAACTCCCGATCCTCAGAACGTGAAGCGAAATGGCGTTTACTCTAAACGCCTGTTGTCGACGCGTTTTGTGGTGACATTCGGGGCCATTTTAATGGATTGTAACTATTAGGGCCTTCCTTTGAATGGCCAACACCCCTTATTAACGCCGGATAATCCAAGATGTTGATTTTTGAAACAAAACTTTGTGTTGTGTTTAGGTCGGAAAAATCCTATAAAACATAAAAATCAACAGGTCTCATCATTTCATTCACATTTTTTTTCGCTTTTCCAATACTTTATACATATTTCTTAATCTATGTGCCCAAACCAAACGTAAATAATTGGTTGGGCCGAAGGAAGCATGGTCGTGTTTGGGAATTAGCGGTCAGCGAATTGAATTTGATATTTTGACTAACTAATTGAAATAGATGTCTTGACTATCGGATTCAATTAGCAATTTCTTGTAAAATTGTTTGGTAAATAATTATTTAATTAATTTTTTATGACACATGGCAAAATCTCTAACTCAGAAAACTCCTCAATGTAGCTTTTTTAGTCTAAATCTCTATTTCAGTCCGCTAACTACCATAACTACCAACACTGTCCGATAGAAATAATCAAACCTGGAACACCTCAATTCTCTAATTTTACCTCCGACCTCTAATTTCCAAACACAGCCCCTGTACATATGTTATTTCTTACTTGTCAAATTATCTTATACACTATTTTCAATAAAAGTAAAAATATCCTTTGTGAATGTTAAAGCGCAAATAAATTCATTTAATAAATTTATTGTAATGTAAGTAACTACTCCATTAAACACTTGTTAAAAGTTAGAACTCGAAAAGAAACAAATGGGATAGTAATGGTACCTGACAAGTTATTTATTCTAAAAGTGATGAGTAATCGAGTATGAATAAATAATGAATGTGTGCAAGTAGAAAACAAAGCTCTTAGTTTGGTACTGTGCTAGTGGAACACAACCTCTGAGTTTCTTGTCTCTCTGAAATGCAAGTCTCTGTGTCCCTTTTGTTCTAGGGTTTCTAATCTCTAATTCCACTCTGAATTTAGGGCTTTTTTATGCTCAGGATTATAATCATGAATTTTGTTTTTCAGTGATCATGGAGTCAGCTGCACAGCGTTTGCAGAATGCCTTGGGAATCCCAACCGCGATTTCTCCTCGATCTGGTAATTTACATGTATTCATATGTATGTATAGTGTATATGTTGTGTATGTGCATTCAGAATTTGCAGTGTGATTACTCGTGTTATTGTTGTTCTTTTGTGTCTGTTTTTGTGAATGAGGAAATAAAGTTACAGTTTTTGTTGGTTTTTTTTTTTTTGCAGGAGCCTTGTTTATGTTTAAGCCTTTACATGCTATTATTGTTATTTTGTTAAATGTGTGAAAGAGATAAAGTCGTTAAATAACAGTAGGTATAATTAAGATATTGAATGAGGGAAAAAGGGATAAAAGACATGTTGGGGGTTTTCCTTGTAACGTTGACTCTCCGAATTGATCTAAAAAGGAGAAGAATGATAAGCTCCAAGGTCTAATTGGTAATTGCTTTTATGGCACCCACATTGTTGATGTTAAGGAAAAGAATAAGCTCTGAATCGTGAAACAGTTTAGTTGATAAAGTCATTGGGTTTCATTTTTCAATTGAACTATAAACCTCTTGAGAATGCATACATGCAAGCGTCTTACGATTGAACTGTGCCTCTCAGCTTGTGGTGGATGTTTTTTTCGAATTATATGTTAAAAATGTCGCAAGGTGATACAGAGTAAGCTTTCTGGGTTTTAACTCTCACTGCGTAAACATTTTAGCAAGGAATTTTCGTGCTTTCCAAGGATAGCGTTCCTTGCCTATTCATGTCTGCCTATACGTAAAATTCTTTAATGAACACATAATTTGACATTAGTAGTGCAATTATAATTTGCTTATATTGTTTGGGAGAAGATCAATTTTAGTGAACTTATCATTAAGTTCATCAACTCTTCCTTCTAAGGTTTCTTCCTTCAGTTTTTATTATTAAACCCAAAAACTTCAATGTATTCTGAAGTATCACATCTAGAAAATTGAAATCAATATGTTCTTAAGTCAGGAATGCCTCCTGCTAATAGAACCTCAAAATAGATAAATTACTCTGATAAATTACATGCTTTCATGCATATTATATTCTCTTGTAAAATTTATACGTGTCAATGCTTTTCGCAGATTTCTATTCAACAGGGAGGAAGAGGATGAGAATTAACGAAGACAGAGGTTATTCTTACCCTTCAAAAGCCAACAGTTTTGTTGAATACCGAGAAGCTGATTATCTGCAAGATTTGGAGTCAGGGAAATACGGAAGCGTGACAGAAGATATTAAAAAACTTTTTGAACGAGGTATGGATTTTTTAAAGCCAAAGTATGCGATGAATCCCGATCTTCGTCTACTCAGGAGCCACGATAAAAGCTCTATCAACGAAGCTACGAATCAACCGGCTATGTTTGTTAACTTGGATGATGATTGTGATCCCCGGGGAATGAGACAAGCACCTGTTCTGATTATCGATTCGGATGATGATGAACCTGTAGAACAGAGCTCTTCGCGGCAATACCAGGGTGTTCTCTTGCCGATGCCAGCTAGTGGACCTCTTATATTGGATCCAGTGGTAGTTTGTCTATCCTTTCACTTGAAAGTCTAATCAAAGATCATTTGCAGTAAAACAGCATGCAATAAGCAAAATACTTGAAGTGGCTCACTCACATATGCATGCTTACTACTGTGTTAAATGATACAGTAATTCAGTTTAAGTGACTGCTACCTTTTTCCTGTGCATCAAACATTTCTACAGAAATCAATAATAGCCTACTGTTAGCAGCATAATATCACATATTTGAATTGCAAGTATTTGCTTTATTTTATTAGCAGTATATACTGTATAAGCTAAGAACCTGTTTAAGTTATTTGGCAGAAAATGCTATTCTTTTCCTCCATCATTGTATTAAAATGCAATCAGTATACAAGTGAACATGTATAAAGAAGCTCTCTACTGTAGTAAAGTTTAAGTTCGGTCTGAAAGAGCACTACCTATTTCAACAATAGGAAGAAGAGAATTTGATTCCTATTCTTGTATTATGGGATATTGGGATTCCACAACTAGAACAAGTAAAACCTGTACCAGACGTGAGGTTTACTAGGCTGAAGATTATTGTAGACTATCAAGTTTATATTCATATACGATAAAGTCGTATATAAAGCTCCTACATGTATGTCATAGGGAAATATTTAAAGCGAAATTCTTAAAGCAAGATTAGCATAAGAAATTTTTTGAGTCAATAATCAGGCATATTAGTGTGTTGGAAATGATTTACCTTGACTGCAACTTACAAAAACATATGCGATAAGAATTGTTCACTTCCTGGTCGAAAATAGTAAACAGGATCCCTTTTCAGCACTTCAGCCTTGCAAGTTGTACCTTTTTTGGTTCTGTGTCTGAACAATTGAACCGATCCATCTAGATAGTTGCGTCACACAAAATATTTACCCAAATTGGTTTGCGTTTCTTCTTTTAAGGGCACATCATGTTTGTATTATAATACTAGTATTTTATCTTTTTATATGAGTATTATTAATGCTTTCTCTGTCCCTTCCATTTTTTTACAAATGGGTTGGGTAAAGTGGCGGGATCCATCCATTGATATTTAATGTATAAAGCGAGTATAGTGGAGGAAAGTAGTGGATATGCTTAATTTTTACATTATAAAATTTTATTAATTTGGGTAAGTTTTGAAATGTAAAGAATTGAAAAGGACATCCCAAAAAGGAAAGTGTAAAGAATCAGTTGGGACAGTACTGTGTAAATGTTGTATGACTGTCAACACTCGTAATTGTTCACGACTGAAAAAGCCCTTTCTTTCGTGTCTTCTCATAAAACTATTCACGTGTCCTTGTCTCAAATTATTTTTGTGCTAACTGCTATGTATGTTGTTTGTAATTGTATAGAAAATTGAGTATCCTCAGAGCCAAACATGGGTAGATAATGGAAGCATGGCTATAGAACCTGAAGTCAGGAATGATAAAGGGGAATATGTCGGGGTGGAAGATGAGTCTGAGGACGAACAATATGATGAAAGTTGTGATGGCCTAGCTAATATCTGGACGGAGATGACATTTGCCTTAGAATCTTCCAAGGTAAAATATGTTACATATCCAGTCAGATTTCATAGTAACTGAAAATTCGCTGTTATGTCATCTTTTAATCTCCAATAGACATACCTTTATTCCATCCTTTAATGTTGTGATTTTTTTTATTAGTATGTTGCTAATGATTGCAATAGTCATTGACTTTGCATACACCTTTTCTTTTTCAGTTGTAATTGAGTGGAATACACTTAATAAAGGCACATACATTAGTCTAATTTATTGTAATTGAATAGTAAACTGAAATGGGGATATTATCTATTTATCTGAAAACATTTTTTTGTTTTTTTTAAAAAAATTCTCAGAAACATTCGCAAACAATAGTCTTTAATTTCTCTGAAGTCCTGGTAGTAATTCTAGAATATAATAATAACTGAAAATGGGAAATCTGACTGATTCACCACAAAAGGAACATTCCCTCCGCCTTAAAAGTATAACTTGTTTCGAATTCTGCATGTAATTTAAGGTTTATAAAATATTTATTTGTACATAGTTATTTTGTATAAAAGTACCACTTCAATTTTTTATTTAAAACAAACAGCACAAACACTCTAATGTCCAAGTTCATATTCTTGCACCTTTTAGTACTTGCAGTTGCAGATAGTAAATTTGACTTTTTTGGACACGAGTGATGAGAGATTATTGTGATAATTATTCTGAAATGTGAACACACACCTTTATTTCAACACTGCTAGAACAAAACTCAAGGGTCATCCACTGTTAACAGTTAACTTTCTTTCTATACCATAAACCACCAATGTGTGGCAATTATGCATATCCTCTTTAACAGTTAACCAATACTAGAGGACGGCGTCTTTACACATATTTTAATTGTTAGGCTATGTCTATCGGTCATATTCACAAACCTTTGCTTTCTTGTCATTTATAAAATTTACCAGTAGTATTATAGAAACAGGACTCTTTGCATAGGTGCATAGGAGGTCAGAAACTGTGTATGCTGTAGAAACATCAATGTTGTCAAAGCTCTATCTCTTAATTGCTGTCTTATGTCTAATAAAGTAGGGGAAGATGAAGAATCAAGGAAAAGTGAAATCATTTTATTTTGATGGGTGTCATAAGGAAGTTGGCACATGAAGAAGCAGCATGACCGTTACGGCTATAAGCCTATAACCACCACCCCCTGGTTTATGTACTTGCTGATTTTTGTATACATATCTAGTAATAATATGGATGCCCATCTGTACGATATTGTGTAGTATGATTCTAATTATATTGTCCTTATCAAGTCAGAGCTAGTGTGTCTGTAATTAGAAACCTTAAAGTTATATACCTCTACTGAACCTTGAATTTCGAAAGCTAGTGGTTTCATATTTGCAACAAGCTTGCTTGTCATGGCAAAGCAAGATCTATCGCAGTCCATCAAAGATCTGTGTCTTAACCAATAGAAATCCTACTTTTGACAACCAGATCAACTCGGGTTTCAAAAGAATTAGGAGTAAAACGTGTTACTCCACTTTCATGATTTTCCTCTGTTAGTTACTGCTTATAATCATTAATTTGAAAGTTGCATGTAACTACCTTGAACACTTCTGCATTTTCGTCTATTCCTGAGTTCTGTATATCAACTGAAGCTTCTCATGTCTTTAGGAAGCTCCTGTGAGTCCATCTTTTAATAATGGTGAAGATGACGAAGATGATGAAGATGATTGTGAGCATTCTTTTATCTTAAAAGATGATATTGGCTACGTATGTCGTATTTGTGGCGTCATTCAGAAAAAAATAGAGACCATTATCGAATACCAATATGCAAAGGTATGGGTTTTCTTGTTTGAACTTGTACATTGTCATCATTTAGATTGTGTGCAATAGTTGTATATTTGTATAGGCAAGAGTCTTTCTGTGTGCTGCAAGTATTCTGAAACTTTGCTTGTCCTATGTGTAAGGCAGACAATTGTTTGCTGCATTTATGGATTTGGTAGTATCATATGTTTGATGTGGATCCGTTTCATTCTTTAACATCTCTACTGATTTTCTTGAGTAAATAGTGTAGACCATGGAGATTCTGAGCAATGAACATATGGTTCATGATAAAAATTAAAAGCTGTATGAACCTAAGCTGTGCAGCTATCAAAATCATGACATAATTGGATAAACTAATATCATCAGAAAAGGGTTTCTTGTGATTAAGGTAAGCCAAACTTTTTGAAGTTCTAAACCAGTTTCATATGTGCCCAAATTTGTACAATATTCTTTTTGTGTACTAATTAGATTCAGGATTTGTAATGAAGTGCATTTTAGCTTATAGAGGCTGCATGATTATGGTTGTTAGGGATGATACAAAACGAACTTATATCTACAGACCAAACCATTGGAACTGCACATTTGCTTGAGGTTTTTTGCTCACAATCCGGGGATCTGGGACTGGTGGATATAATTAGTTCACTACTGGCAATAGCATGTCTTTTGTCTACATAAGTTTGTTGTAGTTTGCTAGCAAATGGTTAGACTTTTCCAAATATAATACAACCACAATAGAGCCCCGTGCGACGGATGGGCCTAAATATTAAAAAACAATAGAATTAGTTTCATCATGTGGCAGTTAGATGATTTATATTTGTTGAAGTTATATATATTACAAATCTGTATTAGAATTTTAAAATAAAACCGACATACAAAAAAGTAATACGATAATAATAATTAGTTTTATTGTAAATAATGGATTTTTAATTCTTTCAGCATCTGAACAATTATAAAGAATTGGTTGTAATTCTAAGAGAATCCTACTGAGTATTAAAAAACCTATGTTTTTAATTTAAAAAACTATCTTTTAAAAGTCCCTTAAGAATTGTCTCTGTTTCAGATTTAATAGTGCAGTATATATATAGATTAGGTTGTGTAGGTATATCTTTCACCAAAAAAGACACTCTATAAATCTCTTATGATCTTATACTGAATCGCTGTTAGTTATTTCTATATCTATCTAGTGTTGTAGATTATCTTTTGAAGTTGCTCAGCTGAAATATGCTAAACTCTATGAAATAATATTATTTATGCGGATTCATATCTGTCTGTGATAACAGAGATGAAGTAATAGTTTGTGCTACAAAGCTCTTTTCTTTATTGGTGTTTGCTGAGATGTTATACTCACACACATTGCTGTTCTATTTGTACACCATTCGTGCTTCTGATTCCAGTAGAATTGGGCATTTACTAGTTATGTATTCGCTGGCTTATGCATGCTTCATATCATTTACATATGTGACCACTCTGCGTTGGTCTGGATTGAGTCTCTGGCTAGCTTATGATTAATAATTTTGTTTGAGTGCTTCATCTAGCTGCTAAGATATATGTTGACTAGCAAATCCTCTTATTAAACACCAATTTAAATCATATAGGTTCTACTGTCTTTGTGCCTTTGACAAATTAAGGCTCCAGAGTTACTATTTTTATCTTACTAAGATATGCCAGCTTCATTCTTTAAAAGCTTCGCTAATGTGCTGGTCTTTCTTTTGTTGTATAGAACACAAAGAATACTAGAACCTACTGGTATGAAGGTCGAAATGGCAAAGACGGCGAGATTTCAGAAGATTTTCCTGTTGGATTGCCTGAAGAAGACTTTACTGCAACTGAACTCTTTGCACATCCAAGGCACAGCAAAAAAATGAGACCTCATCAAATTGAGGGCTTTAATTTTCTGGTGCGGAATCTGGTAACGGAGAATCCAGGGGGGTGTATCTTGGCCCATGCTCCTGGATCTGGTAAAACTTTTATGATCATCAGTTTTATACAGAGTTTTATGGCAAAATTTCCTTCTGCAAGACCACTTATCATACTACCAAAAGGTATCATGCAAATTTGGAAGAAAGAGTTCTTGTTATGGCAAGTTGACGTCATCCCCCTTCTCGACTTTTACTCTGTAAAAGCAGACAGTAGGTTTGAGCAGCTGAAAATTCTAAAACAATGGAGAGGCGAACGGAGTATCTTATTCTTAGGATATCAGCAGTTCTCTTCCATAGTAAGAGATGATGATACCAGCAAGACCACAACCGAATGTCAAGAGATCCTATTGAGTCTTCCTACACTTCTTATATTGGATGAAGGTCATACGCCAAGAAATGAAGAAACTGCCATGCTGGCAGCTCTCGAAAAAGTTAAAACACCTCGAAAAGTTGTTCTTTCTGGCACATTGTACCAGAATCATGTGAAAGAGGTTTTCAATATTTTGAATCTTGTACGGCCAAAGTTTTTACGCATGGAAACCTCCAAGAAAATTAAAAAGCGGATCCTGAGCAGAGTGTCAAGCTCCAAGAGAGGGAACATGTTTAAGAAAGGTGATAATGAATTCTACGATTTGGTGGAGCAATGTCTCGTGAAAGATGACAACCTCAAGCGAAGGGCACTCATCATACAAGAGTTGAGGGAGATGACTTGCAAGGTTCTTCACTATTACAAGGGAGATTTTCTTGATGAATTACCTGGACTATTCGACTTCACAGTTTTTTTAAACCTCAGCTCTCGACAAAAACGTGAACTCGTGACTGTAAAGGAGTTAAAAGGGAAATTCAAAATCAGCTCTGGTGGTAGTGCCCTATATGTGCACCCTGAGTTGAAGTCTATTCCTAGGGCTCCTGAAGACAAAGATGGAGTTGATCAATCAAAAGTTGATAAAGTGCTGGAGAATTTGGATGTGAGAGAAGGAGTCAAAGCAAAGTTTTATCTTAATATGCTTCGCTTGTGTGAATCAAGTGGTGAGAAGCTCCTTGTGTTCAGTCAGTACCTTCCGCCATTGAAGTTTTTGGAGAGACTAACAGTAAAGGCTAAAGGATGGAGTCCAGGGAAGGAGATATTCGTGATAACTGGTCAGACAAATAGTGAAGTTCGTGAAAGAGAGATACTTGTTGATCTTTTTAACAGTTCACCTGATGCGAAAGTGTTCTTTGGATCAATCAAAGCTTGCGGTGAAGGAATTTCACTTGTTGGGGCCTCACGGATAATTATACTGGATGTACATTTGAACCCCTCTGTTACTCGTCAAGCAATAGGTCGTGCATTCCGACCTGGTCAAACTAGAAAGGTGTACACATATCGTCTTGTGGCTGCTGATTCACCTGAGGAGGAAGACCACAACACCAGCTTCAGGAAGGAGTCTATCTCGAAGTTATGGTTTGAATGGAACGAAAGCTGTGGTCCACAAGATCTCCAGCTGGAGAATGCAGATGTTCAAGATTGTGGTGACGAGTTTCTGCAAACTCCATGGTTGAATCAAGATGTCGTCTCTCTTTACAGAAGGTATAATATTTTCCTTGCCTACTGTTATTGTTGACTTTGCAATTTAATGTCTTAACACATTTTGTTGCTTATTTTTTCAGGTAAATGCTGAAAGGACCGAAACATGTCAAAGAATTTTGTTTGTGAAGAGCCTTCCTTGAATGATAACTAGTGAAAATTAGGAACTGGGCTTTTCTCCAATAGTGCCTTTTGACATAACTCTGTTCAACTTATCTCCTACCAGAGCACCTAATAATATCTTGAACTTGTTGGTATTCCAGAACAATTTCCTTGAAATTTTATTTCTTGTTATATGCAACCTTGGGAATCTAGTTAATTGAGTTATTTCTCCCTGCTGGCATCAAAGTATTAGCAGGCTTTTGCTTGAGAAAGCGCTAAGATTTGAGAAATGATTCAAAGTAGAGAATGTTTAAAAACAGGTCGTACAATAGTCCAAAGTTGAGTATATTGGCTTTGAGATGTTGAACATTTTAAAGTTTACTTTTGCTAAATCCCATCAGTAGTGGTTGGTTTTGCAACTTTTCCTGCTATTCACACTTTTTCGTTTATTTTATAAAGGCAGGAGGGTTTTGAGAGGGGATCTCTACCCGTCGCCGTCAATCGTTGCATGTAGGTCCAAATGTCATATTACCATCTTATACAAATTTTATCAAATCAAACACACATCATCGTCATCATATTCTTAAATGTCTGTTTTTGAACACACTTATTAATGATCTTGCTTGAATGTTTAGCGTTAGCGATAAAATTGTCGATCCCAACATGTATTTGCACAATTCTTTTGCCTGAAAATGTCAAACTCTTTTGGATTCACCCGTCATAAATCTTGGAGTACACTGTTATTTGTACTTGTCGAAGACATAATCAAACTTCCAAAAGCCTTGCAGTTTCTTTGCACTTCCGTTTGAGGCGGATTATGTTTGTTTTTGAATTTGTACACACTTATTAATAATATGATCTTACTTGAATGTTTAGTGCTAGCAATAAAGTTGTCGATCCCATGTATTTGTGGAATCTTTCTGCCTGTCGATCCCAACATGTATTTGCGGAATCCTTTTGCCTGAAAATGTCAAACTCTTTTGGATTCACCTCTAGTAAATCTTGGAGTACATTGTTATTTGTACTTTTCGAGGACGTAAGTATTCACATGTTGTAAACCTTGGGGTACACTGTTATTTGTACTTGTTGAGGACATAGTTAAACTTACGAAAGCCAAACGGTTTCTTTGCACTTCCGGTCGAGTCCATCGCATGTTGATCTAAGAATGCTAGCAAATTGATATAAATCAGTTGTTTACTTCTCTTTATAAAGATCACAAATATTTTTTATATAATCGACGTGAGATGTTTCAAACACTCTCTGTCAAATCCACTATAAATCACATATACTCTTTCTGTAATTGATGACATCCTGATCAACGTCATCGAGCCATAATCAAACTTATAAAATCAGGACAATTTCGTTGCACTTCCAATTCCAGCCGTATAACTCTGATACTATTTATGACATTCTAAGTCCATAATTAGATGCATATTGACCAAACCTAAGCAAATTGGTATTAATCGATGTGAGATGCCAAAAAATCCAAGTGAACTACAATGAATTATTCATGATTTCTGAGACTGAATTACAATTATGCATTTGTATATGTAAAATGCAATCAAGTTGCATAACTGTGAAATATAAAATATAAATTCTTTAGCAGCATTGTCCAAGTGCATTTCTTTACAAGCAATATAATTCGACAATACAATACTGAAAAACCTCTTTGCTCAGTGATCTGCAAGGGAGGGTATACACTTGAATTGCTCAAGTCTAATCAAATGAATAGCAATCCCACGGGAGGTGAACTAAAAGACCTGAATTTTACGGCTTACCCGTGTATCAATTTTTGTGAAACAGGTCTGTTTCTTTGCGGCTAGGTTGTTGAATCCTCACCCTGATGCCAGTACCTGTTAGAAAACCACATTCTGTCAGCTTCCACTGCATATCCATCCTGATTCCTATGCCAAGCATAGTAAGCATGGGTTCGGTTCTTGATATCAAGAGTCGCGTGGCCAAAGCTGGCCTCGCGGAAAGCTGAGTACTTTGGTTGTGGGTCCGTCATACTGGATCAAACAAAAGAACTGAATATTAGTATTTATCTAGAAATGTACTGAAGACATACTTGTAAAGTGTTTGTTATCTTACTTGGTTGCTAATCCTTCAAGATTTCCACCATCGCCAATTGTTATGTATACTGGTGCAGATTGGTCACTTATAGGACTGCAAATTCCGTTTACAATGTTATATGCTATGTTCGATACACGTTCCTGCAGAAAGCAAGCTGTTAGTGTAATTCCTTATCTATAACTATAACATGCTTGGAAGCTCGGGATTATTACGAACACATATAGAAGTCAAACTAGAACAATTTACTTTGGAACACGAGTAGTGGGAACATGAACTTACTGATCGCTCATAGGCATGAACATGACCAGCAAACACAAGATCAACTTTATATTGGACAAACCATGGCTCATACATCACTCTCATTGTTTCACCTTCCATGTAGTGATAATTGTAGCTATTATACCAGGGGGCATGCATAAGAACAATCAACCATGGGGTCTCACTTCTGTTGACTTTTGGTAGCTCCTTCTCAAGCCATTTAAATTGAGGTGTGTACTTTCCTGAAAAAATATATCAATCAATAACAGGAGACTTCAATTACCTGTTATTCAAAACAAGAAAATGACATAGAGCATGTTTGTTATGGCAATTTTGACACGCCTTCTCAACTACTGCAATCCTTAGCAATGATTTCGGGGAGTGTTTCTCATTTAGACTAAAGCAATCAATATCTTCAAGCATAAGGAATGTTACATAAGCAATTCAGAAAAAATGGAAATATGTGCATGCTTGCTAATATGATTCAGAATAGTGAAACTTAAATTGGATGTACTCATTACCATATGCGGAATAAGAGGACAACACAATGATATATGCTGAAGCTCTCTTGATCGAGTACCAAAAGGGAGCAGTGCTGTTTGATCTTCTATAAGGGGTATGATAGCGATGAGTATAAGGCTTGAAGGGCTTAGTTTCACCCTGCAAGGAAGAATTGAAGACAGTCACATTATGTATTTCAATAGTGACCTGAAGAATCATAAGTTATGCATATGTTTGACCGCGCTCATGTCTTGGTTATTTGTAAGATGATTAGACAGAGTAGAGTGCAGTTAATTATATGGTCAGGGGCAGTGATATAGCCCTGGCAGCTTCCATTAAAGACAACCTATTCTCGAAAACTTGTTAAAGATACTAGACTCATCTACACTACAGACTACAATAGAGAAAATATCAAGCAAATAAAAATTTTATCCTTACGATTTCAGGGACAAAATCTATCTCGTGATTCCCAGCAGTCCATATCCAAGGTTGATATGCAGCACTCCTCTCGACAAACCTTCCCCACGTATCCCATCTTCGGTTGTCATGATCAGGGTATTGATCTGCATAGGAGAGATCCCCAACGAACAACACAGTCTTTCCCTTTGTTGGATTTTGTTCATAGTGGGTGAGTGTCACATTCGAATCGTAACTCTGACCAAGATCACCTAGAACAAAATTATAATGGAAGTGAGTAATAATGCACTGTAATTCGTACACATCACAACCAGCACAATTATTTCAACTACATAACTACGTTAGAGTTCTCTGTATCTAGTTTCTCTAATTTCATGCTTGGAAACTGAATAAAGTGAACCAAACGTATTCATTTATCCTATCAGCAGCACCTACTATGTAACAGCAGATAAGAAGAGACGCTCACCAATGAGGCCAAAGGTGTAAGGAACATCGGGTCCAACTGCAGGAGGAGTAACAAACCAGAAGGTTCTTGGTGAATGTCCAAGCCCAACCTCATAATAATACTTGGTATCAGGCTGCCAAAACAATGGGAATAAATTACATCCATCACAAAAGATAATCTCATCAGCTTTACAGGTAATAAACATTTGAGTAACAAGTAGAAAAATGCTACTTAAAAGAATCTAAACAACATATATAAAAATTACCTCTAAATCATTAATAGTGCAATGATGTATGTAACCAGAAGTATAATTGTAGAATTTATAGGTAGTAATCTTGGCTCGGGCCTTTCGGATCAGTTTAGTGTTTGCAATCCAATAAAGAAGTGTGTTAGAGCCGGGTTCTTCCATTGTGACCCACGAAACAATCACTCCCATCCCTACATCATCTCCTTGTGTAATATGTACCTTGAAAACAATAAAATTACAAATTAGAATTCAAAAGATCAAGGCCTTAGTTAACAGCTGGAATTGGATAAAGATTAATTTATTTAAAAACAATTTGAACAAGAAGTGTGATACAGAGTGATGCTTATGTGTTGATAAACAATCCCAATTCATATATCATGGAAACTGGCCTTAATTATTATTACATTCAGAGGGAGAGAGGGAGAGAGAGAGAGAGAGAGAGAGAGGGAGAGGGAGAGGGGGAGAGAGAGAGAGAGAGAGACCTGTTGAGGAGCATTGTAGCCAGGAGGAACCTCGAAAACATCACTGTCAAGAGGCATATCTATTGTTTTCTCCACTTTCCTTACAAAACTACTGGTAACTCCTCCATTGCACAAGTCTGCTACGTTGAGAAGAAATAAGACAAGTCCCAGAAAACGAGACATTCTAGTATTATGAACTATGAAACAACAAACATGTAAGTGATGAAGTGTAATGTCCAGGCACTGCTTCTACTTATACACACAATGGAGACGCAGAAGATGAGCAAAGTCAACTGTAGAATGGAATATTCGGGGATTTCACACGAATATAGTTAGAGTAAACACGGAAGAAAATCAAGCAAATCTCGACTGTTTCTTTTTTAAAAAAAAAAATAATGAAATATAATCTCTTGTTTTTGAAGTTGAATTTTTGGTGTTTGGATGGGTCTGAAATCTCAGCTCGCAGAAGAAGGAACAAGAAGAAGCTACTCTGATACTGCTTGGGTTGGGAGAGCCGTTGATAATACAAATTAACAATGATAGATGCTCCCAAGAAAAGTCAAACTTTTCGATTACTACCGAACTCCATCCATTTTAAAATACAGTTCGATTTATTTTTGACACACATTTTAAATCGTTTAATTGTTAGTTTAAATTATTATTTTTAATTTTTTTTTCTGAATTATAATATTAATCATATAATTTCATTTAACAAATATATTAAAATAATAATTTTAACTATACAGTCGAAGAACTTGGAAGTGTGTCACAATGTCAAGCTACTTCTATTTCAAAACAAAGGGAGTATTTAGCATCGAAATATAATTATCGTGAGAACCTATTTATCCAAATTCTTGTCGATATTTGATTGATTTTATTTATATTAATAATAATAATAAAATTCTTGTACGTAAAATATTTTATTAAATTCAGCTCATATTATTTGTAAAAAGAGTTAAATAAAAAATTTAAAATACCTAGCCTTACTCATTCAAAATTAGGTATATGATTTTAAGGTATACTTGTACTTTAATCCCGAATATGATAATATTAATTACTATTCGATAATATAATATCATAGGTTGTAAATCTGTGTAGTCGTTGTTGTGCAAATGCCAAATGGCATGTTTTGTAGTTTGTTTTTGGATTTATTCAGTTCACTTTTATTATTTTGGCCTTTCTTGCAGGACGTTGGATTTTTCAAAACCGACTTTAGTAATAATTATAATAATAAAATGAAAAACATATAATCGTACTTGTAAATAAATATGATAAACATAATATCATCGGATTAACGAACGCCAAGTATATCTGAACTTAATTCTCCATCCTCGAGGAAGTTGGGTAAGCAAACACAGGAGGTCCATATATAAATAAAAGGATTCGCGCTGAACACATAATCATTCAACTCTTCTTACAATACTTAACGAAATTGTCACGTAATTTCCGTGACAGTCGACTTAGAAAAGTTGTCAAGTGATGGTGGGTGTAATGAATGGCATGGGTACAATATAAATATCGTGTGGGCAAAATAGACCGGGTGCAGGGCAAAAGAAAAGAAAAGATATTTATTTGGTTAACTTTATTTTTTAGAAGCATTTGTTTTCAAAAAAGATATATATACAATAATATAATTTCTAAAATAATTTTTTATATTTTTATCAGAAAATAAATATGAAACATATCTTTAACATTTATAGCTAAAACATTTATAAAAAAAATAATTTTTTTTAAAAAGTAAGATGTTGCCCGAGAGACCATAGCCTTACGCCCTTGCTATCAATCTATCAGTATCATTAAGCAGTGTTACAAAAATCGGGAATCGGACCTAATCGGTTGAGTATCGATTCAAGGATTAATCGAAAATCGGGGATTAATCAGAAGGATTAATCGGTATGAAAATCGGATTTATTTTAATATTAAAATATTATTTAATATTTAATTATTATTATATTAGCTATTTAGTAACTAATATATTTACTATATTCATAAACTTTATAATTACTCATATTTAAAATAATATAGTATTTTAATTTTAATAATTTATCATATATACTTCAATTAAGAAATATATATAAGGATTAATCGAATTTCAAAAATCGGATCGGTGGCTGACCTTGCAGGAGATTAATCGGGATTAATCGGTTAAATCGGGGATTTTTAGAATATTGTGTTAAGTAACAACAAACGGGTATCTTTTTCATATGCAACAGATCCACTCTATTGCTAGTATGAACAATTTGCTTCTGTACTGTGCTAACAAAACCTAAATGCTAAAATTTTATCAACGATCATCTATTTGCGAAATTCACAACCTCAATGGCAGCAAGAGTCCTAAAAACCAAATCTACAAAGTTGCCGCTTGCTGCAAAGTTTCTCAAAGGAACACATTTTGCTCGCTGTGCTCATCTTTTTCAAAGTTGAATCACCGAATGCACTAATGTAAAGTAGATTACAACTTCCAATCTTTAATACAAGTCTTCATATGATACTCCTACACTATAAGGATAAATCAAACTCAATCACAATAATAATGCCTTTCAACTACACATATGTTTACCAACCAAAGAACAGACGATGAGGAAAGTTTCCAAGTTATGAAAGCTGTGATTAGACTCCTTTGGTTGTACCGAAGGTTACACCTGTCCTTGCACCTTCTTGCTGGTTTCATACTCTCTTTACACTGTCACCATGAATCACAACAAATCCCTCGCTTGCAAGAGTAGAAAGAGCGTTCCGTAGCTGATATCCAGGTGACTTGATCAGATCAGTTGTCATCACACACGCACACAAACACATTGAAAGAGAAAGAGAGTTGGAGACTTACATCACTAAGATGGTATTCAGCACCTGAACTTTGTTTCTTCAATTCTTCCAATAACTACAAAGCAATTATACCAACAGTAAGTTTATAAGTTAATGTACTTTGAAATGGTGATCCAGGTAAAAGTCAAGCTCACACACCTCCAACGGGCGAATGGAGGGTCCTCCTATTTGCATTTTCTCCATTATAATGCTGCGTGTAAGTGATACCAAACTCTCCCTTCTCATCCTTTCGCTTGCAGAAACCCCAGTCGTGATGAGATCCATATCGATGGTCCCTGGTTGAGAACCCAAATAGATATCATCAGCAGTATAATAAAATCTTAAATATGGGACAAGTCGATCATTCAAAAGGAGTAAATAATCGACGTGTTGGAGACTACTATCATCAGCAGTTGTAATATTCCGATGTACTGAGGTAATGTATAACAAGCTCCACCAGAAAAAGGTCAGTAAGAACCAATAGCTATTAAAGACTCAGGTTCTTAAGCATAATATTTCAATTTCCAATAGCCATTTAGTACGATCTATATATTTTTATATGGAAAGATAGATGACCCAGAGCAAGGAAATATATCTAGTGACTATCAAATATAGTTAAATATACTATTGAAATCTGAAGAAAAAAGTTCACAATCACCTGTAGCGTGGTCTGTGGCAGACTGCTGCATAGCAACTTCAAGAAGCCGAAAAGCCTCCACTACATCTTTTTTCTCAACCTACATGCATAGGACGCATTAGTTAAACGGTTTATATCAAAACATCTTAATCTTTCCCCAGCCAGAAAAACCTTACCAATTCGGAGAAACGAATCCGAGCCAGGGCCTCACTGAGCCGTATCAAACTTTCAATTTGTCTAGGTGTTGCTGTTATAACCTGATAAAAATAAATGGCAGTAAAGGTTTACATAACTTTATATGATCTTTGCACTGTCTGCCAGTAAATATATTCATTAAAGTAAGTACTAGAGCTTATGCTAAACCTAGGAGCCAAGAGAGTAGTCGAATTTAAGACATGCCTTCTGCAACTAAAACAGGGTCTATATTACACTAGTAATATTATCATGAGAGAACTGCAAACATTATTTTATGTCCAGGTGGAGATTGTAAAAATTTTGGATCAGTTTCCCCGTCTTCAGTGCATAAATTATGAACTCTTTTGACATTTTACAGTAGTGTTTTACAGTAAATTGCTGGGTTGTACCAGAAATGTTTGCATCACGAAATCAAAAAAAAAAAAAAACAGTAAGAAGTTACTTGACAATACCTTTTTGCTACTGCCTGGGAAATTTCCTCTTCTTCTCATCTCAACATAGCCTCGTGTCAACTCTTCAGCAGCTTCATCTGACAATTCTGGATGTATGTTTTTCCGGGCATAGCTCACATAAGCTGTTAGCGTTGGAAGGTCGATGACATCCTGCTCTGAGTTCTGCAGGCAGACCAAAAGGATTAAGTTTAACAAACAGAAATTTGAGATACTCGGCCAGGAAGAGGCAGGAAAAATTGAAGTAGAACTTTAAGACCTCAGTATCTTCAAAGTGTAACCCAACAATGTGCTTAGCAAGTCGCCTGTCAGTTTGCTCATCAGCCTTGTCCAGAATTAGATATATCAAATCAAACCTGGAAAAAGATTAATAAGTTTGAGTACAAGCAATGCTGTTCTCCACATTCTTTATAGCATTACATTCTTATGTGTCTCCCTTCAGGACTAAGTTAAAACTGTGTTACACTAAACCTTAACAAAATTATGCACTTGTTATTACATAAAATAGGAGAAATAAGTCATAAAGATGAATATAGTCAAGCAGAGTTAATAGTCTTAGAATAGCAATAGAAAGCTATTAGATACACCAGTTTCCACCTAGCAACATCGACGCTATTGTGACACAATATGTACAGAACATTCTTTACCTGGACAACAATGTAGGAGGAAGGTGTATATTGTCAATGACAGATAAGCGAGGATTATATCTCGAGCCACTTGGATTTGCACAGGCTAATACTGAAGTTCTTGCATTGAGGGAAGCAATGATCCCCGCCTTCGCTATTGACACTGTTTGTTGTTCCATCACCTAGGAAGTTGAACCCCGAATATTACAAATAGTATATATCTAGAAGTGATGGTCTAGGAAATTATACTGATGAGTACTGTTTTACTTGTATACAAATTCATGACTATGCATAAATCATAAAGTCAGTTAAATGTGTAAACAGATAGATAAGTGTACCTCATGTAACATGCTCCTTGCATTTTCTGACATCTTGTCAAATTCATCAATACAGCAAATGCCTTTATCACTTAAAACTAAGGCTCCACTCTCTAGAACCTGCATAAAGTACATAGAATTACAGAACATTTAACTAACAGATTTGATGGTCAAACTGGATGTAACAAAAAAACTTGGAAACATACAGTTTCACCAGACTCGGGATCTTTGGCTACATAGGCAGTCAATCCAACAGCAGAGCTCCCTCGTCCACTTGTATAAATTCCACGAGGGGATAGCTTATGTATGTAAGTGAGAAGCTGTGACTTACTGGTTCCAGGATCGCCAACAAGAAGGATATTGATATCTCCTCGAAAGCTAGCCCCAGATTGCAATGTCAATGCACTCCCACCAAAAAGCTGCAATGAAATTGATCAACCCAAATTTAGAACAAGGTATGAATGTTATTAAGGTAGCATTAGGTCTCTGCCAACTAAAATGAAGAAAGATAAAACAGAAAATTCATTATGTTCAGTATCAGCACAAAAAATAGCATTAGATAAGATGGGATATCACTATAGTCAATATATTTTAGAACACTGTGGTACCTGACAAAGGAGTCCCTTCTTCACATCATCAAGCTCCCATATATTTGGTGCCAAAGACTTAGTTAACCTCTCGTATATATCAGGCTTTCTTGATAGCTCTTTCAATTTCTCAACCTAGAATTTTAAGCACGATTTCTGAGGTTGAATATTTCATAAAGATGCATGGTTGAGAAGATAGATAAAGTAGTATAATTGCCTTGTCTTCATAATCATGAGTAATATCTTCGTCATTGGTACTAGCTCCGTTTTCAACTTCCATTGGGTCCTCTGCATTCATTCTTGACTTGTCAGTCTTCTTTAGATGAAGACAATCAATGTAAGTCTGCACTTGGTAAACAAAGTATTAATTTTCAAACAAAAAAACTAATCAACCTGTTGATGGCAACACAATAATTTGTGAAACTTAACCTTGAATAAAGATTTTACTGTCCTTTGTGATGACCCAATTCGGACAGTCATAGCCCTGTAGATCCCTGTAACCTGAGCAGAACAAATTATACTCATCATTTTATTTTCATATTATTTGTAGAAATTGTTCATTCATTTTTTTTAAGCATGCTATGGTTACTCAATCTAGCATGCCAGTGCTTACCTCAACCCTGTCACCTGGTTTGCCGGCATCCACCAATTTGTCATGCATCAACAAGCTGACTGTGTGGGGCGTTCCTCCATCAGGAATCTCATCTGGTGTCTCCTGTAGTCTCACAACTTGTTTGTCAGCGAACCTGTCAAAGACAGGTAGATAAGTTTCAATCAAAAACTAGCAGCAAAAGTGTAAAGGATCATCTGCCAAGCTTCTTGTATCAATATTGAACTTTGTTATCTTATATGATCTAATTTCAGAGTTTTTCTCTTCTTAGAGTACACCCTGTATATATAAATTAACATAGACATCCCCCTGTTTATTCATCAACTTTAGATCTCTTCTTCCACACATGCTTGAAAAACATTTCCCCCCAAAATTCAGATGAAGAATGACCATCAGAAAGGGAATATCGATATATTTTGACTACTATGGTATATTAACTTGCACATACAGATTAGACTTCACAGAAAATGTTAAGAAATAATAGAATTAAAACCAAAACAAGAAAAGTCACATCCTTAAATATCAGGAACAAGCAGAAAAGGGCAGATTTAAAAAACTAATATCAACACTGTAGAGCTTGAACTAACAAAACCAACACGTGAATCATAAGTCGTGAGATAATATGGTTATGATTTATGAAGTACAATACACCTAAATATAACCAAAGAGTACAGTTACTGCACATATTTTTCACAACAGAAAGGGCGTATTGTAATGCTTAAACTTTATGGTGTAGATTGATACATAAAATTGGTCTAAAGGACATGTAATGACAACATTACAGTAAATATCATTACCTGCATCTATTGTGCACCAATGTCATGGAGTTCTTTGCAAGACATTCTTGCTTCCCGCACGTTGTTGGTTCACTAATTCTTCCTGGTAATATCCATAAACACTATCCGCTTAAGATACACAACTTAATGCCAGCTTTAACAACAATCACAGAAATTCAAAAAAAAAAAAAATTTAACCTCTATCCACAACAATGGGTTCAGAGAAATATCCACACACAAGACATCTGAACATGGCTTCCCTGATTTCAGGTATTATCGAACTACACCGAATTATCATTCCTTTCAATGACACCATCTTCTCAATATCTAAACAAAATGAAAACAAATTAAAACTACAAATTAACCTCAAACACAAATAAAGGGCTTGTTAAAACACAAACAAAACAAACCAGAAGGGTTCAAATTCCTCATTGTAGTCGACGTCTTGAGATTAAAAATCCGAGCTTGAATATGCTTCTCGAACAACGGATTAATCCGACTAACCATATCCATCAACACAATATCAAAAATGGCAAGAACCTCCAAAGGATACCTAACCATCTTGTTATACAAATCATTATCATAATCAAACACATGGTGGGCATCGACCTCAAGCGAATCCCCTTGAATTTCAATCACATGATGAATGGCCATCATATACTTCCCCTCAACACTAGCATCATCCCTGCCTCGAAAATTCCGAAGAAATCGCAAAATAGCAGCATTGACATCCTGAACACTAATATTAGTCCCCCAAACAAACATCGGCGGGGCCTCATCGGGGTGCCCAAACTCGCCGCCATCGGAAGAGGGCGGCGCTTCGTCGGCTGAGGAAGGAGTGGCGGCGATTGGGGTGGTAACGGGGTCGGGGCTGCGGCGTCTGCGGCGATTAGTGCGAGTAACTGGAGTGGGGGTTGGTTCGGGGGTAGCGAAGCGGGAGCTGCGGCGAGAGGGGGGAGTGGCGACGGAGGAGCGGCGGCCGCGGCGGCGGGGGTTTCCGGGGGAGGAGAATGTGTTGCCGATTGGACTGGACATGGAGTCGTCATCGGGGGATGATGGACCTGATGGATTAGATCTGATTATTATTAGCAAACACATACAAAGAGAGGATTGAATATATGTGTGTGAAGAAATGAATAATTACCGTCGTGATTGTTGGCCGGGGAAGAATCGGAAGCCATGGGTTAGAGTTGGGAGAGAGAGGGAGGGGGGGGGGGGAGAGAGAGAGAGAGAGAGATTTGAGTGTGTAAAGCAGGAAGGTGAAACTGGGTGTGTAATGGTTGAATGTGGCGGGAAATGATTCTTGGTTTGGCGCCAATCGCACTGGTGGTTGGGCTTCGGCTTTTGGGCTGTTTTGTGAATTGTGTAGGATGAATTGGGTTTTAAGATTGGGCTTCCGGCCATCACTTATTTTATTACTTTGGTTTATAAATCATCCAGCTCCGTTTTGCTGGGCTACTCCATTCTTTTCGGTGATTGTGTTATTTGTGTATTTGAGGAGGAGAGCTAATGTTTATTTTATAAAATTTGTGATTTTATTTTATACTAGCCTTTAACCCGTGTGAAGCACGGGCGGATATATAGTTCGTAATTTATTATTTATAATTTAAATTTTAACATCATTTTATTAGTATTTTAGTATTAATGGATTGAATTTTAATTAAATTATATTATTCAACTGACTATATTTTCTCCCGATTACTTGAAAATGGACAAACCCTAATAAATATATGTGCGTGTGTGTCAGGATTTTAGTACATTTAATCCGAATTTAGTACACGTAGATTTAAAAATAAAAAATATCACAAAAATTAAATCTTTCCCAAACATAGCCGATCGTGTAATACCTTTGAAAGATTCGGTGATCTAATCAATCGAATTTCAACGTAATTTTGTAATCTTGGTTTGTTTGACAACAAAAACTTTTAGATTAGAATTAGAAAGAGTTATGTAATGATTCGTGTTTATATTGAAATATAACACGTTAAAGTTAAAAAAGAGTTATATGAACGGTCTTGTTAAAACAAGATATTTAAAATTATATATTTATAATTTTATTTATAACATTATTATAATTTTTTAATGAAATATTATATGATAATGAATTGTTATGAGTGTTTTTAGTATTTGAAACTGTTTAACAATATAATACTAATAGACTCCACATTTGTATACTTGTATTACCAAAAGGAGAGTACTAAACCAAAAAATATAACTAAAACTTTGGATTACAAATTATACCCATGTTGGCTTATTATAGTATTGTATAGATTTTTATCCGAATTTTCTCTTAGTTCATTCTCAATTTCATATTTCTTTTCTCTCTCCTTTGTTAATCTCTTTTTCACTTTCGTCTATAACTTATATTCTAGAGCGTTAAGAAAATGTAAACTATTTTTATAGCATATAAAGAACAAATAATAAGGAAAACTAATATGATAATATAGGGCCTGTTTGTTTTATGGAATCAGAAACTGCTTCTGACTTCTGCTTTTCCTGACCCGTTTGTGTAAAGAAGCAGAAGCACTTATAAGAAGCTGAGAATGCTAGCTTCTCTCTCACAGCTTCTGCTTCTTTTCCAAACACTTTATCAACTTATTTACTTCTCACTTCTGCTTCACTTCTTTACTATAAGCAAGAAATCACTTCTTTTAAGCTAACTCAAACGGCCCCATAATCTTCTCAAAGAGAAAATCCAATAACGTGTTATAACTTTTTTCTAAAATTAGTATTAAAAAATGAAAATCCTAATGATTTTGGACAAGATTTCGTATAGAAATACCAATAACAGTTCTTATAGGATAAATTAAATTTTGAGAAGAGAATGGGAGTGTAGAAAACGCAGAAGATGATTATGACTTATCAGTATAAGATATTGTTAATGGGTCGCGACCGGTCCTTAATTAAAACAGAATCATAGAACCACTAAGATTCTGCTGTGAAACTCTAAATTTTAAATAAATTTTTAAGATCTTAATCTAAATACATGTTTTTTCATCGTTTTGTGTATTCAAAAATAATTTTAAAATATAATACATAGATTTTGACATTTTTTGCTTCTGTTTCTGAACTCTAACTAATACTGGAAATAAGATCAGGGTACCGATCATGATAATTTCGACTTTTTTTATGGTACCATTTTGTACCAACATATCACAATAATGATCAAGACAAATTTAGTCTCATATTCTTTTTTTTTTAATCAACAATCATTTTAATATATTTATCTTTAATCATTTCTTTTTTACTTTTTTTATGTAAACGTATTTTTTCAGTACTATAATTTCTCCTATGATAATTTACAATTAGAGGATTCTCACTTAATTATATCGCTGATCTCACTTGAAAAAGTTTCGATACTATATGAAAATGATATCAATTGAAAGAGTCAAAATTACAACGATACACTAGAAAATTTCTCTTATATAATTATACTTTATACAAGCCTCCAAATATAAATATTGTTAATTATAACTGGACCGACTATAACCGGCGGAGGGAGTATGAAATAAGAGATAATTAGTGATTGTTAAAAAATAAGAAATAACTCGTAAAATTATAGAGGACTTGATTTTATCTTAATATAATTCTATCTATGTTAATATCGATCTGAAGTTTGCTGAACAAACAAACAAAGAGCTATGTTATCAAAATGAATCTAAAGTTTTGAAATTAAAGAATCCAAAGCTATAACCAGAAAATAGGAGGACAATGAGCATGCATGTAATTTAACAGCAAATAATCAACCAATAGCAAGTTAATAAAGGTAAAAAAACTGCAATCGAAGTGTACTCAAACTGGGCATAAGAAAACTATGAAAAATTTAATCAATAAGCAAACAACCATTCATGTCATTCATTAACAACTTCACAGATCTGCAACACAGACATGCTAGCAAGACCCAAACAATATTGAAACTATATACATATTCAAAACTACAAACCGTATCCAAATCTATAAACACAACACAAAACCATATAATAATATAAATATTCTCAATTACTATATATGGATTTTGCAAAGGAAGTTAGGTAGCAGAATCTTACTATTTTCATTGTGATAATTAATTTCTCTAAAAACTTAAAAATCATTATTTTTCGATTTAGAAGAAAAGGAAGGTGCAGAAATCTTTATAAGTAATAAGGGGTACTACAAACACACCAAGCGTCCCAACAAATATGAAATTTTTTGATAATCTTACTATATACCCACGGCCACATCATCCTCATAACCCCCTATAGGACCACAACTCGAGATTATAACAAGTATTTCATAATTTGCTTCTAGTCGGCAGATACTATAATAATTCTATATATACACTAAGAATATTTAGTTTGTGTACTTGACGTTGCTTCTGGACATCAAACTGCAAAGGTCTTCGCAAAAGGTCACCCGGTTATAATACTCTTTGATGAATTTAGGGAGTCTCAACCTCCCGCTTCATCTGCAGGACCAATTGCTAGTTGTAATATTAGTGTATATATATGTAAATATTTCAGGCTATTTTCAGTTAATATCTGAGTCAGTGTATCATCAAGATATAAGCAGTACTAGTGTAAATTAGCCAATAGATCACCCAGCCCAGGCAACTCATAATGTGCAGACATTTAATAAGAGCGAATGAGAAAGACATGGAATCGTAATTTCCATATATATCGGATGGACTTGAGTTTAAAAGTAAGTCGTTCTCGTTCGGGCAAGTCCAGTGGAGGTATTAAAAATGAAGCACACACAAAAAAAAGCACACACTAGGATGCTAAACTTAATTGGTTTCAAAATAGCAAAATGATGTACTTGATCCTAACTCTAGAACCAAGTATGAATGCTTCCATATATAATTGCCACATAAGCATACAACTGATACAAGTGTGAAAATGGAGAGAAATAGCAAGTTTGGTACTTTTGTTTCATTTTAACTAAAATAATAGCTAAATATAGATTATTTCGTGATATTTTAAATTTATTCAATATTTAGGTACCGGTTTTATTTTAATATTAAAGTCATTTTTTAGTGCTAAAATATAGCAATAAATATACATATTCTAACAATATCACCGTCCGCCATGCTCTTATGGGTTATACATACTTATTTGTAAGGAAACAAGTTCTGTATATCCGCTATGGAAAATGCTTAGTGCACATAATTGTTTACAAAAACATGTACATAATGACATGTGGTGGATTTTAATTGGATGGCCCCCCGCATTTACACCAACCACCCCAATTAAAACTCACCACATCACTTGCCACGTCATTATGTACAAATTTTCTGTACATAATTATGTGCACCTAGCACTACTCATCCGCTATATATATGCCGTCTATGCGTGATAAAGTTAGATTAATGGAATTTCACCCATGCATCTAAATCCTTCCCCAAAAGTAGGCATCCTTAATTAAGATATCGTTCTTTAATTATGTGCAGTTCATTCCTGAAGGAGGGCTTTTATTTTCATTGACAAAAATGAAAAAGGCGTTCACTATAGGGCTTGTGGCCGGTGAGTGAGAATATTTAAGAGCTAGCTCACCAGTACTCCCAGCTGCGCTTTAGTAAACTTGGTGATTCTCGTTTGCAAATTCGGATTAAAAAACTAATTATTTCTAGAACCTTTGCCTAATTACTACTTTTGCAATACTATGTATAAAATAGTCTAGTTCTTGAGAAATATTCGGGGGGGTGCTTTTGAGGGGCATCATTTTAACCTTCCTTTGTTTAGTGTCCCTTTAGACAAAAGGGCTCCTTTGGCATATCATCTAAAATCACAAGATGCCCACCCAACCCTATAAAATATATGAAGCCCTAGCACACTAAAAGTGAGTTAATTAGTTCTAATATAAGTAGCAATGTTATAATTAATTAATATATATTGCACGTTCTTAGCTTTGTTCTCTCTTGGTCAGCTTCTTGGCAAGTATGTACTAATGTTCCAGCTTGTAATTTGATGGTCGTGCATATCTGCTCCAAAGATAGAGATGCATCTCATGACTATCTATCTGGCTAGCTATTTGTGTATGCATAGCTAGATATATAGGTCATATGTACATAGTACTGTAAATTCCGGGACAAGTTTATCAATTTATGATAAAATGAACAGTGTGGTAGTGTGTATTACAAACTGCGCGCCACTTGTAACACTTATGCACAAGAATTTCTTTGACTTAAGTATGTTTGAAAGTAGTGTTCAAACTGTTGTGCTACTAAAAATACTCGTGATAAAAAAAAGTGTTAGTTTAAGAAATTACATACGTACATAACAGTATTTTTAAATTTATCAAACAGTTTTTATATCGGAGTATCTTCAATTGGTTTGCTATAATCATTGTCTAAACTGGATCAACAATAAAATTTGTTGAACCGATAAGACATTGTGCTTCAATGGTATTGAATATATTGGTTGGCTATAATTTAATAATAGTATGTTATTAATATTTTAATTTATTAAAATAGAATATATCAATTCAATATGATAATAAATGATGCGCAAACTATGGCTAAAATTACAAACAATCGATAGATATGGTTGGAGTGTGAGTATGCCAACTCACATTTTAGTTGTGAGATTTCTATGGTTAGATATGCTCTAACCAGTTTTTAACAGACGGACCTTATTAATTACTGTAAAGACAATGGAAAATTAATGATTTTTAAATCAGAAAGAAGAACATCAAATATCTCTTGTTTAAATAAAATGGTTGCGTTAATTTTGATATGTAAATATACACACATACATACATACATACATACATACATACATATATATGTGTATATATATATGTATATATATATATATATATATATATATATATATATATATATATATATATACAAAATAGACGGATGCTAGTATATTAAGTTATGATGGAGTACATTTAAAGGAGTTGGGTGAGATATAGGGTCCGTTTGAGTAACCTTAATATAAGTGATTCTTTCTTAAAGTAAAAAAGTGAAACAGAAGTTAGATAAATAAGTTAAGATTTATAATTGATTAAATTGTTTGGGAAAAAAGCAGAATTCATGAAACAATAAGACCGTTTGGGTTAGGTTAAAAAAAGTGTTTTCCTCTTAACGTAAAGAAGTGGATTAGAAGTGAGAAATAAGTTAAGACTTATAAGTGATTAAGGTGTTTGGAAAAAAAGTAGAAGTCCTGAAACAAAAGCTAACATTCTCGTATCCTTTTAAGTGTTTCTGACTTTTTACACAAACGGGTTAAGAAAAATAAAAGCAACTTTTTTAAAAAAAAGTGATTCTTTTTTGTTTCCAAACACCACAATTTTTTTATAAGTACTTCTTAACTTTTCACACAAACGTTACGAATAAGTGCTTTTAGCTTATAACTCCAGAAGTATGGCTTAAAAACCCGGCCAAACAGCCACAAAGAGAGAGACAGAGTAATAGGAGATTAAATGAAACATGTTAAAAGCAGATTGAAGTTAATAGGCAACACATACGCGGATTATGAGGATAAAGCTGTTTATGGAGCTGATAACATGATAACAAGCAGTAAACAACAACATTATGTCAAGTTAAAAGCTGATAACATGAATAAAGTTGGGAGCTACAAGACAAAACTTGCCACACAAAACAATTTAAAATCACAGACAAACTCAGATCATTCTTCGTTAAAGTGTGATTAAAACAACTAATTAGTGCTCTCGCTCTCTTACTTTCACCCTACTTTCTCTTGCTTTCGAGTTCAATTTCACTTGAAATGATGTTACATGAATCACAAGAGAGAGCACAAAAGAAAGAAACTAGCTAGAGAGGAAATTTCATGTTATTATTCAATTGTTTCTGATCCTAAGATTTTGGGTAGGGGAAGAATTGTGTACCAACATTAAATGGATAAGTAGAAGTAGTAGTGAAGAGATTAGGGTGTTGAAATGATGAAGTGGAGGTCTCCTGAGCAGCTGGGCCTTGGTCATAGAGAATGCCTTTGAAGACATGGCCTTGAATGTTCACTGATGTCTGGTATGCATACTCATCCACTGCATTCTCATCACAGCTCACTCGAACGCATCGAAAAGTTGCCGGAATACTCACCTCAGCTGGAAAATCTCCCCCTTCATACCCTAAAATCACATCACACAACAAGTACATATATCTAGTTAGTTAGTTGTGTCCACAATAATCAAGATTTATTGACAATAAGATTCTAGGGTTTAGTAAGTTGACAACCAAATTAGTATAAACCTAGCTAGCTAGGCCAATATGTATGTGTGTGTGCCACTCCCTCCGTCCCGACCAATAGTATACACATTGGGGGGAAGGGGACGCCGCACGGATTTTAATTGAATGAGACGGAGGGAGTATATGTTATGGGAAGATGTACCTAGAGGATGATGAGATGAAGAAGAAGCATGATGGTGTCTAAGTCTTTTAGGGTTTTGAAAAGGGTGGTGGTGAGCAGTAGCACTAGTACAAGTGGAGATGAGGGGATGAAGCAGTGGCCTTGGACGCCTTGTGGAGACAGGGACCCAAGTGCTCTTCACATGAGTCTGGCACTCGAAACCTCGGTTTCTACAGCAACTCCTGCATCTCATGTATGTACAATCTTTTTTTGCCTGATTTCCACATTCTTCGCACCTCTTCATTTGCCTACCTAGCTTTCTTTCTCAATGGAGTACTAATTACACACTGGCTATTTCCTCCCAACTTTTCATCATCTACTTCTCCCGAAATATGTAGTTAGTACTTAGTACACAAACATATGTGCAGTATTTGTGTATTTAGCTTCTTCACAGGGCTTGTTGGTGATTGAAACTAGCTGTATATTATTTCAGGGTACTTCATTATATGGACCACTTTTCTGTATAAGCCTAGACAATTATTAGGAACCCAGAAAGAGCTTTCATCTGTACGGACCAACATGTACTCTACTGATTGCTTTCTTCACTAGCTACCACATGTGGAGTGTCTATTTACAGCCTAGCCTACTAGTCAAAATATGCAAGTACATCATCTTTTCTTGTTTCCTTTTTCAAAATCAGCCCATTCATTTTCTTTTAATTAACCATATATAGCACTACAAAAAATATGGTTTTTGCTAACGACACCCGATCTTAATTTTGACGGAAAAAGATATAGATTCGCAATATATAATCAAATTATGACTGGATGCTAATTTTCATTGATATTTTGTTAATACCAACCAATTATTATGATCGATGGTTAAGATGGGACCACTCTGCTTGAGAAAAGAATAATCTATTGTCATGCTAGATAAATTATGATCGGAGTTACGACCAATATATTTGGTCGCTATTTAAATAACTCGAGTTTTTAAATTAACAAAAGCTTGGGGTTATAAAATATCGGTCATTATTAAATCAATGGTCAAAATGGGACACACTTTGTTGAAAAAAAATTTGGCCTTGAGGCCATGCAGATTTGATCGATTTTGCGACTGATCTTTCGATTGCTTTTTAGTGACACAATTTTGTAAAGTCAAGCGATACTTTCGATCATTATTAGCCCACTCTATTTTCCACTCGAACAACGATCACTAATTTCGAGCGAAGTATGATGAATCCGGTCGCTATTTTTCCATATGGTCAACCACGGTGGTTATTTATTTTTTTGACAAACTATAGTTGTTATTTTTGCAAGGCGATCATTTTTGTGCTAAAATTTTTCAATTTCTTATTACGATTCAAGTTTCGAATCGCAAACCAACATGTAATGATCAAATAATCAAATTGCAAAACAACACCTAATCAAATTCATATATCCATACATCATATAATCCATAAATCCATCTACAAAAGTAGCTTCGACCGATCCACTTACGATGTTCTTCATAAAACTTCGATTGTAATTGGCCAGTCGAACCTTGTAAACTCTGAAACAATAATGACTACCACATTTGGCCAATCTGATAACGAACGACTAGTTGGTCGTTGAGGTGATCACAATTCTCATAAAATTGAAAACGATTTTATCTGCTTCGTGGTTGAGACCCCCACACACGTGACACGTAATGTTGGGATGGTCCCATATATACTCGTGGCACTGACATGTCTGTATGAACCCGCCCACGGCACTCACATGTCTGTATTGTGATCATATAAATTAAAAGTTAGTTTTCAATTCACTTATAAATAATCTCTCAGTTATTAGTAATAAACAATTTTTTTTTCTTTTACGCTAAATCAAAAGAAGCACTTTTTGATTATAAGTGAGAGGTTACATATAAGTGAAAAGTAATAATTTTTTTATATTTATTTGATATAAAAATTATTAATGTATTAATAAAATATCATTGTATAAATCATCTTCTAAAATGGGTAAAGTTGGTTTTGAAAAATAAAAGTCATTAAAATAAATTAGAATTTTCAACTATTCAATTCCGCTTGATACTAATAAGCTCATTCTAACTTGAGTCAGGAGCCGGCAAAAGAAGCCATTCGCAAACATGCCCATAAAATTGACTTCAAAATTGAAAGGGTCGGGCAGAAACCACAGTTGGGTAGAAAAATGTTACTCCCTCCGTCTCTAAATACTTTTCTTGTTTGTACTTTTCACGTTTGCCAACACACACTTTTGATCGTTCATATCTTTCATTTCGTAGTAGCATTAAATATAAAAACTTCACCGTATTAAAGTACTCGTGAATACGAATGTAACAAGATAACTCATGACTATATTTAGTTTTATAGATTAGATGTAAATTAGTAATTTGTCTCATGTTATGAACAGTACCGACATTACAAACAGGAAAAGAAAAAAGAAACGGAGGGAGTAATTAGGGTTTAAAAGTAGGCTTTCAAGTTATAGGGGCATAATTTATTGAACCACTGACGGCATTATATATGTCGACAGAGGATAATTAAAGCTACTGGGTTGTACTGTTAGGGTTTGCTTGACAGGTGCTTAAGTTGATAACATTAACTGAAGAAGCTGAGACTGATAAAATTCAAATAGTAGGTTAATTATGGTGAGTTGATTAGCTTAACAATGTCTACACTCTATATATTAGAGTAGCTATTTGGTTCTGACACCTGCTTTTGCATAATGTATACATTTACTGCTTATTCAAGCCGGAAAATCAGGTATAAAGAGGGGAAAAGAAGACCGACGAGGAAACCAACAGTTCCTTCATGTACTCGTTCATCATATATATACAGTGTTTGGCAAAATGAGTAATCTGCACAAAAGATTTCCAACTATTCGATCACGTCGTATTTGTTTAATTTTTTTTGGCAGAGTATACATGTACAATCTAACAAGTTCACAAGTTCAGGATCAACGGCGCCGTATTTAAGTTAATTCACCCGATAATTTTAACATAGAAAAGAAAAAAGAAGAGGAAAAATTGACAAAAAGCTGTACAAGGGAAATAATAAATGAACTTTGTTAATGTACCTGGTCAATCATATCAGAGAGAAGTGAATGTAAATTAGAAATTTTTAACATGAGATGGCATTTATGTACTGCACAGTCTGCATATATTTCTCACTTGCGAGTACATATAATAATTTTGGATGAATACATTAAAAAATATTGATGTATGATTTACCGAATCAAAACACCTCATTTGGAAAAGAATAGTGTGTGTGTATTATTTTTGTCATTTTAAATTAATAATCCATCTTGATACTTTTTTCTAGAATCATATTCATCAAATTCTGACTAAATTTACATAAACTTTGTAATCAAAAAATATTATTAAAATAAAAAATTTTAAAAAAATAATAAATATCTTAAAGTAATTTAAAGAATACATTATATTTTTATTAAAAAAAAATTAAACAATTTAACTATAAAAAAGTTAAAAGTAAACTGCTAAACTGAAAATGGTTGCAAGAATTTAAAATCTTCTCGTCCTTAGAAAAGCCAAACATACAAACAGTTTCCGGACAATAATTAAATAAAAAAATTCACTCATGATTATAATGTGGAAGATTACTATAAGTTGGACTAAACATTTGACCGATCGGTCCACCATGTTAAAAGCAGCTCAAGTTAGCCCTGTCGTGCCCTATCAGCTATACAATGGTAGGGATGTAGGTTTTTGGCAAGCTTGTCGGCATTTGGAAGTTGTACAATGTGAGATAATTTTTATTATCTATAATTACTTAACCCTAGATTTGCTTTTGGGATGGTCATTGTCGAAAAATTGGCTTCGTCCCTTTCAAACATATAAATATATATCAATTACTAATTTACTATTGTCTTTTTTTACATTTAGGCTACTAACTTATTTGAAATAAAATTGACATAAATGTATAGTATTCATACGCCCTTTCGTGATATATATATATATATAGAGGAAAGTTCAATGGAGACCGCTATTTTATCGGAGACCTCGGAGACCACGTATGTTCTGCAATCAAAACACTATAATATACATTATTTTGTAAAATATGTTCTACAAATGTCATGTATTCATTAAAATTGTTGAAGATCATCTATGTTTAATAAGTAGATAATGTATATTCTGCAAGTTGAACAAATGTTTTGCAAATTAAACATATTTCATTAAACAAAACATTTTGTAATGTTCCACATGTAAAACGTATATGATATTCAAAATTTTAAATGAAATAATGATTTCGTAGAACATGATTTGTAAAATTATACGTTTTGCAATGTTTTTATGAAATATTTTATTTGCAGAACATATGTGGTCTTCAGGTCTACAGAAAAAATGTGGTCTTCATTGAACTTAACTCTCTCTCTCTCTCTCTCTCTATATATATATATATATATATATATATATATATATATTTTGCTCTCTCGCTTTAAAAGATATTTTATATTATTTTATTATTATAGTAATAATTTATACACGATATATGTTACAAATATCAAATTATTTATCCAAATATATAGATTAAAAAAATATTTTTCACTTATTAATAACTAATCACTTATAAATAATAAGCAGTTTTCTTAAGTTACTCCAAAATGTCCTTATATTAAGTGGGTGTTTGGCTGTGTGGCTTCTCGGCTTAAAAGCCTAAGAAGCCCACTTCAGCTTTTTGTTGGTGCGTTTGGCAAGAATAAAAAAGCACTCACTTAAGAGGAAAGAAGCTCCAATAGCTAACTTGTTTTTCAAGCCTGACTTCCGTTTCTTTCGTTAATAATCCCTAAATAGCAGGAGAACTCATAATTTTGGGATTATCCAGTTTTGCCAAAGGGGCGGGTGGTTCTGCTCTACACTCTTTGTCCCAGTGTCTGCATTTCCTAGCCACTTAACTAAATAAATTAAAAAGTTTATCATTTATCCTGGCCCTGATCTAATACATGATGAACTTTTTGCTGTTATTAATTTTTTCTTTTAATGCAGCGTTTAAATTTTTGTACTTGTAAAATATTTCATGTATTAACAATAAAAGATATTTTATAGTTACAATTAATTTTTTAAAAGAAACAAATTATTGATATTACAAAACCAAACTAATACCAACTTATAAGTTAAGTTATCCAAACACTTAAAAAACTTCTGGTAACTTATAAGCCACGTTATCCAAACATTTCTGGTAGCTTATAAGTCCAAACCAACTTATCACTTTTAATCCACTTTTTTATTTTAAGCAATAAGTCACTTCTTTTAAGCCCAGCCAAACGGCCTCTAAATGTAGTTTTTCTAAAATCAATACGAATGTAATTTAATTTAGTTTATAAATGCATATGAGAAAGGTAAAGAACACAAAATATAAATATAATTAAGTTTGAAATGTTGCAACTCACTATGCGAGATTTGTATTCGGAGTTCCTCTGGCTAGTAGAAGTGTATATTAATGGTGTTTCTTGAAAATTACAATACAAATATTTAACTAACCCGAGCAGCTGAGACCTGAGAGAATGGTTTTACAATGTACTAGCACAATACTTTAATATTACAGCTCTAATGTAAGGCACAACCCAACTTACTTTTTACTTGATTTGCAAACCTACAAAAATGGACGGTCATTTTTTTAAATGCGCTCATTTAGATAGAATATAATAAAAAATAAAATGAAAAATATGAAAAAAGAAGAAATTATATGCATGACAACTATAATGAGTAGATATGAGTGACTCTAAATTTCTTAGGTTGAAGATTAGAGAACCAAGAAGTGGAATAAGCCTACATACCTTCCAAAACATTACATACTTTCAAAACATGTGAGTTAGATTTTTCTTTCAAATAGCTGATATTGAATGATTAAAAAAATGAAAATAAAATTTTTATATAATTTCTCCCATCACCTCCAATTTATTCCCCAATTTAAAGCATAAATTTCATTTCATTCTTCCTCCTTATCAAAATGAACTGAGCCTTAGCTAGTCTCATTCATTCTACCTTTTAATCATTTATGCATTATGTGCTCATTAAGCTAATATTGCAGGCTTTACCATTATAGAAAATTATGATTTCATAATCAAACAAATATTTTGTCTCCATGAATATTTTAAATAAATTTTCACGAATCGTTTATATCGTAACACTTCTCTAGCAGCTTGTTTTTCGCTTGTCAACGGGTTATATTCGTGACATAGTGTTAAGTCACATTAGAACATACTTTCGCGACATGTCAACGTTTTCATCTTTACGCAGACTTATTGGAGTTTACATATATGATCTTAAATTCTCACGCTGCAATTTTCTTCTGTTTGCAAAATAAGACTTTGCGATAAGCCATTTGGAGCTTGCCGTAGACAAAAATATTTGTCGAGAGTTGATATTGTAATGAAGTATATCTGAGAGTGTTTTTTAAGAATTATTTCTTAAGAAATTGGTGATAATGTATTTGATGTGTAAAAAAAAAAAAGAGCAAATGGTCAGTTGTTCTATGATACGCGGATAACAAATGTGAAATGATTATGGAAAGATTTTTTGGTTTTGTTCATGTGACAAAGACATCTTGTTCAACTCTCAAGTTTGTCAACGTTTTTATAATTATTAAATTTGATGTAAGTTTAAAAAAATTATAGGACAAGATTATGAATTATGATTATGCAAGCAATATATATGTCTATACGCACACATGGTGACTTTGTCGTGGGAGACTTCCTTAATATGAAAGTAAATATTAATAAATATGGTTGAGCGGTTCATCCAAGTAGTATACTTGGTGAAAGTAAGAAAAAAATGGGAATTTTAAATATAAAAAAATTCAATGGCGAACGTAAAACTACAAGTGAGATAGATCAAAAGCTTCTCTTTTTTTTTTAAGCGTTGGAGATAAAATATTGGAATTTGCGTTACAAAACACTTTTATGCTTCAATTACTTGTTTTAACGGTTAGTTGAGGTACTTAATTATGTCGAAATAGAGGGGTGAATGATAAGCAGCATCATCAAGCAAAGGCCTTCAGATATATTTCACATTTCATGTCTCATTTGTATTTGATGTTACACATATATTAGATCACAAACTCTTTATTTCAAACTCTGTAAATGAAACATGACATTATCTGGAATATGTGTTGAGTAGATGATCCAAATTTCACGGCGGAATGATTAAGAAATTTGTCCTGATTATAAATAATCAAAAGAATATTGTTCCATGAGAAATTTTGAGAGAAGTTCAAAAACAAATCCTTATAGACTCTTAGCGGACCATATTATATAAATGTGAAGTTAATGTGTGATGCGCGGTTCCACAAATAGTAGTTGAGACGATAGACTTATAATTGATCATTCTGATGTTATTAAATTTGATTCTGTAATTGTGTGATGTGGATTCTCCTGAATGCGGAGTTAATGGATGATGTGTGAGTTATGATATCAGCAATTTGATATTAATGACTTATCTACTAAGACGTTATCAGATAACCAACATCGTGACGCGTGATAAACTTGGCATCTAAATATTTGTACAAGTTGAACCACCATATAATTAAGATGCATGTAGATCTTTTTTAAGTTTAAATTTTATTTTGAAAGTTGAACGACCATATAATTAAGATGCATGTGGATCTTTTATATTGATGCATGTCTTGTTCATTATACGAAAATTTAATTTTTTTTCATAAAATTTAATTTTTCATAAAATTAATTAGTTTTTAATACTTCATATCATATCAATTAGTTATCATGAGAATCCAAAATTTATTTCGGTTCTAGATATCTTAAACTATAAGTATGAATCTCTTATTTAATAATGTTATCTCAAGATAATTTTTTTTAAATATGTGTATATTTCTACATCCCAGAATATCTCAAAATCATGATTAAATATCCTAAAGATCTGATAAAATCTCCCATTAATTAATAGCAACAATTATCCAAAGCCAAGATCGGTTTTTAAGATTCACATGACTTTATCTGCTACAGTAATCAACTTCGCAGTTTCTGGCGAGCTTGGAAGGAGAAACTTGGTCAGAAGTACATTCGACTTTGAGTCTTTGACCCCCCCACTGTCTAACAAACTGATTCGTTATCAATTGTTTATATGGAAACTTTCGTTTAAAGATATTGAATTGCGAATTATGATATGTTCGGCACGGCAACTTGTAGCGTCTAGCTGCTGTGCTTCTACTCTCTGCTCATATAACTTCGAGTTTTCGTATAAAGTGACATATATAATTTACTGTACATATTTATAACTCGATCCGATTATGATCTATTGACAGTGTGCTTGCCTGCGATGCCTTGTATAACCAAAATACTTTATCGGGCAGGAATATCTATATGACTTTTTAAGAAGGTATCTAATTTTTCATTTTCGCTGAAAATAAATTTTTTTACTTTTACAGCGCATAATAAATGCCTAGCATTGCGTAAATACTTATATATGTACATACTTGGGAAAACATTAATCTTTATATTTCACTATTTTTTTCTGCTAAACAGGCTCTTTAATTATTTGAATTTTAATTAAAACATAGTGTTTAATATCAGTGATATAAGCATGGAATTTAACTCTCGAGCTTGATGCACATTGCACCTGCTCGTGAATCGGGAGTAGTCGTGAGTCGTGACCGTGACATAGTATCGTGTGATTAAAGATTTTTTAATATAGTATTTGTGAAAATTAAGAAAAAAGATTAATATTTACAAAGGTGAACAGTGAACAGTGTTAAATTTGAACATTGTGAGGGCTGAGAACGTGTCATTTACGAAATTTGCGAAATCGACATTAATATTAGTATCAGACGCGGCACGAGATACCCAAGCATTTCCACCGGCCTCTTAAACATTGCTCTCAAATTATATACAGAGAGTAAAGCAAGTGAATAGTAAAAAAAGTTATATAATCTTCATTCTTATTTAATTTTCCGAACCTTTTTAAAAGGACGAAAATAAGTAATAATGAATGCAATTATAACATAGTTTCAATTCAAAAATGGGATAAAGTGAAAACACATTTGCTTTCACTTACATTCACTTACTTTCTCTCCTAAAAAACACTCAGGAGGAGGGCCTTAGACTCCTAAAGTCCTAGTAAGTTAATATAAATTAAAAAGTCTCAACTCCAACAATATTCAGTATACTTGTTCTTTTGTTTATATTTTATTCTTTTTTTTTTTGAAAAGGAAAATAAATTTCCATTGATACCAGATATCAAAGATACAATGTCCGACGGAAAAGAGTTTCTTTCATCCACAAAAGTATACTATCTAACCGAAGAGTAATCTAGTACTCCCGGACGCTTAGACGATATGGCCTTTAATGTTCGAAAAGAAAACCCACCAATTGGGCCTCGTTAAAACCCCGCAAGAGTAAAAACCCTATGGGGAAAAAAACTCAAGGGGAAAAAAGAGTACCCTACAAAGCAAATATACATCCTTTACAAAGAAATTACAAGATAAAACTCGTATCCTCCGATGCTAAAATGATTTGTACACTTATGTCCTTTTCCATCTGCTACCTCTAAAATTCTGTAAAGTGCAATATTTAACATTGAACCTGCAAGATATTATAAACATTAAATAAAAATAGTTAGCGAACACTAAAGATAAAATAGTATGGAAACAATTCAAATACACCAACATTAAGTAGTAATTAATTAAAAATAAAAACACGTCAATAAATGACACTTAATGTGGTCAAAATATTCCACAAACATAACTCATAAAAGAGACAATTAAGCGTTCAATTAAGGCACAATTAACAAAACATTAACGCCGCAATTAAGGCATAATTAATGCATCTTTTCTGAAACCGACACGGATCTCATTCATATTCGGAACTGCCGTCGTCACCACCATCCTATTCGGCTACCACCACTGTCCTGTCTCTCCCGTACGAGATCGTGGAGTCATTAGCCGAGTCTCGTCGGTAGCTTTCTTTAGTTTTTATATATCCTTGAAAAAAACAAAAAAACACACAAAGCAAACACGCAGCCACGAGATTTCTGAAAGAGGGATTAGGAATCCTCGAGTTTTTAATCGATTTTGTGATTCAAATCGTAGGTGAGGATGAAATGGTTCAAATCTGGCTATTTTAGATTAACAGAGAAATCAGAATACAAGGCTTTCTGTGAGCAAAGTCTTCGTCTCTATCAAAAACAATATATAAATAAATAATAAAAAATCAAACCAAGGCCAGGGTTGTAATTAAATGGATTTGGGGAGTTTGCACACTACTGTACAATTGGGCTCACATGTGGAAGGGGTTTTGATGAGACTGTGAAAATTGATAGTGAGTGGGGAATGGAGGACGGCCGGAGCTCGTGTCGGCGACTGAGACTCTCGGCGGCGTCGAGAGTGGCAGAGGAGGGAGATGATGGAAAGGAGAGTATTACCCCTCTTTTATATTTTATTCTTATTTGGACTTATATATGACAAAAATTCAAATGCAATTAGAGGGAATGAATATTTTATTGTAAAAAATAAGTTAAGAGCTATGTAATGACTCTTACCTTTGAGGAGAGCAAAGAGAGAAATAAGAGGCTCTTAGTGATTTGAAGAGCTATTGAGAGTCTTTTGGAGTTAAGAAATTCTTTCTCCCTTCTGAAATTTCAATTTAGAAGCTCATTTAAGAGTTTTTTGGAGATGCTCTAAGTCTGTGTTTGAATTTTGATTTATTTTTAACTTCGTATTGAAATGTCAAAACAACAATAATGACATGAAGATTCTAAAAAAAAACAATAATGACATGAATATAGTAATCATTGCTTCGATAATATGAACACGTGATTATTGTGGTGGTGTTTGTTGTCAAGTGATTATTGCGGTGGTGTTTGCCTATTAACAACTCTTATATGAAAAAATAAGTAGAATAAAAACTTATTATATATATAGTTTTATTTTACTGCAAAGTTTTATGTCCATCACTTACAGACCCAGGTTGAATATTACTAATTTCTAAATAAAATACTATCAAGTACTGATTCCTTTAATAATTCAAACTACCCTCTGCCCCCGCTTCCTCCGGCTCCATCCCGCCATATTGAGGAAAGCTCAACGGGACTCGATCATAGGAGGATAATGCTGCATGACCTAAGTGAGCAGCTCAAAATCTGTACGCCGAATGCTTGCTAGTAACAACCATAGTTTTCATTCGTGCATCAAGAGTTGATGTGTATTTGATCATTAACACATATATGTGTGTGTAAGAGAAAGATCTTATTCCAATACAAATCAAATTAGCTTACAAACTAAAAACCGCAAGTAACACTCCCATATTTTTTTTGGTTAAACCGGTGTCCGGGACTCATAGCCAAACATGATAGCCCACTTACTTATGGAGTACCTAGGGAATCGAACTCGTGCGCACACCTCAACCAATCCAGTTAGGCTATTAGAACACTCATACTCCAGCATGGTAGCCCACTTATTTTTGGAGTACGTAGGGAATCGAACCAGAATACCAGAGAATCGAACTCAATAACTCATGACCTCCAAGGAGCAAGTATTAAGCGTCACTGTCCAAACATCTAGGACACCCTGTTTACTATACTCACTCCATGATTGGTAACTACATGACTTCATTTTTATTTAATTTTTAATTTTTCAATATCTTGGAGGCCCACTCTTGACGTGGCAGTGCGTCATGCTGAGATGACAGTCTAGGCGGCCCTAAGTGCTGATGTGGCAGTCTAGATGGCTTTAAGTGCTGACGTGGCATGTGACATGGCGATCTGAGTGGATCGCATTGCTGACTTGACGGTCGACATTGCGTCTGGATGGGTCTCTTAATTTTTGCTGACGTGACATTTGAGTAGAAAGCGTAAGTTTTGAAAATTTGATGTACCAACTAGGAGGTACATATTGTAAGTTTTAAAAAATAATAAGAAAATCATTAATCATTTTAAAACTAGTTTTTAAATTTTTAGATTAATATTGATTTGTATTTGATTATCTCTCTGTATACATAGACACACACTTTTTAAAATATTTTTGAATAATAAATTAAATTTTTATGCATATGTCCTACTGTCATCATATTAGGAGAGAAAACAGAAGCTCGCTTGCACGGAGAGAGAAGGGCAGGGCTTGGCCCTTTGGAGAGTAATAAGGTATCTAGTCAAGACTTAAGCCCATCATGGTAACTTTTTTTTTTTTTCTTTCTTTCTGATTATTGATTACAAAACACATTTCGTCAGTAAGGAACGAGTCACTGTTTTTCACGCATCTCAATATATTCAGTAAAAATATTTGTAAGTAATATTTTTTTAATTTTTTATTTTATGTGAGGATGTACATTTCATATTTTTAAAAGAAATTAAAAAATTGAATAATAATACTTACAAATACTTTTACAAATATATTGAAATACGAAAAAGTTATTGCATTTTTTTTGGAACCAAACGAGTATTTGACAACCAAATTGTCAATTAAGACCATGATAAATATCAAAAGCAACACTCACCAACGTGTTGTAAAAAGCGGGAATCGGACTTAATCGGTGAAGTCACCGAACAAGGATTAATCGGAGATTAATTGAATTGATCGGGGATTAATCGGATTGATAGGTGATTAATCGGAAATTTAATCAGTTCGGCGAGCTACGGACCAGGGATTAATCGGTGATTAATCGTGATTAATCATCGACTTTTAGAACAGAGTCACCAAGTATTAAATGAAAACAATCCAAATTCCAAAAGGAAGGAAGGAGGCTCATTTTAAACAAACAAAAAAGGAAGACTAATATATACTACTAGTAAATATATTTTAGACGGGTTAATAATCAAGTGAGTCATTCAAGTGGACTCAATGTATCAAATTGGTCACCAAAGTGAAAACGATATCAAACAGGTCATTCAAGTCGGTAATAAGTACATCTGAATAATTTTGCCAAACGCGACTTAACAACAACTGATGACGTGTCTATAATAATCTGATGTGGCGTTAATATTATTTAACATTAATTAAGTTAACCTTGATGATAAATAATAGTGATAAAAAATTCATATATACCCTAAATCACATGTGTTTCACTTGGAGTTTATCGCGTATATCTCCTTCTATATCAGGTACGTTGAAAGTTTTTGGTGCATATCAACCATGTCGAGTAGGGTTAGTGTATATATTCAACCTCATGGTAATTTTGATACTTCTAAACTCATGTATAATGGTGGGGTAACAAATATGGTTGAACTTGATATTGATGAATTATCATTTAGAGATTTAGAAGATTTTGCTAAGGATTTTAAGTATGATATTGAAACCTCTATTGTTTATTTTAAAACAAATGGTCGTGATCTCACTGATGGAGCTTCGATTGTGTATGATGATGCATCTGTTAGGAAGTTAATTGATGTATGTGTGCCATATGGTAGAATACAGCTTTACGTTGATCATCTTATTGGAGGTATTGATTTTGAAAAAAATCTTAATCAAACTGAGATTTCTCAAAAATCACCAGTAATAGATGATGAAGTAGAAGATAGTGATGAAGATTCAGACTATAAAATTGAGACGGAGACAGACTCAACTGAGATATTATTTGATAACTCTGATTTTCCTATTAGTGATGAGGAAGAAATGACTTGTAAAGCTCAGTCTAGGCTTTTGAAGAAGAAATTGAGTAATGCCTCTATTAGAACAGAGGTTCTGAAAAAACCTAGGACAAATGACTTGTAAAGCTCAGTCTAGGCTTTTGTATGATTTTAGAGCCATGCATATTGTAATAAAAGTGGTGGATTACTTTGAACCAAACAGCTTCAGTTCCGCAATTACTCTCTAGGAACTTCTCATGTCAAGTAGTCAGGAACTTTGGATCTGTTCAATAGGCCCTGGGGTAAGAAAATTCTTCTCTCGGGTCCTGACTGTACATGTTGCTTAGCTAGTCGTAAAAAGATTCAAATAGGTTAGTTTGCATATATAGACCAGTAACTTGTAAATTACTGGAATGGATTTGGCTTTTTCCTGCAAAAAACAACTTCGTCGTGCATAGAAAATAGCAGAAAAAACTAATACCATCACATATAAAGACTATCTTTCATTTTCTGGCAAATGGTCCAACCTGTTGCTGTTGAGGATGTTAAGCGAGAAGTTAAGATTTTGCAGGCTTTAAGTGGCCATTTAATCATGATGCATGTTAGTATCATGTATGCCAGTTTATTTAGTCATATATTGATGAGGCCCTAAAATTAAGTAGCATATATCTTCTTTGTTTAGGTCTGCCATTCATGGGTGTGATTTTATTATATATTAAGATTAAGATTTTTCTTTGCTGAAATATATATACATGGCAAAAGATATATTAATGATGTGTGCCACGTCAGATTATAATAGATAAGTCATCAGCTGTTGTTAAATCGTGTTTGGTAAAATTATTCAAATGTACATATTACCGACTTCAATGACCTGTTAGATATCGTTTTCATTTTAGTGACCAACTTGATACATTGAGTCCACTTGAATGACTCACTTGATTATTAACCCTATTTTAGACTAACCTACTCGAGCCATCAATTAATAAGGAATTCATAAACTAATACTAAAAACTATATCAAGTCCAGAAACCAAAGACCGGGCAGCCTTTTCAACACCAAATTGTGTTTTCATTCTGAGTCCATGCGTTCCACGGAAACAACCAGCCTCACTGTCATCATCATAAGATTGTTTGCACAGAATGAACATTTTGCAGGGGCTAGGTTCCAAACAATCCAAGTTTTTGCAAACAATTAAAGTTCAAGATTGATTTAAATTTTAATTATCTTAATTCAGAACGGCATAAGTTCAGTAAGATGAAGCTATATATCTTGACCCAACCAAGTTGGAATTTGTAGGAACTCGGTTTGTAATTGGGTCTGATTGAGACCAATTTCATTGGGAACGAGCAAGTACAGAACATATTTGATACAGTTTCTTTGGAAATCGACTCTTAGTTTAAATCAACTCGTATCAATACGTAATGAGCTACAGTTTAAACAGAAAATTATCAACTAGTTTTAATAAGATAAGGCTCGAGGTCAATAAGCAAAAAACTGAAACCAATTTAATCTATTTGCACAAAGAGGGCAAAACAAATCATTACAGAATTAAGAACACGTCTGAGACCACTACCAAACAGTTCACAGAGCCACTACCAGACAGATCACACAAGTTACAAATGCTTCTTGGGGTTACAGGGAAAAAGAGATGATGGTCTTCACCCTTAAATGAAATACACTCTCGTTTGAAACTGTTCACTGGACTCGAATCAAAATCTGAAACATGATAATACATGACTATTTTCTAACTTCCAACATCCAATGCCATAAATAAAATGTATACAGCACTAAGAGTAAGTCATAGTGAAACAAGAAACCTGAAATTAACTCATGATAATCCCTTCTCATATAAAGCTCTGTGACTAGACTAGAGTGACAAAGTATAGGTTCAACATGTATCGCAGCCGCAGGTATGAGAAAGGGTTATTTTACTCTATAGATATATTTGACCATGGTGCCCTAATGATCTTCAAAAAAAAAGATAACATAATTAACACTCCGTTAAATCTACACAATAAGTAGTTCCTGTTTTTGCCCTCGGCAAATTTATTAAGTAAGTACCAACTGGACTTAAAACCGAAATGCATTAGACAACCATGAGTGATCCATATGTACACCGAAATAGAAATGCATTAGACAAACATCAGTGATTCATATGTACGCTGAAATTGAAACCAACAATGATATGTACGCTGAAATTGAAACCAACAATGACGCATAATTCAGAAATTAGTTACTCTAAACTACTAGATACATAAACTAAACAAGATCACCATGTCGAGAAAGCGAACCACATTAATGCAGAACCTTCCTTCAAATCAAACTGTGCTTCAATCCGAGCCCATGCTTTCCCCGGAGACAGCCAGCCTTGTTGTAATTATAAGTCAACCTTTTCGACTTCACTAACTTGCTACATGACCTTTTCCCCAATTTCCTCATTCTTTCACGCCCTAATTTGACTTTAGCACTGTACGGGACCAATTCATCATCCAGATCATAATCAACTTCTTCTTCCTGCCTCTCGTAATCATACTCGTAATCATAATCACGGTACGGTTGGATCAAAGGCAATTCATAATTCAACCGACGTTCACGGATGATCATCTCCTGAATCGACTCGACGGAGTCCAAATCTCGATCACCGACGATGATATCCGCCACAGGCTTCGAATCTTCGCTGGCGAATAACTCGTGTAAATCTTCCCCGTTTTCACACAAATTATCGTCTTCTTCTTCTTCTTCCACTTCACCGCCTGGTACATACTCGACGACGTCACCATCACCGGTGATTGACTGACGTTGACTGGCGAACATCTCCGGCGAATACTCCGGGAGCGACTTCAAATCTTGAACAGTAATTTCATCGGACGAACACTCCGACGCCACGTCAGACCGTCCGGAACCAGTAAAAGCCACATCGTCATCACTCTTCTCAGCGATCGAAGAGCAATCATCTACGATCTCCCAGTCGCGAATCTCGTCATCGTGACCGTCGAACAAGTCGAAATCAACGGCTACAAATCCATCTTGTTCATCACTGATCACATAACTCACAGCAGATTTATTCGCCATTTTTGAATAGTTTTGGTTTTTCGTTTCGCTCAAATGATAACAGTTGGATGAATTTTAGGAAAATGGATAAGTTAATGAGCGTGTTGCGAGAGGATTATTAGTAGTGGTTGATTTTTACTTGGAGAAGAAATGAGATGGCTGACATGTCCGTTTCCAGCGATTCTATTGGGTGAAAGACGTGGCTTGCTTTACTTGCTCCCAAAGAGATCTTCTCCACGCGAAATGCTCGGAGAATATGCGGTCCCCAATTACTTTCTTATTTATCGCTTTAATTAATAGTTTTGATTCCCTTCGCTCCACAACCATAGGTCCGGTTTAAAAACTCTGAACATCTGTTTTAAAAATCGCGATTATTTAGCGAATTAAATTTCGGTTCGGTCCGGTTTTTTAAAAAAAATTCGGTTCCGGACCGAATAGACCGAACTATTTATATTAATTTATTTAAATATAATATATATTAGTTTGTTATTTATTGTTATTTACATTTTTTTTTAAATTATTGTTATTTACATCTTATCTTTTCTATAATGTCATAATAATATCTTTCGACTCCCACATGGTCAGACGCATTCACCCGCCCCCTTTCCTAAACTCTAGTTTTGCTATCAGATTCACAAATAATGCCGACAATTATTCCCAGTGGCAGCTCACAACAACACCAACCCGACCTTCTCTTTTTTACAAATCTCACTATGTTTCACTCTCTCTCTAGATCTCTCTGAGTCAACCACTGTAGCCTGAGTTTACTTCATATTTGAGCTTAAGTTTGAAACAATACCATGCTAAAGCCTATGCCTGGATGCGATTAGCAAGAATATGTTTGTGATTTTGGCTTTATTAGTTTTTTCATTTTTTTGATAAAAAAATTTCGGTCCCAAAGGAAAGAACCGAACCGAAATAATTCGGTTCCGTTCCAGTTCGGTCCATATGATAATTTCGGTCCGGAAAAATTTAGAAATTCAGTTTTCGGTTCTTACGCTTCAGTCTGGTTATGGACCGAACCGACCGAATGCTCAGTCCTAGTGACGTCCAATCTTTAAGTATGAGTAATCAAATTGAATCTCAGACCATATACTGTCCATATCCAATTATCCATCATCAAAATAATCAAACAACCAACTATTGATCAGAAATTTAAAAGCGAATCATTGAAAATTTAATATAGAGCCCCAATTTTTGCAAGATAATGAGCAACTAAATTACCATCTCTTTCAACATGAGACCACATGATACATTTAAGATCTTTACTTGTGGATTACATATCACCTAAAAAACTCTAAAATCTCAATAATTTGTACCGCTGCAGAGACGATTAATGAGCACCATACAATTGGATTCCAAAAAACATCCACTTACATATATTGTTTTACAATTGCAATTCGGATTGTTGTAAACATAACGTTACCTTCGACTGTTTCTAGATACCACGAGGCTCTACGTAATGCTCTGAACAAAACATTTTACATGCCAATACTCCCATGCTTGATGATGAGTCATGTTTACATAAATATAATCATTATTTTCGTTATTACACACACACACATAACACTTCGTAATATATCTTAGTACGCCACTCTAAATATATACATTATATATATTATATATTTTTTTATAAAGTATATTATAAATTTCAATTAGTAAATCAAAAATAAAATTATACAATTTTTTAGTTTAAAAATCATTGAAAATTATGTAATATTCCAACATGATTTTATAACTAAATGATGATTATGCAGAATTATTCCATTGTAGTAGCTGTTCCGAAAATCAACTTTTTTGTTCAAAGTTTAATTGTTAGATTATTCATAATATATATATCACATAGTATTTTATATTAGAATCACGCTTTATATGCAATCTATGACAAAATTTATAATGTGAAATTTAACTATGCACAATAACTAATCTATCATATACATGAGTCTATCTCAGTCAACAATGAGACGGGCTCTTTTGTGTGTTGTGATGTCTCAATTTACTAACAGTGAATAATTAGCAGAAATGTAAAGACAAAAAATTTTAAAAAAAAATTCTGATAATCCGGATATATTCATTTATCAAAAAATCGAATTATAAACTAAAATTATCATTTTAGTTCTATTTCGAATTCCTTTGCTTTCGAGAGAATCCTAGGTAAGATGAAAACAAGAGAATTTGTATATACGAGAACCCAAGAATTTTCACTTGGTTAGGCCCCTATTTCTTGTATATGACCTACATCCAAGTCCTTATGCCAACTAGCACATATATTATATTATTATCACAATAATATAAAGTTTACTGTTTTTGCGATAACAAATTTAAAGCCACCTGGAAGAACCTTCCACTACACCATATTTGGCCTATTGCAACGGCAAAAGTCAATAATGTTGCAAAAAATGTTGCTATAGGCCAAAAAACAGCTACCTTTTGTAATACTTTTTGAAAATGTTACATAAAAGTGAAAAGTGTTGCCCGCTTGGTAGATTTGTAAGAGATTTAAAAAACTTGATGCCAATTGTAACACTTTTATCAAACGTTACCGTAGTATGCAACATTTTTGTCAATTGAAACCAAAAATTAGGAGGACTTTTTTTTTTCCCGTGACACGGTATCAAAACAAATACCCAAAAAACAAACCCCCAAAAAATATTAAATTATAAAGATAAAAATAATTAAAATATAAATATAATAAATTTTGAAGACTTAATATTAATGTAAATTAATTTTACAAGAACTTAAGGTGCTTAACAAATTGATTAAATAATATATATGATGGTATATGAATTTTATATAATAAAATTTAGAATTTTAATTTTGGAATAGTTAAAAGTAAAAAATTAAAAAAAGAAATTTTAAAGATAGTAAAAACTCCTCCTAAAAAAATAGTAGAAAATAAAAATACTATTAATTCCCCCCATTTTAATATGAGGGCTCGGTTATAAGTTTTTAAATTTTAAAGTATTTGAAAAAGGAACAAAATATTAGACCGACTAAAAAAAGAGCATCATATATATTGGGTGAGCGGTAAAAAATCTTGTCATCCTAAAAATAAAAATAATTTAAATTTATCTTGCATGGTTTTTTAAAATAAATTTAGTAAAAATGCTAATATTGAAAATGAGATTCTTATCCGATTAATAAAATATTTTTTTAATTATTTTTGATGATCCAACTATACAGATGTACTTTCAAAGTAATATTTTCAAATGTATCTTGTATAACATTATATCTTATATTATTGATGATATTAATTATAATAATATGATTATTAATATTAAATTATTATCAATAAAGTGTATCAATTAATTGATTATTTTAATTTTATAAATATTAAGAATTTTTTATAAAATTTAAAATGAATAATTAAAATAAGAATATACTAAAATGAAAATATATACAGAGCTTAAGATTGGCACAAAGCCAGATGAAAATGTAGTAGCGGCAAAACTACCGCCTTTTTTGTTTTTCACTTTAAAGTTATACATAAATATAATCATTATTTTCGTTATTACACACACACACATAACACTTCATAATATATCTTAGTACGCCACTCTAAATATATACATTATATATATATTATATATTTTTTATAAAGTATATTATAAATTTCAATTAGTAAATAAAAAACAAAATTATACAATATTTCAGTTTAAAAATCATTGAAAATTATGTAATATTCCAACATGATTTTATAACTAAATGATGATTATTCAGAATTATTCCACTGTAGTAGCTGTTCCGAAAATCAACTTTTTTGTTCAAAGTTTAATTGTTAGATTATTCATAATATATATATCACACAGTATTTTATATTAGAATCACGCTTTATATGCAATCTATGACAAAATTTATAATGTGAAATTTAACTATGCACAATAACTAATCTATCATATACATGAGTCTATCTCAGTCAACAATGAGACGGGCTCTTTTGTGTGTTGTGCTGTCTCAATTTACTAACAGTGAATAATTAGCAGAAATGTAAAGACAAAAAATTTAAAAAAAAAATTCTGATAATTCGGATATATTCATTTATCAAAAAATCGAATTATAAACTAAAATTATCATTTTAGTTCTATTTCGAATTCCTTTGCTTTCGAGAGAATCCTAGGTAAGATGAAAATAATAGAATTTGTATATACGAGAACCCAAGAATTTTCACTTGGTTAGGCCCTTATTTCTTGTATATGACCTACATCCAAGTCCTTATGCCAACTAGCACATATATTATATTATTATCACAATAATATAAAGTTTACTGTTTTTGCGATAACAAATTTAAAGTCACCTGGAAGAGCCTTCCCCCGATACGACTGTCTCTTAGGAACCTGCTATTCAGCCCACTGACTACCTTGGCTTATGATTTGTAATCCTGTCTAATTGTCACAACCCGACACAAGTAATTAAAAGGATAAGTTTTTACAACTCCAAGAATGAATCTTCTAATTGAATAAATATGACCGTGTAGAAGATGAATTGTAGAGTGAATTGCCAACTTGAGTTTCTGTTGAATCAAGTTAAGTATTTATATCACTTGTAGAAATATATTTGTTGAAAATACGAATAAAATGGTGAGAATGATAACAACAATTATTTGAATAAGTTTGCTAGAAACTCAAATTCTAGTCCAGATAGAAAACTAGTTTGTTTAGAAATTTAAATTAAAACGTTAGCAAGATAACAACTTATATTTGATTTAGATAAGGATTGTAAAAATTTTGTTAATGTTAAGACAACATGCTTGTAGATAAGGATTAGAAATGAAGTAATACTCAGCATGATTGTAGATAAGGATTAGAAACGAAGTGATACTTATTCATTTAGTTTTACTCTTGGAACAAATGAATAGATTATATTCATTAGTTACAAAATCATTATCTTCTAGTTATAGTCTCGGACACATTCATCATCATTAAAATCAGGGTTATAACATAATGATATACTACGAAACTCCATATATACAGACCTTTATATAAATAACATTATTGAAAATACCAAAAAAATTACTTATAATAGATAGCTTATTAATAGAATGCTTATACTTATAATCACTACTTAATTCCAACTATTTAATCCCAAATGTTTAAAAGCTATACGATAGTATAGTGCATTTATCGATCTCATGTGATGCTCTCGTGTATTTTGCAAATACTACATGAATTAATTATGAATTTCTTAGGAACTTGTTGACATGATCCACTATTGTCCAACTAAAAGACATTGATATGAAATCAAGCTTATATTAAGATATTTTAATGATACAATTGATATTGGATTATTTTTATTAAATAATTCAAAATTACGGATATTGGATATATCGATGTCCGGTATATGTCAAATTCTTACTTTGGACGATCATATGTTGGTGCACATAAATTATATATTAATAAATTTTTTTTTCAGAATATTTGATGTGCAACAAAATGAAAGTAGAAAAGTGATACTTTTACTTTCTAATCCACTAATATTATCTTCTCTGATAATTATTTAGTGTTTAACTTACCTTATTTAATTTATAACGACTCTCATATTTAAGAAGTTGTAAGATTTATTTTAATTATACCCAAAAGCACATTATATATAACTGGAAAAGAGTTTGGGTCGCATGTAAATATTTACTAAGGAGGACATAAGTAATAAATGATTACACAAACACAAGATCATTATTAACTAGCATGCACTAACTCATCATCACTCAATAACAAAACTAAACATTTTTTTTATATAAAAAATGCATCAATTCAGCATATAATTTAAACTTCTCATCCACATTACAAGGCTCATCACTTTTCATCCTCGACAATCTTTTCTAATAAATCATAGTTTAACGTCTCTTATTCTAAGAAATGTTGAAGACTTATCAATAAAAATGTGCAAAGAGTTGTGTACAAAAAATTACGAATTATGTGATTAAAGTAGACAAATTATAACTGACCAAGTCAATTGCGTGTCGATCCCAATTTCTCTCCGTCACGTAATTGAAGTATCCACTTTAACAAAAGTCACATCTACTTATCATTCGGCACATAAATCCGTACTTATAAGGATTGCAAACTCAACAACTCAACTAAATTCTATTTACTCAATTACGTCATGAAACCACCCGACATATTTTGTCTACGCAGTATTTTTTTCTTACAGACTCATACGCGCTTAAAAACCATTTTCTAGGGTCAAATAATTTGTTAACCGCATCTCCGGATTTGTAAACATTTGCATTGGACATAGATCCTGTAATAATATGTACATCTAGTTAGATCTTGCTCACACATTATATTAAACAATTAATAATTTCTTAAATTTCTTATATTTTCTGATCGTTTGCTTATTTTATCAACACAGAAAAGTTAGTAGAAAGGAGTTCTGGTTCAAATAAAAAAAATTATTGAATAAGATTTGCCTGCCCATAATTTTTTTTTCTAGTAGGACAGATGACAAATTTTTTATTCTCGGATCCGACCGGAAAATAGACGGCTCTTTGAACAGCGGCATGTAACCTTACCTTAAACAAATCTCAGCATTTCAAAAATCCCGCGGTAAATTAAGCAGTTTTTACTCGAGGTAAAATTCAACAAGAAACACAAATGTTGACTAAAATTCAAATACAGCCGGAAAATACACACACTAGCATCTTCTTGAGTCCATGTGATTAGCTCACATTATATACAGAAATTTAATGGCAGCTTCTTCTTCATCATCAAGAGGACGAAGCAGCTCGCCGTTTACCCACCGCAAGCCGTCGTCGCCGTCGCCGTCTACTTCCTCCTCCTTCATTAACGGAAAGCTGATGCCGCGCTCATCTTCTTCATCAACGACGTCGTTTTATAACTCCGATAATGCTTCCAGATCTGTCACTTCAGCTGCTTACTCTAAAGGATTCGGAATCTATGCGCCGGTTGATTTTCCGGCGAGTGATGAGTTCGTAGAGCCAGTCGATTCGGAGAGATCTGGTGGTGATAGTATATCAGTTACGATTAGGTTTCGGCCGTTGAGGTATTGGTGATTTCTGTGATTCAATTGTTTTTTTTTTTAAATTTGAATTTTTGTGTAATCTGACCTAGATTTATGTTTCGGGGCTTGAATGTTGAATTTTTGGTTGTAGTGATCGGGAGTATCAGAAAGGCGATGATATTGCCTGGTATCCTGATGGCGATAAGCTTGTTCGGAATGAGTATAATCCGATGACTTCTTATGCATTTGGTACAATACTCAACTATTTAATCTACTTTGCTAATAATGAGGCTAGATGGAAACAGGTTTAATCTAATCAATGTTTCAGATTAAATTTATTAATGCGTGCATTATAAATTTAGTTTTTTGGTTATTCTAAGTGGAAGTCGCAACGCTGCATTGTATAATTAATTATCCTAAATCTTCCTTTTTGTGTATTCCTGTTATGGTTGTCAAACAATGGGTTATTGTATATTTATACGTAGTTTGACGAGTTTCTGTTACTAATGATGAGACTAGGGAAAGATGCTTTAATGTCAATACTGTTTTAGCTTTAGATAATGAGAGCATTAAGCCTCGACAAAACATGGAATTCATAATTCTATATTAGTATAATTATTTATGCCATGGCAGATAGAGTTTTTGGACCCAACACTGCTACTCAGGATGTTTACGATGTAGCCGCAAAAGCTGTAATTAAAAATGCTATGGAAGGTATCAATGGTAAGCACTTTACACTATACCGAGCTTTTTGTTTTATATGTTGCAATATGGAATAAAACATCAACTACAAGTACTAGTAGAATACCAGTGACTGTGGATATGTTCGATTTATTGCTGTATTCATTCATTAGTTTATAGCTGGAAATGTAGTTAATTTTGTTACAATAGCTTTCTCTGAATAAATTAAAAAGTATATATACATGTCAGTTTTTTGGTGTAATATATGTTTGATTGTACAGGAACTGTATTTGCTTATGGTGTCACAAGCAGTGGGAAGACCCACACGATGCATGTAAGGAATATTCTTTGCCTGCGATACATTGTCTTTTCTTAAAGAACAGAATATTACAGGATACATAGAAAACAGCTTTATAGCATTTACTTCCTGGTTCGACCTTTTTCCGGGTACAAGATTCATATTATTTTGACACATAAGCATAATTTATATAGGCAAGACTAAGTAACTGCTATAACACAAAAGTTATTTATGATAATGCGATAGACTCATGATTTGTCATCACATTTTGTACATATATTTGTAAATTTAATCTTTGATATCGTTTTTCTTTACAGGGAGACCAGAATTCTCCAGGTATAGTACCTTTGGCAATTAAGGATGTCTTCACTATGATTCAAGATGTAAGTATACTTGAAAAATAAGACCACGCTACATATGTATCTTTTTGGTGCATGTTTTTGTGGATAGTATTCATGGGTACTACTCAAGCACACATCATTTAGATTAGAAAAAAAGTTTGAAGTTTCTGAAATTCGGTACGAAATATGTTGAAGTAAATTAATATTTTGTGGATATAAGTATGTTGTATGGATGTGGAAGCACTCTTTTTCATTTTATTTTTGTTAAAACAATTTCAGTCACATATAAGATAACTCATTTGTAGTTAACTGCAAATTACAAGGATTGCTAATTTTGTTATTTCTCCAGACACCAGGACGGGAGTTCTTACTTCGTGTATCATATCTTGAAATCTATAATGAGGTCAGTTGTCCCATTTCTCTAATTTTATAATTGTGGAAAGTTCATATTTAATTTTTTTGCAATGTGAGCCCCGTGAAGCAAATACCAATGAAGTATTGTAGAAGAGTGGCTTGGCTAAACCTGAATTCTACTTGGCATATAGAAATGATAATTTGTCGGCGCAGTTCTGCTTTAATAACAACCAAACCTGAAATTGAAAACCCATTATGAACCATTATGTGTCGGTTCGGGTTTATCTGAGCCCATAAACAGCCCACTTCACATAGTTGGTTAAGTTTAAATGCATCTATAAGCATGCAAGCATCTCATAGAGCCTGTGCCAAGTACATGGTATTATACTTATATAAATAATAATGGGTCGCTTATCCACTATATAAACTTTGGTCTTCATCCTGACATAATTGTATTGATTCAGTTTTCCTACTTATTGTTTAAATTTCAGGTGATAAATGACTTGCTTGATCCAACTGGGCAAAACTTGCGTGTCCGCGAAGATGCACAGGTCCTTATAATCACCCACTGCTAGTTCTGATCTTTGATTCAATTAATTTACATGTTCCTTCAATTTTCTTTATATACATATATTTCTTCTCAGCCTTCCCTCACATTTATTGTATTGGGCAATTATGTTTATACACCGATTTTGAAGCACGAAACTTTATTCTTTAAAGGGTATCCATGCCACTACAATATAGAAGATAGTATTTACTGTTTTGCAAGGTTAACATCACATCGTGGATTATGAGTCCATATATATGAATAAAGTAAGTTTTCGTGTTAATGATTAGTATTCAATAAGAGGAAGAAAAGGAGAACTGATATAACCTAGAGGACTCTATGCAATCAAATTCTATTCAGTATGTTATATGTATATCCGCACACAAATCATAAAGACTCCGCAATTTCTTTTTGTAAACCAAAATCTGCAGTTAACAAGTCATGCAATCAGCTTGTACTGTAATCTTTTCACACATGATTCCCTTTTTATGGTTGTATGGTTTGAGAGGTGGTATGGGTTGGAATCAGGAATCGAATTAGTATGGTTTGGGGTTGAGGTATCATTTTTGATATCATGTGTTTGGTGGAGTGGTGGAATGAATATGTTTGTTTAGAAAGATTTTTAAATAATTAATTTTAAATAGTATTTTAATTAAGATGTTTATATATCTTTGAGCTGTTGATTTACTTTTGTATAAAAATTATATGTAATTGTATAAATAAAGATGAAATAAAAAGATTAAACTTTGATTCCTCATACCCATGCATGAAACCCACCTCTCCACTTGGGTATTGAAAACTCATAACTTGTGGGTTTCAGTTATGGGTTTCAAAATACTTTTTTATCAACCAAACATCAGGTATGGGTATGAAGAAAACCCATACTTGATACCTGAAAAGCTCGAACCAAACGACCTATATTATGACCAACATTCTCCATTTGCAGAAGTTTTGCTATTTAACTTGAATTTATGACTTCACGTTTACTATGGTCGTTAATATGGTGTTAGTGTGATATGTCAATAGGGTACTTATGTTGAGGGTATAAAGGAAGAAGTTGTATTGTCGCCTGGGCATGCACTTTCTTTTCTTGCTGCTGGAGAAGGTAACAAAAGAGTTTGCCTATATACATATATGATACATATATTTCAGAAAGAAGTGTTTTTGTACTTTATCTTTGTCTAGATACACTAATTCAACCCGATTTGATTCAATGGCAGAGCACCGACATGTTGGCTCAAACAATTTTAATCTATTTAGTAGCCGCAGTCACACGATATTTACTCTGGTATGCAGTTCTCATTCTGATTTTATATACTTATAATTACATTGTAAATTTGTACTAATATATACTGTGTTCTTACATGTGCGGACTTTAAAAATATCTTTACAGTTAGGTTTTTACATTTATATGAATTTTTTGGGTGATTATGTTATATTACCTTGAGAATAATTACACGTGCTTTTTCATTCTAAACTTAATGGATTAGTATATCGATAAGAATGAAGAACCTGCATGTAGACCACAACTTTTTTAGGACTTTCGAAATTCTTGAAGTTAAGATTTATCACAAGATAGTTGCTTTGGATTATACCTCTTATCTTTCCTTGCAAAAAATGTATTCTAAACCTCGGTAAGTGTTACAGCTCTTCTGTTGATTGTGTAACATTTACGCCTACCTAGAAATCTGTATTTCTAATTTATTGGGGTGTATTGGATTAGGATTTTAAAGGATTTTTTTTTTCATTTATGAAATCCGAGGGTATTCGATTGGGATTGTTTGAAATCCGTTAAAATCTTGAGGTATTCAATTGGGATTTTAAATTATGCTACAAAATCTGGTGGCATTCAATTAGGATTTTAAATTATGCTTTAAAATCAAAATAACATATAATCCATTAAAATCCATAGATTAAAAACAATCCATTAAAATCCCAATCGAATACACCCCTCTAATTTCAGTTGTATACTTTTTTTTATTAGATGCAGATTATTTTTTAAATTTTATGCATACAAAATCATCTATAGTAAAACAAATTCTTTGTACCTTAATTCTTTATACAGACTCTAATTCTCAGCCTGTTCTGTAGATGATTGAGAGCAGCGCCCATGGTGATGAATATGATGGTGTGATATTTTCTCAACTTGTAAGTTTAAAGTCTTTATTCTCTTCCATTAGTAGAATAGATTATCTCAATTATCTTGTATGTTAACATCTTTCTCATCTATTTGTTTTAGAATTTGATAGATCTTGCTGGTTCGGAGAGCTCAAAAACAGAAACCACTGGACTCAGGAGAAAGGAGGGTTCCTACATAAACAAAAGTCTTTTGACTCTTGGAACTGTAAGCTTTAAAAGATTATAGTTGGTTGAATTTGTATGCGAACTCTTATTGTGAGCTTCTACATGTGTTTTAGACCTGGTGTTGAAATATTTGCAAATTATTCTGTCATGTCAGTTTGTATCATGCATTGAATGATTTTGCTACAGTGTAACATTGTCTCAGTTGTATATTTAACATCAAATTTAAATTCAAATTGAAGGTGATTGGGAAACTGAGTGAGGGAAAGGCATCTCATGTTCCATATCGTGATTCTAAGCTTACTCGCTTGCTTCAATCTTCACTTGGTGGGCATGGGCATGTTTCGGTATGTTTAAGAAGAATATACTATTAATTGCTAATAACACTTTAAAATAATATGCTTTTGATTATATATATATATATATATATATATATATTTGTAAATACTTATAGTTATGTTTTATATTCAGCAGAGTCTGTTAGTCGATATTTAAATTCAACTTCATTTCCTTTCCTTTTATGCCCTTCATATGAAGCAAAATCTGGACAGGGAAAATTGTATATGTGTCTCACGCGACCTTTATTTACAGCTTATATGCACTATTACTCCTGCATCAAGCAATTCGGAGGAAACTCATAATACATTAAAATTTGCGAGCAGGGCGAAGCGTGTGGAAATCAATGCCTCGCGGAATAAGGTTTGCAGCCGCACTGACATCTGTTATGTCAAATACCAATAAAGTACAATGGTTTCTCCCCGCTATTTCACTGAAACTTTTTTTTTTCTTTAGATAATTGATGAAAAATCTTTGATCAAGAAGTACCAAAAAGAGATATCTGTCCTTAAAGAAGAATTGGATCAATTTAGGAAGGGAATGCTTGGTGTTATCCATCCAGAGGAAATTATGACACTAAAACAAAAGGTTTCCTTTTTCGATTCTTTATTTCCTTTTTCTTTTTGGTTGGAATGACGCTAGTGGTTTTGGCATGGTATGTTGCTATGCAAATCAGCTGGTTCATATATATTAAAGTTTATTTCTCCAGCTACATTGTTAAATTTGCCTTTTCTTAAGGCTTGTTCCTGAGTTTTGCTTCTGATGCTATGTTCATCATTTGCTTTATAGTTGGAGGAAGGACAAGTGAATATGCAGTCAAGATTGGAAGAGGAGGAAGAAGCTAAGGCTGCTTTGATGAGCCGAATTCAAAGGCTAACAAAGCTTATACTTGTTTCTTCAAAAAATGCAATTCCTGATTTGGCTGATACATCCAGTGATCAGAGGAGTATATCTGTTGAGGACAATGTAAGCTGTGTTTTCTTTTGACGTTGACTTTTTTTTTTTGGGAATAGCTGTTGGCTGTTGCATTTTGTTATCAAGCTACTATAATAGTTGTACTTTATGAATAGTGATAGTGTCTCAGAACATATATTTCATCTTCAAATATAAGATGAAAAGAATCTTTTTTTTTTTTTTGCTAAATATGAAAAGAATCTTCTCACAGGATTGGAATTACAGAGAAAAGGCTAACAATTGCCTGTTGTTAAATAGTAAACATACATCATTTGGCTTTAGTGGTGTCCCTTCATTTTCTATATGTGTGTGTGTGTGTGTGTGTCTAGGGTCGCGCTCTATGGAGAACAGGGTTTAGTGAGGGAACGCTGAGAACACTATACTTCTGCTGCAGAACAATACAACATTTAAATAATAAAATATCTGCAAAACAGTTGTTTTGCACTTTTGAATCACATAGATGGAAAGCACCCACACCAAAAAGGTGGTTAAAATTTATAAGAGAATTAATAATATATTACCTATAACGTGTAATATCTTTACGAGCGTTCATAGCTCACAACAATAAATTCGCTAATTAAGCTAATCATAATAATATTATCTTAAACACCAAAACCACATTAGCATTTTTATTGACTAATATCCTGCAAAAGTCATCCCCACTCACTATCACTATTGTGAAGCTCTCTATATGATATTTAATATTGGGATTACATTCTTCCTTTATGCTAGAAGCTGGAACTGTTTTAGGTTTCTTATTACTCTTAATTGTTATTCTGTCCATAAATTGGACACTCTACCTGATGATTCTTCGCTCATAGTTGGTGAGAATGAGAACAATTCTCCATTCTTTCCCTTTGGGAACAACCCTGGTAAATTAAACACTGAAGTTTTTCAGGCAAGCGGAATAATGATCTGTCTCCCGTAGGCTAGAAAATGACCGTGTAAAGTAAAGTAGGTGAACTTATGATATTTCTCTATTCCAAATCTGTTTATTACCCAAACTGTTGTACTTGAGAATAAGGTATCCTATAGGAAGCTAGCCAGTCTTGTACTCATTGTTATAGAGTGTCTTATAGAATTTACATGACACTTTAATTTTGATTTGTATCCTATCGTACTTTTTAAAAGACTGAACAGGAAAGCCAATGTCGAATGTATCCTAGGAAATTTTCTCTTGGCGGTCAGTTAGTGAGTTAATTTGCACTCATCTGACCATTTTATTGCAGCTGCTCCCTGACCAAAATGTTTTTTTTTATCTTGTGCTTTAGTACTGAATTTTGACACTCTTCTTTGGGTGATGTAATTTCTGATTTATATCTGACACTCTTTGCATATTGTGATGTTAATAGGGTGGCATGACAATGTCAGATCAGATGGACCTACTTGTTGAGCAAGCTAAAATGCTTGCTGGCGAAATTGCATTCAGCACTAGTACCTTGAAGCGTTTGAAAGAGCAATGTGCAAATGATCCGGAGAACTCAATACCTCAAGTAAATTTTCTCTATATAGCTCAACTATAAATATATCTGTAGAGTAAGTTCTAACCTTATGGCGAGGATTAATTTGTGTTTGATATTGTTGATACACGAATGTAAGTATACAGCAAATACTTTCAGGATTAATGTATCAGCTATATTATCTTTTTGATGCCTATTTTCCTTTTAGTCCTTCCAATATCTGGATGTATTGCCAACAGTGTGCTGGTCTCTCTGGACTCTGGGAGCCTTTGCTTCATTTTTCATGTTAATACTGGACTTACTTTCTATTACTACTTCCCTTTCCAGATTCAAGAGTTAGAACGTGAAATTAAAGAAAAAACTAGGCAAATGAGAGTGTTTGAAAGACGGATGTTGGAGAGTGGTGAATCTTCAGGTACAAATGCATCGTTGGTTGATATGCAGCAGGTAAATTAAATTGCTAAGTCTTCGTTCTCAAATTTGGGATTCCTTAAATTTATCTGATTATACTTCTTTACATTAATATAATACCTTCTGTTTGAACAGACAGTGACTAGATTATTGGCCCAGTGCAATGAAAAGGGGTTTGAGCTTGAGGTAACTGACATATACTTATTTTCTCCATTTTTGTTTATTCTTATAAGCCCATTTCTTTATGGCATCTATGATCTTTATTCTGGGTTAACTTTCCTTGGACGTTTTTAACTTTTAAAACATAAACTGAATAATTAAGTGACTTTGTCTACTCAAACTGTTTTCTATTTATCAGATGCTTATAGTCTCTCTTGTCTTGGTATACAGATAAAGTCAGCAGACAATCGTATTCTCCAAGAACAGCTGGAGAACAAGGTAACTACCCAATTATCATTGAGAAATATTAAAACCCAGAACTTATTTGATCTGTAAAAACTGCTGAAAGATTGCTTGCTCTTTCAGAGCAGTAATCAATCAATCTTGACTTTCTACCCCTCTGTTCTGCAGCAGGCCCTTTATACTCTTGAAGCCGAATGATGCCATTAAATTTAGTTCAATGATATATTCAATAATGAATTAAATAATATTCTTTAATAATAGTTGATACAGCACTATTTTTGTGTGGAATGAGGGAGCATAATATGTATTCTGCATATAGTTTTTTATTTTTGCAATTCTTTCTGTAATGTCCAGTGTGCAGAGAACAAGGAACTGAAGGAAACAATAAGTCTATTGCAACAAAAGCTGTCTGCACGTGCTAATGACAAATCATTTCTATCTTTCGAGCAGCGTGGCTCTGAAGAATATGCTGATGATTTAAGGAAGAAAATCAAATTCAAGGTCAATTAATAGAGATATTCAAAGTTTGCTTATTTATTGTTTTTCCGCACCTTTTGTATTGTGTGTTTTGGCTACTGATGCTTTTCAAGGTGACTAGGGTTTGTTTTCTATGAATACTGCAAAAGAATAAGTTTTAATGCTGATGGATAAATTGACCTGTTCATATTTATCAGATCAATGATCTACTATAAATTGGAGACGAATGTAGTCTTGTAATATTGTTACGATGCTACCAATATTGCAGAACATAATGTCCTACGATTTATAAAAGTAACTGTTCAATCTTTTGATTACAATGTTTATGTTGTAAAACATAATCTGCAGGTTGTAGGATGTTTACAAATATTGTAGAACAAAAAAAATTAAGATTCAAATGACTAGATTATATTTTATGAATCTTGTACTCCAATACTCCAATTTCTTTTGTACTCCATAGAACTTGACTCGTATATATATATATATATATATATATATATATATATATATATATATATATATATATATATATATGTATATATATATATATATATATATATATATATGTATATGTATGTATGTATATGTATGTATGCATGCATGTATGTATGTATATATATGGGTCGCGCAGAGAGAACCAGTCCTTAAAATAGAACCATAGAACCACTAAGGTTCTGCTATATATATATGTGTGTGTGATGCCTAGAAATTGCTTAGCTCATCCTGGCTCTTATCTGATACCATAACTGATCAAGCAATCTTTAGTCACATAAATTTATCACCTATAAAAGATGTTGTGATTAACATTTTTATTTCTGAATATGGCGTATTTTTAGAGTCTGTAATAGTCTCTTAAGAATTTTCCTGTTCTTGTAATTAATGGATATTAATCTTTTTTGGGTGGAAAGTTTACCATCAATTCAGTACATTACATTTTTGCCTTTCAGTTTTTGTTTTCTATTTTTATCATAGTATATATGCATTTATTATAATGAAACAGTGATAATGTGGCAGATGTGGTAGTTTTGCCCATCAATTAATTTGAATTATTCTCTTTTCAGGAGATCGAGAATGAGAAATTGAAGGTAGAACATGTTCGGACATCAGAAGAAAACAGTGGACTACGTGTGCAGAACCAAAAGCTATCTGAAGAAGCTTCTTATGCCAAAGAACTGGCCTCTGCTGCTGCCGTTGAACTAAAGAATTTGGCTGGTGAAGTCACCAAGCTTTCATTACTGAATGCAAAACTGGAAAAGGAATTGTTGAGTGCTCGAGATTTGATAAGTTCCAGAGGCCCAGGTTTACAGGCGGGAAATGGTGGTAACCGCAAGTATAACGATGGCACAAAACCAGGTCGTCGTGGGCGGCTTTCTGGCCCAACAAATGAAATTTCAGGAATGTTTAATGATGACTTTGGCTCGTGGAATCTTGACCTAGATGATTTGAAAATGGAATTGCATGCCAGAAAACAAAGGGAGGCCTCCCTTGAAGCAGCTCTGGCTGAAAAGGAAGTTGTTGAAGATGAATATAGAAAAAAAGTTGAAGAGGCCAGAAAAAGGGAGACGTCCTTAGAAAACGATTTAGCGAACATGTGGGTCCTAGTAGCTCAGTTAAAGAAAGAAAGGGGGCCCATCCATGACTTGAATAATAATGAAAAGCACACAAATGGATTGGAACATGCTGGCCACAGATTTGATGATGGTGACAGTGACAACTTAGTCCTAAAAGGGAGTCAAGTTTTGAATAGCAATCGAGTTCAAGACATTCCGAAGGAAGAACCACTTGTAGCTCGTTTAAAAGTAAGATGCTTATCTTAGTTGATAATATCCATTTATGTTGCTCTTTCTTTTACCAATTTTAAAATCAAATATCTTTTGGGAAATTCGTCTTGTTACCTATATACGGCAATTCACATTCCAACTTGTTTTTGTTGCTAAATCATATTTAACCCTTTTAAAACTAATGATCTATAGATTAAAGATTCAATGATTATACATGTTTTTGTTAGGAAGTACTAGCATTTCCTTTTACCATGTCACAGATCTAAAGGACCTGGGATGTACAAAATCTTTTTTAGTCCTTGATAATTCTCTCAAAACAAGAATTGTTCGTCAACAGTATAACTTATACCAAGTATTCTTTGGTTATAAAATCAGTCATTTTTTTGAGTGGATTTAAAATAATATTTTTGAAGGAGATTTTGTGACTGTCTATGCATTTTACTATGTATTTTGCTTAGGCTCGAATGCAAGAGATGAAGGAAAAAGAGCTCATGCACCTACCTAATGGAGATGCAAATTCTCATGTGTGCAAAGTATGTTTTGAATCGACAACAGCAGCTATGCTTCTTCCTTGCCGCCATTTTTGTTGTAAGCTCTACCTTCATCCCTTTGATTTAATAACCTCTGTGAATTGGTGCATCAATTTCTTGGTATTGACTATTGCTAGCATTGACCAGTGTGTAAAACATGTTCCCTCGCATGTTCCGAGTGTCCACTTTGTCGCACAAAGATTTCAGATAGGATTTTTGCTTTTACTTCATGATAGTGTACTAAACAAACTCATATGAAGGTACGCACCACGCACGTTTAGTTTTTGTTTCTCTTTTACAGATCATGATGATGTTTTTGCAGAATTTTAGTATATATAATAATCTCGTCACTTGAATCAGACCAAAGATAACATCTTCCTTATCACTCAATATTCAATAACATTACCTTGCAGGACTTTTTTCGTTTCTCAACTGCTTGTTGTATCTTCGCGTTGGAGTGGGTGCTATTCTTTTATTGTTGAACCTGTATCTTACCATTTAATGGTAAACAGAGACCTGTCTTTATTTCCTCTCAATGGACTGTAAATAGTTGGAAAGGAACGGAAGTTGAAACAAGCTACCTTGTTTATAAAAGCCATTGAGCAGCTTGTGGAAGAATTAGAATTATTGAAAAGGAGAAAAAAGAGAAATAAACTATAAGAAATGTGAAGTAACTATAGTTTCCCAATTTTGATTGCTGTACAGGATTTTGTTGTTGAACAATGTAATTAAAGGATGCATATCTCTGTTCCATGTTTACAAATTTTGCAGTAACAAATTAGTGGAACACAGACGTAATGGTTTCTGATAATTTTATTTGATAAAATTGGAAGGTAAATTTAAGGGACCATGTCATATTGTCATCTAATATTATCATCGAAAATTCAAGAGAAAAAGTAATTTTCAGGTATAAATTTAAAGTCCACGGCTATTCACAAAATTATCAATATGCTTATAGTGATTTTTCTTATAATTTCAGTCCACGTCTTACAGCCCCCATCAGCCCAGCAATGAGCAATCTCGTAGTCTAAAAAATTGATCAATATCTGGAAAAGAGCTTTGTTTTTTTAACCCGCGGAAGGAATGTGCTTCTGATATAAAAATCACATTTCGTTTAATTAGACAAACACGTAAATTTTCGTTTTCCACTGATTTTTATTCACCCGACTTATTTTTGATTAAAGTGACTCGTACTTATCGCGTCATTATGAGAACACCCAGATCATTTTTACCCGACGATATTAAAAATATACCGACCTCTTAATTACAATGGGTAGTCATAATTTTGTCCGACGACTTTAGAATTATATTAACATCTTAATTACAGTAATTACAATGGGTGATCATATATCACTGAAGCCATGATTCGTGAATTATCTTACAAAGCGTTACAAACGTCAAGACGAAGCAACATTAGCTCTTACATTCGGTTAAAAAGGCCGTGCATCTGTTTCCGACTCCTCCTATGGTTCTTTCCGCCCATAGTCAACTATATACAAGACCTTCACGTCTCAGATGATTCTCACAACTCTTAAAAAAACCAAATGCCCAAGCACATGCAAAGTACATACAAAGTCAAACGAGAATAAACTTGTAAGAATCTACCAAAAACGTTTTGATTTCTTGGTAGATGCAGACTTATCAATAACTGCCGAACCGTCTCTACTCCACTTTTTACCACCTTTCTTCGAATTCTTCTCATTTTCAGATTTAACCTTCACTGGGCCGAGGTTGAACTCTTGGGTCTCATAAAAATGGGCTTGATCAGATAGTGGTGGAGCTTGAGGCACCACATCTTGTGACGATATTGGCCCCAGAAGCCCTTGAAGGCTATCATCAATGTATGGTGACATATAATTATTAGTCCCCTGCAATTATAAAACAAAAACATATTTTTATTTTTAAGTAATTATAACTTATCAAATAAAACAAGCATTTGTCTAATTTGTGATCATCCGGCAAACCTTATCACAAAAACCATATTGAGAAGATAAAGGGTCGAGAAACTCGTCGATGTGCCAGCCGGGTAATGTTTCCATCAGATACTCAGAAATGCTGCTGGTTGAACCCGATGTTATTCCATAGTCTTGGCTCTGGAAATGGTTTTGCATGTGATAATTATCATCATAAATGGGAGTCGTGTTGATTTCGGTTATGGATTCGCTTGTGGCGGCATTGATATTGTTGTAGCTGGAGCCGTTAGAGGAAGTTGAGGTCTGGCATGTGAATGAAGGTTCCAGAGGTGAAAGCTTGACTCCGGAGAGAAGAAATCTGTTGTGTCTTTCTGTATGTTCATTTGCTTTGTGAATTGTGTCGTCACATTCTCTGCATAGGATTGCTCTATCTTCTCGGCAAAATACCATGGCACGCCTCTCCTGCACAAAAATAAAGATTATTCGTACCGAACTCCTGTAGTCTGAACTCTGATGACATGTTAAATGATCATGACTTATTTGTCAGGATTGTATAATATTCTAACATCTAAAACCACTGGAGTCTACCGTGAGTCTGAACTCTGATACCATGCTACGTTACTTAGCATGATCGTATAGTATTCTAACATTTTGAACCGTAACTAAAAATATATGTTTAAGGTGTATATATACCTGACAGATGTCGCAAACAGGAATATCTTGGGGAGAAGGATGAATGAGCGAGAAGCGGGGATGTTTTCCGGCGAGCTTGTTGGCATGGTGAACTTGGCGGTCACAGGGCCCACATAAAGCGGCTTCATCGGCACAACAGAAGACAGAAGCCTCTTGTTTCTCACATACATCACACTGAATCTTCATTCTATAAAATATCTCTCTGGATTAGCACTCCTTTCTTTTCAACTCTCTCCCTTTAATTAGTTACCAACTACTTCAACTGTGTAACTTCTCGTTCAAGTAGTGCTATATATATATACACAGAAACACACACGCTTCGTGAGTTAGCTTTGTCTGTGAGCTAAATATTTATATTGATATATGTAAAATTATAAATATATAGGAGTAGTTGGTAGGAGTGAATTGGCAAAGAGACGAAATAATATGGGCATATAGGTGGGAAATCACAGCTAAGATATGAAAGGGTATTTAAGATCTCGTGTACACTACTTTATATCTTATCTTATTCTTCTATGAATAAATCACAAAAAATTATAAATAAAATTATTCTTATAAATAACAAATATTAAGTATTTATTAAATATTTATATTATAAAAAATATGGATCGCGCTCTCTGAAATATGGGGCTATTTGGCAACACTTCTTTTTAAGTGCTTATCGACTTCTTTTAAACCTAAACAAGTGTTTTTTTTGGATTTTTTAAGTCATAATAAACTGCGGTAATGCCAACTTCTTTTTGATTTTTTTAGTGATTTACATTTTATTATTGACTTTTTAAAATTTTAATATGTCGGAAAGGTTATTTATTACTAATAAAGTTTCTTGTATATTAATAATCTGAATTTTTTAATTTATAAATTTACATTAGCAAACACTCAATTGACTTATATGTAAAGTTATCCAAACACTTTTAGTAACTTATAAATTAAGTTCATTTATCACATATAGGGGCGGGTGAGTTTAAAATAAGTGCTTATTGCTTAAAATAAAAAAGTGGAGTAAAAGTCAGAAGCAAGTTAAGGCGTATAAGTGATTAAAGTGTTTGGGAAATAAGCAGAAACCTGAAACAAAAGCTAGCATTCCTAACTTTTTATATAAGTGCTTCTTTACTTTTTACACAAACAGTACAAATAAGTGCTTCTAACCCGGCTTTCAAGCCGGAAACAAACACCCCATAATCTTCTTATTTATTTTAAGCAATAACTCACTATTTCTTTTAGACTAAGCCAGACAGCGACCATGTTTTAGCATGAGAACACTGATAATAAATAATATTATTCTGCTTATAAAATTAAAAAAAAGTTAAAATAACTGTGAAACAAACCGTCTGCACTTTTTGATAAATAAAGAACACCTATTTTTATTAATTTCATCACTAAATTATTATCATTTAAATCATTATCTAAGAAATATTATATAAACATATATATTTTTTTTCTAAATAAGACTTATTTTCATCTAAAACGGGAGGCCAAACATACCCATAATAATATATATACCCAGAAAAGAATGCTCTGGAAACAATTCATGACTTTCTCTTTCTATCTTTGAATGTAATGACAAGGAAAGTGGGGGCATCAACAACTTGCCTTGACCTTGCAACTTGCCTCTTAATTTCTTTTTCTTGTCGAGTACTCTGCTATTTAATTACACCTCTACTTGTGGCTTTCAACTCAGGGCATAGCTGCATGGCATCATGTACACAACCCTTTAATCTTCTTCTCTACATCTACACTTTTTTACTCTCAAAATCTACAAACGCGACCCTAAATATTAGGGTATCTTTTAATAGTGGACACAAGCCTTAACTTTTTGTGATTAGTCAGATATTTTTTATTTTTTGCACTGCATTGTTGTCATTAATGATATTTTATTTGAATATCCCTTACCCATCTTAAAAATAATGATGTTGAATATGCGAGAGTCTCGGACATCAGGATATATCACTGCAGTAAGAATGCACCTTTCTGGTAATTAGTTTGAGGGAAATAGAGACGAGAGCTTGAAGCTAAGTAAAGATCAAAGAATGGTGGACACAGAAAGTAAAATACAGATATGGACAGATGAGTGTGTCAGTTTATGGGCGACCAGAGCTTGTTGCTTTCACGCCAAGTGCACTGTCCTGCCCTATAATTTTATTTGGAGCTATATGATACATTGAAGTTGATCCCTAGTAGAATTTTCGATAGGTATGGATCGAGTTTAATATTTCGATCCTCGATCTGAAGTCTGAGATTGATTTGCATTTATTTCGATTTCTTATAAAATTCTCTGACAAACGCAACACACTCCTCCCCCTCTACATGTTATTTACTTCTCTAACATGGTTATAGTTTCATAATTAATTATTTTTTAACTATTTTATAAATAAAAGATTAAATATTATATTTTGGTTAAGAAGAAAGAAAATATTTAAAATAATTATTTATAAGAGTTTTTTTTAATATATATGTCTGTGTTCATAAAATTGTGATATAAATTATTATTAGGTGCGATATATTTTCTCCTGCGTAATGATAAAAATGTCATCAACTTTTTATTACTGTTGAAAATGGAATAATACATGATTTGGAACCTTTTGAACTCACACAGCAGAATTAGCTTTATTTATTATGCTATACAACTTTTTACTTTCAAAATTATAATTTGTTTATATAGAACACTTGTGTGTATAGGGTCATGTTCAGAGAAAGACAACCTTAGAAAAGATAATTTTGAGAGGGAGATTAAGTAAAGGATAGAAAGATTAATGAGCATTTAAAATAGTTGTAGTCTTGAATCCGGTATCATATTGTAAAAAAATTGATAATAAATTAGTTTTCAATTGAAGTTATTTACCTAAAAATTCTATTTGACTTCCAAATGGACTAAACTTTTATAATGTAACGATTTTCCCACCAACAAAATTAAATTTTTTTAATAAAATTATTTATTTTCTTTTTTGAAACTCGAACAATTTAATTTACGAAACACATATAAAAAATTCTTATTTCTAGTATTAGTTAGGGTTCTGCAGCAGAACGAAAAAAATAATGTCTCATTTATGTATTATATTTTGAAATTACTTGTGAACACACACAACGATATGTAAAAAAACATGTATTTAAATTTAAACCCTGAAAATTTATGAAAAATATAGGGTTTTTCAGCAAAACCTTAGTGGTTATATGGTTATATTTTAAGCATTGGTTCTATCTTGAGCGCAACCTTGTGTGTATATTCAATTTGTTATTTATGTTTAAATATTTTAAGAAAAATGATAAAAATTAGGCAAATGATTGAGTAATTTTAGAATTTAATATATTGTCAAAACTATAATTAATATATTGTATATTTGTTATAGTTTTGACAAAATATTTAAAATTATTTTTTCGTCTTTTTTTACCGTCATTTTGATTTTTCACGTAATTTAATGTGATTCGAAAGATACTTACACTTATATTTATGAAGTTTTTTTTTTCTAAATAAAATTTTATAATTTCTGTGTTTATTAAAAATAAAATTATAGAATTATATCGTACAAACTAAACTACATGCAAAATGTTAAGATGATTCGAAAGATACCAGGCTTTTATAATTCTTGTATTAATTAGAAGTTGAGATTAATAATATTCTACTTATTTGTTTAAAATATGCAATCTAATCATCTTAAAATTTTAAAAGGCAAATATATAGGAAAGGTCCGAAAGGAGATATACAAGAAGCAAGGAGGGTAAGATAAGCCCCAAAGGCGCAATGCAAGCTAAAGCTGCACATCGAACAAAGCACGTTGCTATGTCATGGGAAAACAAGAAAGTTGAAAAAAAATAAATGGCACCACTTGTTAGGAGAGGGTGGGTGGGCTTATGAAGCACTAGATGACAAAGAGCACTTTTTGGCAATCTAATATAAAAATGGCACTTTTGACAATGTAATAGATACGGGTGATCTCTTGGTACAGAAAGAAAGGTAGTTGGTAGTTTAATAATACACAAGTTGTCGGGATTGATATGAAAAGATAAGAAAGGAATATATGAATTTTAGTACTCGATTTCATTTTATACAAAGTTAAGTTCCAATGCTAGGCTAGCTGCATCTCACATGGGTATGGCTTCAATGTGGGATCAAAAGTGCAGCTCATGGGTCATCGCCATGTACTAGAAAGTAGAGATATGAGTTTGCATTCCATCTATGTCTTCCCATTTGAATGGAGAAGAGGCTATAATCTTCAAAAATTTAATTGTATATAAAATATTTTTTTGACAAGATTTAAGAGTATAAGTGTCTTTCCATGGGTGCAGTGCAGAGGAGTGCTTAAACTAAATTAGTTATAATGACTGCACTTAAACAACACTGATGTCCATTATAATGATTTGTAATAAGAAAAATGAGTTATATTTCTTTTATATATATATATATATATATATATATATATAGGAGGAAGATCCTAAGAAAACTCAGCTTATCAAGAAAACCGAGAAACCCACTTAATCACCGTTGATTTTATAATCATAATATAAATTATGATTTATCAAAAAATCAATTAAATCTACTTCATAAGGGATATTATAGTAATCTTCTACATATATTTAATGCATTCAATTAGTACATATATTTAATGCATTCAATCAGTATATTTAATAAGATATGTAATTAATTGATTTCCTTTTCTATAGTATCCATATCTTAATCAATCAATCAGTATTAAATTTGAATTTGAAATTTCAAAAAATTCACCTTGCTAAAAAAATGAACGAATATCTTAGACAATCTTGTTTATATATTTTGCCTTATCTTGTGTATGATAACGAATCTCTTACCATTGTTATAACGGATCATCTAATAATTTTGTTTATTACGATCTTTTAAGTGTTTTAACTGATAAATTTAATATTTTCCTAAGATTCCCGTAAGTGCTCTATTAATTTAAAATAAATTTTTTCTAGGATTCCTTCAAGTGTTTTACTCATTTAAATATATTTAAGATTTTATGAGATTTTTTTTAAGTGTTTTACAAATTTAAATTGAATATTTAAAACAAGTTTTTTCTAAGATTCTTCCAAGTGTTTTACTCATTTAAATCTATTTAAGATTTTACTAAGATTCTTTTAAGTGTTTTACTAATTTAAATTGAATATTTTTTAGATTTTTATAAGTGTTTTACTAATTTAAAATATTTAAGATTTTCCAAGATTCTCTTAAGTGTTTTACTGATTTAAAATTATTTAAGATTTTCTAGGTTTCTCTTAAGTGCTCTAATAATTTAAAATAAATTTTTTCCTAAGATTTTGGTAGATTCTTTTAAGTGCTTTACTAATTTAAATTGAATTTTGTTTAAGATTCTCTTAGGTGTTTTACAAATTCAAAAATATTTAAAATTTTCCAAAATTCTCTTAAGTGTTTTGCTAATTTAAAATTATTTAAAATTTTCTAAGATTCTCTTAAGTGTTCTATTAATTTAAAATAATTTTTTTCCTAAGTTTCTTTCAAGGGTTTTATTCATTTAAATATATTTAAGATTTTATGAAATTCTTTTAACTGTTTCACTAACTTAAATTGAATATGTTTTTAGGATTCTCTTAAGATTTTCTGTGATTCTTTATGTATATGACTAATGTGAGATTCTATAAAATATTTTATATCCATAACACACGAGACTTATTATAATTATATAAATTTGTAAATGATTAATGTGATAAAAAGATTTATGTATACTATTTGGACGAATCTTTCTTTCAAAATATATAATTTTAATGCTAAAAGAATCCATCATAAATATTTTAAATATTTTTGACATAAGTTATTCAGTGTTTAAGCTCTTAATTTTTATTTATATATTCTAAAATCACTTTTAAAAATGCCTTAGAGAATCTTAGATTATTAAATTTAGCAAAAATAAATCATTAAAAAATTACATCTGATATAATTTACAATTTTTTTTATAATCTTATATAACATTTATCAAAACCTTGTATTTTTGATAAAATATTTTTTAAAACATTTTTAAGGAACTGTAATAGGAATCCAAAGGTGACACAAAGAATAGTTTCACATGTGATTGAAAGAGTTGATGTAAAGATTACAATAAAGGATAATTTCAAGAATCTTGAATCTCCATGATTAATATTATTCATTTTTTCTGTCATACTCTTTGAATTTTATTACCTTTAATGAAAGATTTTATTACGTTTTATTGAAGATTCTTTGAAATACTTAATTACAAATTTGATTTGAGAAATCTATAAATATGATAAAATTTTGAAATTCTTTAAAAAATTCACCCTAAACATTTTAACATCATTAGTGAATTGGTTAATAGTATCTTAATATTATTCTCGAACTCTTATCAATATATTTTTCTACAAAACCTTGACGTTTTATACTACATTTCACCGTAAACATTCTAACATCCTTGGTGAATTGATTAATAGAATCTTAATAAAAATATAATACATCATGTTTTTTTATTAAATAGTAAAACATTAATTAAAATATTAAATAGAAAATATTTATTATCCTACCAAATGTTCGTAAAATCTAATAAATTTTTTTGACGAAGAATACTATTAAAATATTCTTATTAAACATTCTTATTAACATCTTACAAAATATGCACATTAATTAATTAACATAAATAATAATATATGCAATTTATTAATTTCCTTTTCTATATTCATTCATATCTCAATCAATCAGACAGAGCATTTAGTGTATATTAAATTTGAATTTTAAATTTTAAATTTCAAAAGATTCACATGTATTTTTCAAAAGAAAATACATGACTGGATTCTTTTAAATGTTTTTGTCCATTTTTTTAAAAATATTCTTGTTGTTAAAAATAAGTTGAGTTTTATCTTTGTCTTTTTTTGAATTTTATCAGGGTTTTGTCTACATATGTCTTCGCAATTTTTTAATATGATTGCTTAAATGATTTATTTCAAAAATAAGAGATCTTTCTCTATATTTATTGGATTCTATTAAGTATTTTACGATTAAAATTTTATTTCATCATTTTTTTTTGAAAGTATTTTTTAAAATCTTTATGTGTATTCCTTCTATTTATTAAATTTGTGTTACATTATCAAATGTATCTTTTTTAATATAACATTTAACAGAATTTTTCGTTGAATCGTATTTAAAAAATACATTGCGTAGTTAGTAGAATTTCAATATATCTATTGTGTGTTCATCCTAGTATTCTATTTCGAATTTTTGTTTCAATATCAAGTGTATTTTTTTAATATACTTAAGAGATTACACAAAATTTCAACATTCAGCAGTCACAAAAATGTATAACAACAAGATTCCAATAGGTGTTCATATAAATATCAAGATTCTAATAAAAAATTGACATTCTATGTGAAGCTCGAGAATAGCATTGGCATGAGAAAAAATGTTTGTACTGAGAAAATTAGTTTAAGTGCATTTCATTACATAAGTTATAAGTTCATCAAGCTCGCATCCTCGCTCAACTTACTCCCATACATGACCCTTTTGCAATAACATGTGGTCATGGGGAAACATAGTTATTATGTTAATAAAGCTGAGATAATAATCCAAAGCAAGAAAAGTAAAGAGGCGAAAATGACATGATTCCAATTGTGATCTTTGAGTGACCTTAATGCCTCCTCTGTAACAACCATCTCGCGACATGAGGTTATCTTGGTTTGCTGCAAGAAAATTATAATCACCCTTCCATCTCAATATCAAGCCACAAACCCATCATCCCTTCCTACCTGATATCATTAGGTTAGCCACTCTAGTAGTCTCTTAGTTGGCATGAGGATAACACAAGAGGTTAGTATCATCTCTGAGCCAAAAATCTTTTAGAACACTGATAGCAATCTCTGAGGCAACGTTTTTTCTAACACCCATTGTATGGTAGATTTTGTTTCCAGAATACATCTCCATGTAAATCTCAAGTTGCGACCCAATAAAGCATTCCAAAAAAGAACCACCAGTAATATTAAAATCATGAATCAAGATATAAAATGATCTATGAGTATATTCATATAACATTGATAAATAATTAAAGCATAAAAAAACCATTAGATATTATGATGATCAAAACGCCACATCTTCAAAGAAATGATACATAAACAAAAACAAACCTCTTTAGAATAAAAGACTCAGGAACGTAAACGACAAAGAAGCATGTCCGACCATCACTAGAATTTCAAAGCTCGGTATAAGGAACACAACTCAGAATCTTGTCTATAATCAATCGATTTTTTGATCTCAGATTGTTGATTGCATCTATTGAGATGTAAATAATTCATTGTATCATATACATATAACAGCTTTAGTTGATTACCTTATTTAAAAGATTTGATTGCTCTTGTCTGATCTTAAAATTATGTCAAGAAAAAGATTTTGTCCAAGATTACCCTTGTTGACGTTAGATTTGGATATCATTTGATTGAAATTAAAAAAGATAATATGTATATATTATTTTAATAATCAACGGCATCTAAGAGGGTTCCTTGGTTTTCTTGATAGTAGAGTTTTCTCTGGAACCTCACTCTATATATATATATATATATATATATATATATATATATATATATATATATATATATATATATATTATAGCAATTAGCAAACAAAACAGTTGTTACAAGTAATGAAAATGGGTACTCCATCGGTCTCTTTTTTTTTCTCGTTTTATATGTTAGGACTGTCAATCTTCGATCGTCGAAGTTGTCAATCTGTTTCTCTTCACCATGTGAATAAGCGAATATGTGCTTTAGCATCGCTCGGTACATTGTGAAGAACCTGGTTGTTCAAGTTATTTAAAAACTAGAACTTGTAACAATGGTATTCTTGTATTATATTTAGCCCACCAGGAAATGGAGTTTTCTGTCAACCTCCCTTCGATGATATGGGTTTGGTTAAAGTATCCACTTCCTGTTGAGAAAGCTCCGAATTCAGAAAAAACATTTTACAAGTCAGTGGGGTTTGTGAACAACCTTCTAAAGCATTCATTTCTATTAGGTGATACTTCTTGGTCCTGCGAAGATATTCGCATAATATCATTATTTCACCCTCGAAGCCAAGCTTCGCACTAGCATTTTTGTACCAGGGAATGGCTAGACAAATAGACAATGTAACGTTGTGTTGCTCTTATTCCACCTAATCACCAATATATTTCGAATAATTTAAAATTTTTCTAAATTTCTAGTAAGAAAATCATTTCCTTCATATGCATAAACAACCTTTTTTACGTCCTCAATCATTATATCCCACATGTCATATATAAGATGTAAAATAATATTGTGTTTCTCATCTTCTCTTAAGCATTTTCATAATGAGTTCGTTAATAACCAAAATGTAGTTCAACCGATCCACCAAAAGTCATCCACAATGCATCTTTTTACTCCTCTCACTTTGTTGTCAATAATATTATTTCTTTCTTCTCTATATATTTACTGCCACTTATCATCCATGATCATTTTTTCTAGTGTAGTGCGTATCTTTCTAAGTCGACCAACCATAATAAAGTGTGAGGCAAAATGTGGTTCAGCAATGTTAAATCAATGGATATTGAATATATTTAATGTCAAGTTGTGATTAACGACAAAACTCCAAATATCTCAAATATCGTTAAGAATACCTAATATCCACTTACATATTGACAGTGGTTTGATCTCTCCAGTGGCTCGCATTTATTTTTTAATCCAAATTGATAATGTAAATTACACAAGGAGCCCAGAAGATGTGCGGATATTTACTTTCAATAATCTCTCCAACAGCCTTATAATTAACAGCATTTTGTTAGTAACAATCTGAACCACATTCTGCACCCCAGTTCCTTCCATTGCCTCTTTTGCCCTTCTTGCACTTTTTTGTTCTTTTTTCTCTTGATTTTTTGATTTCTTTGTTTATCTACAAATTTCTGAAAATGCAACAAATAAATAACAAAAATGCGAGAACAAGCAATAATAAAAAATTTAAAATATGTAAAAATATGCAACTATCAGCATCGAAGAAAATCGATGCAACAAATTTTGATTTTCTCAGATACTATTTATGTCTATTGATTTAAAAAAATATAGTACCTGCTGAAGTAGCAATCATGATATTGATTAGAGGTTTTTTCTGAAGGTCAATCCAACCATTCGAGCAAATAAAAACACATTTTTTTCTCCACCTGTCTTTAATAGATTTTAATAATTGAGAGATGTGATTTTTTTTCTTGTGTCAATTAATAATGTGGTGCATAATCTTTCATATCTGGAAAAGACATATCGAGGGACATTATTATTAAAAAGCATCATAAAACTTTTCTAAAATTCAAATTAAATGATAAAGCACTTGCATAAAATACTCGAGCAAAGGCCTTCTACAATGCATCCCTTTCAACAACATTAAAATCTTCAACAATGGGATTACCTTTGCGTTTTTTTGGTATGCCAAATTTTATACTTGAGTAAGAGATACATCTGCATTTTTTGCTTCATTTGTAGTATCTTTTGTTGTCTTCTAATTTCTGCAGTTTCATCTTCTCGTTTGATTGAAGCATGCATCTCTGGTGTTATGTTAGGATAAGTTTTAACTCCATAATTTGAGAGTTTCAATACATGAGCTTTAACCTTTGAATAGCTTCCAACAATTTTTCTTTAACAATAATTGCAAGTGAGGTGCTTTTTGAAGTATAGGGACATGGTTCTACCAAGGTCTTTCATCAAAATTTGAAGATTTTTGATTTTCTAGTCTTTGTGAGTTATTTTATGAAGCCACGAGACTGAGAAATATTTTTGTGCAAATATGAGATGTTGTGTGTTTGTATATACGACTGATTCTTGAAGAAGAGCAGAAGTGACGTTTCAGTTCTTGATACAACTTTAAAAAGTGCAGCTATTATATTTTTTTGATAAATAAAAATTACATATATTGTTATTAATCTTTGAGAATTTTTTTTCATTTATCGTTTCACTTGACTAAGTAGATGTATTTTAAAAAAATAATGGATGTATAAACTAATTAGGACTAGTTTTTGAAGTATCAAAATGACCTTGAATGTTGTCGTTATATATGTGATAGGTTCAGCAGATTTAAGATTCACTCAGTTGTGTTAATTGCGTCCAAATAAACTAATTAATGAGAAGGTTCGGTCAGATAAATCTTTTTCTGTGTCGTTTACTGTGACTTAAAGTTGTTTATAATTTTAAACTGGAAAATAATTATTTGTATGATAAGCTAAAAACTGATTGAAAATCAAAAATAAATCAAAACCAACTTAAAATCAAGGGTGGGAAATTTTTAAATTTGTTTATTAAGGTTATTCAAAAATCATAACTACTTATAAATTATTTTTATTTTTATTATTACGTTTTTAATGACTCACAAATTATTAATAAGTCAAAAATCTTCAAATATATATTTCAAACTACCAATTTATATATTAAAATTAGCCTCCAGTCCCACGGAGTCACGGACTCTAACTATGCCCAAGATGGAGTGTGTCATTCTTAATCCAACAAGTGCTTATATGCGAGTTTTTAAAGATAGTTAAATGGTGATAGGTCTCAAACACTTAAATATTGACGTATCACGTATTCATGATGTCACATATTCAGGGTTCCACTCCTCTGAAGAATTTGGGTTGTGAAATTTTTAGACAATAGGTTGAAGCTCGGGATCCGGCATGCTTGATCGCGTAACAAAATATTTGGCCATAGTTAAATATAACGAATACAAATTAAATTAATCTTAAAATCTAAAAGCTACTGAGTACCCTCTCAATTTTTGCTATGAGCACTCCATAATTGCTAACCGCACTCCATTTCATTTTTTTATTATTTTTTTTAATTTCTGGGGGACCCACTGCCGACGTGGCAGCAGCCCCATCATTGGCGTGGTGGGGCTGCCGACGCGGCAAGTGCCACGCCAACACTTGTTGACGTGGCAGATGACGTGACATTAATCTAGGCGGGCCCCGGTGCTTACGTGGCAGCTGACGTGACGGTTTGGGTGGAGCCCAATGCTGACGTGGCGTTTGGGTGGGGTCCCATTACCAACGTGACATTTGGATAGAAAATATAAGTTTTGAAAAAATGACAAATTAAGAGTGTATATTGTTAGGTTTAGAAAGTATAAAGAAATATTTGATAATAAACTAGTTTTTAAATTTTTTAGACTAAGAGTGATTTGTGTATGAGCATCTCCCTGTGTTTACATTCCTCTGCATATTCGAACAATAAATTTCTCGCACAACAAATCATATATTCAATAAATTCCTAACAAATATCAAAAACTTAATTCATATGTGTGCGTAAAATTAGCGTTTCGTCTTATTTCAAGGAGGTACACACAAGCAGGGTCAATTTCATACAAAATTCGAATTGATTTACAGTGTAACAATACATATATCTCTCTTATTATCTCTTATAATCTATATCGAATAATATATTCCAGTACTCTATATGATCAAAAATATGAGTATAATATTGCGCGAGGAGAATGTGTTATTCGAATCATCAATACCCGTGGAATAAAAAATTTCTAAAAAGAAATGTACTAAATACGGAAAAGGAAACATAAATTATCAAAAAAGAATATTAATCGAAACGGGTGTGAAAAAGCACATAAGAGCATCTCCAACCATCTAAAACCCTTGGCTAAAAGATGAGCTGACATACCTAAAATAAAAAAATTTAGCCAACAGCTCCAAAAACTCAACTCCAACCATCCTCACCTGTTGTCTATAAATTTAGCCAACCTCCTATGGATGGCTAAATTTGTCGAACCTCTACAGGTCTGTAAGAAAATATGTAGGAAGATTGTACATCATTTATTACCATATTAAACTGATATATTCTATTTTAACAATTTATAATATTAATAACATACTATTTTTAAATTATAGCCAACTAATATAGCCAGTACCATTGAAGCAAAATTTCTTACAGGTTCAGCAAATTTTACATAATGTCTTACAGGTCCAATTTAGCCAACGATTATAGCCAACGCCGTTGGAGATGCTCTCAGAGTCTGCTACTAAACAAAATTGGAAAATTTCTACAAAACCAATAATAGAAATCTGTGCCGGAAAAGAAATGCGAAGATTTGGTTTTAAAGTACAATTTACCTTAACGTTATAAAATATTTTACCAAAAGAATATAGTTAGACGTTTTGCACAAAACTATAGTATCAAAAATTCGTAATTAGCTGTTACCAAATGAAACGCAAGCACGCAGACTGCATATAAACAACTCTGCAGAGAAGCATTAGTATCCTCATTCCATTCGAGCGAACCCCATATACAAAACACAAGATGGTAAGCTTGAGCATCATGACCAACTATCCTGCAGCTGCGCATATGAGGCTGTATTATTCTCCGGTGAGACGTGACATGACTGCGGTGGCTGCATTAACACAACATTCTGTGAAGCCTCTTTCGAGAAGCGATGAGCACTGGAATTACTGTCATGAAATGCTTCCACAAGTGTCCAAGAGTTTTGGAAAGCTGGTTCTTCAACTCAATCAACCTAAACTCCGTGATTCGGTATGTAAAATTTAAACTTTTGTAAATTTTTTACAGATTAATTTTATGTTAATTTTAGTGTTTGTGTTTGAGGGTTTTGTGCTTGTTAATTATCACATCAACCGCTAACAATAAATTTGTTTTTTTGGTGCAGATTTGCGCTATGTATCTGCTTCTCCGCAACCTGGACACAATTGGTACGTACTAACACACACGTTTATGGAGATATCTAGGTATTCCTGCACATAAACTTGAACCCCTTTTTCACCCTTTTGCAGAGGATGATATGGGGATACCAGACGAGGTCAAAATACCCACTTTGCATAATTACCATCATTGTTTTTCTGACAATGATTGGAAATTTATATGTAAGTTTTGTTAATTTCCACATTATATAGAATTAAATGTTCAATTTATAGGCAGGAAGAGATAACCATTCAAATTATTTCATATTTTGCGTGAAGGTGGTACGAATGCAGACCGAGAACTCACCAAAGGGCATCATCACATTCAAGCCGCTTTGATGGAACTTGAGAGCAGGTATAAACCAGGGGTTTTCCTTTCTATGATCTATTGTAAAGCTGAGCACATAGCGAGTGCAGACGTATAAAATAATTTCTAGATATTAATGAGATAATCAAGATTTATGATAAGTTGATGTATAATCCTCCAAGGTCTTTGAGGAACAATATTATTGATTCAAATATTACCTGATAAAAAAACAATCAAACAAAATTTAGTGGGGATTGTGTATATACGGTATACCCTGCACGTACAATGCAAGTATTTATTCCTGTTCAACTTGCATGCAGTTCACAAGAGATAATATATGAAGTGGCCAAGAGAATGAGCCAAGCAATGGCAAGATTTATACCTAAGGAGGTAATCATTTATAGATATCTTCTAGTACTAGTAGTAGTATGCGTATTAGTAATGAGATATATATTTATGTTACGTACGCAGATTGAAACAATGAGCGATTATGAAGAATATACTGAATACGTGCATGGACTTTTTATATCGGGGACGTTGAGGCTCGCTCATGCATTGATCGGTGAAGATATGGATGAAGATTCACTAACATTTCTTTCCCATTCCATGGCTTGCCTCCATCAGGTCACTGTCTGAATTTACATGAGATTGTGTTTCTGATTTTGTAACATTAATTATGTTTATTATGTTCTTATTACAGAAGAGGCACACTATTTACAGCTATCACGAGGACGTGACTGAACTCCCCAGGAGAAAGATGTACTGGGCTAGAGAGATTTGGAGTAAATATGTGGACAAAATTGAGGTTTGTTCTGTGCAAAAACATGTGTATATCTTCAGTTAATCCCAAAATTATATTCGTTGTCTAATTAGTGCCTATGCATTTGTTTTTCATAACATTAATAAATAATTAAGTTTCGGTTTTTCTATGGTGTGCCCGTGCGCACATGCTAAGCACCAAATTTTATGCATCTGACTCATTTTGATTGGCTATTACTTATCGGTTTTTCTAGTGTGTGCCCATGGGCACACACTAAGCACCAAATTTTATAAATTTGGTGGATTTTGATTGGCTCATGCTTCTTTATAATGGTGGACCCCCCTGCAAATTCACCAACCACACCAATCAAAATCCACCAAAATTATAGATTTTGGTGCTTAGTGTGTGCCCATGGGCACACACTAGACAAACCCATTACTTATTAATAATGGTGAACCCCTTGCATATACAAAAGAACCACCAATCAAAACAAACTAAATACATCAAATTTACCGTTTAGCATGTGTTCATAAACACACACTAGCCAAACCTGGTCCAGTTTCTTGTAGTATTGGTAACTGATCACGACCTTTATGCAAACTATATCTTTAGGACTTTCAAGAAGAGGAGAACTCAGTGATGGCAGTGCAATTCCTGAATGAAATGATCTTAAACGCATTGTCCCATGCAGAAGACTGCCTTGATTTCATGCGTAAAATTCAAGATCCTATGTTCTTCCGGTTCTACGCAGTTCCGCGAGTAAGTGTGTTCTATGTAAATGACTTAAAAATGCTGGTCGAGCAATTTATTAATATATTAATTATATATATTATGCAGCTTGATTCTATTGGAGAACTAGCTTTGTGTTATAACAACCCTCAAATCTTCACAAAAACCGTTAAACCAAAGAATTCTGGTAAGGATATTATAGTTATTAATTTTTTGATCGAAAATATTGATATTTATTATTTTTGTAAGATGTTTTTCTGCTATGAATTTACAGATCTTAAAGCAAGAATATTTAATCGGACAAAAACAATGAGGGATGTTTATGGTGCTTTTTATGATGTTTCTTGTCTCATGGAAACTAAGGTAAATAACTCTAAAATTCAAATCGTATATAGTTTTGCCTTTTATATACATTCGTGTGCTCAACTTATACGACTGAGATGATAATATTAGGTGAACAACGATGACCCCCGTGCTGGAGAAATTTTAAGCAAGCTTGAAGCAATTAAGCACAAATGCATGAGCTCTGGAACTTTAGCAGCAAGGTTAATTTCCAGATATACATATTTTTTAAAAAATGAATGTTATCTTCCTTCCACTTTTATTAAAACAAGATTATTTATAAATGGCTGACCAATTTAACTTAATTTTGCAGGAACTCTGTTATCTTCGAGAACATTCAAGATATCATATAACTCTTTGTACTGTGAGTATACATAAATTGCTTAAGTTAATATGATTTGTCTAATCAATTTCTTTAAAACTTTGATATCTATATGATATTGATTAATTACATAATCATAAATACTGTTGTGTAAATTATAGTTCTTATAATAATTGATTAACAAGAGAATAAGTTAATGTTTGAGTTATTGGGGGGCAAAGTATTGACCTATTGATATGATGTATTCTCTTGCAGGATTATGTATCGCAAAGGTCTTGCCATGACCATGAGAATGTTCCTCACCACAAGCAAGTCTGGAGTTCAATAAGTTTGCCAACTATATTGACCGAACCAACTATATGATGTAGTTCGAGATTTTCATTGGTGCAAGAATTTTTGTCAAGATAATATGCTTATCATAGAAACTATATTTGATTAATATTATCAAGGACACATTTCATATTTCATGCCTTCACTCAATTTCCTCTATTTTTATTCACTTGGATATTCAAGTTCATAAGTTCATATGATAATTATTCGAGTTGCTTGCATCAGTAATATACGCATGATAATTACAAATGTTTGTGAGTAACCAAAATAATTTCGATTCCGTTAATCAATATTTATATTTTGGTCCCGTTTCCATAGCCAAACTTATATTTTTCAATTTTTATTTAATCGAGGTTAATCGATAATCGAAAATCGAATGACTAGCCGAATTTCTATATATTGTACTTTGTTGATAATATAAATATTATATGCATTCAAGTCTGTAACCTAATGAGTATGAATATTATTCAATCAAAAAACTATTGTCTATCAAGATTTTCAATCGAGTCAACTCTGATTCTCCCAAGTTCATCAGTCAATCACTTGATTCTCAGCTTCTAAGCGAATCTCAAGTCTTAAACTCAAACATTGAGGTATACAATAAAAAAAAAACTCGATTCAGTTTTGTGTCGAGTGTGTCTAGGTTTGAATCGAGTTTGTGGTTTTGCAGCTATATGTTCGAATTTTTGTGTGTATCAGTGTATCTATGTTACTGACTCGCTATGTGTGTCTGTGTCACTACTTCTTTGAGTCAATTTGGATTTGATGAGAACGGGAAATTTGCTAACTGAGGGATTATGATTTCTGAGCATTTGTGAGTTAAGCTTGTTACATAGCTTTGTTATTGTATATCTATAGAGTCAACTGCTCTAATTTGAAAATTAACCCTTGATCTAATTATAAAGCTGAAATTAATTTGGTTTGGCGTTGACAGAGAATTCAATAATGGACATATTAATAGTTTTGGATCTCAGAAGTAGAAATTTATTATAAGTTTCTCATGTTAGAAGTAGAAGATTTGTTTTGAATATAAGCAACCAAAACAACCTCATACCATTAATATGTGGTCCTTTGGAGGTGTCAAAAATAAATTTGTGCCGGTTTTACCATATCAATAGAGTTGTTTTCCTGTGACTCATTCATCCGTTGCTACTCTACTTACGGACACACCGCCGAGTGCCGACCATCTTGATTACGAAGACTTTTAACATAAGCCGTCTAGGACCTCCAAGACTTCAACACAAGTCGTCCAAGAACTCCCGATTGTTTATATTTTAGACAGTGTTGGTGTGTTTAGTACTTGAAATAGAGATAAAGCTCATGTAGAAAGTTTTCATAATAAACTTTAAACACATGTTGAGCTACCAATGAACACATCTATATCCTTTACTCATCAGAAATCCAAAGAAAAGAAAGGTTCTCGACAAGATTGCTTATAAACTTTTGCCAGAATATGAGAGAATTCAGCGTATGTCGAGTGCATCTCTATGCTTCAATGCAGCTTTGCTCTTCTAGCAGCTGGCAAATTCATTGACAAGTCCTTCCTAATCAACATTTAAAAGCATATATCTTTCTCCATTAAAAGTGTGCCCCTAAAATATTCTATCCTCTGAGTGCCCATTCAGTGGCATAACTGGCTCGGTCTCTCTGTAGCAACCATGATGCTTTAAAGCATTTTTTCGCTAAGAGGAATTATGGATGCAGTGGACGACATCCATAATTTAAAGTAGCATCCACAGTTATAACAAGAGTTTAAAGTAAACCCAAAGAAGATCAAGGTTTTGTCTTGTCTTTCAAAATGAAAACCTGGACTTATAATCGGAACAATGTATAGGGGAAAGGTACCCAATAATTGTTCCCAATTTTGGACCCCTCATGCACATAAATTATCCAATTAAAATCATAAATTATCCAATTAAAATCAATCATTTGTTTGCGGCATCATTTAGGAAAAAAATTTGGGACAAGATTTAACGTAGCATTACCATGAACCATGCCAGCGACTGAGAGTTTGGCTTATCTACATTTCATCAGGTCGTCCTGGCCTGCTTTAGTGCTGACTAGGACTCTGTCGGTCTCCTGCCACATATTTAAATGAGGCTAACTGATTAAAATTTATCAAATGTGAATGTTGAAACTTGGATTATTTTTTTTTTCCTGTCGAAGATGAATTAGAAGCCAAGTTTATAGCAATGCCAAAACACAGAAATATATATATTTCAGAGCAATTTTTTTTTTACAACTGTATCCATAACTACATAAGCTTTGCTGAAGCTACATGATGCAGAGTGGTGAACCTTATACAATCTGTAATAGGTTCAAGGCAAAAGTATAACACTATACTTCAATGCTTCAGTCACAATGAGCCGATCAAGGATACTGGAATTTAGATCTAACACTGCGCAATTTCATGCTTAAGTGATTCACGAGGCATCAAATCGTCTGCGTAAAGTATTCCGCTGGGTGAGGTGAGGCGTTTTAGTGCACTACTAAATCGGCACTGAAAAGTAATGGAAGTGAAATGAACATTATTGAGTTAATTCATAGAACTAACAAGTAAAAATGTAATTGAATTATTTTGATGAAAGATGAATTGGGTATTGTATCAAAGTGTCGACCATTCTCATCAAAAACCATCAAGTGACTGCCTGATCTCTACGGGGACTCATTTAAGACACTATAATCACTATAGATATCACTCTGTTAAATCTTAAAAAAATATAAATGAAAAAAGTTAACAAATAGATAATGTGTTTGCTACAATCTTTTATATTTCTTTGTAATCTTCGGTTATAATTCTTGTTTGTAATCCGTGTGGCGCACACATCATCTGCCGATTAGATTCCATTAAGTTTTCTGTTAATTATTTTTTAACATAGTGATACACACACACACACACACACACACACACACACAGATATATATATAATGATTCTAGTGGCTAAAATGAGTCCTCGTAGAGATCGGGTAATCACTCAATAGTTTTTGGCGAGAACGGTTGGCACTTAAATATATAACCCAAGATAAATTACCCATTGAAATGCTGCTAGTGCCCACCAGCAACCTGACAAACCAGTTCCTCTACCACTTAAGACCTGCAAACAGTGCAAGGGCATTAGGGTTTTTTGCTTTTTTTGTTTACTAGAGTATTTATAGTTACAAAGAAGAGAGGAAGCATTATTGATGACTTCTGAAGATTTTATGGCTGTGGGAGGATCGTTTATCACTATAATTACCCACTGCTAAAGCTTATAATGATGTTTAGATAGATCAGCAAAAGAATAAATTGACATTAATAAAGAATAATAAATAACCATAATGCAAAGAAATTATAAAAGAAATCATACCATTAAAAGGATGGTAGCAACTACAAGGATCACACCCATTGACAAACTAATATAGTTCACATCTCGCCCAGCCTGCAGACACAGAACAATACTAATGCTTGAACAAATATTATCAGGATTCTATACTATTTTGCAAAGTTAAAGGTAATCTACTTTGTCATACAATAGAAAGACCAGAATGGTATTGACGTAAAACTGCGCTTGGAGTTATTTGAATCACTATTCTTGGAACCTGTTTTCTTTTGCTATATAAATTCTTTTGACCTTTTTCTTTCTGCTCATTATAATGCTTTGAACTTTAAGGTTTAAAAAACATGGAATTAACGTAAATCTACAGTTTCACTTATATATTAATAATGATTCACAAACATATTCTGTAAGCATGACGTCAGAGAAAACCATTATACCTGGGATACTGGAAAAGATTATTTTTTTGAAAACATTTAGCACTCGTAGCTTCGGAATCGGTCAGAAGAAAATAACTTAAACAAAGAATCAAGTAGAAAATAGATGATTCTGAAGTAGAATGACTTACCAATAGTGTCCCTTCAAGGCTAGAAGTACAAGGAGTGACACACAGTGCAATAAAGAATGGAATAAGCACTTTATGCATCTGCATAAAGACAAAAATGAAAATGGGGTGAAGGAGACTAATAATTTGCAGGTTTATTAGTTCATCTACTTCATAGTTCATATTAAAAAAAGATGTCACTTGTATCTGCATTTTCTAAAGAGAGTAATAAATAATAATGTAACAATTAATACTTACATAAGAAACGGATAAATTATCAAACTCATCGCTAAAGTAGTTTAATAATATCAGGTAGAGTCAGTGATCTCCAAAAGATCTCACTCGACTCACTAAGATCTCACCACCATTGACTCCTTCAGATTTTTTGACAGAAACCGTAACGGAGCTGACATCGCACTAATAATGTGTGTGATGTCGGCAATACGTAGCACTATAGTGCATATTGACCCAATAAAGACGGAAAACAAAATCATTTAGCTCATATAAAGGCACTAATTTATATCAAAAAAAAAAAAAAAACCTCCTTCCGTAGCTTATTTTGATAGAAAAGTGCGTGTATATGGACAAAACAATTTATGTTTTCTGTCTTTATTGGTTAATATCCACCTCAGCGCCACATATTGCCCAAATCACATGCATTGTCAATGCTACATCAGCTCCATTACGGTTTCTATAAAGAAAACTTAAGGAAGTCAATGGTGGTGACTTGTTTGATATCCTTAATTTATTTCAGTGAGTCGAGTGAGACCACGTGGAGAATAGTGATCTACTTGATATTATCAAACGAAATCAGTGATGACTTCAACAGTTAACCTTATAATATACTGAACAACAAAATGATCATTATCTGAGCACAATACGTAGTCAATGAAACAGAACACTATTCTATATAAATTTGTAGGTCCTACTAAGATGACCTAACCTCGGAGGGTTTTTCTCTGGACAGAAGGCGAAGTGGCAAGTGTCGGATAATGTTAGCTAAGTGTTTAATATCTCTTCAACCTAATGATTTTCATGTGTGCCACAGTCACACAGTTTACTATAAAATGGTAATCAGGAAAAAATTACAAACCTCATAAAAAGTGTTACCAAAACTGAGAAATGCAAATGAACTGACCTCCATTATCACTTCAGCATCAGGCGAAAATGCTTTAGGAAACAACAAGGGAACAGATGTTCCTACAGATCCTAATATTGTTCCACTTAGTGCTCCAATAATAAAAAGAGACTTCAACAGCATGCGTGCCTGTTTGGTACCTTCATTTTATCAGAATTCACAGAAGAAAATATTAAGCAACAAGTGTTTTGTGACTAACAATTTTCCTTATGGGACTGGCAAGCATAATTATCCTCATCAGCAGCAGCTGTAAAGCTGCTGCTACTATCACTACCACCGATTCCATTGACCTCCGTAAATCACCTGTGACATATAACCCTGGTCCCTGGAAAACTTAAGTGGACTTTACAAAATGCAAATAATACCAACCCTTGACAAATTCCGGTTAGCTCCATATATCAGCTCAGGCATGAATGATTGAGCAGTTTGAGATAGAGGTTCTGCCCATACTGCACACATGCAGAATATTTGGATCATGACCTAGAAAGATTTGCAATCTGTCAAGTGTGCTTGAACTCCTTACAAATAAAATGCAGAAGCAGGTCACAGAAACACAGCAGAACAGTAACTGACCTGATGTGCAGCAATTGTTTGTATACCCAGAGAAGTAGCAGAATACGCCAGAATCGAGTAAAATGTCACCTAAGAAATTCAATCTGTATTAGATTCATACTTTCATAGTTATTAGACACAGAAAGAGAACAAGCAATACTGTTACAAACCTTTGATATCATTGTGACAAATACCGGCGCAGCGATGCTGTATATATGTTTCAAATCATTGAATGATGGAATGGAGAGAAGATAACCATTATATCCCTTCTTGTTAAGTGCATCAACCATCATAAAAGCTGCAATAACCTGAAGCATATTCAAGTAAATACATCAGAGGAGAGAAATATTGCAGTGAAGTGTCTAAAGTGTGAATGTGTCGACATCAATTGTAAAAGACTGTAAATCTGAGATATAATGCTTTATCACTGTACTTGTGATGCCAATGTTGCCCATGCTGCTCCTGCGATGCCATAGCCTAGAAATGTACATAGGACCACATCACCAATCCCATTTACAGCACTGGCAACTGACAAAGCCTTTAAAGGTCCCCAAGAATCTTTCATGCCAAGACTGAACCAAAATATATGATAACGTAAATGTACCGACCTTGATTCTGCATATATTTCAATATCTGAAAGCTATAAATTTAAAAAAGGACACTGGTATAACCTTATTTCAGATGAGATTAATTATTTTTATGAGAATTGTAATTATTCTTTTAAATGTTTGCAGTAAATTATATTAATACTATCTTAACGGATCTCATGTGCTCAAATCAACAACACATACAGTCCCACATAACAGCTTGCAATGAAATAATACAACATTAAATACTTTATTGCGCACATTTTCTACCACAATAATGATATCACTGAAACAGAGGTATGAGTTTAGACCTTGCACTCTGAGCAACACATCCAATGAGCACAGCTGGCCAAGCTAAACCTCGAATCTATGAACACAATTTCAAAAAAAAAAAAAGTAGAACTGTATTTAGAAGCAAGTAAAGATAGCAAAAGGAAGAAATCGATAAAGATTTGTAAAAACTGATTGATTAATATCTCCTCCAAACTCTAACACCTAGCTCACTGTATTTCTGCGTGTTTTATCTATGATCTCCATAAATGTTGGATAAGTTTCTTATTTTGAATCTCTCGAATATACTATATGATCCAATTACGGCCACACAACATCTTAAGATTTTGGCGAGAGCTGGTTAATTAGCATGGTACCATGGGTCTCGGTTTGAATCCTCCCACATCCAATTTTTTAAATTAATTTGTTTGTTTGTCGGCTTGTTTACTCATGGGAGTGGGCCAATCAGGGGGAATGTTGGAAGTCATTAACTACCTGATAAAATCTTGTTATTACTTAAAAAGATTTTACAATCTCATCGGTCTTCCCGATTGCATATTATAACGCGCAGTTCTTGCAGATGCAACTTATAAATCAAATATTTGTGGAAATAGTCATAGACAAGTTTATTGATATAGCATGTTCCTGTTCGACTGTGTCATGCTTTCAGTAGTACAGGAGTGGTGGAAGTGGAATATATAATATAAAGATATTAACTAAATATTTGTAAAAATAATAATAGGCAAGTTTATTGATATAGCATGTTCCAGTGTGATTGCGTCATGCTTTCAGGAGTACAGGAGTAGTGGAAGTGGAATATATAATACAACTTATAACTAAATATTTGTCAAAATGATAATAAACGATTTTATCAATATACTCCCTCAGTCCCCCTGAATTGTATATATTGGGGGATGGGGACGTGGCACACACTTTAATGCTCCTGTAAAGTATAGTTCTATAACTTATTTTTAAGATTTTCTTTTTCTGAATAAAAAATTATTTTAAATTTCTATTCAAAAAAAGAAAACTTTAAAAATAAGTTATAGAACTATATTTTATAAGAGCATTAAAGTGTGTGCTGAGCAGGGACAAAAAAACGTATAGAAATGAGTGGGACGGAGGGAGTAGCATGTTCCTGTGTAACTGTGTCATGCTTTCAGTAGTACAGTAGTGGAAGTGGAATATATAAATATAACACGGGAGAATAAGAATTTTTCTTGTAGGGCATAAATGAATCACAAAACAGAAACGGGAGATTACAAAATCATTAAATTGACACATTAGACAGAAAATTTCTGTAACAAAGAGGCCAGTGAGCCACTAGTAATAAATAAATTTTTGCTACATCAAAATGTATTTTATTAGAACATATTGAAAAATAATATACTTATTGCGGGAAACAAGTGAACTGTGAAGTTTATAAGAACAGACATGTCTTGTATCAGCAGAAAACACTGGCACATGCGTGGGCAGTCTATACATGTCGAGACAAGTTGGCTTTATTGGAGTTTATGTGTTTCTTAGATGTCAATAATTCAAAAATAATTTACAGTAAACCCTATATAAAAAAAAAATCGACCTGCTTCTAGCGCTGGGAAACCATAGAAGTAAGACCAGAGAGGAACATAACAGAATTTTTTATGATTTAACAAAAACCTGAACATATGTGTTTGCTGCAGATATGATATCCACATTTTTTGCACCAGTGAAAGCTGCAGAATGTGTATACATGTGTAAGTCACATGCCAGTATCTGCTAATTAGACATGTAAAAGATGATGTGTCATCAAAGATATCCATTAGGTGTGAGACTCCACCGATCCATAATTACTACAGAAGTCTTCGTACCAGTTAATGCCCTTTCTCCCAAGATTCTTGTGAAGAAAAACATAAATACACCACAAGCCAACCCAAGAAAAAGCAAGATAGATATCTGATGCCGCACTTCATCTTTTTCCTGCACTGATCTTGGTTAGTTAAGCAATCAGCAATTTAAGAAAAATAATGAAGATCTATTTTAAGACTACAACATCTAGTCACTGAACTATAGCCAAAGCAACTAGAAATGGAAATTTATCGACAAATTCCAGCATGCTTCATTGTACTAGCACAAGTGGAAACGTGGGCAGTCTTGGACATCTTCAAGACCGACAAGATATTACTCATACAATATATACTTAATTAGAAAACTGTGATTAAATAAACTACCATAAGTCCATTGAATAACATGAAAAGCACTCAGCATCAAGACTTACAATAAAAAAAAAGTGTGTGTGTGTGTGTGATGGGTCGCACTCTATGGAGAACACGTTTTAGCGTGGGAACACTGAGAACACTATTGTTTTGTTGCAGAACAATACAACATTGAAAATGTGAAATATCTGCAAAACAGTTGTTCTGCACTTTCTTAAAAGTGTGGGAAAATTGTTCTCACTGTTCTCACTGTTCTCACATATATATATTGTTCTCACTTAATCACTGTCTATATATGATAATCATTACATATATGTGCAAATAATCGGACCAACTGAATGATCAACTGAAAGTGAAAACTTGGCAGTCTAAGTTAATATAGTTTGATCATAGGTCAGCATAAGCCAATAGCAAACAAAAAGCTTAAAATGAAAAAGGATAATGCACACCAAGCCGCATTCATGACTTCTCTTACCAGACGTCTATCCAATCAATTTCATTGCTCTCAAACATTTGTGGATCCAAGAATTTGGTTGAGGGGGAACCAAATTAATTTTTAGAGAAAAATATCAAGAACATCTATTTTTTTTCTTTACTATTTCTATCCTTTATTAAAAAGTAATGAATGTCCTGGTGACTTGATAAGCCCACTACTGCTCTCATCACTAAATTTCCAAAGGATCTACTTGAGCTAAAACTAAACTGTTCTTTAAACCACTTTTACCATCTCAAACAAGATTCGGAAGCTACAGTTTTTTTCAAATTTTAGCGAACGAACCCAATAAAGACACCCTATGAGGTGGCTAACTACTAAAAACTACTATCGTTCTTTTGTTTTATAAAAGTTCACGAGACTTGAAATTACACCACTTAGAATCCTTTCGACTTTACTAAGAAAAAATATATATGCTTGTGACATGCCTAAAGAGAACAAACCTTTTTAGCAAGAGCCGTGGCAACAAAATTGGAAGTAGCCACCGAAAGAAACATGAACAAGTAACTCATATAATCACAAAGTACAGTCCCAGGACCTGATAACCAAAACAAATATAGATCAACAACACATTATTATGATCATATTCATATCCATTGAAGAATGTAAAGATAAATATAGTGAATCACCTAAAGCAGCAAGCTCGACAGAACTGGACTGACCAATGACAACGGTATCAATCAAACTCATCAACGGCCCACACAACCAGAGCCCAGTTGCAGGCCCAGAAAACTTGACAATTTCCACCATTTGTTTCCAAATGCTCTCATTTTCACCAAACCCTTGTGTCTCTGCTTGATTAATTCTTGTGGGTTCTTGTTTTTCTTCATTGACCAGCGAAATTGAATCCAAATTCACATCATTTTTACTCAAAACTTCAAAACCTTGACTGACTAATATTTCTTGGCCTGGACTTATGCAAGCTGTAACTACTTTATTTCTTAGACTAATAACTGGGACACTTGTTTTAAGGTGAAATGATTGTTTGCAAAAAAGAGGTTTGTGTAATTGTTTGAAATTGGGGTTTTGAAATATATTTAGGGTTTTACAGTTCATGTTTAGAGTTGTGACTGGATTCAGACATCAACAGCCGGAAAGAGGGAGTAAAGACCGGTTAATAAGAAGCTTTTTTTTTTGACAAAGGTTAATAAGAAGCGACTGTCCTGTACCAACTAAAGATCTGCAAGCGCAACTTCTTTTGTCGGTTCATATATAATTTGAGATTTAATTATTATTCTTTTTAATCAACTTCAACCATCAAAATTTTTTATTTGAAAACTGAATGAGCATATCAAAAATAGAGATAATATATAATTTTTTTTAAATATCGCACTCCAACTATGCTTACATAATGTATCCAATTTAATCGTAAATAGTCCTTTTGTTTAACAATAATTTTAATCACACAAATTATACAAGATAATATAATACTTACTTGATATTTTACGGATCCAATTTAACCGTAAATAATGCAAATCCTTCTATTTAACAATAATTTCAAATACTCTTAAAGTATTTTAAGTATCTAACCAAAGCTTTCTCCTTTGGTTAGATATTTTTCTTTCTTTTTTCTTCTTATGTTATTTATTATTTCATCTTTTTATATTTTGTAAAGTTATATTGACGTTGAGATTTTAATAATTACTAGTGATATTCAATTATTAATAGAACGTTCTTATTTTTATGTTTTCACGTATGAGGTGGAAGTAGTGTGGATTTAGAGCTTAAAACGTTTTATTTCGAACATTAAGTTTTATTGTCTAAACTTGCGGAGACATTTCCGTGCCTTTCGGTCAGATGATAAATTTTTTGAATGAAAGATACTCATCGAAATATTGAAACAGATACCAGTTTCTTTCATTGTTCAACTAAACAAGATCGGCCCAACACTGAACATTTTCGAGTTCAGTGATCTAATTCCTAGAGAAAGAAATTATATAATAAACTAATCTAATCCGATCTGCAAAAACCATGTCATGTAAAATATGGAATATAAGTTGCACCAAAAAATTGTAAAATATGGAATATAAGTTGTTCCAACAAAGATGTGACAGGAAAGCAAAATTGAATCATCAGTTAGAAATCATGAAAAGTGAATTCCTGCCTTGTTAAACAAAGAAAGAAGATGCATGAAATCTGCTTGCGCAAGCTTGGAAGATCTTTTCTCTTCATACCCTCCTTGCTTCAGCACACCAATAACTTTATCCTTAAAATCAGATCGCTTCTGATCCACATCTCCAACCTCCATCTCCTCATCATCTTCATCCTCTCCGTCATCAACCTCCATACTTAGGTCTTCACCAGTCTCTGCCAAAATTGGGACATCTACTGGCATTTCTGTATCCTCTAATGATCCATTTTCTGATAATCTTAATGCCTGCAATGTTTTGTAGTTCTTTTCTAAAACGGACAACACACTTTTCTGTTTAAATATAGAACCAATAGTCTTGTTCTTTCTATTAAAACAAATTCTGATTAATCCATCCCATTCCTTGAAATTCATTTGAGGAAGTGGTTTCCTTGGTTCGATCCTAACAACCGATGACTCCACTTTAGGAGGGGGCCTAAAGTTATTCTTCCCAACCTTAAGTAAATGAAAAACACGAGCAAAAAGCTGAGTGTTTACAGAGAGACGACAATAGAGTGCGTCACCTGGCTGAGCAACTAACCTCATGGCAAACTCCCTCTGAAACATTATGACTGCACATCGAAAAACTGGTCGGTGCTTCAATAATTTATCAGTCAGAGGAGCAGAGATCTGATAAGGAATGTTTGCAACACAAATATCAAAGTAGGGAAGTTCAACCTTAAGCACATCACCTTGAATAATCTGCACGTGTAAGCATTTTTAAAAGTGAAATATACTGTAGGTACTAGCAAAAAGACATAAAAAAGAGTTTATTGCGTTTTGCACCCCGCTGGTATTCCGAAAAGTCATTTAAGGCTCATACTTTGGATAATTGCAGTATGCACCCCACTTGTTTAAAAAGCGCGGCAATTCGAACCCTTCCCACCCGTTTCTGTTAAAGTTGACTCAACTTGTCCCGTTAACGTTTAAATTTAAGGGTACTCTTGACCATTCACCCTTTAGTTTATGTTTAATTAATTTAAATCAATAAAACAAGGTAAAATCCCTAATTCCCTCCAATTCCCCCATCCCCCTTTAACACCGTTTCGTCTTCATTACACCAACACACTCAAACCCCGTTACTCACACCCACTAAGCAGTACCCCGTAAAGCTGAAATCAACAACGATCGACAATGAGAGGGCGATTAAGGAGTGGTTCAAGCGTAAATGATGCAGGAGATGTGAAATCAAGCGACAATGCTGGTTCAGCCGTATTTAAGGGGGGTGATGAAATCCCGGCTTATGCTGGTAAGCACCATCTTCGTCTCTCACAAATGATTGCTTTTAGTTGTGTTTATACGGCATTGATAGTGAGTTGAATATTTATCATGCATGTTGTATTTTCGTGGCTATTAGGGTTTTGTTTTTATATATGTTTGTGGTCCCATTGATGTGAATATGCTCGATTAATTAAAGTAGTGTGGTCCCCTTGTTGTTTAAAGCTTGAAAAAATATTTTTTGTATGCAGATATGAGTCCATACTTTTCGATAAAACTCCAATATGGTGGTCACTTTAACACTGAATTTTCCGAATATGTTGGGGGTGATATTGCCTTTTTTGACATGTGTTCTGTGGAAGGTTTTTGTTTTTTTTAAATTGATGCTATGCTTGGAGAGGTTGGTTGTAGTACTGAGAGTATGGACCTCTGGTTTTTGCTCAATGAATTAGAGTTCAATGCAACTAATATCATGCCTATTGAAACTGAAAGAGACCTTGATCTAATTAAGACCTTGGTACAGAGTAATTACAAGTTAGTTAGGTTGTATACCACCCCTAATGGGCCTGGTTTAGATGGTGAAAATTGGGATATTTCATGGACTCAGTTGGCTATAGATCAGAGGATAGAGAGGATAGAGGACATTAGAGTTGAAGTTGAAGAAACTGCAAATGAAGTGGCTGAGGAAGGTGCAGATGAGGAAGGAGGGGAAAAATTAAGTTTCCACGGTGACAGTTCGAACATGGACTCTAGTCAGAGTGACTGTCCTAAGCCTAAAAAGAAGAGGAGGGTGCCTCCACCTAATCCACCATATAGAGCTAGAAAGAGAGGTAGGTATTCAATGTTGAGGGGGTTATTTAAGAATACTGAAGACACACCAGTGGTGCTAGATGAAGCTGGTAATGACATGACACCAAAAAATGTGAAGAGGAACAAAGGTGCAGGAAAGAGCAACCAGAGAAGTGAAGAAAATAAACAACCTGTTGAAGACAAACAGAGTCAGAGTCAAAGAAAAACAAGGCAAAACAGTATGAGCCAGAGTGAAGAGAAGAGAAAAACAAGGCAAAAGAGTGTGAGTAGTGATGGAATTGTTGGTGCAGAGAAAGCTGTTGAGGAGAGGTTGATCCAGAGTCAAGAGAAGAGAAAGACAAGGCAAAAGAGTGTGAGTAGTGATGGAATTGTTGGTGCAGAGAAAGCTGTTGAGGAGAGGTTGATCCAGAGTCAAGAGAAGAGAAAGACAAGGCAAAAGAGTGTGAGTAGTCAGGGAAATGTAGGTGCAGAGAATGTTGTTGAAGAGAATTTAACTCAGAGTCAAAACAAGAAGAAGAAGAGGGGTGAGGTGACTGTGAGCCAGAGAATGAGTCAGAGACTTAGGGAGAAGAGCAATGAAGACAATGGTAGCCAGAGAGAGGGTAGCCAGAAGGACATGGGAGGAGGGTTGAGGCAGAGCCAAAGATTAAGGCAGAGCAAAAAGGCAGAGCAAAAAGAGCAAGAAGAACTGGAGAATCAGGAAGCAGCTGGGGAAAATGTTGCAAAGGATGAGGAGGAAAATGATAGCTACAGCTCAGTGAGTGAATATGACAGCAATGTTGAGAGGATGGCCATCTCTTCTTGTGATGAGGACGACACGACATTTCCAGAATTTCATGAGAATATCGATATGGAGAATCCTCAATTTGAGATGGGCATGGTTTTTAGCAGTGCACAAGTATTTAGGGAAGCAGTGAGGCAGCATGCAATTACACAGCAAAGAGGCATAAGATTGAAGAAAAATCATTCGGACAAAATCAAGTGGGTATGCTCAGAGGGGTGTGAATGGAAGTGTTATGGCATAAAGCAGCAGAGATCAACTAATATTCAAATCAAGACAATATGCAACACACATACATGTAGCCCTGCATGGATTCAGAAACAGATCAATTCCACTTGGTTGGCCAGGACATATGAGCATGAGATTAGAATGAACCCTAGCTGGCCTTTGCAAGCATTTCACTCAAAGGTAGTGAATGATTTGAAATGCAATATTTCTGAGACAATGGCCTATAGAGCTATGAGAAAGGCCAAAGAAGCAATTATAGGAAGGCATGAAGAAGAATTCAGCAAGCTATATTTGTATGCCAATGAAGTGAAAAAGGTAATGCCAACCTCCACAATTAAGTTGATGACAGAACCAGCTGGTAATGGCATTGATGCTAGGAGATTCAAGAGGTTTTATGTAATGTTGGGGCCTCTGAAAGAAGGTTTTCTTGAAGGTTGTAGGCCCCTAATTGGCTTAGATGGATGCCATCTAAAAGGGCCTTTTGGGGGTATTTTGTTGACTGCAGTGGCTACAGATCCCAATGAGGGAATGTACCCACTTGCTTGGGCACATGTGGAAGCTGAGAACAACAGCAGTTGGGATTGGTTCTTGGGATTAATAAAGGCAGACTTGAGTATAGAAAATAGTGGGACTTACACATTTATCTCAGATAGGCAGAAGGTAAATTCACTAAACTTATCTCTTTTACATTTATATCCAATAATTTTGTTGTGATCCTCATTTCTACTATATGTATTTGTAGGGCCTGGTGAATGCAGTTGAGACACATTTCCCACAATCTGAAATTAGATTCTGTTGCATGCACTTATACAGCAACATGAAAAAAGAGTTTAAGGGACTTGGAGTTTGTAGACAGATGTGGTTGGCTGCACGGTCAACTACAGACTACTTCTTCAACATGAACATGGAAAATTTGAAAAAGGTAAAATCCCATGATTCATGCTCCTAAATTGTTGAAAATTTGTGATTAATGATATTGTTGAAATACTCCTAAATTCTACAAATTCTACTAATTTTGTGCTGAATTCTCTTAAATTCTAGAAATTCTCCTCATATTGTTGCAATTCTTAATTTTGACAGCTAAATAAAAAGGCTTATGATTGGTTGGCTGCCAAGCCTAGGTCTCAATGGTCTAGGTCTGGTTTTAGAGAAATCTGCAAGTCAGATGTCTTTGTCAACAACAACTGTGAAGTGTTTAACAATGCCATCAACAAATTTAGAGATAATGGAATTATAACCATGTTCAAGAATATCCACAAGTCTGCCATGGTGAGGATTCAGAAAAGGAAGACTAAAATGGAGAAAGTGAAAACAAAATTCTGCCCAAAGACAATGAAAAAATTGAATGTGTAAGTAATTATTGCATGGATTTATGTAGTTCTATAATGCTCATTATAGTAGAAATTTATTGACAATTTTCACCTTTTATGTAGGGCAATCAAAGAAGCTTCAAAAGCAGTCCCTGTTTGGAATGGGGGAGATAAATACCATGTCACAATGTCAGTTGGAGGCCATGAGGTGGTGGTGGACTTGAAGCAAAAAAAATGTGCATGCAGGAAGTGGCAGCTCACTGGGATTCCTTGCTTCCATGCTGTGGCTTGCATTCAGTTCCAGAAATTGGACCCCTTGGATTTTATTCATGAATGCTATAGTACAGAAAGGTATTTGCAGGTTTACAGTCACATTTTGGAGCCCATTAGTGGGGAGCAATTTTGGGAACACACTGAGCAAGAGGCCCCTTTGCCACCAATAAAGAAAGTTGCTCCTGGAAGGCCCAAGAAAAAAAGGGAGAAAAAGAATGATGTGGTCCAGCCTAGAGAAAATAACCCACACATGATGAAGAGAACAGGAACTACTCTGAGGTGCTCTAATTGTGGTGAGTGGGAGCACAATGTCAGAACCTGTCCCAAAGAGGTATATAATAACATATCTCTCTATATTAGGTCATATACATCTTGCTTGCACCTAATATGAGTTTTTTTGACTAACAGAAAACTGCTGGGAACAAAGAAGGAGATGCCTTCAAATGGAGAGAAAGAAGAACCAGATGCAACTACTGCAAGGAACTTGGACACAATGCCAGATCTTGCACTGCTAAGGTACATTTAACTTCATTTTTTGGTGCCAATTTAGTGTGTATTGACTGTTTCCATGAGATCTAAGTTGTGTGGTTGTTCATGTCATAAAACATGTAGAAACTTGATAGTGAGAAAAAGAGGGAGGAAGATGAAGAAAATGGAGAAACTCTGCAACAAAAACTAGATGACCTCCAAAAGGCACAAAATGAAATGTTTGCCAGCCAAGATTTGGAGGAGATGAAGAAACCACCTAGATTCAAGATACTTGCTGGAAAATCTCCCAGATCCAGCCCCCTCAAAGATGGCAAACAGCTGCTGGTTCATGGAGGTATTGTCAAGCCTTTCAAAGCTCCGGCACAAACAGGCCCGTCAGGAGTTGAATACTTTGAAAGAGATGGTCAAAACTTCACAACTCTTAAGCAATTGCAGGCAGCATTGAGGAAGAACAAAGGTCCCATGGTCTAGTGCAGCCTATGCATACTTTTGTTTTGGTTGAGATACAACTAAGGTCTATTGAGAATTGCTCTTTTTCATCATCTTTTGAGACATGTTATGTTTTCTTGTTGTTGAGCAAATCTTATTGTAGTTGGCCGCTTCAAACTTGAAGTTTTTTTGGTTGGTTGTATCTGATCTTAAACATTTATGCTATGCATCTACTTTTATCTATGTCATTCATTGAGATTGGTTGGCATTTATACTTGCTTTCTAATTTAATTTGTTTTCTAGTTTTACTTCTGTCCTCATCTGTTTTTTGGTAGCATCTGTCCTCAACCTCTCAAACACAAAACAAACATAACTTGCAATCCATAACTTACTAGAATTCATTTCAAACAAATACATTACAAAGTCAGTGCAATTCAATGAAAATGACATCTACAACTACCAACCAACCTACTCCTCTACATCATCTTGCATCTTGCAGAAACTATACAAAAAAATTGCAATCCATGTCACAATCAACAAAGTAAGTGCAACGTTGCATCTGCACTTCTCTTCTTTAGATCCTTTTAGGTACTCCATGTCCCTTTCACCCAGACCACTTCTCTCTGCCTCAGAACATACCATATGACCTCCGATCTGTTCCAAACCAAAACCAATTCTCTTGCACTGAACTTGTTTTTGCTGTGCTTCGAGCTTATTAATTTTCCTCAACAGCCCAGGGATTATTGATCTTGCACGGTCACAAAGCGGCTCATCCAACCAACGGAAAAATCGACATCTTTCACAAGAAACAAACCGGCGACCGGCATTTAATTCAGTCCAAGCCGTTTTTGCTACCAACCAATTACCACATAAACATCTTTCAGCCATTATCGATGAAGAGGTAAAGAAAGGAGGGGATAGATCTGAAGAAAACAGAGAAGAGATAAGAAGAGATAAGAAGAGAGACAAATAAAGAGTAAATAAATAAAATTTTACATATGTATATATGTAAACACATAAAGGGGTAACGGTCCTTTTATTGTTTTCAGGAATGGTCAAATGCCCCTCACTTAACGGTCTTCTACAGACTTAACGGTTTATTGACGGAAGGGTTCGAATTGCCGCGCTTTTTAAACTAGTGGGGTGCATACTGCAATTATCCAAAGTATGAGCCTTAAATGACTTTTCGGAATACCAGCGGGGTGCAAAACGCAATAAACTCCATAAAAAACTACCGAGTACACACGAGAATATTAATGTAATGTCATCTATAATTAGGAAAAACACACGAGGGACTAAAGACAGAGTATGCGGACAAGACAGAAGCTTTAGACTGTTCTAAACTAGAATTGACACTTGAACACAACAGTTTAACTTAAATGCCAGAAAGGTAGTAACCGTGGGGGAAAAGGTCAGTCCATCCTACCCAACTTTGTAAGAATACCGTCCAACTTCTATTTTAACAGTCCCTAACTTTAACCCTCTGCATCCATATACAGAATACAGACTATAATATCACAGGATGTCAGGATGTTTCCGACTTAAACCACGTCGAAGAGCCATCTCGTCTTGGTCTTTATCTGTTATTCAGTAGATTCATGTACAAGATCCTACATTAACCAATGACCATAACCATATTTCTCTCTCCTGCTGTAAAATCGACCCCCACCAACCCATACCCGTGGAATTCCAATCCACAACTAGCAGCGCTAAATTCTCACAAATTCACAAAAATCATACATATATATAACCAATATGGCAATATCATATGAATCAGAACTAAAGCTACAATCTTTCCAACAACAAAATCATCATTTCAGTACCCAAAAACCCATTCAACAAAACCCATAAAATTCACAACGATACCTTTAAGCGATTAGAGAAAGGGGTCCCTTGAAACCTCCTCTGCAACTCAAGAACCATACGAGAATCAAGCTCAACAGCAATAACAGACTTGCCAGCTTCAAGAAGCTTCTTGGTGAGATTACCAGTCCCAGGACCAATTTCAAGAATGATATCTGTAGGCTTAATACCAGATTTTTGAACAATTGAGTCTATTAAAAGTGGGTTTTTTAATATATGCTGACCCTTTGATTTGTGGAATTGAATGCCCCCTTGATATGGCTGAGCTCTGGATGATGAAGACGACCCCTTCTCTTTCTTGAATTTGCCGCCTGCCATTGTTTAGGGGTCTAAGCTAGGGTTTTGAGTTTCTAGCTGGGGGTTTTAGTAACTTGATTCTTCAGTTTTGATACAAAGTGTATTAAACGCCTGACAAGAAAAAGTTTATCAAACGGAAATTTTATTATAATTTTTAAATAAAAGCAATTCATGATTATTTTATGTAGTTTGCGGTGATTATTTTTCTGAATCAGTGTTATGAAAAATCGGAATTTTAAAAAGGATGAAAAACACTTAGCGAAATAAATGGGCTTTAATAGATTACTATTTCATACTTTTATATATGTATATTATTTTATTTGAGAAAAAATGTAGTTATTTTATTTGAGAAAAAATGGAGAGAAATTAATATTATACCCATGGATCAAAGTTTAATTTTTAAGGTGCGCATATATCAGCATCCTTAAAGGTAAACGGTTTTTCTAGCGTGTGCCCATGAACACATGTTAAGCACTAAAATTCATAAGTTTGGGTGATTTTGATTGGCTACTACTTCTTTATAATGGTGGATCCCCTCAGCAAATTCACCAATCACACTAATCAAAATTCACCAAACTTATAAAATTTGGTGCTTAGCATGTACTCATGGGCACACACTAGACAAACTCATAGGTAAAATATAACTTTGATTCGGAATTCTGAAGGGAAACCACTGATACAAGTAGCCCCAGCATCTCATATTGTCTATTTCTTGAATCGGAACTCAAACTTAACCATTGAGAATGACTTTCCTGGTTCTGAAATGTGAATATGTATATTTTGCAGGATAACCCGGAAGATTGTCGAGGAAAAGATGTATAAATCTAGAAAATATTCTTATTGAAACAAAAAAGTAACAAATATTACCTGCGAATATGTCTTTGGATCTAGCTGTAGGAAACGAAAGTCCTTACTCTATGATTGTAGGATAATTATTTCAGATCCCGATAAGGGCAAAAGGGGTCAATCGACCACTTAAATTTTTGTCCATAATTTTATATAATTACATAAAAAATCACATAATATGAACATTAATTTTTTTTTCTATGTTATCATTTTGGTATCCACCATTCTAATCAAGGTGAACATGACTTATTTATATTGTGCAACGGTAAAGAATTACATAATATTAATTTTAATTTTTTTGTGTTTATTCTGGTTAATTATCATTACATAATATTATATACGACTTCCTTTACAAATCAGACATGAAAGCCAATAAACAACCAAATTCAGTACCTAGATAAAAAATAACGAGTATGACAGTAAAATAAACTAATAATTCATAAAAACACTAATTGTTGCTGTTCTATGTAGACAGATTCTACTGCTTAAGATTCACAATTCACGATATGTGCAATTATTCTATGATCAGCAGCAAAATCTCTTACTCACCGCGTACAAGGTTTCAGCTTGAAGTTTCATTTTTCTTATGTTGATAGCAAAGCCCTTAAACAGCTCGTCATGTGTGGGCCGACTTGTTTGGAAAAATTTAATAACCATTATCATGTTTTGCTGGCCAACACTAATCCAGAGACGCCTGCCCGATATCTTCCTTTTCTAACAGCGAATTCATAGTTTCCCATTCATTCTCCTCATCAAAAATACTATTAATCCACGCATCATCAAATGTTTCAACAACATCACTTCCATAACATAACTCCTCTACTTTAGGCTCATCAATCAATTCCAAACCATCACCACAACAAGTCTGGGCAGCAGTTTCTCCACAATATTCAGAAATCCTCTCTACATCAGCATCGACAACAGCACTACAGAGACTAGAGTTGATGGAGAACAAACATTGACATGTTTTTATTATCATTCTTCTTTTTGTTGTTTGTTTTCTGAGGTTTACTCTTCAATTTAATGGGAGGGTTCTGGAAAAAATTCTTGCTTAACTAATTGGTAACTAGTTGAATAAATTCCTAATAGCTAAGAGTCTAAAATTAGCTAATTAAAAACGAGTCCAAAGAAATAATGAATTAAAATATCAAAATATATTATAAACTAAGAAGGTTCATAGTACAAATACCGACAAATTTTATATTATCCCTTTAATAAAGAGAGTATATATACAATTCTAATATTATCCCGTCACTTTTTATGCCCTTTTGAAAAATTACGCATCTTAAGAAAAAATTAGTTGAATACTTGATTTCCTTGTCTATCCCTAATAAATATGTCGAATTAAATTGATTTATGTGTATATGTGTATCAAATATAAAAATTTGTATAATCAAACAGGTTGGTTTTAATAGTATTTTAGTCTTAAATCCGTGAGTAATGCAGGTGATAATATATAAATATCAAGATATTATATTTATAATATAATTTTTAATATTATAGTATTCACTTTTTATATAAAAAGTATGATAATGTATTGAAATTGATCAATTGATAATGTTTTCTTTTACATATTTAGCTTTTGTAATAATACTTTCATAAATTATAAATTATAAATGTGTAGTAAAAATAATATATATTCTTATCATCTATCTATTAATATATTTTGATATTATTGTGCTATTTCATGGTTAGTTTACTCAAGTCTGCCTTCCGTTGTTTGCGATCCCAAACACCAAGAAGTTATCTTCTCTTATCACGAGTGCAGTGCAGCCACAGATATTATGTTAGACTTAGCTGCACTTGCCACTAAAGCGAAAAATGCTTCTTCACTCTTATAACATCTCAATAATTTGCTCACTTTCACCATCTCCAAACCATGGCTCTCAATCCACTTCCATCAAAAACCCTCATACCTACCTCAAGTTCCGTACATCTCACATGCAAAACCTCAGGTACCTGAAAACCATCGGCATCATCAACCCGGAAACCACCCCCCACAAAAACCCATCTCCAGAAACCATAGCCCATCTCCTCTCTACCGTAAATTTCCTCAAATCCAGGGGCTTCTCAGAGCCTGATTTCCCTAGACTTGCTTTCCTCTGTCCCATGCTTTTCTCCGCCACCTTTGATCCTGCTCAGGTTGAGCCCGTGTTTGAATTCCTATACTCAGACGTAGGCGCATCCCTGGAAGAATCATGTTCATTAGTCCTCCGGTGCCCTGGTCTTCTTGAATCCAATGTCGAGTTCTGTCTAGTCCCAACACTTGTCTATCTCAAAAGTTTAGGCCTGGAGAAGCTGAATCTTCCAACTACATTGAATGCTCATCTGTTGAACACTCGAGTTGAGAAGCTTGAGGAGAAGGTTATGTTCTTGCAAAGTGTTGGCTTTTCGTACGAGGAATCGGCTAGAGTGTGTGCTAGATTGCCGGCTATATTCGGTTACAGCATTGAGCATAATTTGAGGCCTAAGCTTGAGTTTTTGGTGAGGGAGATGGAGAGGAGTATTGAAGAAGTGAAGGATTTTCCTCAGTATTTTGGTTTTAGTTTGAGTCGGAGAATAGCCCCAAGGCATTTTCATTTGAAGGACAGGAATGTTAAGATTAAGTTGAATCGAATGTTGTTATGGAGTGATAATAGATTTTATGCGAAGTACAAATGAAGCGTTTCTTTTCGGCTCTTGCTTGCTAAATGACTTTTTACCTCTTAGGATCATGCCTTGATTTCAAACATGAGATGAAGCACTTTGTCACAAAAAAAAAACCATGAGATAAAGCACTACAACCATTCTGAAAATAGAGAGAGAGAAAAGAGTGTTAATTAAAAAAATCCTAAAATTTGTAATATAACAAGTTACTCTTTTTCCGAAGTCTCCCGTCTTCTTCTTGGCTACTAAATATAATACAAAATATTATATTTGTAGCAAGTTTCTCTTTTGTTTTTGCTAAATTTATATTTGTAGCAAGTTGGCAGATTATAACATAACAAAACAAGTTAGATCTACGAATACTTATTTTGTGAAAAAAGGTGATTTAGTAAAGAGGAAACAGTAGGCATTTGTGCACTAAACATACAAAACACAAATTATTTTTAAGCATTTTAAACTGAATAAGTAGACTTTTAGTCTCTGGAGCGAGCTTGTACAACACAATATTTTCTATGCTCAAAGGATATATAAATCTGTCCTTGGGAGATTAAAATCTCAGTTCAGATAATATGCCATTCATAAACTAGCTAAAATACTCGGGGCACTCGCAGCAGTACCCTCCCAAGTGGCTTTCACATAAAGGATACATATCATATAGCAAAGATGAGCTTAGCAAGCAAATCTTTTAATCCAACTGACTGGTTTATTTCAAGGATCCATATGCAGCCTGTTCCTTCCAACACATTTTAGGAATAGAAAATATAGAACAGAGTTCATGGGACTGAACAGCTAACCGCTTGCTACTATATCATGAATAGCATCACTGACAGATATATCATCAGATCTAACAGCAAGCTTCATTGCCACCTCTTTGCGGCTATCAATTCCAAATGACAACCTAACTAGTACCTTCATGTTGCCAATATAGACTCCAGATAACAAACATGTATGTGATCTAGCATTGTTTGGGACAACTTCAGTACCCTGCAAAGGAGAGAAGATGAGAAGATATTATGCACAAGTCATCTTCCAGAAAAGGTTAAAAAAAAAGCAGCAAGGCATACAATAATAACCATATAATTGGTTTGTCGCGGGGGGGGGGGGGGGGGGGGTGGGGGGGGGGGGTTTGATCAGCTCTTGAAAAAATCAGTTTCTATGTTTTTCTAAGCATTTGAGGGTGATGTGAGTACAGAACTTAGAGCTGGCTCATTGATATTACAACAAAATAATTGAAGTGGATATCGCAGCACAAATAAGGTTCTGCTTCCCAGAAGCAATTCCATGAACGATTCTATGTCTATGAACATTTTAAATAGACTGACATACCTCACAAGGCTGTAGACCAAGAAGGTTAATTACGACACCAACAGCTTCTGCCAAGCTTTCTCTGGAACCAAGACCATATTCGTCTACTCGCTCGGTATCTGGGTCCATGCTTTCCCAGGCATTTCTAAAATTTGAAACTCCCACTTTTAGTATGTAATCTGCTGCAACAACTTCAAGGTCTTCCAACTGGTACTCATCTTCTACACCAACATCCTCGGCTTCACCAGAAGAAGGGTCAACCTGGTAATGCCAGACATTAATATGTGATACATGGAAATAGGTAAGGGGGGGGGGGGGGGGGGGGGCAAGGGAGAGAGGGAGAGACGGCTTCACCAGAAGAAGGATCAGCCTGATAATGCCAAATGATTAATATATACACACACTATACTGTATTAGGATCTTATCTATAAATACTTATTAAACATACCCAGTAAAAGTATATTAACCGGAATAACCCCATTTATAGTTTTACTAGAGAAAAAAAATGAACACTGCGAAGACCAGAGACATGTGGATACAATTACAACTATTAGTGCTACAATATCAATATATACCACATTCATTCCCATTAAATTCCAGACATATTCGTTGCATCCTGTCATTTTAAAATGAATCTCGACATTTATGAGACAAGTTTAACTTGATGAAAAACATAATAGACGCATTTATAAAATTGTTGCCAATTATAAACAGCTGCCTTCAAATACTCAAAAACACAATTATAAAAAAAACATATATTAATACATGAGAATTTTAGGTACCTCTTTCACGATAAATCTCAAGACATTTAAAAATTTCCCAACAGCAGTAACACCTCCGGGTTTTTCAAAAGCCACAAATGTCTGTCCTGGTGAACCATATGGAAGGGATTTTATAGGGGTCACTGCCACTTCTGAAAATTCTTCCGCTTCTGAAGCATCCACAATAACTGAAACCTGATAACACACCCCTTCACATTAGCATCGTTAAATCGGTCACAACTTGACTAAATGATTACGGCAGATATTTACATTTTCCAGCAATTGCTCAGGGATTGTATTTGTGCAATTGTATTGGAACACAACATGCCCATCAAAGATGTGCTTTACTACATTAACTGCATATTCCGTTTCCGCTTCTGTCAGCTCCACTGGTGCTGAGGACTACAGATTATAATGAGAGGTAAATAAGAATCACCAAATTAAAAATTAACATGGAAAGTTAATGTATATTATATGTTGTAAAATGACCTTAAAAGGCTTTCCGAAGCTAGAGAATTCTGGGATAGAGGATAACAGCCTTTCATAAGTGTCAACTGTGGGTGCAGGAGCAGCAGCAGGAGGAGCACGCAGACCAGTGGGCTCCGCAATTGGCTTAGATTTAACCTCCTTGGGTACAGATTTGACATCAAAAGGTTCTTCAGAAGGTTCCTGTAAACACAAAACAATTGTGCTATTTATAAAAATAAAAAAATAAAAAAAACAATTTAAGTGAGAGTGCATTAAGAACACGCACATAGTTCTTCAAACTTGTTTCCAAGTTAACCAGCGGGATATCAAGTGACCCAAAGAGAAATTCCTTCACATCTTTATCAGTTTCAACAACCGCACCATCACCTCCAAGTGTGTTAAGATATAGTGTGGCTCTATCACGAACCTGATAACAAGTGAACCAGATGTAAAAATGACATGAAAAAAAGATCATTTACACTATGACAAGTAGCACAGATGCTAACAATTATATAATATCCTCATTTTTGGACCACATTTTAGATGAAGCAAAAACAATACTAACATGAAATTTATCTAATTAGCATTTGGCAGTTTGACAAAAAAAATTATTACTTACTGGCCAAGTACAATGAAAAGTACATTGTACATGAACAATTTTTATTTTACTTCAAAGTTCCAAATTACAATAGCAATTTCTATAATAAGAATAACAATTGCATCATTGTATCATCTCACTTCACATATAAATTATAACCAATGTGATGAACTTATGCAGCCTGACCCAGTAGCAACAATTTTAACAGCATCTTCCGAGTTTTAAGGAGAAAAGAAAAGAAAGAAGTTGAAAGAAGAATATAGGAAAGACGCTACATAGAATAAGCAGTAAGGTCAGAAATTGAGATGCCTTTCATAGGTAGTGAGAGTGACTAGGCCACTCAAACAGCTTATAAAGTTGTAATTCATTTCCTTTTGGATAAAATTAATCAGTTTCCTTTCTCACCGTTTTTCCATATTTTACAGTTCTCTCACTAAAACCTAGAACATGCCTAGAGAATGCTTATATAAGAGCTTCTTTTTTTTTTTTCTCTTATTTCTCAAGAAATAAGGACTCGGGGCATTGTAAATAATATTGTTACAATGCAGCTATGAACGACATAAATAAATTGTTAGTGAACTTCTCAAAACTTATTTCAGTAGACACTAGCACTCCCTGTGCCAAGCTAATGCACACTTTCCATTTCAAACTATTGATAAGAAGAAAAGAGTCAAAATTTCTAAAAACATCAAGATCACAAGCCAAAACTGTGAATATGAAAGTACAGAGACTAACCTCATCATCGCTGTCATAGAGACAGCGTCTCAACAAAACAAAGATGCGTGGCTGCAACATGGTACAAAATTATTCTTTTAAGTTTGTAGTGTAATGTTAGAGATGTGCTGCTAATAAAAATTTGAAGCCACTATACCTTCAAAGAGTCAACCATAGCACCAAATTTAGCCAATGTGCAAACAGCACTGGCCCGAACAGTTGCATTTTCAAGAATGACTCGGTTGTAGATATACCTTATGTATTTGCTAGGGTCAGAGGTTTTTGGGCCCTCATTTCCAAGGAAGTGTAGAATCTATCAGTAGATGCACATAATGATATTTTCGTAAGCATGCAGATTTAATGTTAATTTCTTGCAATAATAAAAGAACAAATTACAACAATGTAGGAGAAACTTGGAACCTGAGTAGATAAATATGTAAATTCACAATCCTCAATAAATTCACACAGGTGAAGCAACCCACTTTCTTTAGCATCAGGAATGTCTCTTATGAGGATCACAATAGAGTCGACAATTGCTTTTTTGTATTCAAATCCACCTTCTTCTCTCAGTATATTGCTTAAGAAATTCATCCTTACATTTGAAAAAAAAATATTACAGTTACTCATTTTATCACCAATTGATTAAGAATATAAGCATGCTTACACATTTAGGAGAAAAGGATAAAGAAAAAGAAGAAAGCAGGCTTACAAAGATCTGTATTTAAGAGGGAACTTTAAGCAAAGAGATCTAATAGCTTCCACCACAACTATCTTGAACTCGTCAGCAATATCAGACATGAAGTTGGTTATTTGTTTCATCAAACGATCAACACTTGATTCATTGCCTGTTTTTAGCAGTGTGGTGATGGCAAGTGTAGCAATGCTTCTATTCTGGTCAGCAATCAGGCTTTCCATATCTATATTACAGTTTGTTACAGCAAGTGGACGGGTCATAGCCACCTGTATAAAACATTTAAAAGTAAGCATTTATGATAATTTATATATGGCATGGCTAAATATTATTTACCAATGAATAAGTGAAGTGACGAATCACCTTGTTTAAAGTACGGACAGCAGCAAATCGCAGTACGGGCTTAGAAGAGCTTAGGAAGAGTTGTAGAACAGTAATTGCAGGAGTCAATTCCCGACTACTCACACCATTCAACTCTGTTATAGCCCTAGCAGCTTCGAAAATAACCATTTCTGCTTTGTGACGAAGACAACCTTCAAGATAATCATAAAATGGTCGATCTCCAGTTTGGTTGCTAGTACTTGATTCTCTGATGACCTAAACACAAATTTTTGCCTCACTGCTTGGAAAAAAGATCAGAAAACAATAGAAACAGATCATAAATGCTAGATATAGACCTGACTAGTATAGCGAATCAGTAGGCATTGGGCCAAAGGTGAGCGTACAGTTCCCCTTGTCAGGCTTGTAACTAGCTTACTAACGGCCAATCGATCATTTTGCCTGATCTACATAGAAGTAAAAATAAAAATTAAAAAATAAGAAGTTAAAGCTTCTACATAGTTTGTGAACAATGCATATACACTTACGAGTTATGACACTTTAAATTATCAAAAAACATATTATCCATGCTTAAAAAGGAAAAGATGTCTGCTTCTTTATCATAAAAAGCAATATAAAACTTTGCAGATTAAAAGAATGTGGTTGTCTCTTCAGAAGATACCAGGAAGTAAGAACTATGACCATTTACAATAGACTCGCGTAATCTCCCAGTTTGGGTTCTATGGCTAATCTTAATTTCGATTTACAAGTGAATATTCAGACTAGCATGCCCTCATAATTTCTGAGGTATAGCGCCACAATATTTCTGTACCTTGTGGAGCAAAGCGAGTGCATGAAACTGTACAAGCGCAGCCCTTGATTGAACAGCTTCCTGTACCTCATTACTCCACCTTTTCACAATATCTGGGTTCGTCTAAAAAACAAGAATACAAAAACTGATCAGCACAAGGCGGAAAAAAAAGCAAGAACTTAACATACAGTATTAAAAAGTTAAGAGAACCTGCAGCAAATGAATTCCACTAACAAGGGCCGCACTTGCAACTACTGGATTTTTGTCCACAATAGCTTGTTTCAAGTATCTCTCTATCTGTGTCAGAAGAGTACCATCTATGATCCGACAGAGAACACGGATAGCATTTGCTCTATACATATCACTCTTGCTGTTCATGTCCTTCATCAGACAGCTTGTAACTATAATAACCTACATCACACAACGAAATGTAAGATGTCAACCTTTCCAAATTACTAATTCCTTTACACAAAGAAACAAAAAACGCAAAAGCATAGATAACCTCGTCTGCACAGGGAGAGAGCTCCTTTATCATCAAATACACCATTCTCCGTAATCCAATATCTTTCGATTGGAATAGTTTAGTGACAGCAAAGAAAACATCCGTTGCTTCAAACTGTAAATTGAATCATAACATTAGTCATGTCAATCTTACACCCTACTCCTAAGTTACATTGTGCTCCCGAGTTTCTAATAAAACCGAAAGCAAGTAAAAATGAATACAAATACTTCCACTCCAGAATTGGGAGCTTTCCTCCCTTTCTAAAAACTCGAAAACCGGAAATTAAGAAAGAATTCAAACCTTTGTGAATGACTCCCCCTGATTGAGCAGATAGAGAAGTTTCGTAATAACCTGAAATAACAAAAAAAGCGTTAATAAATTGAGAAAAAAATATATACTTACAAAATTTGGTTGAAGTGAGTGAGTACTTGAGAACATCTCCTTGGATCAAGCTGAGGGTCATTAAAGACTCTAGCTTCTTGAAGAACTGCTCCCTTCTCAATTCCGACGAACGGCGAGTAGTCAGCTGCGAGACAAACACAAATCCACGTAATTGAGTGTGAATAATGATAAATCCGTGTGAAATACAAATCATAACAATGCACATCTGGATCATAAGCGATTCGCAATCGCGGAATGAAATGCCAGCGTACCTTCCTCGTCGCGATCGTCGTCTTTCTTCACCATTTGAGCCATTCGGAGGACTTTTTATCGGAAAATCCCGAACCGATTGCGCGATCTCTCGCTTGCTCTATCTTCTCTTTACCACTCTGTGTTTTGTTTTTCGCAACATCAAATCGGAGATTTATTACTTTTCAATATGTTTTCGTACTGTACAAAACAAGCTTATCGCAACCGCGCGGTAGTCATGTTTTTATCGTCTCGTATTAAAATTTATTTTAAATTTAATTAAGTTGGTTTCAAAAAAAATTAATTAAGTTAAATATAATTTTTTTAAAATTATTACAAAATAAATTTAAAAAATATAATATTAGAGGTTATAAGAAGAAGATAAAAATATATAACTAAAATTTTTTTGACAATTTTTGAGTTAAATGAAATTGTAACACGCGACAAATATAGTCATTCATGCAACTTGATATAATTTTTATTTTTGGTATGTTAACTCATTTTTTCAAGGATTTTACATGATTGGAATTACTTTTGCAAGTACGGTTTAGCAAATCATTATAACCAACCAATTTAGCTGATCATTATAATCAATTTCATTGGGGATACTTTCAAACATTTTCATAATACTAAACTTCTCAACATCACCAGAATGACATATGTTACTCGATTATTAACTTAATTCTGAAGATCCTTTTTAGTATTTATACCAAAATGTTGCTTATAAATAGATTAGAATTTTCAAAAAAAAAAAAGCAAGAAGATAAACATACACCTAATTATACATGTAAAACCTAATTATACATGTAAAATAAATAAACCAACTGTATATAATAAACTATTACATGAAAATAACATCATTACATCAAAAACTATCATTTTTCAAAGATAAGACCACGAATATCCCTGCTAGAGAAGATAATTTTGAATATTACTTTATAATCCAAAATCTTAGATCGCGCGACGTTCATCCATCTTTCAATTTATAACATCAGATCGTTTAGCGTTTTGAATCTCTGAACGTCATTTCACATAACTTTCCACAGTAAAAGGTCAGATTATGTTACGTTTTAAACGGATTTTCATATCTAAACGCAACACAATGCAGTGTTTTCTTGTAAAAATCAAAATGTTGAATCATCCGGCATTAATAAGTGACATTTCGGGTTATTTCTCCCAACTTTGATATTTTGGACATTACTGTGAAAATTGTGATATATGAGATCTTTTCTTCACGAGAATCATCCAGAATTGATATTGTATATATTTATACCATCGCTCGAGTTTTGACTTTTGAATAATGAAATTTATGAGGATAATTAAGACATTCTTTGTGAGAGAAAGAGATGGATCAGCAAAATATCTCAAAAACCAACTCATTTGATTCAAGAGATGTAATAAATTTTTGAAAATATGAGCTATATGGAGATGACAAATGACCGAAATTTATAAAATGAAGTGATATAATGACGGATGCTGCTACGAAAGAAGTGAAGTTTATGACGCTTTTTATCCATCAGTTATAATTTACTGACAAATCCTCATATTTAACATCATTGATGACAAAATTGACGGGAATCCACAATATTTCAAGATTTAGAAAAATGAGGGACACAAAATGAATAAATTGTACACTATGTTATATAACAAAAAGTAGGCAAGCGCATGTACACTCCTTACTTTTGTTATCTAAAATTATGGTGAAATTTAATCGGGTGTTTATAATCCACTAAAATTTGATGATTTTCAAAAATTGTTTAATTTTTTTTATAATTAATTGTATATTTATGTTTCTAAAATTCTCTCCACAATACTTTAACTCAACAATAATGCAATCTACGTATATAGTGATCTTTTAAAATTAATATATTAATTAATTCGTTAAATACACAAAACCCGACCCTAAATTTTGTGGTTACGGTCATAAGAAAACTTAAGAGTAAACATTGATCCAAAACACAAAACCTACGTGTACAATATCTCATATTAGTACTGAATTATACAAATTCGCATAGGTTATCATGAAACCCCACAAATTTACGAGTCCACTTGTGTACAATGATTCGCCATGGCAATCAGATGCCTTCACCTTCAATATTCAAGTGTCTTGAGCACATAAATACCAAAGTGCACAGAGAATGCCTTTGCTAATATTTTGATCCGGGATTTCCTGTGCTATACTCCTCAGAAAGACCAAATTTTTGTGGTTCAACAAGTTGCCTATTTGGAATTTGATGACAAACAAAAAGCTCAAGGGGTATTCATCTGGCTCCGGTTTGGACGCATTTCTTGCGACGGGTTGCCACTTGAATGGCCATACTCACCAGTGTCACCGATCTCGCTGCTAGTGTATTCCTGACTCGACCCTCCTGCCTTCTTGAATTTCTTCATATCAACACTGTATCCGTCGTACTCAGAGCTTGAATAACCAGTCAGGGGACCATGCCCTGTTTTCACTCCTTCATGCAGATCCTCCAGCGAGACATCGCCTTCCAGTGCACGAACGATCTGTTCGTTTTTTATATTAGTATGAAATTAGACCCGAGTATAATGTTAAGGGTGTCAACTGTCAAACCTGATTCTCCTGTGAGACTAAACTCTGATACCATGTTAAGTGACCGATCCTCCCAAAACCTCAAGATGTTGGGCTTACCAGGATCATACATATTCTATTCTAACATATAAAAAAACGTGATTTCAATTAACTTCACCTGGCTCATTTTTGGACGTCTTCTAGCAGAATGCCTGATGCATGCAGCAGCACACGCCACCATGCGTAGCATCTCATCAGCGTCGTAGTTGTCCTCCAAGCGAGGATCCACCAGCTCCTCATAATCCCCGCCTTCTACTGCACGCAGTAGAATAGGCCTAGCCTGCACATCCGCAACAATATCAATTGATTTATTCTTGTTCTGTCGAAAACAATATACTAGCTAGGTTAATCCTTACCCAGTCAATCAAGGTATCATTTTCGTCATCATCCATTAAGACAGGGCGCTTTCCACTTATCAGTTCAAGGAGCATAACACCATAAGAATAGACATCAGATTTGTCGGTGAGCTTGCCACTTGATGCATATTCAGGTGCCAAGTATCTGCACCATTCACATATACTTACTGTTAACACTTTAAACTCATAAATGTTAGTTTGCACTTTTAGTTTATGTAAGAGCTGCTAATGATGGTACTCATATATACCCAAATGTTCCCATGATACGCGTGGAGACATGTGTATTGTTTTCATTCGAAAGCTTGGCCAATCCAAAATCTGCTACCTGCAAAAGTCACATTTTCCGCATTAAGAACTCATTGAAGCATATGAACACCGAATCAGGTTTCCATATCAAAGATTAAAAATAAATAAAAAAATCTGGTGAAAAACCTTGGCTTCATAATGTTCATCAAGTAGGATATTTGCAGTTTTGATGTCCCTGTGGATAATGCGAGGATGACCTGGAAATGGCAGGCAGATAATTCATTGAAAACAAACAGTTCAGCATCATAATTTTAGAGCATATATATGGGAAAAGATATATGCAGAGAGTGTGAGGAACAATTATGACTCACAATCTTCGTGAAGATATGCAAACCCTTTGGCTGATCCAAGAGCGACTCGGATTCTTGAAGCCCAATCCATGACCGGAACGCCTTTCCCTGCATATTTGACAGAATTCTTATGAATAAGCCATCAAAAAGACAATCAAATTACAAAAAAGTTAAGTACTTGTGTCTACTTCAAATTAAGTTCCACAAAAAAAAGTGTACCATGAAGGTGGTGCTCAAGGGTATTGTTTGCAATAAATTCATAAACCAACATCCTCTGAGATCCTGCAATACAATAGCCAACCAAAGAGACAAGGTGCCTGTGATGAACACGGCTAATAATTTCTACCTCAGCTTGAAATTCATTTTCCCCTTGGCCACTATTAGCTTTGAGACTTTTTACAGCAACTTCCTTGCCATTTGGTAATACTCCTTTGTGAACATAACCAAAACCACCCTGTCCAATCATATTAGACTGGGAAAATCCATTAGTGGCAGCTGCTAGGTCATCATATGTAAATGTGCTCTGGTTGAATCCCAGGGCTACTGCTGGGTGGGGAGGTCGCATGGGAGGCTGCATTGGACCAGAGTAAGCAGCTGAGCTCATATCACTACTGTGTCCCATAGGTGGTGGAGGAGGAGGACCTCTCCAGCCATATTCAGAACTAACTGCACCACTCTGAGGCATTTTAAGATGATATTCAGAAGATTGAGGATTCGTCCAGTTTGCAGGTGGTGGACCACTGTTGTAGTAGCCATTACCTTCACATGTATGAGTGAAAAGTTTAATAGAATGGCAAAAACAACAAACATAATACACACGCAACACTCCAGAAAACAATTTTTATGCAGCAGAATAGAGCAGAGCATTGACACAACAAGAATTGAGTTGCATTTCAAAGATAACTTATGCTAAGAACTTCAAACTTTTTGACGCTGTAGCTTGCATGGATTTTCAAACAACGATAAAAACATAAGAGTGTAGATCAGACAATCTAAAGTATTAAACCTTCTGAAGACAGTAACTCATAACTTTTATATCCTATTTGTAAAAACATCACAAAAGGCCAAGAAAGCCTGAAGATAGATTCCTCTTTCCCGTATGATTCAATTTTCAATATGATTCAAGAACAAGATTAGAAAGAGCAGCAGGTTTGATTAGGAATTCTAAATTTACTATTCTGGTAATTAGCAAAATAAATTATTTGACTGTTTTCTTTTTTTTGCTATGGCATGAAAAGAATGGAAATAAAGCAGGCACACACGAAAACAAATTTCCTAAAGTATTACTTTGGTTTCTATTGAAATTGTCTCCGTAGTAATCAGCCTTTCTCTTCTTCTTCTTTCTACAGCAACAACAAATGCATGCTATGGTAAATAGGAGCAACAATGCTGCTCCTCCAATAACTCCTCCCATGATGGCTTTTTTTGCAGTGTCATTGTCACCAGATGATTTGGACTTGTGTGCAAGTGCTTTCGCATTGGATTTTCCTGAAGGTGAATTTGAACGTGATGAAGCTGATGGACTGTATGAATTTCTGTTGGAGGATGAAGGTGTTGATGGGGACTTTTTATTCCCGTTGTTGTTACTTCCTTTTGGCGGTGAAGGCGACGATGATGATGAAGAGCCCTTTTTCGATGGTGGAGCCGACGAGCTAGAACCTGAAGACATTTTCAGAGCAATATGGTCTACTGAAACGTTTCAGCAGACCCCGCCACTCCTCCAAACGAAGACCCCTGCTGCTAAAAAATTCAATAACAAATAATCAGCAAATGCAGAAAGAAATCATCTGTAAGAATGCACATGAATATCTATATCACATATTATCAACACATCCATTTGAAAAACAAATAATTAGCTCAATCATTATATTTCCTCCGATCAACAAATCAAATAACCAAAAAAGCCACGCGACATACATGTCAGGTAGAATAAACAAGAAAAAAGATGGACAGAGACAACAAAAATCGTCGAGGATGGTGGGGATACCTGTAGGAGAAGGGGCAGGGACAGGGAGGACTCTCAAAGGAGGAAGATTAAAAATGATAGTGCATGGGAATAGTTTCCAACAAAGAAACCTAAAGCTACAAACAGGGGACCTAAATTTTGTACATTCTATATTTAGCATACTGAGGTTTGTTTTTAGCCTCCTAATTATACTTTTAGCAAATCTGATGAATTAAGGTCTCCTATCAGATCCTGTTTTTGTTGGAGTATATAAAAAAAATTATGCTAATTAAAATAAAAAAAGAACCACACAATTACACCATTTCATTCTTTTTTTTCTTATCATACAAGCTTGTTCCTAAGAAGCTAGGTAAAGACAAAAGAAACAAAGACCTGGAAACCCATATCATTCTTATCTCACATATCTTTCCTTTCAATTGGGAATCACCATGCCATATTAGTATCTGGTTTAAAATCAGACTCGTCAAACGTTTGAGTTCTTTCCTTTCAAATAATAATCACCAGGGTATAATGTATATGGTAACATATGGTATCGGATCACTCTCATCTCATGCACAATGTCCTCAGCAACGTTTGCTTCACTCTTTCTAGTATAGAGAGTGTAATTAGCAGAATTCCTCGTACCTATAAGGTCTTGAAACATTGGCATTGCCTCTCCGCTCAGAACATGCCAGTAACCTCCCGTACTAGGCCTTGTGTATGAAGTTTTTGCAATCTGCACAGATGCTAAAGTATTATTAGTCACAATGACAAGATAAATGAAGCGACAACTCATTCGCATACCAAGACAATTAGCTGATATTCACTGCATGTTTTGGAGTTTTCTTATGACAACTCTAACTATATTACTTGCCACTTGATGTGTTTCACAGAAGGAAATCTAGCTACTTATAGAATGTAGATTTCCTCCAGCTAATGAAGGGTTAACTTGTATGAAAAGAAATGCTGAAGGGTCCAGCTTTCCGGTACATTTATATATCATTTAAATTATATGATACAGCCAGAAGCCTGCCATCTCCAACCCTGCTCGAATATTCACAAACATCTCGACTGGAATTGTTTTTTCAAACAAGCTCATGTTCAACTTGTCTGTTTTGAGTTGCTCTAAACATAAATTCTCATTCTATTAGAAAGCTGGCAAATAGAAAGAAAAAAAAAAAAGGAAAGAAAGCTGGACTCGGCTTTCTTTAAAAGAAATTCAAGTTTCTGGTCAGCTTATTTGCTTACAATTCTATTTAGTATATATCAGTGAGCATTATAGTTTTGCTCATATCACTGTGCATTCAACCTTTTTGTCTATAATGTGTTGAGAAACTTCAAGAATGTCATTCATTCAATGCTGCAACCAGAGAAAAGTTTACTGCAAATTTTATTTAAGGAAATCTACACATAGGAGTGGAGAGGCTATTCTCATACCTGAAATACTGATAATATTATAATCATATCTGCTATTTTAATAACCAAAAACTATAAAAGCATCTCCATTCTCCAACATAAAAAAATATAGAAATTATGTATAAAAAAAAAAAAACTTAACTCCAATGATACATTTCCCTTGTCTATAAATATAGTCAACCTCCTGATGTTAATTCTATTTGTCAAACCTCTACCAATATGAAATCTGTAAGAAGATTTTACATCATTTATTACCATATTGAAGTCATATTTTCTATTTGTAACCATCTAAAATATCAATAACATACTCTCTCTGTCTCATTTTATGTGATCTCATTTCCTTTTGGGACGTCCCAAAAAGAATGATCCTATCATGCTTACTATTTTTGAACACTATTTTTCACTATTACACCCATTACCTCTCTATTTTATACTCTTTTTTTATCAAACAAACACTATTACACTCACTACTTTCCTCCACTATCTATTAAAATATTGATAGGTCCCACCACTTTATCCACTTTTCAACTAAACTTACTCTCTTTCGCTACTTTTTTCTTAATCTGCGTGAAAATCAAACAAGGTCACGTAATATGGGACGGAGGGAGTACTATTTTTTAAAATATAGTCAACCAATATAGTCAATACCATCAAAGCACAATGTCTTGCAGGGTCAACAAATTTTACACAATATCCTACAGTTCCAATTTTTCCAACCAATTTTAGTCAACCCTATTAGAGATGCTCTAAGAGAAGTCCAACACTTCACAATTAAAATCATACAGTTAAAATCGATACATTTGAATTATATTCTTACAACACAATCTGAGTCAAAATATTCCTTTCACTATGTTATATGAAGACAGACACTACTTGTCAACTTCGCCCACCCACTAGGTAAGATCCGTGATAGTTGTTTTACCATCACTCACAGCATCATAGTTGTATCTGTCTAAATGCAAACTGGAATATAATCAATCCTGAACAGGCTCCAAGCTGTTTTCTGCAGACGGGGTTTGCTTTCTTTCTGCTTGAAGAGACCGACATAAAGATTCAAGCTTCTCTTTCTGATTCTTGGTTTTCTCTAACTGTTTCTTCAAGTACTCGCGCTGCTCAAATGACAAGTGAATAAAATTTATTGTAATCTGCTTCTGAAGGCATATATGATAAGCATGAAAAAAAAATGTTCTTATCAGTTGTAAAATATAAGAGAGAATTACTGTTACCATTTCTGGTGACTCTTGCACACTGAGAATTATTATTACAACATATACTAATTGGAAAGTTTATAAGCTTCCTTGTTCACAAAAAACTGTAATCATATTACATGGTTCAGTATGCTTCCATTAATTTGTGGGCCACACCATCAGAGTTTAGGTGTTTGTTTCCTTTTTTATTACGAATTTACTTGGTCCCTCAGTTTAGGTACTTACCTCTATATATAATGAGATGTAATATATCATTTTAGAAGACTTTGATATTGAAAAATGAGAATTGTTCTCTCTTGTTACGGGTTGGGATCCATGCAAATTGCTCTGTTTTGCGGTTAAGAAATCCTAGGGTCACTGTTTCTTTTGCGGTTGGATCAAGCGTGAATTTTCTTTGGTTAATCTATATTACCTATCTTTTATTGTATTTTTGTTCTTGTCCTCCATCAGGAAAGCCAATTAAGTAGCCCAAAAAACACATGGGCACACTCTAAAAGGCTTTGGAAGCCCAATAAATATTTTTAATGTTTCATATTAGTTAATTAGCTTTAGTATCTATCTTCTCGACTTCAAGGTTTACTAGGAATACCAAAACATTAAAGCAGAACTAGACCCTCCAATTTTCTACACGACAAAAGATGATATGAAAACTTTGTTCGGGTTCCTAACTTTCGTGTCTTATTGTGTTCACAACAAAATTTTGTGTTAATGCTAAAAAATTATAATTTGTGTTGGACATAAGAAATACGACTTTATACCAAGCTAAAGTACAGACGACGCGATTATCAGGTATTCAGGTGTAGGGAGAACCCTAAAAAGTTCTAAAATCCATATTATGGAGAACAGTCTACAAAATCAGAAGCATGAGATTGCTCTTGAGACAAAAGTCTTGGTGGAGTTCAGACTATGCTGGTAATGATATTTCAGAAATAGTAAACAAGGTAAGCAGGGATTGAGAATACATATATACATATACAGAGACAGTACAAAATGCTAGAGACTACCTCTTCGACCAGCTCTATAAGTGTAACATCAGACTTATCACATTTGCTCTTCAGGAATGCATTTTCCTTTTTAAACTCATTTACGGTTTTTTCCATCTAGCCAGATTCAAGAGAGAAGAAAAATTAGTCGCTCAGCTTCAGCATATTAATATTTTTAAAACATGGGAAAACCCTTGGGACAAAAAGTAGGTATCAAATCCTTGCAAGAACGTCATATACCTTCTTAATCTCTTTCTTAAATGTTTCAAAGACCTCATTGCTTTTCGTCAAAGCTTCCTGTAAAGTATAGGTAGTATATGAGATCCAATAAGAAGAGATGTATGTATAAGGCGTGAAGATTTTTATTGCCAAGCTATGTCAGCAGTCATGATTTTACTGTTTCATCAACTACATAAAATCTACGACCGTGTAAACTGACACAATCGACGCGTAATGACTGGAACTATTTGCAAGAAAATAGGGGCAGACAACGTAAGTATTTTTATTGCTAAGAAGTTTTGAGTTTGATGAGTAAAAATTAATTCAAAGTTGTGATGTCACATTTTTTTAAAACGGGTAAATTATCATACTTGACACTGAAATCTTTCAATAATATCAAGGAGGTCATCGATCCCCACAGGGTCTCACTTGACTCACTAAAATGAATTAATGATATCAAGAGACAAGTAGGTCACTACAGTTAACTTCATTCAAATTTCTGACACAGAAATTAACACATGGACCATGACGTTGACATGTCGTGTAAGGAGAAAAATAGGGGTAGCCAGAATTTATAACCTGGAACTGCTGAAATTTTTCTCCATCAGCTGCCAACTGCAACCTCAAATTCTTTTCGGTGGCCAATAATTCTGACACTTGCTCAGCATACAATTTAATCTGAGATTGTTCATGAACCAGTTTCCCTTCATGCTGCTGAACTTTTATATCAGCAATCTGAAGTTCTAACGATTTTTGCTTCAACTGAACAGTCAAGCGCCAGACTATGAGAATGAAACAAAGACCTGTAGCAGAAGTGAGAAATTTGGAACCTAAGTAACAAGGAAACTTGCCTTCTGTGTATATTGTTGTTCAGTAAGAGCATACTGATCAGCAAGATGCTTCAACTTGACTTTTAACCTGCAAGATTATGCACATATCTCATATCATTCAAAAGAATTATAATGATTATAAACATAACCACATTTAACTCAAAAATTGTTATAGATCAATACAGGTTTTATAGTAGGTTGATTTCATCTAGTGTATATGTAATACAACAGTAAGGGGTTGGATGAGCAAATTTGTTTATATTAAATGACCATCGAACCCCATCATATTAATTTAACCTCCTCTTTAATTATTAATTACTAATATGTCAAACGGCAGATGATGGTCCCTACCCATCAATTGTTTGTAACGATCTTCTAGCGGTTTTTTATTTAGAAGGCAAAAACACTAGAATAAGTAATTAACGCGCTGGTAGATGACGTAACCCCTTGCATTCACATAAAAAATTTAGGGTTCTAGCAATGAAAAACTGCTACAAGATGTTTGCATCAATCGCTTCTTAGGGACCAAACCCTATGTCATGTTTGTTAATGTATATTCAATCTAACCTTCTTCCTTATTATTACATTATGTATTAATATCTTATAATTATTTTTGAAATTTTTTTAGTGTATATTTATTTTATAACCTAATACCTAATTACAATACAAATTTTACGGTGTACTATAGAATACAATTACTTTATAAAACTATACTGATAAATGTTAAAAGTATATGTCCTGACATGTCATAATATTATACCAGATTAAGTAACTAATACAAAAGGTCTGTATCAATTATTTGAAAATGTGCTTCCTATAAGTTGTGCAAATAAAAAGTAATACCTCTTTCATAGCGCCAGATGTCTATGCACATTTTACACATGAGGGATGATAAGAAAAAAACTAACTGCATTTAAATTTGTTTTTAAGATTATTAACTAAAAGTATTAAATAAATATATCTTAAATGATTAATAGTAGTATAACCTGTCAATAATCAACAGGTCATTAATAGCACAAATAATAAGTTCATATCTACTTGGGAATGACCTATCACCTAAGGGCTAAGGCATGCGCATATTAAAATATTTGCTAACGTATATATCGTATGATCAATACATACAAACATATTAAGAACTCCTTATATTAACGATATTTTATACACCTCTAGAGCATGCCCGTGCTTTGCACTGGTAAGAAGCTACTTAATATTAATAAAAGAACTCTGGCATATTTAAGTTCATGAAGAAGTAGAAGCAGAAGTTTATACAGAGCCGGTGTCAGATTAGATCAAGCCAAAAGCAAAGGATAATCTTGCATGAAACAGAACTAAACAAATGCAGGCACTTTATACACAAAGTATATTTATTACTCAGTCCTTGGAATTAAGATCCACATAATCATTACTTAAATATTTAATAAAATACATGATATTTGCAACTTTTAGCAGAGAGGCACTTAAAGCTGATCCACAAATCTCTACAGGATATATACATATATGACACAACTGAAGTCTAAAATTTTGAATCTAAATATGGAAAATTAGGTACAGGATGCAATATACCATGATCAACTTACGGATGGTAAACTAAATTTTTACTTATAATAAGTATATACAATTTTGTCAAACTCTGTATTTCTGATGCAATATTCAAAGGACACTAACTCTTATCATGAATCACAAAAACACGTCTTCAAGAAGAATCATGCTTCTCTCGCAAAGACAAGACACGGAAAAAAACATAGCAATTAGAAATTATTAGCTGTTTTTTTTTTTTGCTTTTTACATTCCTATATCATATAATAAATTCGGGGGACTGAAGAAAATGATCTGAAAGCTTCACATTTAAGTTTCTGACGTAAAGATTTATACGAACAATGAGCACACTTGGAAGTTTATTTACCAATCATAATTAAGGCCATTCAAAAAGTATATTAGATCTTCATACATTCTTATACAAAAATGGAAGTAATGGAGCAAGGCCACTGAAAGATATGAGAATATTGATGATTTCTGATATCTTCATCTTCTTTAGCAGGAAGGCAACAAAGGCAATCAGACATTACACGTATATAACACTAAATTATCAATGAAAACATATTCAGCTGCAGCAACCCTTCAGCAAAACTCAGATTCTCCGCCAACCATCTTGGCCACACTATCATGAGGAAAGGTGGAAGAAAGAGGTGCTAAACTCTTGGGTGTATGTTGCAATACCTATACCATTAATTTGTACATAACCTAGATTGCTTTCACAAGGTAAGGAAGGGTCAGTCTTTCGCATCCGATTAGTCCACTTGTTAGAATACAAAAGAACAAGAATTATACAGCAAATGCCATTCTATCTAGACAGCTATTACAAAAGATTGTTGACCTGTGGTGCAATTCCATTCATCTAAGTGTGCAATGATTACAGCAGTGATAATAGGAATGCAAATGAAACCAGTAAGAAGTACAAGTCATGGTAGCACAAGATTCCAGTGGACCCCTCTACCTTGTTTGTTTAGCTTAAGTGTCACTGGAAATGAGTTTTAGACTGGACCAAATTCTTAAGATATCATGAAATCTTCTAATCAAAAAGTATCTATGATTTAAACTTCTAACTTCCAAGTACTGCAGCATGCATAAGACTAAACATTTAGAAAATGTTATACTTACATCTCATTTTCCTTGAGCTGAGTCAGCGATTCATCTTTTTGCTCTTCCAGCTTATGGCCTATTTCCTGCCACAAAATTTAGGGAATAAATTTCATTTTAAAGGAATCACAAAGTCCCACAGGCAGGCTGACAAAAATCTCTGGATGCAAGGAGATACAAATATAGACAGGGAAAGTACATAACAAATGTAAGTAAATATAAGAAACATCCTTTGAAAAACTCTGCAGAAAAGGTTTTGAATATAATATAGTTAAATGATTCTTGTATTTTTCAAATTTAGTCAATTCAGCATGTAAATTCATCACAAGAAACATACATCATCTTTTGCAAAAGTATATCAGAAGTAAAGTAGCAGTCCTTAAAGTGGCGAGCCGCGAATCAGTGATAAATTATTGTATACTATATTGGAATGTCCATATCATTTCACATTCAATTGTATCTACAACTTTACAGCATTAGGTCATTATCTGTGCATCTATAATTAATAGAAACATATGGATAGATTCTGAGTACATAAGTTCGGCTTCATTAGCTTCCATTCAACAAAGTTCTAACCCTCCACTATTGTTACCACAAAATGGGGGTATTCACAAGGCTACAATGCTGGGAATAGGTCATCTATTACCTTCATATATAAGTGTATATGATGCATCTTAAGACTGTAATGAAAGCTAACTCTAGTCTCTATTCTACTACGTCAGTGACAAGTGAAAACTAACACCATGCTAAAAGACCATTTTCAACCTGAAGATGATGAGACTTGAGCATCATACTATCCAAAATAATGTCAGATAATCATGTATTCATGCATACTCACAATTTCTTCTAGAAAATGAAATCAAAGTATATACTAAACATATGATCTAACAAGAATTGTAGACATAAGTAGGTTGTTATGAAAACAGAAAATTTTACACCAACCTTAATTGCATCTTGAAACTTGGTTGACATATCTAATCTTAAGCTTTGACCTTCCGTTGACACTCGTTTGCATTCATCCTGCAAATTAGTAAGCAACAAATTAGTATTTTCAGGTATGCAATAAGAACACTCTTGAACATTTCACGTTCTAATTGTACAGGAAAATTTTAGGATCTTCGTGATGTTGACATATTGCAGAAAATATAATTTTTTTAAGTGTCCGCCATGGTTTCTTGTCATAAGAAAATTGGATAAAATTATATTAAAGATACTATATCTATTAGCAAGGGTTGTGCTCAAGAGAGAACCAATCCTTAAAATAGAACCATAGAACCACTAAGGTTCTGCTGCAGAACCCTAAATTTTAAATAGATTTTTAGGATCTAAATCTCAATACATGTTTTTTTCATGTTTTTTCATCATTGTGTGTGTTCAAAAATAATTTTAAAATATAATACAAAGACATTGACATTTTTTGCATGTGAAGTTCTGCTGCAGAACCCTAACTAATACTTAAGTTCTCAGTTCAAAAAAAAAATAAAAATACTTAAGTTCTGCTGCAGAACCCTGCCTTATAAGGTAAGGGTTCTATGGTTCTCTCTCTAATGGTTCTCTCTTGAACATGACCCCTATTAGCAAATAATGAAAAATAATAGCATTTCTTTAAAAAAAATCATTTAAAAATGAGCACAGGGGTTCTTTTAGGGCTGGAACATATGTAAGCAGTCACCACAAGACGGAACTTTAAACGGGCTGGATGATAGAACAATATGGAATACGCAACTATAGAATCACGTTTTATAAGATTAACACCATGCCAATTAGATTAGTAATATCCACCATGACTGATCATCAAAACATCTTACAACAATTCAATTATCCTTATCGATTAGGTAAAAAACATGCTGATGCTATATAGGATGATTAATGCCATGAGATAACAGCAAGACATGACAGCATATTTGTTTTTTTATTTCTCACGTGTTACTAAACTTTAATTATCATCCTTAGAATTCCATAAATGCACTTCTTACTTGAAATAAACAAGCTTTATCTGGTTTCTGCAGTCCAGGAACGAAATATTTTAAACAATGCAACAAGCTCCCAATACTGCCTACAGGATTTAGTAACTTTATCCATGATTAGACAGTAACATACTAACATGTACTGAATCAGTAGTACTAATGTAGTATAAAGGGTAAAATGAAAAAGAGCTACGAATGGAATCTATATTAACAGAGAACCAGTGGAAGCACGATAAATGTTCATATTTTTTATCAAGGTTATCAATTCATATATATTAAGATTTAATTAAAATTTAAACGATTAAATTTCCTCAGACAGGAGTGAAACCTAACTTTATTAACACTAGTAATAGTTGCCCGCTACGCATGGGCATGATAAAGATTATTTGAAAATTTTAAATATAGAGAAACAAAATTATGTCTTGCTAAATTTTTTCATATTGGTATTATTGTTTTGAGACACCTTATTTGTTTAAATGTTAACAATTAATTTTTTGATTTATAAATAGAAAAAAAACAGTACGCTTTTAGAAGTGAGCTCCTCGTTGTAAATTAAAAAAACTTGTGGATTAAAAATTTTTACAATTATCTTGATTTCTAAAAGATAACCACTATTATATATTTTATGTCTAGAATATTTAATTTACTAATATTAATAACATAATTACAATTGATGGCTATTATAAACAATATTTAGCAATTTTTGACTAGCTTTATTCTGCTTCTGCATCATAAACCTTATTTATAAAAACTCAACTGCAAGTTTTTCAGTAAAGAAAAAGTAGTAGTCCAAACAGGGCTCCGATAAGGTAGTTATGAGCATCTGGAGGCCACCAAAAGACATTACTTGCATCCTTGACTTTATTGATGAAGTTAAAAACAGTGAACTCAATATATGTGGGGATTGGAAGCCACATTCACTCTTAAAAACAGTGACATTCACCCTTAAAGATGTAGTCGCCTTTAATTTGATCACCAACAAGCTCATCTTTATTCTGAACATCATTGTCTTTGATAAAATTCTTTTTCTTTTAAACATCATGAAAATAGTGTCATGGTATCTGAATTAGCAAGCATGCCATCAAAAAGCTTCGTTTTAGTATAAATCTTAGTCAAATATTTACCGCCTCCTATTGTCTTTGCATCTATATAATCATCTATCAATATAGGAAAATGTTTGTCTAAGCTTCAAAATTCTAGAATTTGCAAAATATTATGAAATAATAGATGGTTTACGCATATAAAACTCTTACTAGAGTACAGAGGAGACGACTTAAACAAGAATAACAACTCACAAGTGAGTCCTATATAGATAAGCCTCTCGTAATTTATGTCTGTTCATCTTTCTAGCTGCAAATACAAGAGTTGTGGTGAAGTGAACAATGCAAATTCAGGAATCCAGTTGGCTGTAGATAACATCCATCAACTTGGGCTATGCAATTGTAAGGAAATTCCACAAATTAATTTTAAAAATATTCACACATGACTTTTTTGAAATGTGTGTAGTAGTAAACATGTTTTCAGTCTAAAGCTAGAGACCCTTGTATCCTAAAAAAACAATCTGCAGCATAAATAGTGGCGAGTCAATGCTCATTCGGTCATGGAATTCCTATTACTATATCTGTTCATACATTGATATATACAGAAACATATATTCAAATATGTTGAACCGATATGGAGTTATCATACGCATAAGATCAACAAACAAAAAGGAAGAACGATACTGATGTAACAAAACCCAAAGGACACAATGACAAATGTAACAATCCCCTTTGTTTAGAGTTTACCTTGTATTTTATATAATATTATTTTTTAAAGATACAACAATTGTGAGGCTTGTTTTTTTCTTTGTTGTTTTCTTTTGATTATTTTCAGGTGAGCTGTCAGAAAATACTTTTGGTTGGAAGACAGATGCAGAAATGATCGTAACGGTCAATATTGATAGCTGTTTGAATATTTATTTTCAAATCTATTAACAACATGTATTCCTTTTGTTGGGTGACAGTGATAAAAAGGACTAAAGTCGCATTGCAATACAAGCACAACTGATACAACTATAAGTAGTAAGAAGAAGCCTAAGCTGATATCTGTATATATTTGTAAAACATCTTTCTTGGGTGAACCAATAAGAGAGTATAGAGGATACTAGATGATGATAACTAGTTTTGCGTTGTTCCATTGCTATAAGAGCATAATACAAGCAACTAAAAGTATGACGAAGAAACCTAAACTGACATATATATATATAGGGTCGCGCTCTATGGTGAACACGTTTTAGCGTGAAAACATTGATAACACTTGTTCTGTTATAGAACAATACAACATTGAAAATGTGAAATATCTGTAAAACAATTGTTCTGCAGTTTTTGGAAAGTGCATAACAATTGTTTTCATTATTCTCACATTTAAATTGTTTTCACCCGAATCAGTGTCTATATATGTAACATTTCTTAGATAGATCAAAGAAGATGCTTACCATTAATATTTTGTTTTGACGTTGTAATTCCCGACACAATGACTCAAGCTTATCTCGAACTGATATAGCTGAAAAAAATAATCATAAGTATGTTAAATTTCTCATGTTGTCAAATTAACAGCAAAATGCCTGTTATCATACACTCGTCAATACTTAAAGTTCATATCTTAAACATATTATACAATTCCTGTCTTAAAGTCTAGAACGTGCTAACATGAAGCTTGTGTACTCTTCAACTACATAACACGTACGATTTAATAACCTATGATATACAGGGAATGATTCAACTGTAAACAAAGAAAAAACGTTGTGGACTTCTAATATATCAACATCATGTTCCTGTTGATAGATGCATGGGTAGTCTTATAACGAGTAACAAAATGTATATTATATATAATCAGTTCGTCCATGTTTTGCAATTACCATCCACAGTTAAAAAAACAACAAACACAGATTAGCACTAGTGATGTGCAAATTATACATTACTAGTTTAATACCAAGAGACTGGAAGATTAAAAAAAAAGGCACCATGGTTGGTGATAAAATGATGTACCGGAATCTCTTTCAGCAATAACTTGCTGATACTTTAAAGTAAACTCTAGGAACTCCTTTTCTGACTTAAAGGTCCGCTTCGGCTTGGGATTTTTACGTTTCACCTCGGCGGAGCCCTGAAACGACAATAAGTAAAGCAAGAATGGTGATGAATTACGAACGGAAAGTGCACATTACATTCCCAGTGCTTCACATCCAAAGCAAATGAAATTCCCAGGTATCAAACACAGAGCAAAAGATATGTATTGAGTAGGTCAATCAGAGAGGTCCTATGTGAATAAATTGAATTGAAGCTTCAGCTATTAATTTACCACGAAATTCGATAGATATTAATTAGTGTGAGTTTGAGTTAGGGTTGCCAAAATGAATATATCAAATGCAAATGCAAGCTGTGAATTTCGATTAGAAATATATTCTACGTTTATGTAGCATCTTCAAAAAGCAGATAGAAAGAAAGAGTGATGAAAGAACAAACCTCCATTCCGTCGCTCGCCGACATCAAGTTTTTCCTTCTCCGTCACTGACTGTATATTGATCTGGCTGGGTGTCAAATGACCTCGTTGCCAAAGTTACTTCCCTGTGCAGATTTTTTAAGAATATATATCGGGAAAATAGATTTTTTTGCCACCTAACTTATTAAGTATTTGTTTAGAAACCTACCACTGAACTATAATTTTTTTCTTTTTTGTCACTAATGTTAGGTTCGGACCTTTTTTTGTCACTAACGTTAGGTTCGGATTTGATTATTAACACTATGTTATTTTTTTAGTATTATTAAAATATAGTGTTAGTCTGCAATATAATGGTGATCTGATATGTGTTTATATCTTAATGTTGTGTCCTAGGTAGTTTACCTTGGAGGACGAGAGTTGGACACTCATTTTGAGACTCCAAAAAATTTCAAAAATTATTTTATTTTATTTTTTCTGAATAAAATTTAATGTTGGTTTTTTTCCCTTAAAAAAACGTTGGATTTTTTCTTGTCACTAACGTTATGTTTTAATTTGATTATTAACAATATGTTATTTTTTAGCATTATAAAAATATAGTGGTAGTCTGCAATATTATGGTGATATGATATGTGTCTATAACATTATATACAGTCATCTATGTGTCCCTTAGCTAGTTTACCTTGAAGTATGAGAGTTTAACAGGTATTTTAAGAACCTAATAAATTTAGTCTTATGAATTATTTTAAGACTCCACAAATATATAGTATCACTTGACTTTATAGTTCTTTACCACTACTTGTCACGTATTTTAAGATTCCCACTTTTTATAAATACAGTTCCATAAGTTAATTTTGAGATTTCCTTTCTGAGTAAAAAAATTCGTACTCTCGTCCTCTAAGATAAACTACCTAGGACACATTTAGGGCATTTTCCAAAATGCCCCTTCAAAAGTTAACGGTAACGGCAGAAGATAACGGAAATGTTGCAAAGTCTCTACGGGTTAAAAGTAAGGGGCTGCATAGTGTTTATTTCAAAACTATTAAGTGCAATGTGCAACATGCTGAAATTAAAGAGGTGCCAAATGCAATTAACTCTTAAAAGAATAACATAGTGTTAATAATCAAATCCGAACCTAATGTTAGTGACAAAAAAAAAATCCGAACCTAATATTAGTGGCAAAAAAGAAAAAAATTATAGTTCAGTGGTAGGTTTCTAAACAAATAATAAGTTGGGTGACAAAAAAATCTATTTTCCCATATATATTTTATATAATTTTGAATTTAGTTTTAAAAATTTCTGGCTTCGATTAAAATTTAAACATCATTTTTATTTATAATAAACATAAAATTGAAATAATTTATGAAATCATGATTTACAAGAGTTTTAAAATATGACTCCAGACCCGGATATAAACAACCAACATGTACAGGTTCGAGTTGGTAGAATATTAGAGGGTATATTAAATTGAGATTTTAAAATATTTTCGCGGGTAAATTATTGAAATTTTTATTTTTTTTAATTATAAGGTCGGAAAATAAACTAAACCAATATTAAGATTAGATTTTTAATCTTTATTTAGCATAATATTTATTATCTATATTTGGAGGTATTGCATCATGAAAAAGTTAATTATTGGGGATATATGATATTAATGTTAAAAATTGAGATACATGCTAACAAAATGTAGTGAACGTATTAGTGTATCTGAATTATACTTATTAATTTTATTAATTTTTATATATTACAACATTTTTTTTTAAAATTTTAGATTTCCGGTTATCAGATGTTAAGTTATATCTGCACAAAATTTTAAATTTAATTGTAACGTGTGTGAGAATTTCATTTTAAGAATTTTGTATAAATATGATAACTAAAATTCTATGTTGATTCTAATAGTTATATATCAAAATTTAACAATTTATTATCTTATAATTCTTGATTTTGATGATTAAATTAAATTTCAAAATAAGTAAAAATTTGGAATTCAACCACTCATATAACACGATTATATGAAGATTGAAATTTAATGCTAACAAAATATTGGTCGGAACAATCTTAATTTTGAAAAAAAAAGTAGGAGATCATCAAATTTCTAATAAAAATATTGATTATTTCTTAATAATTATTAGTTAATATATTTTTAATTATTTATTATAGTTAACTTATATATACAATATCTGGGTAGTTTAATCGATTTACACTTTATTCTTTAAAATATATTTACAGTAATACAGTATAAATATACTTTTGTTTTTTTATATAGAATTTTAAAAATATGACTAACAAGTTATCTAAAGTCCTGAAATAAGATTTTATTATATTAAAATTCATGTATTTTTAAAAGGAAAAAAATACCGAATAGCCTCACATGCTCGTGCTTCGCACCTGAAAATTCTCTATATTCCATTCAATTTTTTCAAATTATAATCAGTTGTCGACGATGACAAAAAATCTGAAAGTTTGAGAATTGTGATGCTACTACGTGCCATCTCCCTCCTCGGAATCGAGAAGGCAAAAAACTACTCCCTCCGTCCTTCCCGTTTCTTTACACTTTCCTTTTTTGGTGTCCCATACAATTCTTTACATTTCAAAACTTACCAAAAATAGTTAATGGGTCCCACCACTTCTCCACTTTTCTTTCCTTTTCACACTAGTTTTACTCCACTATCTTCTTTTTATACATTAAAAATCAATGGGTCCCACCACTTCACCCACTTTTCTTCCTCTTTTCCATAACTTTATACATATTTCTTAACGTCCGTGCCCAACCCATTTGATAAGAAATGGGAGGGACGTAGGGAGTATAAGATTGGTGAATAATTAGAGTTAGGAGTAGTGGCAAGATTGTTATGATAGAGTTCAAGTTACATGACATTGTTCAGTTTTCAGTAATATCCGGCGGTTTATGTACTTACTTTTTGGCCAGGTTGTAGCTTATCCGTTATCTCTTATGACAACCAAGGTGCATATTACTCCTAACACCAGAGTCCAGAGTCTTTGTAACAAATTGAATTTTTTAAAATAGGAGTGCCGGGTCAAGGACAGTAGGTGGCACAAATATGTCTTCACCGAGTCAATTTTGCAAAATCTTTTTAACGACATGTGTACGAGTTTATCTATATACTCCTAAATGATAAGAAAACGAGAGGAAATTTTGGCTTCTGTGAAAGTAAGGTAAAAGACCAGAGTTAAACAATTTTCAAGTAATGAAAGAATGCAACTGAAAACTTATGACATATGGGATGTATTGTTGCATTTAATTCATGATTTTTAAAATATATTCTCTTATTATTTATGTAATAAAATTATTATTTTTCCTTATATCTAATATCTAATTTTATTCATGTCAAAAATATAAAAAGTAACCTTTTTTTTTTTACTTTACCAATCTTACAGTTAATATATCATATAATTATGATTTATTAACAACCTATTTAATTACTGAAATTAATTTGCTTAAATGGTAAATGACATGGGAGGATTACATGTTAATTACACATATTCCACCTTTATGATAATAATTTTCAGCACAATTTCATTAATTTTATAATTTATCTTTTTTGTAATGATCAAATTAATTTTTAATTACTTTTAATCATTTAATACGTATGATTCTCTCCAAAAGAAAATGTGAGTATAAAGAAATGAAAAACATGTAAATTTTAATATACTAAATAAAAGTTATATTTACAAGTTGTATGTTTTAATTGTTTATGGGTTTAGAAAAGAATATGCTTATAAACATACAAAATATATTTTCTCATATGTTGTCATCGAATCTTTTATCAAAAAAATACATCACATATGTCACAAACGTCCATCAGATCTACGTCTCATCGATAATATTATTTCATAATATATGTAATACGCGTGGTAAGTTTGGAGTTTTAGAGGGGTTTTTCGGGAAAATATGATTTTTATTGAACCGGTGCCTGAAAATGTACATAATATGCTAAAATATATTCAAAAATAATGAATATTAATTTAATTTATTTTTTTTCACTTTCTTTTTAGTAAAAATCTAGATAATTTAACTGCAGGCGAAGGGCGGCATAATTCCCTGGTTTTTTGAACAATGATCATATAATTTTTGTCTTATCATTTTGGGAACTATTTTTTTAAATATTTTAAATTCAAACTGCTTTAATAATCAATATCAATCAATATCAATATCAATCAATATATTCTAAATTCCTGCTAATGCCCATTCAGCATATGGATCTTTTTATGATCCGACCCGGAGTTAACTTCCCACAGCAGCATTCCTCTTTCTTCTCTGTCAGTTTTACATCCCACGTTTGTAGGCACGAGTTTGAGTTTCAAACTACTCTCCATCTTATATTATTCTTCTTTAATAATAAATTTATATTAATTCAATGTATTCATTTTAGTACATGAGGATTATTATATTATTTTTATTATTAAGGAATATATTGATACATTGAAACTATTGAGATATTATAATTAGTACTTTTACCTTACAAAAGATTTATTTTATTTTGTTCCTAATTATCTTTCTAAATGCAAAAATGCTGATTTGTTTTACAGTTTTTGTCAAATGAAAAGATTAATTAATTTAATTTTAATTAACCTGATAAATTAAGGGACGACAAGGTACTTCAACACTACCTGAATAAGTTATTAATAGACTTAAAACACGCAATAAGAAAATCTTGGGAAGATCATGTTTAAAATTATTTTTCTCGAAAGATTTATTCTATTTTGTTCCTAATTATTTTTCTAAATGCAAATGCTGAATTTTTTAACTGTTTTTTGACAAATAAAAAATTAATTAATTTAAATTTAATTAGCCTCATAAATTAAGGGACGACAAGGTACTTAAACACTACCTAATTAATTTATTAATAGACTTAAAATATGCAATAAGAAAATCTTGGGAAGATCATGTTTAAAAAAAAATTTGTCAAAAGATTTATTCTATTTTGTTCCTAATTATCTTTCTAAATGCAAATGCTGAATTGTTTTACTGTTTTTTGTCAAATAAAAAAATTAAGGAATTTAAATTTAATTAACCTGATAAATTAACCTGATAAATTAACATTCATGTCCTCCCGGATGAAACCCATCTTTGCATTATATTTAAGAAGAAAACTGCCCATGATCTTCAATAAATCAAGGCGGTTAATATGTAATTCAAATTTTAAGTTTTCCTTATCTGATGCTCATGTCTATATTCCTCCTACTAATATGGTAACTGATAATTCCATGATCAAATTAGCCATTTTGGTGAGTTCATTATCACTATCATTTACGTCCTGCTTTTTTTTTTATTTTGCCATTGTTATTGTTCTTATTATGATCTTACTAACAGAGATTATGCAGAAGAACTTGGATTCATACACAGCAATTTTGGTGAGTTTTGTTCCATTTTATAGTGTTTAATGATACAAACTGTATTCAACCTGACCCACATGCATGCATGTCATTGTTGTGTAGATGAGAAGCGTGTTGCATTGTCTCAACATATATCTTCTTCTTCTGCATCAAGACGCTGTAAGTTTATATTGTATATTTCTTTCAAGTCGTGTTGGTTTATTATTGCAAGTATTGTTAATAAGAACTTCTGCATGTCACTCAGTTTTTGTCTCCGTCTGCGCCACTGTGACTTCTATGATTGTTCACATGTATTACTGCACGGAATGCTCAATGGCGTAACATATTTGAAATGTCTATCTTCCTTCTTTCTTGATGTTGTTCAGAAATGGTTTTGATGTCTATTTTTTCGTTGAGTTTTTGCACACAGATTCTCATGCCGTGTAAACTATTTTAGCTTGCAGGAAAGATGAGTCGGATGTGTTTGCTAGGACTTCTCAAAATGCATAGGACTACTTTGACGAGTAGCAATGACAGTCAAGATCAATGACAGTCTAATGGTGAACCGCATATAGCAGATATATTAATGGCAACAACACTGACTTCACTTCGAGTTTCTTCACAATTTTCAAGCAGATGGTAAACCGGAGAAAATTCATAAAGATCAACTTTGGACCGACATTAATGTTGCTTCTGGAGATGTAGTCTCTCATGTGCTGCTGGTATAGCGAATCATAATAGCTTTGTTTATTAATGTGTTTGTGTTCATTCATTTTGTGGTAGTATATTGACTTCTATTGATTGTTTTTCTGTACTTCACATTGACGGCATTTAGTGATGTTTTTTATGATGAAATGTTTGCAGGAACCACATTTTATGATATTAATTCAAGAATTAAAGATTGGGCGAGTCTGGGATACAAGTTATGTAGCAAAAAGGTTATTGGTGGCTTGCTGCAAATGACTGATGGGTTCCTTGGGATCGCTCTAAAGGCATACAGTCACTTTCATATGACAGGGAAGTTAATTCAGGAGCAATGACATTCTGACAGGAGAGTTGTGTTCTTTAAATTTGAGTTCATTCATTTTCTGATCGTATATTGTCTAATATTTCATTCTTAGGCCTACGTAAGACATTTCCTATTTGATTGCAGAATCATGCATTAACAAATGTATATGAGTATGATAAATATCTATAATAATTGCATTGATATATATTTATAATATTTTTATATCAGAGATTTTATTCTCACTTTTTTAGTTATCTATTTTTTCTAGAATTTAATAATATATAGCTCTTACAAAGTATGAAAATTAAATAGTAATCTCTGTATCAAGAATAGTTTGCACAAATATATAAGAATGCTATAGATAGTGTTGATTGTAAATATTAAAAAGAAAATGTGGAAACATCTCTTCTTGTGCTTTTTAGCTTTCATTTTTTTTTAATCATTTTTGCACATTGGATATAAGTAGCAGATTCCAATCATTTGCAGACTTTAGTTTTGTTAAATTTGTGTTTAACTCAATTATAGAATGAAAGATACTACATTAACTTTTTATGATTTCAAAAATACATTTGCCACTAATTTACTCGATATTAATATTAGTATTTAATATAATAAAAAATACTACATTAACTTTTTATGATTTCAAAAATATATGTTTGAAGAGTATTATTATATCAATAATTATTAATTTAATCATTACAATCCATTTGCCACTAATTTACTCGATATTAACATTAATATATAAAAAATATACATTACCTTTTATAGTTACAATACTATAAATTTTTTATATTCATATAATATTTAATTCTAAATTAATATGAAACCGAATTTTGTGAAGATAGTGCCCTAACCGGCGTAACATATTTATCTAACATTATATTGGAAGGGCATTCATTTATCATGTTTAGCAATAATATAATAAAATCTCATTATATGTTAATTCACTCCCTGTAAATATAATCATAAAAATCATCATTATTAATTTTTTTTAGATATTGACTTAATTGACTTAAAATATTTGGAGGCTATTACTTTATTTGATTTCATTAATTTAATCATTTAGAATCATCATTTACTAATTTACTCGCTAATAATCATGAAAAATCATTATTAAAATTGAATTTTTTTGCTAAATTGGTATATTTGTTTATTATTATATATGGATATAATATAATAAAAAGATTTCACATTAATTTTTTATTAAAATTGTTTAATCATCAAAATTCAAAATCTATTATACGAATTAAAAATGTTACAAAATTTAATTCAATAGTGCAAATCATATATATCATAGATATTCTTTTAAAAAATTTATAATGAATATTAATTATTCTTTTTATATTATTTATTACATAAAGTAAATTACATATAATAAGTATCTCTGATATAATTCTTTGTCGACAACCACTTAAAATTCGAAGAAATTGTCAATGAAATTGTCACCTTAACAATTTCATTGATAAAATTGTTAAGGTGACAAACACTTATAATTTCAATGTTTGCTACACACAATTCTATCCCATCTCCACTGATAATGTTTGGAAATTAATTATTTATTGATTAATTATGAGAAGTAATTTATATGTTTAGAAATTAATTATCTTATCGTTATTATAAGAAGTAATTTGTAATTGTGATATCTGTTACTCATATATTTTTATCTCATAATCGATAGCACGTTGAAATTCATAAAAATTTAATGGAATCCCAATAATTTCCGTGTGCAAAACACGGGCAAAAAGCTATTATTTTTAATAATTATTTTAAATACGTTCTAGTATGTTAAAGGACGTGATTCGAAGTGATTGGTGGGAGAGAAATGAAAAAAGAAAATGAAGGAGACAGTAAAGGCACATTGCTTTCTTGTTTCAAGGCATAAATTTTGGATGGGTGTCCAAACCAAAACTCACAAAGAAATGGGCAACGGCAAACGAACAACACCGACGTAAATACGACGTAACCCTAATTGCTCATCATCCTTTATTTATTATATATTGTTTTCATAGATTCACGATCACTAATTTCCTGTACATTGATTCAATTTATATATCTTTTATTGATGTTTAATTTGCATTTTTTCGCGGATCTTTCGCAGCAATGTATATAATTTTGATTATATATATTGTTTATATTTGTAGATTTGGAGCGTGATTTTCATTGTTACATTGTTAATGTTGACCAAGCTAGCTGAATTTTGAGAAGAGTGTTTAATTGATTGGTTCTGGATCATTGTTCGTATCGTTATGGAGGCTTTGATCGAGCTCTGTGACTTGATTTCTCACAATCCTGTTAAATTTGCGGACAAGCTTGCTTGGATTTGTGGCCGATGTCCTCCGCCTGATGCTTTTCGAGGTCAATCGCCTAGGGTTACACGGTCGCAGCTCAATGCTGTGCTTGCCCTGGCTTTGTTCCTTTCGAAATGTCCTAATCACCAAGACTCGCGTCCCAGGCTTCTTGTTGTTGAGTTTCTGAAGTCGATTACGGTGTCCTTTAATTTGTCGTTTTGGCCACAGTCGTTTAATGCTGTGGCTGTTGGTTCCTTTTACAATGATTTCTTGAGTTATGTTTGTAAAGCAACCGATATGTCGTCTGAATTAAGCAAAGACGTTGCAGGAGTTACGGGAGATATTTTGATCTCGGCATACAACACGAAAGATGGGGATATAGGGACTATAAAAGCTTTCTTGAATGCCTTGTCGAAAAACTTCCTTCCCATTCTTCCTTCTGATGTTGATAAGTTAGTTACTATACTAATGAATTCTTATGATAATACTTTCCCAAATTCTCCCAGAGATTTCCCTGATGGCTCTCCCTCTCAGACCTCACCGCCTAGTTCCTCTTCTAGTGGTACAAATTCAGGGATAGTAGATACTACACCAAAGGGGTCGGGGGTGAATGGCAGCAGCAGTGCTTGGAAGAGTACTGTTGATCTGCTGGGTACTGCTGTTGGGTCCAACGAGGGAGAGCTAGCCTCTTCCCAAAAATTGATTGCCTCTTTCGAGAAGGAGTCTGTTGATAACCTTGAAAAACAAGAAACTGCCTTTAAATTAATTGGGCACATATTGGATAAATCCCAGATTGATCAAAAGCTTTTGGAACAAGTGAGACGTATTGCAAAAGAGCAAATTCAGTCAATGCTGGCTTTTCTAAAGGTAAATATTTTTTTTCTCTCTGTTATTTTTTTCCTTTTACAATTTTAGTATCTTGTCATTAGAATTGTTGTTATTAGTAGAAACCAACATCTATACTTTATAAACTCTGTGCAGATACAGAAGTTTGATTCTTCGGAGCCAAAGTCTTTGTTAAAAGTTAGAATCAATACAAAGCTCTCAGTTTACCAAGCTGCAGCTGCGTTACAAATCAAGAGTCTCACATCTATTGATTCTGATGGAAAATCATCAAAGAGATTATTGCATGGAACTCTTGCACTTTTGATAGAAGCTGCTGAAGCATGTTTATACTCTGTATGGCGAAAATTAAGAGTTTGTGAAGAGCTTTTTGGTGCAATTCTTGCTGGGATCTCTCAGATTGCTGTTACCCGCGGAGGTCAGCTGCTGCGTGTTCTTCTCATTCGCTTCAAACCCCTTGTTCTTACTATGTGTGCTCAGGTAAAGTTCTTGGTTAAGCTGAGGTTATTGGTCATCTTCTGTAGTCAGCTCACATATGTGATAATCCGTGTTCTTTGTGCATATGCTCATGCAGGCTGATACCCGGGGAAGCAACCATGGAGTCATGTTTGAGAGTGTTTTGAAGACAAGTTGTGAGATAATTGAATTCGGCTGGAGCAAGGACCGGTCACCAGTTGACACATTTATAATGGGTTTAGCTACAAGCATTCGTGAACGTAATGATTATGAAGAAGAGGTTTGTTGTCTTCTATTGATTCTCAAGGCTAACACTATAACTTGACTTTTTTTATTATTATAACATGCAAAACAGCAGAAACAAGCACATTTTAAATAGTCGGGCAATTATACATGTTTTTTTGTGTGTTTGTATGTGTGTTATTGTCAGTATCATACAACTTATGTGCCTCACTTTGATGAGGCTATAAGAGGGTCTTGCTCATTGGTGTATCTCTCGCCTCTATAACTTTGGTGGTAGCAAAGAGAGACCATCAATGTATTTTGCTATGACTTGTGATGATGTAAATTAAATTTAGCTCAACCATTGTTTCTCCAATTCAAGGTTTCTTTCAGACTCTTGTGAAGTTTTTAGATAATGGAGACATTTTCGGAAACTTTTTTAGACATGTTGCAGAGTGAGGATTTAAAGTATTAATTGGTTGTTATCTGGTGGTGTTAATGTATAAGAATTTAATATATTGGGTATATATATGATACGCATATTTTAGAAAATAATATAGATAGATGAGGTGTCCTAATTGGAAATGTTGTGGACTAGGTGATCTACATTATTATTGGTGAAGCATATTGATGTTTAGGTGAAGACAACATATTAAGAACTATTACTATTTGGATGGATCTTTTTGACTAGCCCTTTAGGAAATGTCTGGAGGTGGGTTGAGTTTCGAGGCCACCAACCTTTGAAATGTTACCAACCTTTTGAATAAACTTTTAATCTATTTTACCCGGACTCGGCTGAAAGTGTCCAAACTGGATACGTGTCCGAGTGTCGGACTTGGCAATATTTTGAAAATTTTACATGTTTTTGGCCTAAAATAAGTGTCGGAGTGTCCATACCCATGTCCGAGTGTCGAGCGTCCGACACGGGTACTCGATTCAAAATGAAGAGTCCGGGTAACGTAGCTTTCAATTATAAAAAGGGAACTGCTTTAGTATTAAATCATCTTATTTTTATTTTCTAAAGTGCTTCAAAGATGTTACTTATGAAGTTGAAAGTTGGCATCTCAAGTTCTATGGTGAATCATGTTTTTAGTCTATTGATTTCTAAATTTTATAATCTTATGGACGAGTTTCTTCCAAGGTGAGGATGAACTAAAATATAAGTTTTGTTTATATTATATGTTATTAGTTAGGGATAGATTAAAATGTTACAAAATGATATTGTATATGTGGATTATTAAGGATATTCTGGATAATAGTAGAGTTTACTTTATTATTAGGATTTTACCTGGTGGTTAGTTTTAGGAATTTAGTCCTATATAATGCGATGTAATGTTTTATTATTATAAGACATGATTGATTATTAATTAGGACTGATTATTAATTCTAAGTTTAGTGGTTCTTCTCTTGTTATGGGTTTCTATTCTAACAAATTTCTATATTTTGGGGTTGAGAAATCTTAGGGTTAGTGGTTCTCCGGTTGGATCACTCGGGGTTTGTGAGAAATTTTGAGTAACTGTTTTAAAGAATTCCAAGGCTTAATGAGTGATCAAAAATGTCACCCAAAGTGCAAGGTAATAGAATATTCCGTCTCTGGGATGGACTTATTGAACAACATGTTTATAGTTGAGCTGTATATATCTGGATTTACAGTTACTATAAATTACTGACAGAACTATATATCTAGACTAGACGTCATCGCTGAAAGACTGGATAGTTTTAAGTGTCCAATTTTAACTATCTTGGTTTGACATCTATTTTTTTATTGCACTATTGCCTTCAGGTTATATCGTGCTTCATGAATATTGAAAGCCAACAGATTTTTGAAATTGTTCCAAGTTTCGATTTCATTTGCTTTTTATTTCAGGCTGGTAAAGAGAGACATGCTGTTCCCACAGCGAAGCTAAATATCATACGCTTGCTAGCTGATCTGAATGTCCGTGTAAACAAACCTGAAGTCATAGACACTATATTGCCTCTATTCATAGAAAGTCTGGAGGAGGGTGATGCTTCAACACCTGGCTTATTACGTCTCCGAGTATGAAACTTTATATTAAAGCTGACATTCAATATATAGTCTTTGCATTTCCGACAATATTTCTTTTTCAACACTTTATTGCAAAAGATTTTCTCTGTATTTACTTGTTGGTCTAATATGTATTTTTCTTAAAGATTTTTGCTCATCTCAATATTGTGCATATTTTCTCAACTTCTCTATGTTGACTGACTGCAGCTTCTTGATGCTGTTTCTCGCATGGCGAGTTTAGGTTTTGAAAATTCCTATCGTGAAGCTGTTGTTCTGCTGACACGAAGTTATTTGGGTAAGCTTTCGAGCATTGGATCTGCTGAAAGTAAAACAATGGTGCCAGAAGCCACTACAGAACGGGTTGAGGTATGTCTAACTAGTATTTACATAATTTGGTCTTTCCTCTATTAGAACTTAAGCTGGAGTTCTCCAATATCAGTAGTTAGAACTTAATGTTAGGTCTCTGTACCGTAGTCTATGAAGCCATGTGACCATGTCTATCAGATAAGTTTTAAGTTTTTAGAGTAGACTAGTATCTGGGTCACCTTTACAGAATTTTCAAACCACATTTTCATGAGTGTCGCACATATTAGATACTCCACTTGCCCTCAATATGGAATGCATGCTGACAATGTAAGATTTTATGGTGGTGCATAAAATATTCTAGGATTTATATGAGAATTTTGTGTTATAAAATTGTATTTTGTTACACAGATGCTCACTTGTTCAATTACATTCTAGACTCTTCCCTCAGGATTTCTCACGATTGCTAGTGGTCTCACCAATACAAAATTGCGGTTGGACTACCGGAACCGTCTGTTATCCTTGTGCTCTGATGTAGGTTTGGCCGCCGAGTCCAAAAGTGGAAGGTATGTATCCACTCATAGATATTGTATTAGCAGATGCTTTGATATATATGTGTGTGTGTGTGTGTGTACAAGTAGAACAACTCTAAAGTGCTTTTGCATGGGTACGGGAAAATTATTACTCTAGAGAGGTTATCATATTTTATTACTTTAGTAATTAAAATTGTGTTTCTAGCCACCGTTACATATAGTATACACTTTTTTCAATTATTGGAAGATAAACTAATATTTTATGTAGGTTAACACTTTCAACCAAAATGTTAGTTGTTAATTTGATAACTTTCTTTGAGCTCATATACATTTTTGATAAATACAAGATGACAGATATCAAAACACAAACACATCATGATATTGAACTCATGTATTTTTCGTGTCATGTACTTAAAATCCAAACCCAAACACAATTTTTTTGTGTTGTTACTTTCAGTTTATCGTGTTGTGTCAAAAATTGCCGGGTCTAATTAATACCTCTTTATGGCAAATTTGGGGCCATGATACCGCATTATAATAATACGAAATCCTGGTCCCAACTATGGATCGGGACTTCTTGTCAATTTAGAGAGGTTTTCACTTGAGAGGAAATGAATTTAGAGGGGTTCTACTTAGGGATCAAATGGGAGCCAATAAGAAATAGGAACCGTGAGAATTTCTCAGGATAAACAACTGTGGTTCAACACCTCTGTGCAAAACAGTTTAAGCTTTATTTTAATGTAACGGTTTGTTCGCGGTTGCCTCCAGAATTTGTGTATAAAATTATCAAGTTACTTGGTTATATGTTTTATTTGATATAAGTGATGCATACACATATATAAGTAAGGCTTACCGCATGTATCGTATTTAGGGGTGGCAAAATCCGACACGATCTAAAGGCTAAAAGCTGACCTGAAAAATTACGAATTAGGGTTGGGGTTTCGAGTTTCGGGTCGGGTTGATTAAATGGGAACCCGAAAAATCGGGTCATTTTCCGGTGAACCCAAAATAATATATATTACATTACCTATTCGTCCATATGGAATGTTAGCGGGCTGTTCGTCCAGCATATGCAATATATGTCAGGCCCAGATTTTTTAGTTGGTCTTTGAGAGATTTAATAATACTAATGAATCATCAGCCGCCTCCCACTAACTCCCCAGAACTCATTGCTCCCCTCGAATCTCTCACTCTCTCAAACTACAACTTTCTCTCCTTTTCATCTCTACATTACATCTGAGTAGTAGATTTTGGAGATCGAAATCTTCTCTTCATCTCTAATCTGCTCAGCTGAAATATGAAATATCGCATAGTTGATATGTTGTTGGGTTAAAACACACATGTATATATATATATATGACTAAGATTCAAAGTTTAATAGTTGCATGATGTAATTGATTGAAATTTTATACTCTCTCTGGTCCTAATTCCTATATATAAGTCACTTTGACTTTTTACACACAAATCTAGGCGTTTTGACTACATACTCTTAATATTTTCAAAATTTGTTTTTTCAAACTAAAAATATATGTCTCGTATTTTAATTCAGAAAAAGAAAATTTTAGATTTTTTTTAAGTAGGTGGTCAAAGGACATAGAATTGTGTGCAAAATGTCAAGTGACTTATAAAAAGGACCAGAGGGAGTAATTTTTCTATTATATATGTGATGGGATCAGATTTCGGGTAAAATCCGGTCACTTTCGGGTTGGCTGATTAGATAGCAGGTCGGGTTGTGGTTGGGATTTTTCAACCGTTTTGAATCGGGTCGAATTTGGCTTGAAAAAAAATCGAGGTACATATAATCCAACATGGACCCGATCCAGAACTCAAAATTGCCACCCCTAAATTCGCATTGAACCTTTGTTATGTATATGTTGAACCGTAAGGCCATGTCTGTTTGAAGGGATTATAATCCCGGGACAACTACATTATTTTCTCCAAATTTAAAGGGTTATAATCCCATGGGATTGTATTGCAACACTTCTTTGATTCATGTCTATGGATTATAATACCTTCCCACAAGGTAATATAATTTCATGGAAATGAACTAAAACAATGTTTGAAATATGAATTTATGGGATTATAATCCCTTACATTTGAGATAAATAAGGTAATAATCCAGGGATTATAATCCCTGAAAACGAACATGGCCTAATAGTTCTCATAGTTCCTATTCTTTGAATAAAATAATCTACGCCATTATGTGCTTCAAAGCTTATCTGACAAAAAAAATCAACATTTGCAGCAGTGGGGCAGATTTTCTTGGGCCGTTACTTCCTTCTGTAGCCGAAATATGTTCAGACTTTGATCCAACGGTGGACGTGGAGCCTTCACTTTTGAAATTATTTCGCAACTTGTGGTTTTACATTGCTCTCTTTGGACTGGCACCTCCTATACAGACATCACAAGCTCCTGCAAAATCTGTTTCTACTTCACTTAATAGTGCGGGCAGTGTGGGTTCTGTTTCTCTTCAGGCAGTGGCTGGACCATACATGTGGAATACGGAATGGTCTTCTGCTGTTCAACGCATATCCCAGGGAACTCCGCCCCTGGTAAGTTGAATTTGATACTGCTTTTGTTGGCGTTGGAATTAAACATGTAAATGTGGTACTAGGTGTACTTTCATACTGTATAACAGTGTGCTTAGACATATGCAACAGGATGCTCTGCTTACATCAGTACATGAAATGTTAACCAAGTATGCTTCTTCCTGCCCAAAGATTGATTTAGTAGGTGCTTATACAAACAATAGTTGTTGTAATCATTGTGCTTTACATGGAGGATGTTTTGATACGTAGATACACTTTATTTTGATTAATGTAGGGAAGACAGTCATTTGTACCTTCTGACACATCTTTAAAAATTGTATAACTAACCTTAAATTTAAATTGTACAATGTATGAGGAAAAAAATAGAGTGAAGCGGATACTCAAATTATAAAGTGGAGAAGAAAGTTATGTGGGATATATATGTATGTATGTATATATATGTATATATGTATGTATGTATGTATGTATGTATGTATGTATCTATGTGTGTATGTGTGTGTGTTTCCATGTGATAGAACTACTTAACTAATGATGAATGTTTAAGAAGATAATAACTGCAAGAAAACATGATGTTACTTATTTATGGAATAAATTAATGCCTTATGTTATATGTACTTTTAATGAATGCTGATATAAGGGGACATAATTCATACCTAGCACTGTTGGTTGGGCAGGGAGTGTCCAGTATGATATGCACAAAATTGTGGTTATTCCGATTCCTCGTAATAGTCCTTGGAATCATGAGCCACAAATTGGTATTATTTTGGCAAACATGGAACAAAGGGAAGACGAAAGATAATGAATCAACTGGTGCTGTTCTGCAGATCTGTGAATATCAGAAAAAAATTGTGGAGAATGGACATTGGAATTAATGAAACATAGGATAAGTTAACACCACCATCGTTCACTTGACACGGGTAAAAGTGGAAAGTTATTCACTGGTATATCGTGCAGGTTAATTATGAATAGAAATAAAAGCTGTAATATGGTTATCCTATTTTAGGTTTTCATGTCTTGTTCTTGCAAAAAATTTGTCCGGTCTTGGTTTGAACTTAGTTAGGGGAGCGGTTCAGTTGTAACTGACTGTATCTAGAAAAGAAGAGACTAGTTCACATGATAAGAACATGGTTTTGACTCTGGTTGATAAGTGGCCTGTGTATCTATCTACATGACATTTCAACACTTCATCTTGTATACTCTTTTATCATGTCGAACTTTGTCACCGTGCGCTTACATATTTGAGTTTTAAATTTGTTATGGAAGTGCAACAAGATTTCAGTCGTAAAAGTGCAAGTAATATATTAAATACAACTTGATCTGTTTCAGGTTGTCAGTTCAGTGAAGTGGCTTGAAGATGAATTAGAACTTAATGCTCTTCATAACCCTCAGAGTCGTCGAGGGAGTGGCAATGATAAGGCTGCAGTAACTCAAAGAACTGCTCTTTCAGCTGCTTTAGGAGGACGGGTAGAGGTTTCTGCTATGAGCACAATCTCAGGTATAACTAATTTTTTCAAGCCCTTTATCGTAAGAATGGGTCAATTGTCTATGGACGAAATATTGGTTTATTGTGGATTTGTGGTTACCTAAGGTGTTTAGCTACTTCTTAAATAGCAAGTTTCTTTGTGTGGAAGTGTTTTTGTCATATATTTGTGGGATGTGGTTTATTATTTTCCTCAAGTGTAAACTAGTTTGTTGTTTTGTTGAGTACAGGGGTCAAGGCAACTTATCTATTGGCTGTAGCCTTTTTGGAAATAATAAGATTTAGCAGCAATGGTGGCATCCTTAATTGTGGCCCCACTTCGACAGCTTCTAGGAGTGCCTTCAGCTGTGTTTTCGAATACCTAAAGAGTCCGAACCTTATGCCAGCAGTCTTCCAATGTTTGAGCGCAATAGTTCAAAGAGCTTTCAGTACAGCTTTATCATGGCTGGTATTTTTATCTTTATAATATATTCTTATTTAACCGTCTTTTCCATTTTATCCAGTGTCCCTTTGGCTTATCATAGTGACTTGCTTAAATTTATTGTTTCTGCTTAAAGGTAGAATTGTTTTACTGATAATATTTTTTCACATGGACAGTAATGTATAAATTTTGTATAAACTTAAGTTACCAAAAACTAAATAAATAACAGAAAAGTACTAAAAGTTGCATTTTCTGGAGATCTCTTTATTTTTGTATAGTCTAGCTGCTGATTATATATCTTTCAAAGTACCTAATATTATCTCTGTTTTCGAGGCATACCTCATAAGTTCTTATTTGAGTATAGATAAATTATTTTTATTAAGGCTTAAATCCTGTTTGAATGACTTACAAAACCAAAACTAACTGGGCCTTGATCTTCTTTTAATCTTGTTAACAGCATTGATCCATTGAAAATTTTCCTTTTTATCTTGCATGAACTTTATTTTCAAGATAAAAAATTGATATATATATACAAATTGACAATATAGACGAATTCTCCAGTCTATTTATCGCTCAGTGTTTTTATCCATGTAAAATATTCTTTGCAGGACCAGTTATAATAGTGAAATGAAAAATATGTGCTTGTTGATAATTTTGGTAACATGAAGGTGTCTGTATCTTCTACGACTCTATGCCTGCCCATGAACATGCTGGTTGATTCATATTACTTTTTAATTATATTGTGAATAGGAGGACCGTGTATCAGAAACAGGAAATGCAGCTGAGATTAGAGAATCTGCTCTTTGTGTGCATGCGTGCTTTCTTATAAAAAGTATGTCTCAGAGGGAAGAGCATATCCGAGATACTTCTGTCAGTTTGCTAAATCAAATTAGGGAGAAGTTTCCTCAGGTATAGAGATTGGTGACCAAAGACCGTATTGTCCATGTTTGATTTAAGTAAATCTACCTCTCTTATTTATTTCATTGTTTTTTCCTTCACGTGTCACTAGAAAGCATTTTATGTATCTTGTGCAGATATTATGGAATTCTGCTTGTCTAGATCTTCTCCTGTTATCAGTGCATAATGACCCACCTTCTGCTCTTGTCAATGATCCTGCTTGGATAGCTACTGTACGCTCTTTATACCAGAAGATTGTGAGGGAGTGGATCATTGTTTCACTCTCTTATGCTCCATGCACGAGCCAGGGTCTTCTTCAGGTTATTGTCTCTGCTACATAGGGTTCATCCTTCTAAGGCCTTTCGATTGTTTTCTCTTTTTTTTATTAATGTCTCTGTGATTTTGAAATTATTCTTGCCTTTTTGCTTCACATGGACAATGCTGCATTCATGTCTATCTTAGTAGTTCTGATTCTCATTTTGTTTATTTATTCTAGTTCAAAATGTGCAGTATGATGTTTGCTGGGTTTTTGCCGATAAAAATTCTACTTGGTTCATCATATTCTGTTGATAAATAAAAAGAATTTACATGAATAAACATGGTTGATTGTAACCTACTAGAACTCAGTTCTTGTACCTTAATCTCTTTTTCTTTACTTTGCTTTAGTCTTTGAGTATATACTATACCTTAATGTCTTATTCTCTTAGGAAAATCTTTGTAAAGCAAATACTTGGCAAAGAGCCCAGCCAACGACAGATGTGGTTTCTCTTCTCTCTGAAATAAGAATTGGTACCGGTAAAACTGATTGCTGGACTGGCACCAGAACTGCTAATATACCTGCAGTTATGGCTGCCGCTGCTGCTGCGTCTGGTGCCAATTTTAAATTAAGTGAAGCTTTTAATTTGGAAGTCCTAGGCACGGGTGTAGTCAGTGCGACAGGGAAGTGTAATTATGCTGGAGAAATTGCTGGCATGAGAAGATTATATGAGAACATGGAGAGTGTTGATGGACAGGATTCAGACACTTCTATAAGCTCTGGCATTGGTTCCAGTGTTCCAAGGATCACTTCTGGAGGATATTCTGAACAAACCCAGCCTAGAAAAGATTCATTTGACGAATTACTACTTAGCAGGTTTGTTCGCCTCATTCAGAAAATTGTTTACACGGCTGAAAAAGGCGGAGAAGTTGACAAGGCATCATTTCGTGAGACTTGTTCTCAGGCGACAGCATTGCTGCTTTCAAATCTGGTAATTATTTTTTAACTCTTGTTTAGTAACTAAACTCATATGGTAATTGATACAATAAAAGAAATGGGACATATGTGCAGGCTTCAGATCCTAAATCTAAAGTAGAGAGTTTTTCTCAACTCCTACGTCTTCTTTGCTGGTGTCCAGCATACATATCCACGCCCGATGCTATGGAGACTGGTGTATTTATCTGGACGTGGTTAGTGTCTGCTGCACCTCAGTTGGGCCCTCTGGTGCTTGCCGAGCTTGTTGATGCGTGGTTGTGGACAATTGATACTAAGCGAGGTCTTTTTGCATCAGAAGTGAGGTACTTTGGACCTACTGCCAAATTAAGGCCTCACCTGATTCCTGGGGAACCAGAAATGCAGCCCGAAAAGAATCCTGTTGATCAGATAATTGCTCATAGGCTTTGGCTTGGTTTTCTGATTGATCGTTTTGAGGTGATTTAGTTTCTATTACATGTTAAAAATCATAACAAGATATTTTCTCTCTGCTAGACCGTGAACATTGCTTTTTGATATTGCTAATTTTTTGTAGTATATTGGCTGGTAACTTGTGCATCTTGATGGGATTTTGGTGTGCCACTTTTGCATCACTTTTATGAAATTATAGTTTTTCGAAAAGATCATGCCGATAAAATTGTGTAGCTGTATTTATATTCAGTGATCATTGTTAGAAAAGGACTTCCTAGGCTCCTAGCTTTCCTACTTCGAGTTCTGTTAAGGTGGTTAGTTTTTTTTTTTCTAATTATAATTTTTTTGTCATTATTATGTTTGCTAGTGATATTTGTTTTTGTAACTACTATTGTTCTGACTGAAAAATGTGACAGCTAGGCTGGAATTGTCCCTATTACTATATGGCATTTTAAATTATAATATCATTTGTACCTACTTTCAGTTATTGATTAAGTTATTAATTGACAGCATATGAGAATTTTATATAGAAGTGCTTTGGATGGGAGGGCATTAGAAGAAGTAACTACCAATTTCTTATAAATTATGCTAATTCTGCAGTCTGCCCACATTTGTCTTGTGACTTCCAAGCCTTGCCAAATTCCCTATTATTCATTATCTGTCATAGCTATTCATATGTTGTTTTTACATATTATTTTTTTCTACATATAGAACGAACGAGGCAAAGAGGCTCAAAATGAGGAACAAATCCTAATTAGATGGCAAATTATTTAACTTCCTATTATGTAACTTGTTTGAGCAAAACGGACTTCTATTGAACCCTTCTCTTGCCCCCACCCCTCTCCAGGTGATTCGTCATGATAGTGTTGAGCAACTCTTGCTTCTTGGTCGGATGTTACAAGGATCAACAAAGCTTCCCTGGAATTTTTCACGCCATCCAGCGGCTACTGGAACCTTTTTCACTCTAATGCTTCTGGGGCTCAAGTTTTGCGCTTGCCAGTCCCAGGGCCATCTTCAGAGATTTAAACCAGGGCTTCAGTTGTTGGAAGATCGAATTTACAGGTATGCAGATCCTCTTTCTTACACAGTTTTTTGCATCTATGTTTATCGTCATTCCCCATTTGTGTTCCAGCTTGCTTCTTGCGTCCTATGTCTTCTTACTCGTTTTTACTTACACTTGAGCATACTATTATCAAAAGATTATATGCGTGCCTTGCGCCCATTACATTTGAGAGTAAGAATATAGAGAGAACATGTAGAGAAGAAGAAACATTAAGATATATTGGCTGTTGTAGAGGCAGCCTTTTCTTTGTTGACAAGTGAAACGCTAGCACGACAATAAAGGGCTTATTTTATACACCCTACTGTCCTGTGTGGTCTAAAAATATATTTCTGTATATGCATCGAGATTCCTGTGTGAATTCTTTTCCACTTCTGGAATATATATGTGTGATATATATATATATATATATATAATATGTGTGTGTGCGTGTGTATATATATGTGTGTGTGTGTTTTACTCCCCTAGAAATCTCCTTGAAATAAAAACTAGAAACTAAAATAAAAAAAATACTAAACCGTGTCGAAATATAGGACATATCGTGTGCAAATCGATTGTTAGGAGATGGAGAAAATACAGTGAAGTCGGATTTCGAAAAAAGGCTTACTGACGGGAAAAATTAAAATAGAAACGGAGGGGAATACGTGAGATCATGTATGGGAGGCAGAAAAAGGGCTTACCGATTGATGGGAAAATCAAGTTAGAAACGGAGGGGAATATGTGGGATCATGTATAGGAGGGTTGTTTTAATTGTGTGTGGTGCCTTCTAGAGGGCATTGGATTATATTGATCTGAGGGATTAAATTAGCTAGTTTTTATTTTTATTTTGGTTTCTGTTTGATCATTTGCCTACACACACACACATATTTGACACACAAAAGCAGAAGTATAATTTAAGAAGGATACACGCAAACAAATTATGCATAATTGCATCCAGTTCACCTTGCGTATAGGTAACATTTTGTAATATTCTTTGTAAGCACTGTACTATTTTTAGATGTTTATTGTATTTTCAAAGTACAGGTTTAAGTTTTCTTACTAAGGTATCTGTTGCCTGCCTAAGTTCTGTGCTTAAATATTCCTGAACTGACATGTTGCAAAGAAATTTATAGTATATGCTTGTGCATATTACAGAGCTTCCTTGGGATGGTTCGCACATGAGCCAGAATGGTACGACACAAATAACACGAATTTTTCACCAAGCGAAGCTCAGTCTGTTAGTGTATTTGTTCAACATCTCTTAAATGAACGAGTAGATCCTCCGTATCTTGATGCAAAAGGAAGTAAACATGAAAACGGGAGCTCTTTAAATGACGCGGTAAGATTGCAACATCATACAACTCTTAAGATCTGTGGTACAAATAATCATGTATGTTGCTGAACAACTTATGCATCGTTCCTGCCAGACATCTAGCTGGCTTAGCCAATGCTAGCTGTGCTGTTTAATATATGATTCATTGGTTATGAACAGAACGATCAGCATCACCCGGTCTGGGGGCCAATGGAGAATTATGTGTTGGGGAGAGAGAAAAGGAAGCAGCTACTTCTGATGCTATGCCAACATGAGGCTGATAGGCTAGAAGTTTGGGCTCAACCTATCAACACAAAGTAATTCTTTGCAAGATTTTATGTATAATAAATCTTGAATAGTATTTCTAATATTTTAGAAATGGGTTTGTTTTAGTTCTGATATATAAAAACTTTCCAGGGATAATAGTTCTTCTAGGTCAAAAATTAGCTCCGAGAAATGGATTGAATATGCAAGAACGGCATTTTCTGTGGATCCTCGAATTGCCTTATCTGTAGTTGCAAGGTTCCCGACAAACTCTTCTTTGAAGGGTGAAGTTACTCAATTGGTTCAGGTATACTATTTACTTCTTAGCTACCCAGTTTCCCTTTGCAATTTGCAGATCAGAATCTACAATTTGGGTTAGAGTCTACTACAATGTACCACCTCCGCTCACTTTACCTACTGATTAAAATTTAAAAGTTGTTTAGCAATCACTTTAAATCAAGTAATAACTAATTATACATTTTATTTCCAAATTACCCTTGACTAATACTCCCTCCGTTCCTAAATAATAGTCGCTTTGACTTTGTGCATGTAATTTGAGGTGTACAAAAAATATACTTCTAAGTATTATTTTTCAAATTTTCTTTTTCTGAATAAAAGTTTGACATCTATATTTTTATTCAAAAAAAGAAAATTTTAAAAATAACATGTAGAAATACGTTTTTATTGCACCTCAAAATACGTGCAAAAGTCAAAGCGACTATTATTTAGGAAAGGAGGGAGTAGCATTATTATATTTCAGTTATTCTCCTCTCTGTTAATGTGAGATTATCAAGGGACAAGGCTATAGACATAATTACGATGTTTAATTCAATTTAATGAATGTGGTTAAGGGTTTTAGGTCAAAATAAACTGGAAATGTGGGCAATAAAAGTGGTGGGCGGGGACCGGAACAGTGAGTAATTTTTACCATTCTATTTCTAAGTTGATGACTTTATCATTCTATGTTTTATGCTACACAGAAATTCAGTTATCAGCTTGTTACTTTTCCTAGTTTATCTTAATGACAACTATAGCCAACTCATACCTAATAAAAGAGAGGCTCAGCTCATCAATTTCAGAAATGGCATTTTAAATTGTTGGGTGTGTGTGCCTCAAAAGGGGTCTTTAAGTATAATAGACGACGTCTGTCGGACATAATTTATTGGATCATTGTAAGTGTTCATAGAACCTTGGAAAGGGATACTTTACCTTGTTACCCATATATTTTACTAGTGTGTTGCGGTAAAAGGTCACTTTTCTTGTTTATATTATTATATATGAATTGGTTAGAAATTAGCGGGGCAATGAATTGATAACTTCCGGTAATGCCTGTTGTTGCTTTGATAAGCATATCATCCCGTAATTAATGATATTTTTTTAAAGTTTCATGGTTCTTAAACTGCTTCTTTCTGTTTCAGTCACATATATTAGAAATCCGCAGCATCCCTGAGGCTTTACCATATTTTGTTAGTCCGAAGGCTGTTGATGAGAATTCTGCTCTACTTCAACAATTGCCTCACTGGGCTGCCTGTTCAATTACACAAGCATTAGAGTTTCTCACACCAGCTTACAAGGGCCACCCGCGTGTTATGGCTTATATTCTCCGAGTACTGGAATCTTATCCTCCTGAGCGAGTCACGTTCTTCATGCCCCAATTGGTGCAGGCATTAAGATACGATGATGAGGTGGATTTTTAATTGGATCCTGATTTTTACTTGAATGTAATTTTTAAAATGATTATTTTTAGATTACCCAATAAACTCCATTCAGGTTCCAGTAAGTACTTTTGATGGTACTTAGCCGAGAGTACTTAGTGGAACTTAAAAGACACCTTATAAGGTAAATAGGCTAGATCCAGGTTTATACTGCTAGGTAGTGTTCAAGCATGCATCTGGTTGCACCCCTCCCTGAAATAGTACCCGGGCTTAAATATTTTGAGATGAAGTTCACTTCTAGCTCATAAACCATCAATTTATCAAGTTCAACAACTCGAACCCCTTTTGATTCATCTAATTAGATTTTGGGGCCCTCAAAAACTTTTTGTTCCTCTTTATGTCGGTGGATGTGTTATTTATCACAACATGGTACCTATGTTTCTCGGACTCTTCATCTTACCTTCGAGTACCCGTGTTGGGCACTTGACACTCGGACATGGACACTCGGACTTGGACATTTATTTTAGGCCAAAAACATTTATACTTTTCAAAATGTTGCCGAGTCCGATACTTGGACACTTATCCATATTGGACACCTGTAGTCGAGTCCAAGTAACATAGCACTTTTTGACACTGGAATTAATACATACATGGCCCTTACAGAGGCCTTCTCCTTTGTGCACATAATTGCCTTATAAGTCATTATCATTATCATTATCATTAATAAGCGTTCTGGTATTGCCTTTTTTTTTTTTGTTCTTTTTCTCGAGGTTTATACATATTGTACAGGATCTTGCGAGTCATGCGTGCTTTGATGCCAATTATAAACTCGCTTTTAAGTCACAATTTTTCATTCTAAATCTTGTGCATACTCGCAAAACAAGTATATTAGTTGTTCAAGTTTAACCATAAAGATATATACATAGATATGGACATGATATGTTGTTGCCTTTCCATCAATAGATAGTATAGAGGGAGCATGTATGTCACAAAATGAAACCCAGCTTATAACTGTGTGTGTGTAGTTTATGTCATGCATGTGGAAGCACATATAAAAAGTACGAAAGATAATTTAATAAAACCATGATGTATCTGGTAAGTTCTTTGTAAGTAGCTGTGTCTAAGCAATGTTACCACTTTCTGCATAGGTAACTTTTTTAGTAATACTTTTTGTTTAGATAATAGGTGTGTTCCTCACTTGCAGAAATTAGTTGAAGGGTACTTGCTTAGGGCTGCTCACAGGAGTGACATATTCGCGCATATTCTGATATGGCATTTACAGGTGGGAGTGGCTTTTTGGTAGTTTTCCCCATCATTTTAATGAATTAAATTGTTGATTTACCAATATTGAGTTATCTCTTTTTTTAATTGATAAATATAAATAAATTATCCTTGTCTACCTAATTTCATTTCATTCAGAGTTTTATAGCTTAACCATCATATTTAAGAATGGCAGGGCGAGTCTTGTGAACCAGAGACTGGGAAAGAGTCAAAGGAGAAGGATGCAGCGGTAGCCTTAAAGGTATGCGTCAAAATAAATAATATTGTAAAACATTGTACTCATACTTGCTTAGAAAATTTAATGTTTATTATCACAAGGCTGTATTATATGTGAGTCTGTTTTTTCTCTGGAATCGACTTATTAATTCCATTTCAGTGAGTAAAGGAGTAATATAAATACATTCTTGATTTTTTTTTTATTCTTCAGCTTTTCTTGCAAGAGAAGTCCCAGGTACTTCAAAAATTTTAAATGAGAGGAAAATTGGTGGAAGCAGAAATTGAGGACAGTACAGTTTTTTTTTTTTTTTAAATCACCTGTTTTCAACTTTTTTAAATCACCTGTTTTCAACCGCATAGAGTTTTGTATATATTTGTGTGTTAATATTAGTATATATATATTACAAAAATATACTCCTTTCGTCCCACCCAATTTTTTACATTTGGTTGGGCACGGAGGTCAAGAAAAATGTATCAAATATTGTGAAAGAGTAAGAAAGTGGGTGAAGTGGTGAGATCCATTAATATTTATTTGATAGATTGGGAAATGTAGATGAAAGTAGTGGGTGAAATTAGTTTTAATATTATAAAAGTGTTATACTTTTAGAAAATTTTGAAATGTAAAGAATTGAGAGGGACATCTAAAAAACGAACGTTTAAAGAAAAGGATGGAAAGCAGGGAGTATCTGTTTATTTTTTTTATTTTTCTGCAACATAAAAACACGCAAGTATACAAATCCACTTTTGTCATGTATGGGCTCGATACTCGGTACACGAACACAAAAGTTCCCAACAGGATTGCAAGTCCAGTATCTGCATTATTTATAAATATATTTTTTCAGAGTATCTATTGGATTTATTATCCTTTTTCCTTGGTGCAAATTTAATGTCTTATTCTCCCTCAATTTTTTTGCTGGAAAATTCTCATTTTAGATTTCTAAGTAGTATATTTTGTTTTACAAAATCTTGCTCTTTCACTTGATTTTGTTATGCAGATGATTAAATCTTTTGTCTATTAAGGTCCATGTGATGTCTGCAGGCTCAGTTGAGAACTGTTGTCAATGGATTTAATGTTTCTTTTGGTATTTGTGTCTTTCTTTATTAACGTGTTTCTAAACCAGAGTTCTATCATCTATGTTGAGAATGAATTTAAAGTGTCAATGGAAATTTTCACTTTATTCCTTGCGCTCAACTTTTTTTTTTTTTTTTTGCATCGAGTTAATCGTATATGTTCACCTGTCCAATTCGTTTAAACACTTGATGCTATAATGAGTGGTGTACTGTAGTCTAGCTTCACAGTGTTTGGAGTTGCTGCTCTGAAATCTATGAATATGCTGGCGCGACAGACACACACACACATCAGTTCTACTGCCATTTCAAAACTTCGCCAGTATAGAATTACATACCAGACTAATATTCTGCCATAATCCCTGTTGGTTCAGTGTCTATTACTGTGCTAAGCTTGTCCATGCAGTAGCAATAACAGAGGCTTATATAAGTGCCTGAAATTTAGTACTGTGCTGAGCTTGTCCACGCAGTAGCAATAACAGAGGCTATTTAAACCCTAGGATTTATATAGTTCCCCAGATCTCATCTAAGACTCTGCTTTTTGATTCACCTAAGCTTTGTTTTTTGGATTTCAGAATAGCGCCTTTCAAGAACTACTTCCCCTGGTTAGGCAACACATTATTGACAGTTTCACCCCGAAGGCCCTCGATATTTTTCAAAGAGAATTTGATTTCTTTGACAAAGTTACATCTATATCTGGAGTACTCTTCCCAGTTCCAAAGGAAGAACGGAGAGCTGGTATTCGTAGGTATATCTCTATTTTCTTGAATGATGAGGCTGATATAGTTTAGATGTGTATTGCTGATGCCCTTTTGTTGTAGGTCCCATAATTGGACACAAAGTTTACAGTCGGACCCTCTGAGACTTTTAAAACAAAATACTGCTCCAAGCTCTTATAAATGTGTGATTGATATGTATAATATAACTAGCAGAAACAAAAAAAAGTTTCCACTGGTTTCATCTTTAACTTTTTTGGTGGAACAGGGAGTTGGAAAAAATTGAAATGAATGGAGACGATCTTTATCTGCCTACAGCGCCTAATAAATTTGTTAGGGGTATTCAAGTTAATAGTGGAATACCATTACAGTCGGCAGCTAAAGTTCCTATTATGATCACATTCAATGTGGTGGATAAAGATGGTGATCCCAATGATATTAGGCCACAAGCTTGCATTTTCAAGGTATTCCCTCTAGATTATCCTTTTATTTTCTTCTCTGAGACAGATTGCAAACTATAGATTTAGTAATATTAGTTGTGTAACCTTGTCATCATGTTCCTCTAGTTGGTAAATATAGCATTGTTTGATGGGGTGGATACTTGTTTGCTTTGTTCGTACCAGTTGACATTTCTCAAATTGCGATATTATGAACATTCTTGTTTGTTGGCACTAGTTTACTTACAAATCTATAAGGTAGTGTTGGAATTGAAGATACAGAGATGAGGTGTTAACTGTTAAGTATTCCTCTGTCCTTCTGTTCTAACTTCTATGCTTATCTTTCGGTGATCTCTTGTTGGTTTTTGATGGGCCTTGCCACTAGGCTATCGTATAATCCTTGCTAAATTTAATAAATGTGATTCTCAAAAAGAAATAATATTTAAAATTAATTGTTTTCCTCTATACCCTTAAAATTATTTAATGAACAAATGCTTCAAACATGATTTCCCTGTCAGAATTTACATGCATTTGATATTTCTATCTGGGGGATCATCTGAACATTGATATGTTCCCAGATAAGTGAAAATGGCAGTTTAAGCATAAAAGTTCAATTGTAAAAGAGTGAGGGAGTGTATTTTTCCAAAACCTTTAATCTTTACTATATCTGGAGCATGAATTAATTCCGGTATTATTTGGACTTCTATTCTGATTTTAGTTCTTCATCTTCGTTTGCATATTTTCACAACATTCATGGCAGGATTCTGGTTACTTGTTTTTTTATTCATGGCAGGATTTTCTTCTGGATGGAACTGACTATATATTTCTATTTGTGTGCTTGTCAAATCCCACATTGTAATAATTTGCACTGTTGCCTGATCTCACCAAGTTCGAAGGAATTAAGCTAAGAGTTTGCTAAAAAATAAATGAAATATGATGACATTCTTTAATGCCAAATAAAAGTTTTATAATGTATTTCTGGTAACACGAAAGTATTGGAATGGGCTGTGTTAATTTCAAACAAAAAAAATCTTTTCCATTCTAATCCTTCGACACAATTCCCCCACACATGGGAGATGGGACAGCCTTGTTTACTTTCTAGTTTGTTTAGATTTTTCGAGTTCTGTAGTAATTTGGGGAGAACAATATTAATCATATAATGTTAAGCTTGAATTCTCATCTGAACGTGCCTCTATAAATGCTTACTTTTGGTATGGTGGTTTACTTGATATCCCAACTGTATGAAGTTGACCAACTATCACATTTACGCACCGTCAAAAAGTACATCAAATGTCATATCGGACTGATAGTGCCTTTAGGTTACTCAATTGGTGATTGTGAGTGTTGTAGCATGTAATTAATGGTCTTAAACTATGCTAAGACCCAAATAATTTCTGATGAACTTCTGTGTTGTACCATAAAATGTTTTAACTAGATAATAACCTGAACTTTGTCGAAATTCCACCGTAGTGGTTGATTTACATAGGGTTTTTGAATTTGAAGCAGCACCAGATTAGTTTCATATGCAGTTTAAATTCGAGTAAGGTAGTGTGTGGGGTTGCTGTTGCAGACAGCAACTACAACTTTTTGCTGAGAAGCAGATGAAAAACTGTTTGGTAAATCTAAAAGCAGCTTTTCCGAACAACAGCTTTTAACTGAAAAGCTGCTTTTAGAAAAAGGAGGTCCTCCTATGCTTTTGGAAAAAGCTGCTTTTCAACTTTTACAAGAAGCTGTTATAGATTTCACTATTACACCTCACCAAAAACATTTTTTTTTTTTAATATTATAACTCAATATAAGCTTATATCAAAAAAATTACCAAACAGTTATTTGATTTCTACAACAGCACTTTTTCTGACGGCACAACAATTTGTAACAGCACTCCCAAACAGACCCTAAGTACCAACTGAGAAGATTTGTTCTTTTAGACAGGAAAATAAATATATAGTTTTAATGGGGACTTGATTATGTGTAGATTTGTTATATATCTCTGGGTGTGTGTACTAGTCCATTGATCTGCACTTACTGTCTGTGCAAACAAAAAAGCAGAATTTTCATCTCACATTATTTATAGGAGCATAAGAGTTCATTAAAGTTATCTCATTAATATAAAGCCGTTTGTTTTTCACTTCATGTTCTTTCACGTCATATATTAGTTTTCTGCAGATTTTCCATTTTTACATGCAAGTCTTAAAATTAATAAATTCATCATCATTTTTTATCTTACTTATTCAGTTACTGCTGACATAGGTTGGAGATGATTGTCGACAAGATGTACTCGCTTTACAGGTTATATCTCTTCTAAAGGATATATTTGAAGCTGTCGGACTCAATTTATATTTATTTCCTTATGGTGTTCTCCCAACTGGGCCTGAAAGAGGGATCATTGAGGTGAGAGTTACTGTTTTATGTACTAGTGTATCTTGTCAAAAAAGGCTATCAAATTCTCTTTGGATTTTAATGAGTATTCCACTTAATATGTATTTGGTAGTATATAAGAAATTATGTGTAGATGCAAGCAATAGTGTGATATATTACAAATATTGTGTGTGGTACCTGTTTTACTTAATGTTTTTTGGTAGCTTAACCCCAATTGTCGGAGCTTGTCCTGATATACTTCAGTTTTGGAAGATTAGGGGAGGGGGTGGGGGTGACCCCCTTAACTTCTTTATATTCTAATTATTTAATCTACATGTTATTTTTAATTCAAATGTTCTGGTTGGAGCAGTAGCAAGAAACAAGCTATTACTTTAAAGCTCACCTTATGTTAAATACCCACTGGTACTTCTTTCTGATTTTTTTTTTCAAATGTTTGATATTTTTGTTTGGTCTAGGAAAATTATAAAGCTTATATAATTCTTACAACATTTTTTGGAAAATCAAATATTTGTGATGTTTCTTGTTACATTTTAATTTCATCTCATGGGAAAGTCTTACTTTAACTGGAGTGATATTTTATAAATCATTATATGTAAACAATTAGTCATATGATTTATTTATTAACAATATGTTTTTTTGGTACTATTTTTTTTTGCACCTATCAGTCATTTTAGTCTGCTGGATTGATGGGCTTGATCTGCCACTGGTTAAGATCTCCTCTGCTGTATCATGTTTATAATAATGACCCCCAAGGGTCACTAAGAATCGAGAGTCCTGCATGCCAAGGAATATCATTATCTTCTCTCAGTTTAAGCATTGGGTCTCATTTTGTTTTTTGATGTTGACGTGCATTTCTTTCCTACTATTTTATGTATACACATCGAAGTATAACAAATTATTTTTCTGCAGGTTGTGCCGAACACACGAAGCAGAAGTCAGATGGGCGAGACAACAGATGGTGGTCTATATGAGATTTTTCAACAGGATTATGGGGCTGTCGGTTCTCCCAGTTTTGAAGCTGCACGCGAGAACTTTGTAATTAGCAGTGCTGGTTACGCTGTTGCGAGCTTGTTGCTACAACCAAAAGACAGGCATAATGGAAACTTATTGTTTGACAGGTGAGGCTTACCACTTTATGCATACTTGGTGTCTACAAATTATGTAAACTTATATGCATGAGGAATATACATCAATTAGAAAGATATGGCCATGAATTATTATGTGATTATTTGTTGACACTTGACATATCTCGAACAGTACTTGGTAAAATAATATGATTCAGAACTTATATAGCAGATGGCTTAGATCTAGTACCTACCATAAGCTGCAAGCTTGTGTTTATTAATGCATAGTTGCACGGTCAGCGGGTCAGGCTATGGAAACCCAACCCAGTTTGTTTAATACTGAGTGCTGGTTGATCTTGACCCGGATCGCAGCGGCTCGTGTCCAGTTCGCTATTTCTGGCGACCCCAATTTGTAACTCTGGCGATCATAAAAAGGAAAAAAAAAAAGTATGATAGAAGACGACCTACATGGCTATATATTAAAGAGAAAGGAATGACAAGTTTGTATGATGGAGGAGTATGTGTAATAATATGTGTATGTGTGTGTGTGAGCTATACTGTTGAGGTAGATGTGCATTATAGTCATTGCTGGAAAGGGGGCCATGGACTTTTAGCTATTAAATTAGTTAGTTGAACTTGATACAATTTTGTAATCTCTCTCTCTCTCTCATCTTTAATGTGTACAACATCTAGTTAAAATCCAAGAGTAAAAGGGATCCTTATATCGACCCACATACCCTGTTTGTTAGTCAAGTACTCTCGCTCTCTAATCTTTGAATTATATAAGATCTAGTTAAAAATCAAGAGTAAAAGGGATCCTTATACTGACCCCCGTTCCCAATTTGTTAGTCAAGTACTCAAGTTGTTAAGACGTTTTACATACATGAACCCATACCTGATACCTGATCCACCCGTGTACTCTGTTTTAATGTCTGATTTCATAAGTTACTGATCTGCTTGTTTTACCACTGCAGTGTTGGTAGGCTTGTTCACATTGATTTTGGTTTCATCCTGGAAACTTCTCCTGGTGGAAACATGCGTTTCGAAAGTGCCCACTTTAAGCTGAGTCATGAGATGACTCAATTACTAGATCCTTCTGGTGTGATGAAAAGTGAGACTTGGTACCATTTTGTGAGGTACAAAAATGGCTTATACTTTGTTTTGCTCTTATGTAATTGTTTTTTAACTTTTAGATGAGGTGCCATTAAGGCATATCATCTCAGATGTGGGGGAAATTGGAATAAAATATCAAAATGTGAATATAATGTAAGTTCCAGGAAGAGAAAGATGAGAAAGGGTATTGTGAAGAGAAAATGAATATGAACTATGATTGTAAGATTTTTGATGGACATGAGTACAAGGGACTGGAATGTCATTCGTAAATTTGTGGGATAGTGCTCTAGTTTAAGTATGTGTTAATGGATTGGAGGAATAACAATTCATGGATAACTTCTTCGCAAACAGTACTGTACAAATTGATAGCATACTCCATTTATTATTTACAGCCAAACGGAGCTATAGTGTGATTTGTTCACCTTTTTGTTTCATGTTTTTTCTCAGCTTGTGTGTGAAGGGTTACCTTGCCGCTCGTCGACATATGGATGGAATTATTAACACAGTATTGATGATGCTAGACAGTGGATTACCCTGCTTCAGTAGGGGTGATCCTATTGGAAATCTTCGAAAGAGGTTCCATCCTGAGATGAGTGAGCGTGAGGCAGCTAATTTTATGATTCGGACATGCACTGATGCCTATAACAAGTGGACCACTGCTGGCTATGATTTGATACAATATTTGCAGCAGGGCATAGAAAAATGAGCCAGGTCTTTTGGGTCGTCATCTGATGTGTACATGTGTATCTATGTTATTTAATCAGCTGCTGTTCTTTATATGTGATAGGCACAATTTTTCGGAGGAATTACCCACTATTGTTGTGAAAGCTATCCAAGCCAGGAAAAGTAGGTAAATGAGTTTCTTGTTTGTGGGCAGTGGAATTTCCTTGTTGGCGGATGTAAAGATATAGTTTGTAGGCTTGTAACTCGTAATTTTCAATGAAATTTGCATTTGCTGGAGCAGAATATGCAGCAGCAATGGGACATCCTTTTGTACCCATTGTTGGTGCGACCTCAATTGTTTATGTACTACCATCAGCGTGGTGGACACAATTTTCGTCTTTTTTTCTTTTGAATGTTTTTTGTGTCCTTGTTCGGAACTTCAAACCTCCAAAATTATCTCTTTCTAAGAGCATATTTGACCAAGAAAATAGTAATTTTTGGTGTACTGCTAAGGACTAATTTCTAGTTCTTTGCATAATTTAGTTTTCAATGGAGAAACAGGTTATCAAAAAATCACACTCTGAGTTTGAGTTGTATTTTCGTGAGAAAATATAATCAGTTAGTTTAATATAATTTAATTAAAGTTCAATTTATTAATATTAAAATACTAATAAAATGATGTTAAAAGATAAATTATAAATAATAAATTACGAATTATATATCCACAAAGGTTAGTATTAGTTAAAGAAGAAAGTTCTATGGAGACTGGATTATTTGGAGACTGTAGAGACCTAATCCTGGCCATCCAATCATTAAACAGCCGTTGGCTGCATATATTTTGTCCTGCACGTTTGTTTTCTCTCCCTATCCTGTCCTGCACTTCTAAATCGATGAACAACAAGCAGTACTTCTAAATCTTGCATAACATAAAATAATAATTCCATAATATTGGTGTTCAATCACCGAAATTCTAACAAATAAAAATAATAATTGCATACAAAACAAAGATGTAGTTGGACACGGCTATGATTGGCACTGAACTCATCGTCATTGTCCTGCAACGAATTGAATTTGTTGCAAAACAAAATAACACTTAGATATATCACAAATATACGGGACAAATTATTAATATTACATTACTAGAAATGCAGGACAAGAATAGTGTAAATTACAAACATTGTTTTGAATTAAAACTAAAAACAAGAAATGCAGGACAAGAATATTAATAATACATTAATAGAAATGTAGGACAAGAATAGTGTAAATTATTAATATTACAAAACTATAAATGCAGGACAAAGAATATTTAATCATGTCCATTAATTGCCATATTATTTAATGATAGATCTTGTAGTCTCTAATGACTCCAAAATTTTTGGCCTCCAGTGAGCCAAACTCAATAGTTAAATGTCAACGGGAGAGAAAATAAAAGACTTCAACATTTTTAACAAAGTTAAAAGTTACTGATATGAGTAAAAATATGGAGTCATGATCAATTGGAGTCGCGGATTAGAGATCATTTAGGAGATCAATGAGAAGAATTAATTAGATTAAAAATTAGATATTTTATAATATTATTTTAATAATATTTGATAAGTTAAATTTATTATATAAATATTACTTTATAAAATTTATACTAATTGAGTCGGAAAAGAATCTTGCAGGAGATTGGGTGCTGGCCCTCACTCGTAACTTTCAAGTACACATGGATCTAATAATGCTGTTGTAAAAAATAATTAAGACTATTTAATATATAATTTTATTCTTAGAATATCAAACCATATTATATTCATAGTGATTTCCGATCAAAATACTGGATAATCAAGGAGGTTAATACGGGGTTAATCTCTTTTAACACGCATAAGAATTTGATCGACCAAAGGTACGAGCTCGAATCAAAAACCCTTTTGCTCAGATACATAATTGATTGAATAGCTGTGAATATATCTATGATGTTTGTATGCAGATTAAGATTGAAAGAGAAATCAAATATAAAGTCATCAAGGGGACGATGAGGGGAACAACAAGTGAACAAGTGAAAACACAAGAGGAAGAAGGCCTTCCGGTGATAATTGGGGGAATGGTGTTGGATATTCACGCCACCCCTTCAATTCCGGGCAAGCCCAGAACCACCACTCCCGGCAAGGTGGCGTACACACTTGGCGGTGTGGCCAGAAACGTTGCGGAATGTGTGTCTAAGCTTGGTTCCAAGCCTTACTTGATAAGTGCTGTGGGTCAGGATATGCCAGGTTAGTTAAGCCTTACTCCCTCCGTCTTTCTGAGCAGTATACGTATAAGGCGTGACACGGAGATTATAAAGCTTTACTATTTTTGGAATGTATACAATTAAGAGGAATGTTCTCGAAAGGAAATTGTATAGAAATGAACGGGACAGAGGGAGTACTTGATAAGCCTTGTACCAAGCGTGCTTCACCCCATGAATTGTGTTTTTATGTTTTTTACAGGGAATTTGCTTTTGGAGCACTGGAAATCCGGTGGGCTATCAGTAAAGGGTAAAGTTAACTACTTAATTTTATTTTTATCTTTAAGTAATAGCAATGGAATGCCCTTGAGAAAAATATTTAAATAGAGGGTGATGTCATTTAAAAGTGTAGTTGGTACTCGTAATCGTATATTAGGTATTCGTAGAGGCAAAGATATTGAGACTGCGGTAGTATGCAATATGTTTGATTCTGACGGTGAGTTGGCGGCTGCAGTTGCTAGTGTGGAAGCTATAGTAAGTTTTTTTATAAAAAATGCGTGAGATCAAATTTATAAGGGCTCATATTCTAGCCTCACTAGTGTTTGGTAATTACTGAAAACAGGAGAAATATCTCACACCTGAATGGATCCAACGATTCAGAAATAACATTCGTAATACTCCAGTATTGATGATTGATGCAAATTTAAGCCCTATTGCTCTAGAAGCAACATGCCAAGGTAAGTCTGTGCTATTTTCATGCATTTGCTCGCTTTCAGTGTGCATTGCATTGTCTTTCATTAGTTTGCATGCAGATGGTTGGTTAGAGATAGCGAAAATGTGATGCCTACCAGAATACTTAAACACAAAATTTAAAATCTCTTTTAATGTCATAGATTGTTGAAGTTCTTGCTTTTGTATTTTGTAAGTGTGTGTATGATTATATTATAGATATTTAACCATTTGCATAACTGCATTAGTGTTTATCTCCTAATGTGACATTTGGGAATGTCTGGTCATAACTATGCTTATCATTGCTACTGTTGTTTTGCTGCTGATTATCTAATTTCCAGCTCCACTGGGTAAATCTCTGCAAAGACTAAAAAATCTTTTTACCTTTTTCTCAGTTTCACAGTAATCTTAGGTGTTTTTGTATCTCAACTTTGTTAGTGTGCAGGTGATATATATACAGGGGGATGCATTCTTTTTCCTACAGCTACTTCTTGTCATCTTCTTTTTTTAAACTTTTTTTTGCAGAAGTACATCTAAGACAGTTCTCTTCCTGTTTTTCCACACCTTGTTCACTTTTCTTTGTTTTTGATATTTAATCTCATACTTGAATGCATTGTTATAATCAGTGACAGCACAATACAGTATTCCTGTGTGGTTTGAACCTGTATCAGTGACAAAATCCAAAAGGGTTGCTTCAGTTGCCAAGTATGTGAGTGCTATACTTTCTAAATTAGACGCAATCTGATTTTGAGATGGATAATCAATCTTTTTTATACAAAAATTATAAATCTTAAGGTTGATTAGGGTTCTTGTTTGTCTATGATGTACTAGTTAAATCATTGTCTATTCAAAACTTGAGCTCGACTCTTTTAAATAAGCTTGGTTTTGTTGCTTACTAAAAGAACCCGAGCTGAACTTTTTCGTGTTCTGCTTGAGCTCGGTCCTTTTAGCTTGAGACCTTGGGTTCGTCTAGATTGACTTGGCTAAGATAGAATTTGTATGTATTAGAAATAATATCCTGTGAATAATTTAAATATTTTAAACCATCACGTCATTGATCATTGATTGTATTAATTTAAAGAATTTTATTTATATTTTAAGATTAAACACTTAGTTTTTCCTATTGAAATTGTCAAATATCTTTATCATGGTCTATTTGTCACCAATTCTCCATTCTTCACACGCACCTTTCAAATTTGATAAAATATAACATGAGACTTGAAATTTGCAGATAAAATTTCAAGATCAAGAATTTAAAAAAAGACACTTATGATTTCTAAAATGTAATGTCCCAGGAAAATTGGTTATGTTCTTAATATTTAACATGTGACATGAAAGATGATATGGTATTGGTTACGTTCGTAAACCTTGAATTTAATGTCTTGAAAGATGAAATTGTAGAGAAGAAAAGAACAAGTGCATACTCTACATGTTGTACATGTGATGTACATGTGAGTCAAGTGTGAGTCACATGTGAGGTCATACTAGATACTAGGATTTGATTCAGATGTAACTTGTAAATTAAACTGTAAACTATATTTACGAATTAGGGTTGGTCGAGTAAAAAACATATACAAACTGTTTGTGGACAACTCGACTCGGTTTGAACTCGAGCTGAGTTCGTCTCGACTCAAATTGATGGTGAGCGAACTCGTCTTCGCCTTGTTTATTATCAAGCCGATTTTGAACATCACTTTCCGTTTGGTTAGAAAACTCGGTATGGCTCAGCTCATTTTAGAAAAAAGTCAAACTCCGCTTGACTTGGGCAACCATCAAAATTTTGCTCGGTTATGTTCATTTGCAATCCTACTTAATGTGGTGTCAATCTTATGTGCACAATGACTACTTGTTTACTTCAATTTAATTGTATAAAGCTTCTTACCAAACATTTGTTCTCATACAGATAACTTTTGCTTCCCCTAATGAAGATGAACTAATTGCCATGGCAAATGCCGTTTGCGGTGTTACTTTGTTTCATCCTGTCAAAATAGATAACCATGGCATTAAGTATTCACCGGAATCACTGTTTCGAATGCTTGCACCAGCAATCTCAGTTGTGCTCGACAGTGGTATCAAAGTACTTGTTGTGACTCTTGGATCTTATGGGGTACTATTATGTTCGCAAAGCATATCTTGCTTTAAGAAAGTTCATGGATTTAAAAGAAATAAATCTAGTGACTTTAGCAAACAGTTATACGAAGTTGTAAATTCCCTTTGTACTCCAGATAGATTATTCAATGCTTCCGTGAATAATAAAAGCAATAATCTCTTTGTGGTGTACTATCCTGCAATCTCTGCGTCTGTTGTGAGGCTTACTGGGGCTGGGGACTGCTTAGTTGGTGGGACCTTGGCTTCTATTTGTTCAGGTTTGGACGTTATGCAAAGCGTAGCAGTTGGTGTTGCAGCAGCAAAAGCCGCAGTTGAAGCAGAATCAAATGTGCCTGCAGAATATAACTTGGCTAGCATTGCAGGTATTTGACTTCTCTGCAAGCTTTATTCTATTGTAGTATAGCTGTAAAATTCTTACTGTCACGCCAGTATTACTGGGTTTATCGGCTTATTTCGTTCTCTTAGGATGACTTTTATATGGTCTAAATTTATTTTAAATTAAATTCACAGCTCATAAATGGACTTAATTGGTATTATTATTTCCCCTGAAATGAACTGAAAAGTGTTGGAAAAGGTTGGTGTGGTTATTTTAAATAACATGAAGTGAGAGCATATAGTTTATAGTTTCCAGATTACTGTTCTTGCAAAACAATATTGTTGTGTTTTCTAAACAAATTTTGGAAGTTGCCTTTAATGTGATTGCTTCATTTTTGTCCAGATGATGCCAGGTCTGTCTACTCTGGTGCTAAAGCTGTATTCTGCAAATCGATGTTGTGAACTACATCAATAACTATTCTCAATGATTACATTGTGCTCATTGGCGGTTTCCCTTTCTACTAAACTTTCCCGATTTTCCTTTGTTCCGACTTGCTTAGTAATGTACTCTCCACATAGACCCGTTAATTTGTTCATACTCCATATTGGAGTCGAGTCGAGTCAAGAGAAGTCCACACTGATTCAGCCTGTTGGCAGAATGTAATGTATACATAGAAGAAAAAACGGGAAGTCATATACAAGACCTGCTGCACAGAATGCTGGGAACAAGTACAATGAAAGGCAGGAGACAAGATGGGTCAAGGTTTAGCAGCTAGCAATTAGGGCTTTGCCATATTTGGAGGAAGTATTCAATCCCTTGGATCAATATTTTGATATTTTCCATTAGTTGTTTCAAGTCTTTGATATGATATTTGTTTTTTAGTATGTTCTTTTTCAAGATTTGTTTTGTTTGTAGGAAAAAGTTTTATTATCTTGCAAACCAACTCTGGCATTGTTGCATCTCATAATTCGCTTAATATGAATTTATTACCGTATTAAAATGATATATTTTATTTATAACAATTTAAATTATTAATAACATATTATTTTTAAGTTATAGGCAAACCAATATAGTCAATATTATTGAAGCAAATATCTCATCAGTTCAGCAAATTTTATATAAGTTCAGCAAATTTTATATAATATCGAAGCAAAATATCTTATCGGTTGAGCAAATCTTGCATAATATCCTACCAATCCTATTTAACCGACCATCATAGCCCCGTACTCAAAAATAGTTATTTGATCAACTTTTATATATTAATCAAAAACATATCAATACTCTGCTCCAAAACCTCAAACGAACCTCTAAACAGGGCCATATACTACAGGACTACATGCATCACCAGGATAACTGCAATGCTAAAAGGGTCCCTGATAGATGGTGTTGTGGGCCATGCCCGCGCCATAAAAGCTGGCTTCACCTCAACCGTATTCACCTGCAACCAGCTCATTCACGTCTACTCCCAGCATGGTCTCATTCAAGACTCCCGCAAGCTGTTTGATGAAATGCCTGAACGAAATGTGTTTTCTTGGAATGCCATCATCTCTGCATACATTAAAGCTCACAACTTTTCGCAAGCTGAAGCTTTATTCAAAACTGCCCCTGTTAAAGATTCAGTCACTTACAATACTATGTTTTCTGGGTACGTGAATTCGGATGGCTACGAGGGGCATGCGGTGAAGTTGTTCCTTGAAATGCAGGTTGTTGGAGATAAAGCTGTGATTGATGAGTTCACATTAACTGCCTTGCTTAATCTTACTGCTAAGTTGGGTATTGTATCTTATGGTTGGCAATTGCATTGTCGTATGCTGAAGACTGCGAATAATTTTAGTGGCTTTGCTACGAGTGCGTTGATTGACATGTATTCGAAGTGTGAGTGGTTTGAGGAAGCTCGTCGAGTGTTTGATGGATGTTTTGGTGGTGATTTGGTGACGAAGAATGCGATGGTGGCTGCTTGTTGTAGGGAAGGCGAAATGGAGATGGCTTGGGATCTTTTTTGGAGGGAATTGGAGTTAGCTGATACGGTTTCTTGGAACACATTAATAATGGGGTATACTCAAAATGGGCGTGAGGAGGAGGCAATTGAGTTGTTTCGTTGCATGGGTGAGGAAGGATTTAGGTGGAATGACCACACTATTGTTGGTTTGTTGAGTGCCTGTTCTGGTTTAAAGAATTTGAAACTTGGGAAGGAAGTTCATGCTACGGTTCTGAAAAACCAAATGAATTACAATCCTTTTGTGAGCAGTGGCATTGTTGATGTTTATTGTAAGTGTGGTGATATGAATTCTGCTGAATCAGTTTATTCATCAACTGGGATGGAGAACACATTTTCAGTCACTTCAATGATCGTTGGATATTCTCTGCGAGGTAATATGGTAGATGCAAAAATGCTTTTTGATTCGTTGACAGAAAGGAATTCTGTTGTTTGGACTGCTATGTTCTCTGGGTATGTGAGATCTCAGCAATGTGACGAGGTTTTTGAGCTATTCAATCAGTTCATAGTGAAGGAAGCAACACTGCAGGATCCTCTTATTCTCATGAGTATGCTGGGGTCCTGTGCAGTAAAAGCAATAGTGGATCCTGGAAAGCAAATTCATGCTTACTTATATAGAATGGGAATGGAAATGGATGTGAAGATGTTGAGCGCGATGATTGATATGTACTCTAAATGTGGAAATATAAAATATGCGCAGAGTATCTTTCGAAAAATTAGTGCCAGGGATACAGTCCTTTATAATGTGATGATAGCTGGCTATGCTCACCATGGGTTTGAATACCAGGCTCTTCGGCATTTCGAGGAAATGAAGGAGAGGGGACTCATACCAGATGCAGGCACCTTCGTTGCTGTTCTATCAGCATGTCGTCATTGCGGCATAGTAGAACTGGGTGAAATGTACTTCACCTACATGACCAAAGATTATGCTATATTACCTGAAATTGATCATTATGCGTGCTTGATTGATTTGTATGGAAGAGCTAATCAGCTGGAGAAAGCTGTGGCCTTAATGAGAGAGATGCCTGTAGAACCAGACGCTGTTATACTGGGGACCTTCCTAAATGCTTGCAAGATGAACAGGAATCTTGAACTTGCAAGAGAAACAGAGGAAAAGCTATTGAAAATCGAAGAAGGGAACGGAGCAAGATATGTGCAATTGGCTAATATTTACGCCTCCGAGGGGAAATGGGATGAAATGGGAAGAATAAGAAAAAAGATGAGGGGAAACGAAGTGAAGAAGTCTGCTGGTTGCAGTTGGGCGCATGTTGGAAATAAAGTTCATATCTTCACGTCTGGCGATAAGTTGCATTCAGAAACAGATGCTATATATGATCTGTTAGATAGTTTGAATCCAAAACTTGTAGAGGGGGGATGCATTGAGTGCAGATGAAACTGTCAACTGCGAATGTCAACATCGCCAACTAGTGTGAAATGAATTTACCGACTTGGGGTCATAATGTTATGTACTTATAACATTGTTACTACTTCATGGAGCGAATGGTGAATTCGACTTCCAAATTTTCTGGAACCATTATTATTCTTTCACCATCAGACCACAGGTATGCGTCGCATACAGCTTGTTTTTGAATATTGTTTTTTCCCCCCTTGGTGTTTATTGCTGCTTATTGGATATTAACATGACAAAGCTGCAAATTTAATTATCAGTATGCAAATTGTGTGCTCTTAGAAAATAGTGATTGATTTGCAGAGTTATAGCTCGTATCCTATATCATGCTTAGCCATGGAATATAGGGACATCAATCTTCTATTCATGAATCATGTAGTGCTCATAATCTTTACTTCCAGTTTGTTTGCTTACGGGCCTGTCCTCGCAGGATTGCAATTTGAGGAACCCAACACATATCAATGAAAAGACAGCTAAAGTCCACTGCAATGAAAAGGTGCAGGCTGCAGACACTGTTTGGCTGATCGAAATTTATCTCCTGTGACGTGGAAAACAGCCTTTACTCGTTGATTAGTAACCATGTTGATGAAAAACATGATGATGAGTTAGACTGCATTCAAGTCTAGACACGTGTTATATAAGCAACCCAAACCATACTCCGTATTAGATTAAAAACATGATGATTGGGAGGTAATTTTTTCATGACAATCAAATTGACCAGAAAAGCACATAAAATTATGAAACATTGCATCACGCATGTTCATTTTATTTGTTGCAGTTTACAAACGTGTTGTGACAATTCCTTTCTGTTCTTGGCGACATTTTCTGTTGGGTCCAAATTATAAAGCTAACACTGATCTGATTTAGGTTGTGTTCACTTACATTGAATGAAATGGAGGGAGAATGGAATGAATTTTATACTCTAGCGCATTGTGTTGACTAGAAAACATGTCTATACTTTTTATTCATTTCATTATATTCTTACTACTCTCTCGTCCCAATTTATCCGTCTTGTTTGACATTTTATGGTCAAATTGACCAAACTTTGATTGAAATTTACATATATAAAATAATTAGAAAAAATTATAAAAAATATATTACTAGATTCTACATTAATTCTACTAGAAAATGTATTTTTTTGATTTTTAAGATCATGTAAGAATAATTACTACTACCTCTATCCTAAATTAGATGAGCTAGTTGACTTTGGACATGTAACTTTAGGTGCATTGACCTTCTAGTTCTGAAATTTATTTTTTTTATTTTTCTTTTGTTAACGAAAATTTCATATCTAAATTTTTATTTGGCGGTCAATGGATCTGTCCGAAGTCAACGAGCTCATCTAATTTGGGATGAGGAAGTAATTACCAGTTAAAGTTCGATCAATTTGACCACAAAAAGTCAAACAAAAAAGATAAATTAGGATGGAGGGAGTATTTAAACTAAAATTTTAACCCACATGTTTTGGAAGAAATTCTCATTTTTTTTATACATCATGTTTCCTTATAATTTATCACAAGAAATTTAATCATATTCATATTTAGTCATTATTATCTAATCTTTCTTTTTTCTCCATAAACTTTTATATAACTTTTCATTTCATTCTATTTAAGTGATCACAAGTCACAACATTAAACTCCAGACCAGCTGGCTCAACTGAAGCTTATTCTGGCTTTCGAGGTGCATAGGCTGTTTGACTAAACTTAAAATTGCGACTTATGATTTAATATGATAAGTTAAGATTGTTTGGGTAATTTTGATTTATTAATAATTTATGAGTTATTAAAAATAAAATTAATTTATAAATAATTTATGACTTATAAATAATTTTATCAAAAAATTTAAAATAATTAATTCACTAAAAAAATATCTTAAAATAAGTTATGTCTTGAAATCAGTTTCTAATTTTAAATCCATCCATCCAGGACAGATTGATGGGTCAAATGAATCAAAAATATATTTTTCAAAGCCCAGCATCGGTTAAAAGTAATTGTACCCGATTCAATGAATTTGAATTTTATTTTGACATGAACTCGACTTATCCCAATTATATTAATAATATTTTATTCTTTATAATAATTTAATATTCACGGGCACAAACATTATAATTTGTTTTATAGATAGCATTAGAAAATTTTATGCATATTTTTATAATTTATTATATAATTATATAAATTTCATGAAAATTGAAATATTAATCAAAATAGTGTTGAAATTTAAAGTGTAACATGAAACAGTCGGAGTATTTTATAGCAAGACTAGTGAGGGAGAGTCAGAGAGATGCGAAACAAAAGAAGAAGAAAGTTCAAAAGCAGGCGCAAACAGTGAGATCGGAGGTCCTGGCTAAATGGGCAATGGGCGTCGAGAGAGCGGGAGTGGTCAATTAATTAGGAACACTAGTTCATTAGTCAGATCCGTCCGCGGATCCAGAATCTCCATCGCTGTTCTCATCGGCATCCTTCTCGGTTGCATTTTCGCTTTTTTCTTTCCTCACGGATTCTTCTTCTCTCCCCCTCCTCCCCACCTCGTCTCAAAGGTCTCTCTCTCTCTCTCTCTCCCCTTCTCCCTCCCTCTCCCCCTCCCCCTCCCCCCTCCCTCCCTCCCTCTCTCTCTCTCTCTCTCTCTCTCTCTCTCTCTCTCTCTCTCCCTCTCTCAATTTGCATATTTTTATGTTTAGAGAGGAGGTGCTTAAAGTGAATTATTTGTATTATTAAAGTCCTACTTGTGTACACTTGAGCTCTTCACAGAATTATTATTTTAGTTTTTACTCAAAGTCGAGATTAATCGTAGTAAATAATTGGTTTATCTGGTATGCAATATGTGATTATCTTAAGATGGATTATGAATATACAAAGTGTTTTGTCCCTATAAAAATTTACTCGATTCTATAGTTTTTGTACTCAAGCTTTAATATAAGTTCTCATTGTTTATCTGCTGATACATTGTAGCTTTAACCAAATTGTAAGAACTAAGAGCGCAAGAATAGCTAATCTAGCAACCAGGTATTGTAATTTGTGAACACAATGAACTATTATATACTCTTTTTGTATTTTACAGTTCATGCTTTTTCAATACTATTTGATTATAAGATGACAGATAGGGGTGTCAAACGGATAAAACGGATACGGATGTACCCATATCCGTATCCGAATCCGCCAACTAAAAACCGTATCCGAATCCGTATCCGTATCCGCTAATTTTAGAATAAAAATATCCGTATCCGTATCCGCCGGATATTATTCGGATACGGATAATATCCGGATCCGTTTTTTCAAATACTACCAAAAATCAAATACACATTCTCAAATATAGTTTCACTTTACTTATGACTGCGACCTGATATGCAAACAAAGTTACAAACAGAACAAGTGAGCAGATCCCTAACAATGCTTGGCTGAAATCTGGACACATGAAATACAACACCTTGTTCCATTATTCAACTATTTAACTAAGGTGAATGATTTGAAAAACTCGACTACAATTAGATCAAATCTGCAACCCAATCAAAAAAGACACAAATCATGGATTGTTAGATTAAGAAACAAGAATGAAATCAGATTAGGAAAATAAATAATCATATACCTCGTAAGAACTTATAAGAACTAATCGAATCGATCGATTGTAAGATCTGACTTCTGAGAGAGGGATTTAGGGTTAGAACAAAAGAAGAGCATGGCTGCGGCGGGTTAAGATCAGATTAGGTATTTTAGAATATGTCGACCCTCGACTGTGTGTATCGTGTATGTACATCCTTAGTAATCCTTCTATTTGCTTTTTGTTTTTAAGGTAACGTTTCTTTTATTTTCTTTTTGTTTTTAAGGTAATATTTATTTTTTATTCTAAATATTAATTTATGTTCAAAATTTATACGACAAATAAAAAAAATATAAATATATAATAATTATTTATAAATATTATATATATATATTCGGATACGGATATTTTCGGATACGGATACGCCTATATCCATATCCGTATCCGCAATCTCCGGATTCGAATACGGATAATATCCGTTTTATTTCGGATACAGATTATATCCGCTTTTTCCCGAATACGGTAACGGATTTTTCGGACGGATATCGGATTTTTCGGATTTTTTTGACAGCCCTAATGACAGAGGTCTACGTCTGTGTGTCTCTGCCTAATTACTGTACCATTTGTTCCCTTGCTGTCATCTTATTGCTCCCTAGACGTCCCTGTAAAATGTAGTATATGCTAAAAATTGCATTTTAACTCAGGACACAACCATGTAGTTTATTTAATTTGTATATGGATTATTTATTAGGTTGGTTCAACACAATGCGAGTCCTCAGAAAGGATCAACATGTTGAAATCAGAGTTTGTATCAGCTTCTGAGAAAAATGCTGAACTTAAAAAGCAGATTAGACAGTTAACTGAAAGGCTTCAGTTAGCTGAACAGAGGAAAGATCAAGCACAGAAGCAAGTGCTTGTGTTGGGTGAGCAGCATAAAGCTGGAAGTTTTGGAACTGTTAAGGGTTTAAGAACCAACCCTACTGTAGTCCCTGATGATTCTGTGAATCCAAGATTGTCCAAGATATTAGAGAAAATAGCAGTTAATAAAGAAGTTATTGTTGCTCTTGCAAATTCTAATGTGAAGGAGATGTTAGAGGTCTGGTTTACCAACATCAAGAGAGTGGGCATTCCCAATTATCTGGTTGTAGCTTTAGATGAAGATATTACCAATTTCTGTCAAATAAATAATGTTCCTGTGTACAAGAGAGACCCAGATGAAGGCATTGATTCAGTTGGTAGGGCTGGTGGAAACCATGCTGTTTCAGGATTGAAATTTCGCATCTTGAGAGAGTTCTTACAACTTGGTTATAGTGTGTTGCTTTCTGATGTTGATATAGTGTACTTGCAAAATCCCTTTAATCACCTTTATCGCGATTCAGATGTGGAGTCCATGACTGATGGCCATAATAACATGACGGCTTATGGGTACAATGATGTTTTTGACGAACCATCAATGGGTTGGGCTCGTTATGCTCATACAATGAGGATATGGGTTTATAATTCTGGATTCTTTTACATAAGACCAACAATTCCTTCAATTGAGCTTTTGGATCGTGTGGCTAGCCGGCTATCTAGTGAAAAAGCTTGGGACCAGGCAGTTTTCAATGAGGAGCTCTTCTACCCTTCACATCCTGGGTATGACGGACTTCATGCATCTAGGAGAACTATGGATTTCTATCTCTTTATGAACAGCAAGGTGCTGTTCAAAACTGTAAGGAAGGATGCAAAGTTGAGCAAGATTAAACCGGTAATTATTCATGTGAATTACCACCCGGACAAGTTCCCAAGAATGAAAGCAATTGTTGAGTACTATGTAAACGGTAAGCAAGATGCATTGAAGTACTTTCCTGATGGTTCGGGATAGTAGATCTTGTTATTCAGATCAGAAAACGTATCCAAAGTTTCCCTGATTGGTTTTTCAAGGTGTTTGTAATATGATAACTCAAAAAACATCACACAGTTAGATTAAACATTAGCCCAGTAGCTAAGAAAAGTGTGGGTTTCTGATTTTTTAGGCAAATAGTATGAGTTTGATTGTCTGAACATCTCAAGTAACTGCATCTGTATTTTGTTGTCAACTTCCTCTTCAACAAAACCTGCATTTGGTTTAACATTTTTATCACCCTAGTGTATTTTCTTGTCAAGCTACTCTTCCACAAAACCTGCATATGGTTTAACATATTTATCACCTTGTTAAATAGAACTACTGTTTGATGAGATCTTAGATTATCCTCTTTTGACATGCATATAGACTAATGTAGGTTTATATTTGTGCTCAATTTTATGAAATCTTAGATCAGTCGTATTGAAGTACTCCTTTTCTTCATTATCAGTATTGTTTGGAGAACTTTGGAAATCTGTAATTGTTTTGTAGTTTATCAAGGCCAAGGAAGTTGGATGATGTTATATTTTGATATTTTGATTTTTTTTAAATCTTTAATTATTTTTACAAGTATTTATTTGTAGTTCTACCTCTTTATTGCTGTTTTGTTTTAATAGTAATTTAGTGCTGTTTTGTTTTAATCGCAACTCTTTTGAAGGTGTATACGGATGGGTCTATGGGTCTTTATTGTTCGGTGGCCATACATAATACAAGTACAAACTTGTCCATTTCTAGATTCTTTACTTTCAACACGGTTTTGGTGACTGATTTCTTTTACTTTGCTTTTACTTGCTTAGATTCCCAAAGAATAAGTATGAACTCTTTTTCATATATTAACTGGTTATTAGTCAAATTTTTTTTTTTATTGAAATTAGTAATATTCAGCCACCTATACTGTGCTAGAAGCCCTTATGAATCATTCGGGGCCGTTTGGGTGAGTTTAAAACAAGTGCGTATTTCTTAAAATAAATAAGTGGAGTAGAAGTTAGAAGCAAGTTAAGATTTATAAGTGATTAAAGTGTTTGGTAAATAAGTAGAAGTCTTGAAACAAAAGTTAACATTCCTAGCTTTTTATAAGTGTTTCTTGATTTTTTACACAAACGATACGAAATAATTGCTTCTAACTTATAAACCGAGAAGCCGGTTTTTAAGCTGTTGCCAAACAGCCCCTTTTCATTTATTTCCATGGCTATACAGAAACAAGAGCTTACAAATATTATAGTATTCTTAAGTATGTAATTGATAAACATGCATAGGAGATATTGTCTAGTGTAACAGAAAAATGAAGAAAATAAAAATCAATCAGCCGTCTTAAGGACATATTGACACACTCAAAATACAATCAAAACTTGCCAAAGAAGCTGTACAAGAAAAAGTTAAGCAGCTAGCGACGAAACACCAACACAGAAACCAGAAAACATACAATGTAAGCAATCCGTAAACTAATGAAGCATCAAATAGGTGATCGTGAACTCTCACCCTCAGAACTCATTCTGGTTTGAGGCCGGTATGCGTTGGATTGTTATACTTATTCCCCTGAACTTTACAATCCTGATAAGGTTTCACCCCGATAATTTTACCCCGTCTACCAGTGTGCTCTAATGCTGTACTAGCCTTGATCGCCAGGGAGCATAAGTCATGCAAGGAAAAGGGTACACAAGATTTCGACGAAGGGATCAGAAAATATATATGTCTAAGCTGCAGCATGTCATCCATGGGCACCTGCTGCGCACAGGAGTCTATGTACATGGACTCTGAACTACATAGAAAGTAATTCGGGTTTCGAGAGAGAATATAACTGGCTTTTATGGAGTCTTTGAATTCCTGGACTTTTCCATCGTCACGGATTACTTTGGTTGTAGATGGCCAATTCATCATGCCTCCATTTTCTCTTGTAATGTGCGAAGAAGTGCACATATTGCCCATTGTACTACGAGTGTGTGTGTGTTTGAAGAGGGGGGAGAAGGGCTGAGATATATGGAAATAAGTGTACTTGGAGTGGTTTTGAAGAGCCAGTATAACATAGCTCTTCTTTTGTACATATACAAGGTTCCAATTTTTTTCAAGTTTAACTTATTATAGTTTTACTATATTGCGATGATAACAATGTTGATCAAATTGCACGCTGCATATATCTCCTTTTCACCTGTCAGGACTTCTCTTTTATCCCAAGTTAGTAGACACAAATCCTGCGGATATCACATTTTCGATGATGGTTACTAAATTTGCATGTCTTGGCCTCTTAAATTACACCTGACCTAAAATAACAGTTTCGGGTCTTTGGCAGTAAGTGGATTGAAATAGCGGTTTGGACTCAAAAAACTTATTTTGAAAAAGCTACTCAGAAGAGTTTTTCCAATAAGAGGCTATAACTTGATTATGATTTTTCTAAATTGATTCTCATGCTTGTATTGCATAAACATCATATGAACTTATTATTATTACATATTAATCAAAATCAGCAAGATGTTCATCCCCTCTAGGTGTGCATTCTCATGCTGTTCTTGTGAAAATTGTGCAGAATCGCCTTCAAACTTGGAAGTCCTGTGTCCAACTTCTTAAATTCATCAATACCTGTATCACTACTAATCTTCACTGTCCCGCCCTCGCAATTATACAAATCATGCCTAGCCTCTACAAGCATCCCCTTTACGCAAGCCACATGTAAATTATACTTCTTGCAAGTCGACCTGTAACTCCAACCTATCCCAATCCCTTTCTTCCCACACGTATAACACACCGCGCTCATCTTGCTGCGCAACTCAAGTTTCAGTTCTCCATCATCCAGCACCATTGGAAGATTTGCGCAGCATGGATGCACATCAAATCCACACGAGCTGCAGTGGTACATGAAGCCCGAGACCCTTTTGAGGCAGGCGTTGCAGTAGCGCTCCACAAGGCCAGGTGGGCGCTCCAGGAATTGGAAACAGCACTTGGTGTAAAAAGGGTGAACAAATGATGCACAGGGGAGGGCACAGTGCTTGTGGAAATGATAATTACATGTGCTGCATTTGTATTTTGATCCGATTCCGATTTCTTTGCAGCCATCACACCAGAAGGGGAACTCTGTATACTCAAATTTGAGCTTGTGTTGAGGGTGGATAAAGTTTGAGGTGAACTCAAGGCTGTACTTCATGGTTTGATAAACATGATAGATTTGTGATACATTTATATAATTTGAAGTGAATAAGAATATTGATAATCAGGGATACTTGTAAATGCATAATCTTTACAGGGGTTCTGAGAAGCTTCAAGTTGAAGCAAATTGAGGATTTATTCCTGAAGACTAGATGGTGGATTAACGAGGGAAATGCAGCAAAGAATTCCTCATGTCGATGCAAGATGGGGACACGGGGCATTGTAATCTGTGTTTGATGCCCAACAAGAGGAATATGTATAAATGAATTTTGTCCGTCTGAGATTTTGTCAATCTATTTCAAGGTAAATGAATTTCTTGTAATATCTTTTCAAGAAGTTCGTTTTGCAATATCTCAAACGTCAATTCAGAATCGGTTCCATATAGACAAATAGCTAATATTGATAAATATAGTTGCGACGAGCATGTAATCAGAAGACCTTAACTGATATCCAGCTCTTCTTCAAAACAGTGCACTGTGGTCTTTCATTCTTAATATAGACGATCGTGGTGACAGACAGCATCCAGTTCTGCCTAAAAATTAATTTGCAGATGTAAATAATCTGATGCATATCTAAATGTCCTGAAGCATGTAAACAACTTATTGTAAAGAGCAAAAACTGATAATAACATACCTAGAATAGTAGGGATAGTGCATTGAGGGCAAGGGAGACGGTTGCAGTGGCTTCCTCTCATACCAGTATGGATCATGTATTAGGTAAGGCTGGTGATGAGTACCAAACTGTTTAAGCCCATATGCATCATGGCCATGGTGGTAATTAGGAATTTAGGATTATTGAAATCATTCATCATAGGCGGCATTGCATAGCATGTCGTGGTGCTACTGCAGGTGGTCTGGAGGCTGGATGTCGAAGCTTGACGTGAACAAGCTCTGCGTGTGTTGTCCTGATTGGGCTAATGCATACAGCAGCGCATTTGGATCTACTTGTCCTAAGATAACTGCTAATCCTCTTTCCCAGTCTATTGATATGTTGTAAGTGCCTCCATAATTATGATATCCGTGCACCGTGGTCTCCAGTAAAATAATGGTTTTCATGTAACTTTTCTGTCGTTAGTCGTTACATATAAACTATAATAAATTCAAATAACAAAGTTTAACGGTAACTTTTACACACACATATGAAAAGTGTAAGTTATATTTCTAAAAATTATTTTTTTTAAATAAAAATATAAAATAAAAAGAATAGTAAATAATTTTACTACTTAATTTTCATCAACTTTAATATGATTTGATATCTAAGAGCTTAATGAGATTTCCATTTCATGCAACAAAAATAATAATCCAGACAAATACTTATACTCATAAGGTTGGGTCGATGGACTCGATGCTCACCTCCCTCCAAACCAATTTTTTTTGTTAACAAGCTCATTAACTATCAACCAGACACCCTTTAAAAATGATGTATGCCATATTTGGAACATATAATAAATAAAACTATTCGACTCAAGGAAATATTTTTAACCAAGTGTATCAACTACACACCTTAGTTCAATACTCGTCAGAATAAACTTGACTTAGGCAAACTTTAGTTCCTTTGATCAAATATGTTAATGTTAGTACTCGGTAAGTTTAACATAAATATGATTACAATCCAAGCAATCATCTTTCAAAACAAAACTGGAATACAAAGATCAGTTTCCATGATCATCATATCCCATGAGATATCCGTGCATATTTCATCCTTTTGAATACTACCATTTTCCATAGCAGCTGCAACCCATGTATTCATCTACCTGATCAGTCTAGAAGATAGACATATCTGCAGGAGGTCCATAGACACTTTGCCATGAAAAAGGAATCGTCCATTTACCACCTTCATTGCCTGTCAATGCTAAATGATTAAGAAATTCAATCGAACCACACATATTAAAGCAACAATATAAAATGTGTACAAAAAAGCACAAACTACTTTTGGCCCAATAATTCAGTTCAATGCAGGTGCTACAACAGTCGTTTCTCCAATGTATCAAGTAGGTCATTAATTGTAAAAGTCTCAAAAGACTGATTTGGAAAGTATTACTCTATCAAAACCTGATATTAACGGAATCTATTAACAGCATGATATGTAAGATGACTGGGTTGTAGATTTGTTGGCATAACGTGGCTTTGATCGGGGAAAAGTAAAAGATAAATCTTCCTGTTCAATCTTTCACCCCCATATACACATATAACTGCATTTTCAAGAGCATTCTAGTCCACTTCAAAGATAAGTTAAATAATGTGGCTCCTAGTGAGTTGATACATTAGCTAATAATATGTCAGACTCCAACAATGCTCCTTACATTTGCTCCCCTATTTATATTTCATTCATACTCCGACTCCAACAGGTGAAAAGATTGAAGGCAAGTGACTATATATTCATAAAATCCTAAGAGGATGAAGAGACTCTTTAACTGAGGAGAGAGAGCACGGAGAGAGCCAGAATTCATAGGTTGCAAGTGGGCGGCAAATTTTTCATACCTTATATACAAAAATAGATAATATGAAAATAATTTTATTATTTAAATAATATTTTGTGTCTAACATTTGTCTAAGTTCTCATTTGAGCACATTCGAGGACATACCTACATACAGTATATATATCAACACAAAAACTAAGTTTTCATTTCCAATATTTCTAGAATTTAAAAGCATCTCATCCATCTGTAAACAAATTATATTCAAATATACCAACTTATAATTTCTTGTCATGTGTGATGTAAATTGTGAAGTTTTATTTATTAGTTTTGAACAGATAAGGAGTTAAAAGTTCGAAAGTCTAGTTTTGCAATAGTTTGGTGAATAATTAGGTGATAAAAAATAAAACTGATGTTGGAGTATGGAGTCTATGACTGAATTTCAGCTATTACAAAAATACGCCTACCTCAGACAAGAATGGATGCCTAACCTTTTTATGTACTTTTGGTGTGTATGTTGTATGTATATACATATGATCTGTAATCCATATAAAAAGATGTTGAGTTGTTTATTATATAATTTTTATCTTGATGTTAAATCAGTAAACACCATGTCACATATTTTGACACATATTATCAATCTTCCGTTAAAATTGACTCTAAACCTCTTAATTATAAGGTATTTTTTTGATGTATGAAACAAGTATGTTGTGATTGTTTTTGACCTACCAAATATATTGTAGTCCAATATAAGCTAATTGCTAATCATATTTCGATAGTCCCTCCTATTCTTACAAGACTAGAACAAGCCTGCAAACTTATGTTCTTGATTAAAGTTTTATATAAAGTTACTCTTATATCAAAATTCTTAATAGTCTACTAATATGTATTCCTATGGAACATTACAAAAACTTATTTTCCTATTTGGTCAAATAAGCAAAAGTAGTAACAATGTTTTTAAATAAAATATAGTATATTTTTTGATGAGATACTTAATTATTTTATTTTACTTGTTTTCCATTTCACCTGCTTTTAAATCATTTAATGTACTATGCTTAAAGAAAATTACAGAACTATTTATAACACATATTTGGGCTTTTTAGAACATGGGATTCTAACAAAAAACGTCTTACCACGCTTGATTAGTTGGGACTAGTATTGAGCAATCATTTCCCAACGACCGACTAATTTTGGGTGACTTGGTGTGGAGCGCCTATTCGCCTAACAAAAAATAGCTTATGTGGCCAAGGAGACAAGAGAGGGAGGATTTTATACTTGAATATACCCTTGACACTTCACTTTGGGCTAAAATCATGCAAGACGGATACTTGTACATGTATCCATAGTGGATATTTCAGGAACATAGGACAAGAAAAGTAGAGGAACAGGGGAAAGAAGAGGCAGGAGGAAAAATGGATTAATTTTTATATAAAGTCAGAACAAAAAATAATAAAGCTTGCATGATCAGCTGTAGAAACACAATAGATATGTTACAATAGTTTACTTTTGCCTTCTCTTTCTTAATAGCAATTCTAGTTTAAAGTTCTAGGAGGGTAGATGAATGAAAAGTATATAAAATTTTCAGTAGAGTTAACTTTGGGTATCTTATGCATGAAGGAGCCTCAATGGATCATGAAAACCTAGTATATACACCTCCAAATAAGGGAGATTAATTTAATGACATCACGAATTTACAATAGGAAGAAAGATAAAAATTTAAGAACTCACCTTGAATATCAGTATCCCTCAATCCCACTAATTTACTTGCTGCTTCAGCCAACTGAAAAGAATCAGGCATGTTGTCCCCTTCTGAACAATAGCATAGTAAGCAAGTGACCTTCAAACCTTTAGCCTGATTAGGGGAAGAAACTAGTTAAATTCAATCATTCAATATTGTTCTTACTAGTTAAGACAACTTAGAGCCTATTAAATTTATTAAATTAATACTTAGATCATTAAAAACCTATAAAACTTTACAAAAAAATGCAGTAATGCATTGTTATCATTGTCATCTTCATTTTTGCTCAGAATTACAGAGTTCTTTTAATAGAAACATATAGCTCTGAAGTATAATCAATTCGTAGGATTCTACACTATACACAGTACAATAGTGACATATAATTCCGAGCTACAGACCACATGATAATTGCCAGGACGCAGGATCTCATATGTACTGAATGCTACCAATATATTGTATAGAACTTATTAATACAATGCATTTATAATGAACAGAAAACAACCAAAGGGCTCTTGCTTCTAAGCCTAGCTAGCAATATCACGGTTATCATGTTTATCCCCTTTACGGGAGGTTGATGGTTTAAACATTGTCCAAGACAAGGAGGATCTGTCAGTTTGTTCAATTATGAAAAAACAAAATACGAACAGGTAATAATTACAGTAGCACATCAAACAAAATTAGAAATACCTAGTCACAAGGACTGAAGGACATCTGTCTCTTTTAATTGCTTGGTGGAATTAGCTATTTACCTTAAAACAAGAAAACATTGCAGCAAAAGGCAAACTTGGAAGGTAATCTTCATCTTGCATGTCATCTTCAAACGTCGAAGTGTCTTCCTGCACCATCTTTCCTTCGGCTAAATCGTCTAGATATTTCCACCTCCTCTGAGCAGGATTATATTCTTGGAGTCTTTTCCACCCAAGTCTCTCACAATCATCATCTGTTCCATCCATATTGGCACTAGAGAGGTAGTATATCTGCAAACCACTGAAAAAATCACATTGTCATTAAATTACAACTCATAGAAGATTTAGAAATTACATTGTGTAACTTGCCTTTTATAATCCTGACGCTATTGGTGGTTGGATTCAAGAGTGGAGCATGAGAGATAGTTATTTTACCCAGCTAAGAACCAATGTTTGAAAGAAAGAATAGCATGCTGATTACAAAAGAATCTATCCCACTACCTTGACATATCAATCGTTTGCCACCGCCCAAAGTCTAAGCTCGAGAGCACAACCACATGTTTCTTTCCGTTAGCAGCAGCAAAATCAGCAAGATTCTTTGCATATTCAAGCATCATTCCCTGTTTAATTAGTCTAAGTTAAAATCCAAAAACCAAGGCTTGATAACTGTACACACTAACCCGAACGTTGCTATACACTATATACCCAACTGACACCGAAAAATCTACCAACAGAAATTCATCAGTAACATACATAACACGGTGAATACCTTAACAACAGGAGACCTTTGCTGGACAAAAGTGAGTGAATTAGAAGACGAATCATAAGCTGCAACGAGTATCCACATTAATCAAATTCAATTACATTAAATTAAATTGAACCAATAAATATTATCAATAAATAAATTAAAAAAAAGGAGCTACAGTACCTTCAAGAGAAAGAGCAAGTTGGGGTTTGAGTGAAGGGGTATAAGCATCATTCCCAACGCAAGGAAGCACATTCGGGTCATCCAAATACCCGATTCTCTGGGCTCTTGTGGAGCTTATTAACAAATCCACACCCAACTGGCCCACATTCCCAATTGACAACGCGGGCTGATTCAACAACATACATACACAAATTGTAAGTACAGAGCAAACACAAAGATAAACAACAAGCCCTGAAATCTAAGATTTGTATATAAGAACTAACCAGAACAAGGGTTGAACATTGTTGGTCTAAGGTTTTGCCATCTTCAGATATAAATTCCATTTTTTTTGGGGTTTATGGAGCTTCTCAATCTCTCGGTATGCGATGTCTTGCTTCAATTCTTGAATAACAAGTTTAGCGTTTTGGGATCCTTTTGTACTGTCTTGTTTTTACAAATTTTAATTTACAGTAGTCACCCCATTTTACAATTACTCTGAGGCGATTGGTTTATTAAAACAATTTTATCTATATTTTTTTACAGAGTTCTTTTATAAATGTCCACAAGTCCAGAAATGTTTTTGCATAGATACTGTAATTTTTCAAAAAATTGTAAAATAAAAATTACTAGAATACAATTTTTTAGAAAAATTGTAAAAATACGGACGTTGTATTAGCAATTATCTTTTTAACTGCTAACAACCATATATATAATCACAAATATAATTTTGAAAAAGTTGATTAAAAATTACATTTGATTGCGTAATTTGCAAAAGTTGTAAAAATGAGTATCTCTAAGGGTCTAATATTAATATCACAAAAATAACAATATTAATTTAATCTATTGTAAAATCCGTTGAATATTGTAATGATTAATTGAAATGAATATTGTAATGATTAATTGAAATAATTATAAATATATTATATTAATTTAATAATGATATAGATGATGTAGAATATTCTGCACATCCCTTGATGTTCGATAAATATAATCAATATCACGAAATTGACTATTGTCAATGTAACTGATTGCGTGTGAATAATCGACACTATTATCAACACTATAGCACCGATATTTTACATAACCGATGCAATTATGAGGATAATAACGTCACCTGCTTAACCGATATTAAATGCTGGATCTACTGCGCCACATAACCAATATTTTTAGGGGTTGTTTGACCAACGCAAAAACCCCGTATGAACTAGCATTAATAATCAAAAAATTGCTTTAATTGTTCCGTTAAAATAGAGAAATGTTAAATATTTCCTATAATTTTATTTACGATATTTATTTATCCATCCTTGTCAAGTGTTTCAATGATTTGAAGGCTGACTAAATATTTATATTTTTTAATCGGAAACAAAAACAAACAAAATCTTAAAAAAGAATTATAACATCAAAAGATGATTATTCATCACATAACTTATTACATCTTGGACACAAACCCTGCAAACCATCCAATCTAACCACAAATCCCTCTCTCTTCACCCAAACCATCAAAATTGCAAAAGCTCAGGTACTTAAAAATCCCATCTAGAGATTATACGGCTATCAAAAAATTGTCCATTTTATCAAAATTACTGACTTAAACATAAAGATAATAACTGATATATCAAACACCTTTTATGAAAACTTGCACCTGTCAGAATAGACCTTCAATAGCAACACCAACTCCATTCCGCCACCTTCGCCTGTATATTTTCCTCATTAAGAGTCATGAACTTCTTCTACTTAGTGGACCCAATGCCATATCCAAGCTTTAGAGACCAAATGGCTCAGTGATGATCAAATAAATATTAAATACATACATATGAAATTTTATTAATTTTTGAAGATTTGAGTAGTGTGAGGTACAGCGGCTACAGTGGTGCCAATACTGTCTTGTCTCCTATCCTATCTGAAAGCGTGTGATAGCCTATTATGCCTCCATCTCCAACATCGGTTGTAAGCAGAGTAAATCCATAATTTCTCCAGGTCCAGTAAGGTATTTGTTGCGGCTAAGATGGTTGTGTAAATTTCCTTTCATTCTATATGGTTGTGGAAGGGAAGGGAATCTATATATAAACATAGCTTGATTTGATATACAATATAACTTATGATATTACATGTTGTATCATAAACTGCATTTTGAACTCATGATTAAATCATTTCTCAAACTGCTGAACCATATATTGAGCATTTCATTGCTGTATCTATTTCACCCTAGTACAACATAAACAAACAATTAAAGAAAGATGGCTGGGACAGATCATAGCAAAAATTATATACACCTGACCTGGTCATATTTATAAGTAGCCGAGCACTTTCATTAGTCACAAAGAATTTCATTGATATCATTTTAAGTTAAACTTACGAATTTCCGTAGGACAAATTTCTGGAATCTCGTACAATAATTAGTTTCTTACGACGTACATCATGAAGAAATACCGGTTAATTATCAATATGGGTCACTTACTCCGTTCGAATATATCAAGCGGTCACTGACAAATTTTTTGGTCTCATTTGCCTCGCTAATTTAAAATAAAATTACATTCTATTAGTTTTAAAAATTTTATAAACATAAAAATTTAATTAACTATTGAAGTTCTTCAGAAAAAGTATACATCTCATCTTTCTTACTACTTCGCTTTTCCTAATCAAACATAAACTCGTCTTCCCTTTTCAATTAAATTCAACCTTTATTTGTGTAAATTTCTCTGATCTATTTTTTTATTATTTATCGTCACAATGCCTTATCTACAAGTTCACATCAAACCCTAATCAAATACATGTCATATGATTTAAAAAAAAATATTTATTTTGACTTAACTTCGCAAGCATTTATCAAGATATAATTCAATTTGAAACGAGTGATGCAAATAAGACCAACAATTCATCGGTAATACACTTGATATATCGAAAGGAAGCAAGTGTTACAACTGATAACTAAACCGAAGAACACTACAAAACAAGACAAAACCGACCGAAAAATATGGTCGCGCGGTTATGTTCATATACGGTCGGTTTTAGCACTAAAACCGACCAAAAGCCAAGGTCGGTTTAGGCACATTGGCCGTGTTTAAGATCTAGGCACATTGGTCGTGTTTAAGGTCTAAAATCGACCAATTATATGGTCGATTTTAATTGGTACAAAAATCTTGCACCACTGGGCCCTACAGTACTAGTGCCACGTGGAATCAAATTTCACATGTGCACATATAACCGACCTTGTCGATGGTCGGTTATAATGTATGACAAAAAAAGTCAAAATTTGGGGGAAGCTTTGATCGGTTAAAACTGACCAAACATAATCAACCGAAAGTTATGGTCGGGTTTATACTTAGGAATGACAAAAAAACCGACCGACTATGGTGGTCGGTAATAACCTTTTGGTCGGATTTATCTCAGAAGTAACTTTAGCATGTTAAAACTAACCGGTCATAATTAACCGACCGACATATTATGCAGACGGTCAGGTATGAGTACCAAGTCAGCGGTTGTATGTCATCATGTTTTTACGATAAAAATTTTCCGTCTTTTCTGTCATAATTACTAGTACTTACAACGGAAATATTCCGTCATTTTTGCTTTTGTTTTAAGTTTAAAAATGGCTTGTAGTTAACTTTGTGTCGCAAATTTACAAAACCTCCGTAAATTTATTCACGTGGACCCCAATCTAGCAACCAAAATATACGACGACAAGAAACCGTTGTTAGATTCAAATCTTGCGACGAGAAATCTACCGACCAAAATATACGACGGCGGCGGAAACAGATTTCTCCAAAAAGAGCTACCATGCGACGGCTATCTTACGAAATAATATATCAATTTTAATTTAATATAATCTTTGGAAAGCGGATAGTAGTATTACTTACGACGCTTAACATACGATGAAAATTGGTCTTCAACTATCTTACCACGCGTACGGATGTCTGACGAAAATTGACAAATGCAACTAATCATTCTATGCTTAACCAAGTTTCAAACTTGATGGTCGTAGGAGATAAAGAGATGAAGAAAGCTAGGCAGTAGCTGAAAGGAAAAATGTAGATCAATACCTAGCAAATCCCTACCTTTACTTGCTGGCTAGCTAGCCCTCATCAAACTCGAAAGTGATTATATATATTTCTATACATAATCTTTGCTATTAATTACAACATTATTTCTAAAATTAATTAGATTGATAGCCTGTTTACTAGATTTTTGCCTATGATTACCATGTAGCTAGTTGTATTGATGAGAGTTTGAAGTATATTCAATATAGAGGAAGACAATATTGGAGACTGAAGGAAAGATGTTGCAAGGTAGTGGAAAGGCAATTGAGAAAACCTAGCCTGCAGAGGATGAAGGACATAAATACCAGTTTCTCAGCTGAAACTAACACAAATTCCACTTTTTAATTTGACGGCCAATTACTAATTAATATGAGAGGACCAATTAACAAAAAGCTATAGACAAAGTCTTTACACTTTACTGTCCCCAGATATAAAGAATCATATGAAGTATTTTCTTTGTCACTGGTAACCTAGATAGAATTGAAGCTTGACCTGTGGCACTATGGAGCGGCACTCTATGGTGCCAAGATGAGCTTCAACATTTCTCTGAATCTTAGCTATAATCCAGTCATCTGGATATTGAAAACTCCACTGGCATTCACTAATAACACCAAGTATAATTGGATTTCCTCATCTTAAACATTTAGAGAACAGAAGAATCACAAATAAATAATTTAGCATTGCTAATGCCATTCTTAAACAATGCATCTAGCCAACAATTCATGCCAGAGAGAAAGGCTTAAATAACAACAGGAAGGGGTAATCCGACTGGTGTAGCAACAACTAATAATACAGTCTAAAAGAAAAGAACAATTAGTGCAGAGAGTGTACCTCAGACACTTGGTTACTATAAAGAGCAGGTTTAAATTCATTTAAAATGATATATTAAGCTTTCAAGTTGTTGATTCTCTGTGATAGGTTAATAATTCTTCCTGGACCTCATGGACCTGATCTGGATCTTCCCAAAAACTTGAAAAATGTATTAATACTTTTCTCAAAGCACTCCCATGCTCTAGCAAGTATCGAACAAGTGACTTCTCCTCATCCGTTCCATGAAATTCGTAGATCTTTACTTTCTCTAGATGCATGGATAGGCATTCTTTACGTCCTATCGGCATTCACTCATTTCTAACTTACATACCTAATACCAAGACAAGTGAACACAAACCTAGTAGAGGACCAACTAAAAATCACAATAGACAGAGTTTATATCGTCGGCATTTAATTAGACAAGAAATCAGATATAACTTAGCTACTTATCTATCTTTATCACATGTTAACCTAGATAGATAGCTACTTATCTTTCTTTATCACTTGTAACCTAGATAGAATTGGAGCTTCACCTGTGGCACTATGAAGTGGCCCTATGGGGTGCCAAGATGAGCTACAACGTTTGGGTAAATTTTAGCTCTCATCATCATCATCCAGTCATCTGGATACATCCGTTGGCATTCAGTCATTATTAAGTATAATTAGATTTCTCATCTTAAACATATAGAGAACAAAACAATCACAAAATTGTTTCCATTCTTAAACTATGCATCTAGCAAGCAATTCATGCATGCCAGCCAGAGTGAAAGGGTAAAATAACAACAGGAAGGGGAAAATCCAATGAATTGCAACAATTAATACAGTCTAAAAAACCACTTAGTGTAAAGAGTGTACCTCATACACTTTGTAATTATAAAGAGCAGGTTCATATTCACCTAAAAAGAAATATTAAGCTTGCAAATTATTGATTCTCTGTGAAAGGTTGATAGTTCTTCACGAACCGCAAGGACGTCTGGACCTCCCCACCAATCTGAAACTATATCTATTGATACTTCTCCCAAAACACTCCCATACTTTAGCAAGTGTTCAACAAAAGACAACTCGTCCTTCGTCCCATTGAATTCGTAAATCTTACTCCCTCTGTCCCCCTCATTTCTTTAAGTTATATACTTTTGGGCACGTTTTTCCACGCTCATTTAAAGTATAGTCCCGTAATGTATTTTTTGTCCTCTGAATAAAAGTTTGATGTCTAAACTTTTATTCAAGAAAAGAAAATTTTCAAAAAAAGTTATGAAACTACACTTTATACGAGCCTCAAAATGCGTGCAAACACAGTGTACGTAAACTATTGAGGGGGACTGAGGGAGTAACTTTTTCTAGATGCTTGGATTAATATTTATTCTCCCATTCTATATACATTACATGGGTCATGTTCTAGAGAGAACCACTAGGGAGAGAACCCTTAAAACCATTACCTTATTTCTAGTATAAGTCAGGGTTCTGCAGCAGAACTGCAGGGTTCTTCAGCAGAACTGCACGTGAAAAAAATGTATTATATTTTGAAATTATTTTTGAACACACGCAACGAAGCAAAAAAAATATGTATTTAGATTTAAATCCTGAAAATTTATGAAAAATATAGGGTTCTGCAGCAGAACCTTAGTGGTTCTATGGTTCTATTTTAAGCATTGGTTCTCCCTTGAGCGCGACCCTACATATTATATATATATATATATATATATATATATATATATATATATATATATATTCATCCAGGCTCTTGAATCATTTAGGCATTTGAAGTTTCTTTTCCAAAACCCATGTATTCGCAATCAAACTGAAAATTTTAGAGCCTAATTACCGTCGCATGCTAATTTCATCTTGCTACCAGAGACGGTGTTCAGCGGATATGTTGAGAAAAGTTCAATAGAGAGGAAGACAATGGAGACTGAACGAAAGATGTTGCAAGGTAGTGGAAAGGCAATTGAGAAAGCCTAGCCTGCAGAGGATGAAGGACACATAAATACCAGTTTCTCAGCTGAAACTAACACAAATTCCACTTTTTTATTTGATGGCCAATTACTAATATGAGAGGACCAATTAACAAAAAGCTATAGACAAAGTGTTTACTGTCCTCAGATATAAAGAATGATACGAAGTCTTTTCTTTGTCTCTGGTAACCTAGATAGAATTGGAGCTTGAGCTGTGGCACTATGAAGCGGCTCAACAGTGTCAAGACGAGCTACGACATTTTTCTGCATCCAAGCAATTCCTTCAGTCATCTGGATATCGAAGTCCATTGGCATTCACTCATTTCTAACTTAAAAACCTAATACAAACACAAATGAACTGAAACTAGATAGAATTATCTTAATTATCACAGGTAATCTATAACTTATCTTTTCTTATCACTGGTAACCTAGATTGAATTGGAGCTTGACCTGTGGCACTATGGAGAGGCTCTATGGTGCCAAGATCAGCTTCAACATTTCTCTGAATCTTAGCTATTATCCAGTCATCTGGATATTGAAAACTCCACTGGCATTCACTAATAACACTAAGTATAATTGGATTTCCTCATCTTAAACATTTAGGGAACAGAAGAATCACAAATAAATAATTTAGCATTGCTAATGCCATTCTTAAACAATGCATCTAGCCAACAATTCATGCCAGAGAGAAAGGCTAAAATAACAACAGGAAGGGGTAAATCCGGCTGGTGTAGCAACAACTAATAATACAGTCTAAAAGAAAAGAACAATTAGTGCAGAGAGTGTACCTCAGACACTTGGTTACTATAAAGAGCAGGTTTAAATTCATTTAAAATGATATATTAAGCTCGCAAGTTGTTGATTCTCTGTGATAGGTTAATAATTCTTCCTGGACCTCATGGACCTGATCTGGATCTTCCCAAAAACTTGAAAAATGTATTAATACTTTTCTCAAAGCACTCCCATGTTCTAGCAAGTATCGAACAAGTGACATCTCCTCATCCGTTCCATGAAATTCGTAGATCTTTACTTTCTCTAGATGCATGGATAGGCATTCTGGAACCCTTGAAAATCCCCATGAGAAGTACGAAGATTCATCGAAATCAACAAGCCCCTAACAAGAAAAGAAAGAAAAATTGTTTTAATTAAAAGTTTTGAGTCCCTTTGAGAAATACGTCAACTCTCAGATTCTCAACTCACATGTGGAAATTGAAGGCTTTGGAGGTTCGGTGAGTTCTGTAGGAAGTCGTCCAGTAAAGTTAGTCCACAATACATGCTAACAGTAAGACACAACTTGTTCAAGTTATGAAATAAAGGAAACCCTTGATGCACTGCTGTTGGATCATAATTATGTGCCGAATTGAGGGCCTTCAAAATAAAAAGATAAAACATGATTGTCATATAAAGTCACAGTAAATTAATATATGAAAATAAGTTAACATTTAGGTATGATACTAACCTCCACAGTTTCAAAACCTAAATCCAGAAATTTAACCTGATTAATCCTTTTCAGCAACCCGAACACACTGCTTGGTACAGCTCCTTCTATCATCTCTTTTACGTCGATATAAGCAGTTGTGAGAAACTGCAAATTATCTTTGATGAAGATATCATCAGATACAAAAGATTCAATATAAAGAGTCTCCAGTCTTGGCGTAAAAATCAAAATGTCAAGCGAAAATTCTTCATTAGCCCACGACCTAAAAGACATCGACAACTTCTTCATTGAAGGTCCAAAGATAGTTAAACAATAGCCGTCAAGCCATACACAGTCATCAATAGTTAAATCTTCAAGCACAGGACAGTTGAGCAAAATCTCCCCAACTGCCTCACAACTGGAAACCCTAATTTTTTTAAATTCAAGGACCCGAAGCCTTGAAAACCTAACATTCTCCGGAGGATCAACCAAGATATCACCAACGAGTCGAAGAACTTCAAGACTAGTACAGATGTAAACATCCGGGATCAATTCATATAACTTCCCAAACCGAAAGTTAAGCTCTAATTCTTTTAAATTACGTTCAACCACGTTTTGAATCCAGTCAGTAACACGGCTGGGACAGTGATTATTACCGCAATACAAGCCTAATTGGTCCATTTTCAAACCAGGAGGCTTATGCAACAACAATCTATCAACAAAGTTGGTAAACTTTATTCCAGAATACCGACGATCCGAAAATTGAAGTTTTTCGAGATACAGGCAGAGGGGCCTCCATCTTTTGGACAACACACTGGTACGCGCAGCAGATTTGATTGGAAGCAACGACAGAATATTCACTAGCAGCGAGTCAGGCAGTTCACTGATTCTATCAATTCTCCGGGATTCTTTTGAAGCTGAAACCATTGTTTGTTTCTTTGGAATGAATTTCTCTAGAAATGATAAGATTGAGGATAGAGAAATGATGCTTAATTGGAGGAGGAGCACTGCTGATAAATGTGCAGAAAGACGGCGGGGGTTACGAAGTAGGGCTGCGTGATTGTGCCCCATATAAAAAGATATATGGGTCATTATTTATTAAATAATAATATAATTATAATAATTTTTAAATATTTGTATTGAAATATTATTTATTAAATTAAAAGTTAAGAAATCGTCATAATATTATATTTGAAAATGAATAATCCAACTTATACGTACTTTTGAAACTTTTTTTTTATAATCTTCACTTACGAAAGAGTTTTTAATTTTAAAAATAAGCTATAATTTAAACTATTATAGTGAATATCAAATTTAAATATAATTTATAGAATAATTTCAAATATATCAATGTATAACTTTTTTTAATATTTCAAATTTTTAAAAAAGTGAATAATATGGGAAGTATTTTAAGCTATATAATAACTTAATAAGACATGTATAAAAACACTTTCAAAAAGTGTTACGCTTTTATTCAAAAAAAAAAATGTTATGCTTACTTTGTTATTTTCCCATCTTATTTTGATATTTGTTAAATTCACATATGTACAAACAATAATATTGAGAATTTATCAACTATACTACTTTTTGGATCTTATTTGTAAATATACTACTTTTTCTAAAACTTTTCAAATATACAATATTTTGAATCTTATTTGCAAATATAATACCTTCTCTAATTCACCTTTTCATTTCTTTATTACTAATCTCTCCTCTCTTACTTTTTTCAGATTAGAGCCAAGCCGTAACAAATTCACACCACCATATCAGAACTCCGGCAATTGAAGTCGTCGGAAAAATCCCGTCACGGCGAGGCCTATGGTTAGAGTTGTCGGGATGAGGATATGGAGCTGAAAATGATGAAGAGCGGGGGGCCAAGACGAGGCCGATGAGCGTGCCTACGAGGGTGATGCCTGCGAGAAAGAGGAGGGTGCCGCCGACCGTGGAGAGGATGGTGACGACGGCGAGTAACAGGCACTACAAGAGAGTGTACCTCGTACACTTTGTAATTATAAAGAGAGGTTCATATTCACCTAAAAAGAAATATTAAGCTTGCATATTATTGATTCTCTGTGAAAGGTTAATAGTTCTTCACGAACGGCAAGGACATTTGGACCTCCCCACAAATCTGAAACTATATCTATTGATACTTTTCTCAAAGTACTCCCATACTTTAGCAAGTATTCAACAAAAGACAACTCCTCCTTCGTCCCACTGAATTCGTAAATCTCAACGTTTTCTAGATGCTTGGATAGGCATTCGGGAACACTTGACCAGACCCATGAGAAGCGCCAAGATTCATCGAAAGAAGTATCAACAATCCCCTAACAAGAAAGAAAGAAAAAGTTTTGTTTAAAAGTTTCGAATCCCTTTCACAAATACGTCAAAATATCAACTCACATGTGGAAATTGAAGACTTTGGAGGTTTGGTGAGTTTTGTAGAAAGTCCATGAGTAAAGTTTGTCCACAATATATGTTAAAATCAAGACACAAACCAGTCAAGTTATGAAATGGAGGAAACCCATGATCATGAACTCTTGTTAGATCATGATCATATGCAGAATTAAGGGCCTACAAAATAAAAGGACAAAACATGATTTTCATATAAATTTACAGCAAAAATAAAAATAGGTTCATATAAGTTAATATTAAGGTGTGATACTAACCTCCACTGTTTCAGCACCTAACTGCGGAAATTGAACATGATTAATCTTTTTAAGTAACTCAAACACACTGCTTGGCACAGATCCTTCTATTATCTGTTCAACGTCGATATATATAAGCAGTCTTGAGGAATTGCAAATTCTCCTTTATAAAGATATCATCGGCAGCAAAAGATATATTTAGTGTTTTCAGTGCTGGCGTATCAATCAAAATTCTAAGCGAAAACTCTTGATCAGCAGGCGAACTAGAAGACAATGACAACTTCTTCAATGCAGATCCACAAATACTTAAACAACAGCCGTCAAGCCACACACATTTGTCAATAGATAAATCTTATAGCACAGGACACTTGTGCAAAAGCTCCCCAACAGACTCGTAACTCGAAATCGTAACTTCGTTAAATTCAAGGACCCGGAGCCTTGAAAATCCAACATCCTCCGGATGATCAACCAATATATCAGTAAAGAGTCGAATAACTTCAACACTATTACAAATGTACACATCTTGGATCAATTTATATAACTCCTTAGACCGAAAGCTAAGCTCTAATTATTTCAAATCACGTCCAACCGCATTCCGGATCCATTCAGTAACACGGTTGAGACAGTGATCTTCACCATGACTCAAGCTAAATTGGAACATTTTCAAATCAGGAGGCTTATGCAACAATAATCTATCAACAAAGTTGGTAAACTTTATTCCAGAATACCTACGGTCCGAAAATTGAAGTTTTTCTCTAGATACAGGCTGAGGGGCCTCCATCTTTTGGACAACACACTGGTACGCGCAGCAGATTTGATTGGAAGCAACGAAAGAATATTCACCAGCAGCGAGTCAGGCAATTCACTGATTCTATCAATTTTATTGGATTTTTTTGAAGTTGAACCCATTATTTGTTTCTTTGGTATGAATTTCTCTAGAAATGCATGATAAGATTGTGGATAAATTTTTTAACGGAGGAAGCTTAATTGGATCGGAGGAACACTACTTGTATCTGTATCTGAACAGATTTCTACAAAAAGAGCTACCGTGCGACGGCTATCTTAGGAAAGAATATATCAATTTTAATTTAATATGGTCTTTGGAAAGCAAATCCCTATCTTTACTTGCTGGCTAGCTAGCCCTCATCAAACTCGAAAGTGATTATATATATACACAAACACACATAATCTTTTCTATTAATTATAACAGTATATCTAAAATTAATTAGATTGATAGCCTAATTACTAGATTTTTCCCTATGATTACCATGTAACTACTTTCTATTTATGAGAGTTAAGTTTGAAGTATATACAGACCCTTGTTCTCTTTTTGTCAGGTTCAGACCCTTGTATTCATTACAGAAAATATTACCATTTATTCTCTCCCTCTATATATATACATCTAGGCTTTTGAATCATTTAGGCACCTGAAGTTTCTATTCCAAAACCCATGTATTCACAATCAAACTAAAAAATTTTAGAGCCTAACCGTCGCATGCTAATTTCATCTTGCTACCAGATTGTTCAGTGGATATGTTGAGAAAAGTTCAATAGAGGAAGACAATATTGGAGACTGAAGGAAAGATGTTGCAAGGTAGTGGAAAAAGGCAATTGACAAAACCTAGGTGGCAGAGGATGAAGGACATAAATACCAGTTTCTTAGCTGAAATTAACACAAATTAATTCCACTTTTTAAATTGATGGCCAAATACCAGTTCATCAATTTTTTGCCAACTTCTCCACCAAAAAGACAAAAAGAACTATAATAAATTAAGTATAAACAATTAGTACTTAAGTAGCTATAGTATAGGCAGACTATTTTGTTAAGCATTTCAGATGGAATATAGATATTATAGACAAACTCTGAGACCTAATAGCAGGCAGTGAATACTTAATTATCAAATCGCTAGAGACAGAAGACATTATACAATTGAAATTAGGGAAATATATATTGACCAACTCAAAAACCTAATACCAAGACACATATGAACATAGAACTATATATATACAATAGACAAAGTCTTTACTGTCGTCAGATATAAAAGAATGATATGAAGTCTTTTCTTTGTCACTGGTAACCTATATATAATTGGAGCTTGAGCTGTACTGTGGCACTATGAAGCGGCTCTATGGTGCCAAGACGAGCTACAACATTTCTGTGCCCAAGCAATCATCCAGTCATCTGGATATTGAAGTCCATCGGCATTCAATCATTTCTAACTTACAAACCTTTTATACCAACACAAATGAACAGAAACCTAGCTATGAGAGGACCAACTAAAAGTCACAATAGACAAAGTTTATATATACCGTACTTATCTATAATTATCTTTCTTTATCACAGGTAACCTAGATTGAATTGGAGCTTGACCTGTGGCACTATGGAGAGGCTCTATGGTGCCAAGATCAGCTTCAACATTTCTCTGAATCTTAGCTATTATCCAGTCATCTGGATATTGAAAACTCCACTGGCATTCACTAATAACACTAAGTATAATTGGATTTCCTCATCTTAAACATTTAGAGAACAGAAGAATCACAAATAAATAATTTAGCATTGCTAATGCCATTCTTAAACAATGCATCTAGCCAACAATTCATGCCAGAGAGAAAGGCTAAAATAACAACAGGAAGGGGTAAATCCGGCTGGTGTAGCAACAACTAATAATACAGTCTAAAAGAAAAGAACAATTAGTGCAGAGAGTGTACCTCAGACACTTGGTTACTATAAAGAGCAGGTTTAAATTCATTTAAAATGATATATTAAGCTCGCAAGTTGTTGATTCTCTGTGATAGGTTAATAATTCTTCCTGGACCTCATGGACCTGATCTGGATCTTCCCAAAAACTTGAAAAATGTATTAATACTTTTCTCAAAGCACTCCCATGTTCTAGCAAGTATCGAACAAGTGACATCTCCTCATCCGTTCCATGAAATTCGTAGATCTTTACTTTCTCTAGATGCATGGATAGGCATTCTGGAACCCTTGAAAATCCCCATGAGAAGTACGAAGATTCATCGAAATCAACAAGCCCCTAACAAGAAAAGAAAGAAAAAGTTTTAATTAAAAGTTTTGAGTCCCTTTGAGAAATACGTCAACTCTCAGATTCTCAACTCACATGTGGAAATTGAAGGCTTTGGAGGTTCGGTGAGTTCTGTAGGAAGTCGTCCAGTAAAGTTAGTCCACAATACATGCTAACAGTAAGACACAACTTGTTCAAGTTATGAAATAAAGGAAACCCTTGATGCACTGCTGTTGGATCATAATTATGTGCCGAATTGAGGGCCTTCAAAATAAAAAGATAAAACATGATTGTCATATAAATTCACAGTAAATTAATATATGAAAATAAGTTAACATTTAGGTATGATACTAACCTCCACAGTTTCAAAACCTAAATCCAGAAATTTAACCTGATTAATCCTTTTCAGCAACCCGAACACACTGCTTGGTACAGCTCCTTCTATCATCTCTTTTACGTCGATATAAGCAGTTGTGAGAAACTGAAAATTATCATTGATGAAGATATCATCAGATACAAAAGATTCAATATAAAGAGTCTCCAGTCTTGGCGTAAAAATCAAAATCCCAAGCGAAAATTCTTCATTAGCCCACGACCTAAAAGACATTGACAACTTCTTCATTGAAGGTCCAAAGATAGTTAAACAATAGCCGTCAAGCCATACACAGTCATCAATAGTTAAATCTTCAAGCACAGGACAGTTGAGCAAAATCTCCCCAACTGCCTCACAACTGGAAACCCTAATTTTTTTAAATTCAAGGACCCGAAGCCTTGAAAACCTAACATCCTCGGGAGGATCAACCAAGATATCACCAACGAGTCGAAGAACTTCAAGACTAGTACAGATGTAAACATCTGGGATCAATTCCCATAATTTCCCAAACCGAAAGTTAAGCTCTAATTTTTTTAAATTACGTTCAACCACGTTCAGAATCCAGTCAGTAACACGGCTGGGACAGTAATTATTACCGCAATACAAGCCTAATTGATCCATTTTCAAACCAGGAGGCTTATGCAACAACAATCTATCAACAAAGTTGGCAAACTTTATTCCAGAATACCGACGATCCGAAAATTGAAGTTTTTCGAGATACAGGCAGAGGGGCCTCCATCTTTTCGACAACACACTCGTACGCGCAGCAGATTTAATTGGAAGCAACGAGAGAATATTCACCAGCAGCGAGTCAGGCAGATCACTGATTCTATCAATTTTCCGGGATTGTTTTGAAGCTGAACCCATTGTTTGTTTCTTTGGGATGAATTTCTCTAGAAATGATAAGATTGAGGATAGAGAAATGATGCTTAATTAATCGGAGGGGGAACACTACTGATAAATGTGCAGAAAGACGGCGGGGGTTACGAGGTAGGGCTGCGTGATTGTGCCCCCTATAAAAAGATATCTCGGGCATAAATAAAACAATAACATAATTATAATAATTTTTTGATATTTATATTGAAATATTAGTTATTAAATTAAAAGTTGAGAAATTGTCATAATATTATTTTTGAAAATGAATAATCAAACTTATCCATATTTTTGAATTCTTTTTAAATCTATCTTACATATGAAAAGAATTTTTGATCTAAAATATAAGTTATAATTTATTTTTTTTTAAAGAATTTCAAATTCAAATATATAATAATATAATTTATAGAATAATTTTAAATATATCTTTTTTTAATACTTTTTAATTTAACAAAAATGAAAAATATAGGAAGTATGTAAGCTATATACCACATGTATAAAAACACTTTGAAAAAGTATTATGCTTATTTTTGTTATTTTGCCATCTTATTTTGTTATTTGTTGAATTCACATACGTACAAATCAATAATATAATATTGTGTTTAGAAATATAAGAATTTTTTAATGATACTCACATATTTAAGATTCCGGGAATAATCCAAATAACCAGAAGAAACAAAAATAATCTAACATAAATATGATATATGATTATAACATGAGTTGCAGTAATCAAACCAATTCGTTGCATACACTTTAAAATTCTGAAAAGAATAAAAATCTCGATACTGTTCTTGTTATAGAAATTTTTTAGCGTAATATATGTCTCTCTACTTGTTGACACTATAAGAAAAGCGGACATTTCCGACCGCCGAAATTGGACGGAAATGATGAGTTTTGATCAGTTTTAAGGTCATTTTCGAACACTGACCGACCGATTATGTTGGTCCTTTAAAACCGGGTCGAAAATAACACATCAGTCCGAAACGAGTCTTATTACCAACCGCCACAATTAGTCCATATTGTTTTCACATATCCGTAGAACCTGGCCCCACTTGCGACTTGGCATACACGTGGAAAACCTGAAAGCAACATAATGTTGTCGGTTATAAGTCTGTCGAAAATAAGTTTTGGATATAAATCAAGAGCCCTGCTATAAAACCGACCACAATAGTACATTTCCGACCGCAGTGTCATATCCCACCGAGTTTCCTAAAAACGGTCAGAAATGTGCGCTTTATTTCCGACCACCTTGATCGGTCAGTTTTGACGGTCGAAAATGCCCGATTTTCTTGTGGTGTGAGACGACTCACAAAAAAATTTAGAAAGATAAATTTTGAATCAGATGATATGGTTAATCTTTAAATCAATATTTTCGCATTTCCGAGCATCAATGCCTATTATTGACGAGTATTTTTTTAGGGTAAAGATGGGACATCTCTCAAATCCGAGATCTAGATCTCGTGTCAGTAACTCAAAATCATATAATTTAAAATCTGTATTTTCAAAAGAAAGTAAAAACAAATGTTTCAAATCCTCCAAAAATGGAGGGAGAAGATAAAATGGTGGAAGAGAGATTAAATATGTGGGAGAAGAGGGAGGAGGAACAGTGGAGAAAAAGTGATGATACAGGATTAGGTTTGAGAATTATATCCTCCAAATAAAAGCGAAAGACATAAATAATCCGGTAGCTTTTATAAATTCCACCGATTTTGGTTATTTTATAAATGTAATCGGAGTCGATCACTTTTATACCTAAAATTTTCGATCCATTATCCAAGAATTTTCCCACTTATCCTTACACAACTTAAAAGCGATCGACCGTGTGACAACCCGGGTCAAATCCCAAGTCTTTTTCGAAAACCGGGTCTAAGTCTCGAACTCCGAATCTGAAAATAAGCCCAAATAAACTAGCCCAACTGCAACAACTTGGGTAATAAATCATTTTGGGAATTATTAGACTTGTTTAATATAATTTGGAATATATTTAGTGCTCTGTTTACAGGTTTTGGATTTGTAGATAACTTCTCATCTTAATTTAAGATGGGGTGTTAAAGACCACCCGTTACTTTTATATGTAAAAACGATTACTTAAAAGCGACCATCCATAAAAATACTAAACAAAAGCAACCGACAGTAAAACTCACCGCTTTCGGTCGCTTTTATGCTTGAATCTCCTATAATTTGAATTGACTTTCAGAGCAACCACATGTAGTTGCCTTTATTGGTGATGGCTTTTAGCCATTTTTGTTGTAATGATGATAAGCATAAATACGGAAAATATATATCGGCCAACTCAAAAATCTAATATCAAGACAAATGAATTGAGAACTATTAGAGGACCGACTAAAAATCAAAATAGGCAAATTCTTTACTCTCGTGAGATACAAAGAAAGGTAAGTAGTTATCATTCTTTATCACTGGTAACCTATATAGAATTGGAGCTTGAGCTGTGGCACTATGAAGCGGCTGATCTATAGTGCCAGGACGAGCTACGACATTCCTGTGCATCCTAGCTATCATACAGTCATCTTTTAATTTATGTCCTATCGACATTCACTCATTTCTAACTTATAAAACCTATACCAAGACAAGTGAACACAAACCTATGAGAGAACCACTTAAAATTCACAATAGACAAAGTTTATATCGTCGGCATTTAAATCAGATATAACTTTTCTACTGATCTTTCTTTATCACATGTAACCTAGATAGAATTGGAGCTTCACCTGTGACACTATGAAGGCGCCCTATGGTGCTAAGATGAGCTACAATGTTTCAGTCAATTTTAGCTCTCATCCAGTCATCTGAATATTGAAATCCATGGGCATTCAGTCATTATTAAGTATAATTAGATTTCTCATCTTAAACATTTAGAGAACAAAACAATCACAAAATTAATAAATAAGCATCGATAATGCCATTCTTAAACAATGCATCTAGCAAACAAATAACAACAGGAATGAAAAAATCCAATGAATTGCAACAACCAATACAGTCTAAAAAAGTACTTGGTGTAGAGAGTGTACCTCATACACATTGTTATTATAAAGAGCAGGTTCATATGCATCTAAAAAGAAATATTAAGCTTGCAAGTTATTGATTCTCTGTGAAAGGTTAATAGTTCTTCACGAACGGCAAGGACAGGACCTCCCCACAAATCTGAAACCATGTCTATTGATACTTCTCCCAAAGCACTCCCATACTTTAGCAAGTATTCAACAAAAGACAGCTCCTCCTTTGTCCCATTGAATTCGTAAATCTTAACTTTTTCTAGATGCTTGGATAGGCATTCGGGAACACTTGACCAGACCCATGAGAAGCGCCAAGATTCATCGAAAGAAGTATCAACAAGCCCCTAACAAGAAAGAAAGAAAAGTTATATTTAAAAGTTTCGAATCCCTTTGACAACTACGTCAAAATTTTCAACTCACATGCGGAAATTGAAGACTTCGGAGGTTCGGTGAGTTTTGTAGGAAGTCCATGAGTAAAGTTTGTCCACAATATATGTTAATATCAATACACATCTCAGTCAAGTTATAAAATGGAGGTAACCCACGATGAACTGTTGTTTGATCATGATCATATGCAGCATTGAGGACCTACAATTAAAATAAAAAGATAAACATGATTTTCATATAAAATTTACAGCAAAAAATGTGAATAAGTTCATATAAGTTAATATTTAGGTGTAATACTAACCTCCACTGTTTCAGCACCTAAATGCAGAAATTGAACATGATTAATCTTTTTAAGTAACCCAAACACACTGGTAGGCACAGATCCTTCTATAATTATCTGTTCGACGTCGATATAAGCAGTCTTGAGGAATTGCAAATTCTCCTTTATGAAGATATCATCTGCTGCAGAAGATATATATAGAGTTTCCAGTGCTGGCGTATCAATCAAAATCTCAAGCGAAAACTCTATATCAACCGCCAAACTAGAAGACAATGACAACTTCTTCAATGCAGATCCACAAATACTTAAAGAATAGCCGTCAAGCCATACACATTCGTCAATAGATAAATCTTCAAGCACAGGACATTTCTGCAAAAGCTCCCCAACTGACTCATAACTCAAAAAAGTAACTTTGTTAAATTCAAGGACCCGGAGCCTTGAAAATCCAACATCCTCGGGAGGATCAACCAATATATCACCAAAGAGTCGAATAGCTTCAACACTATTACAATTGTACACATCTTTGATCAATTTATACAACTCCTTAGACCGAAAGCTAAGCTCTAATTCTTTCAAATCACGTCGAACAACATTCCGGATCCACTCAGTAACACGGTTGAGACAGTGATCCTCACCGCAACTCAAGCCAAATTGGTCCATTTTCAAACCAGGAGGCTTGTGCAACAATAATCTATCCACAAAGTTGGTAAACTTTATTCCAGAATACCGACGATCCGAAAATTGAAGTTTTTCTAGATACAGGCAGAGGGGCCTCCATCTTTTGGACAACACACTAGTGCGCGCAGCAGATTTGATTGGAAGCAACGAAAGAATATTCACCAGCAGCGAGTCAGGCAATTCACTGATTCTATCAATTTTATTGGATGTTTTTGAAGTTGAACCCATTATTTGTGAATTTCTCTAGAAATGCATGATAAGATTGAGGATAGACTGAGAAAGCTTAATTGGATCGGAGGAACACTACTTGTATCTGAGCAGAGGCAGGAAGACGGCGGCGTTACGGCCTATATAACATAATATATGTATATGGTGCAGGATTGTGCATGATACAGGGAGATATAATCTAGGTCTCTTTATTTAGGAAATAATTAATTAATCAATTGTATTGAGATCAATTTTTGAATTAAAAGTCAAAAAATGAGCATAATATCATTTTCGAAAAGGAATAACTTGGCTTATCCAAATTCTTGAAAAATAATTTAAATGATCTCACTTATGAAAAGAATTTCTTCTTTTAGATATAATTTATAATTTCTAATATTATAAAAGAACCTCAAACTTAAATATATACAAATATCATTTGTACAATAATTTAATAAACACTATTAGAAAAACTGTAAATTTTGACGGAATAATTTTGACGGAAACTAAGTCAACGGTATTTTATCGAAATTAGTAAGCGTCGAAAATGAACGATCGGAATTAATATATTCGACGGAAAATTGTAATAATTAATTTTGACGGTATTTTCAGGTCAACATTAGGCGAGTTCTTTGTAATGGAATCCGTATAAGATTTTTATTTATTATAATTTAAAAAAAGTGAATAATATGGGAAGTATTGTAAACTATATACTGCAAATATAAAACACTTTCAGCAAGTATTCTGTTAAATTTTATAGTTTTAACATATTATTTTGTTATTTATTAAATTTACATGTTTGCTCGTCAATATATAATATGATTAACACTAAAATCGGTGCTAGACAAATATTGTCTACATTCTCGATTCAAATTTGTAGATTTTTTTAATTTAGGATAAACTTAATGTCATCAGTATATAATTATATAATAAATGTGTGAAAATATATAAGTTTTCATATATTAGACGTATAACTTACTTGCCATTTTCTAGTATTGTACAAAAATATATCAATTTTAAGAATTTTAATCAATGACTCGAACACTATTTATAGACATTTATTGTATGAGTTATTATTTGTTAATCTAAATTATGATAAAAGAGAACGCATTCGAGAACAAAAATTTATACGTGAGCATGAGCAAAAATAATTTATGTGTGGACACTGGACATCCATCATTAAAAATGGGAAAAAGAGAATCTAAAAGTCACAATAGAAAAATTTTCTAAAGTGTGACTCAAATTTATAGTATTGCTACATATAATTAGAAAATCCAAATGTACGATGTAAATATTTTAAAAATTCATGCATATATCCATATCTTATGATCGAAATTGGATCACTTGACGAATAACTCCCGATGGTTATGGATTTACAGATGAATATAATGGGAGGGTTAAATATTTTTTGGCATTTGCGAGAAACAATTTTAAAGAACCCCGTGATTAAAATCTTTATAGATTGCGGGTAATGAGAGCACCGACTTCAAAGACCATGACATGAGTCATCCCCCTATATTGTTGTGTCTAGGAGAGGTCTAGTTATTAAGGGATAATTCTAGTTTCATAAATGTAATTCGTCTTCATATCGATGTTTGTATGACGTTCTGCTTTTATTTTCTGTACAAATATTTATTTGGATGTTATTTAATGAAATTATGGTATTTGCATATTTATTTGTTGGATTGGTTTATATTAATTGAATTGTGTTTTAAAGTAGTAAAAGATATTGAACATGATTTGTGGTGGAAAAAATTTGGATAGCCATACAAATGGCAGATATACAGCAAAAATACAGCAGGCTAATGTCATATGAACTGCAAATTTACGCTACATGTCGTAAGTTCTAATTTTCCGCCAAACTTATGTCGGATATTCATACTATCATAACATAACTACCGACGGAACATTTCATCGCAAGATCAAAATTGCTAAAACTAAAATCCCAGGCCCACAATGTACATACAACCAGTGGCGGAGCCAGACAAAATATTCAAGGGGGGCACTTTTAATTTTTCGATTATTCTCAAAATATGTTACTTAATTAGTTTTACAAATCCGAACAGCAACTACTACAAACTGGAACAAACAGACCTGGCTAAACATCCTAACCTTCAAATCTTATTTAAAAACCAACCTACTACCACAACTGATTTAAACATACAAATCCTAGAGAAGCATGATCATGCTGAAACTACTGCTAGAACTGAAATAGACTGAAGTTGAGATGATTTCATGAAGAGATTTAGTAATTTATCCGGGACACAAATGACAAAACATACGAAAACATACGAGTATTACTAATATGTGGGGCCCACAAAGGGAAACCTGTGGGGGCACGTGTCCCCCCAGGCCCCAGTGTGGCACCGCCACTGCATACAACGGATATTATCGTCGTAAATTGGTCAGCTTACAACTTACAGTACATCGTAAGTCTAACTAGTATTTTAATGAAATTATGGGTCCTCCAGGCATGACTTGCGACGTTTTAGACTAGTTACGACGCGTATATTGATCACTGTAACGTTTTATAGAACTTTCTAATTGACCAAAAACCACGGAAACTGTTCATCGTAACTTACGTACTTACGACGGATACGTGCCTTAATTTGCGTTGTAAAAACTCTGGTTTATTGTAGTGAGGCTTGAGACATGATGATCAAAATCTGTGGTCTTAAAATGAAGGGAAAAGACTTTTAACGAGGATTGCTGCAACTTGATGAAAACTGCAATATACATTTAACGGGGTTTGATTCGACTCGTAAAGTTTTTAAAGTCCATACCCCGACTTGCAGTGCATTCAGTTTCGGCAGTTAAAAAAAAGGTCAAGTTAATCAAAAAAAAATCTTGGCGTTGGCTGAAAACATACAACACTGTCAACAAATCCCCAGAATATATATTATATCATAAAATCTAACAAGTTTATATACTAGAAAGCAAAGATTGTAAAGCATTTTATACAATCTATAAATATCATGAAGGAGCAAAGCTGTCCATGAGCAGAAAGAGCGTGGATTCCGAAAGTGTGGTGGTGTCATTGTCGGCCTCGACCTTGAAGTTGGTGTGTTCCTCTTGTTGTGCTTTCCCTGTTGATGTTTTGAGTTTGAGCAGCAGAGATTTCTTCATCTTCACTTTCTCACCCAGCTTTGCTAGCTCCCCAACCCACACATCTACAACTGCGGCCATTATATGTTATATATATATATGTTGTTTGATGGTTTGTTGAGTATGAGAATGAGAGGCAAGGTGGAGAGTTCTATTTATTTATATGTATATAAAGATGAATGCTTGGCCAAGCAATCTAGGATATTAGAATGAGTGATAGTTCGGGAAATATCAAGGGTCTAACAAATATCGGGGAAAAGACTAATTTAGCATACGGAGGATATTTTGTAATTTGATTCGGAATTCTTTAACTAGATCCCAACTCGTGCATGAACCCACAACGTTTGCCTATTCGCCTTGTTGGACGTATTTGTATCAAGTGCCCCCACTAGATGGAGTTAAAGTAGGCTACGCTCGTCTTAAAATTAATTTTGGAACAAATTTATGAATATTTATTTTAAGATAAAAAAAAATGGAAGAAACTATTTTATATTATTTTAACCTATCTTATATTATTTTAACCGATTTAAAAATTATAACTATTTTCATCAGCTCAAATAATTTTGAATAAAATAACGGACAAAACCGTCTGAATAAACCAGCTCATTTGGCCCCCTCTTATCCCAGCTCAGAGTCACATAGATTCTAAATTGTAGTCCCTCACTCCGAGTGAGTCACTCGCATGCGGGTGCATTTACAGAGTAATTGACACTGAGTGACAAATTACTGTGATCCAGATTATTGAACACACTGAAAAGGGGTCTTAATAGACGCATAAAGTAATCTTCCATGATTAAATATAATAGTTGCAAGTAGAACAATCTGCAAAACTTATTCATAACATGCTAACAAAAGGATGCTTTTGGTGTAGTGTAGCATCAGGAAACATAAAGCTTTGTGAAGATAAGCTTGTGTCCACGAGGATGAGAGCAATTGTATTAAGAGGGGATTTCCTCGGGCACAAGCAGAGCATTATCCTCTTGTCGTCGACAGCAATCAGCTTAAGCGCTTCCAATGGTCATGCAAGGGAGCATGTCTTGTGGCTTTTAGCTCCATTAGCTCGTAGCTGTTGTCAAAAGGATCTCCTCGCATAACAGAAGCATATTAGTAGAGCATATCAGAGACATTGTGCAGACAGCTTTCACCAGAAATGGAAGAGCAGCCCCTTAAAGTAGGTGTTGACCAATCAGCTTCAAGCAATTTATAAGAGTTCTGAATTTCTTGCAATCACACAGCACATGTCGTTACTCGTTCCAGACATTATTTGTAGTGTCTGACTGGAAATTCACTTTTTGCCAGAGGCTAACTGATCCATGATTCAAAAGGTCAGAACACAGATGATTCGGTGATGCTCCCATGTTCTAGGAAAGTTCATAGCTTTCATCTGCATGTTCTTATCGCAGGTCCTTCACTATGAAGAATAAGGAACAAGCATTAAGTTCCAACTAATGCTTGCTACAACCTAGGAGTAGCTGCTTCCATCCAACACTGATGAGAAGTTCACCAGAAAACATGATTTTTACTTGGAGACACATGGGAAGACCTAGAATCTGCCATCAAACACTTCTACTTCATATGACAGCTTCAGATTATCATATCCATGGAGTCCAACCTTCATACATATTGCAAAGATTATCCACGCTAGTGGCTTGCTTAATTAGATGGTCTACCTGATCTGCAATACTAATTTCTCTGAAGACAAAACCCACCAGAACATATGATAAGATCATTAATATATATATATAATGCAGTATCAGCAAAAACACAATATAATCAAAGGGTTCAATGTATCTGGAAATATGCACCTGTTATTAGCAATATCTTGACCATCTAGCTTCATCTCTACTCGTCTTAAAACTGACATTGCATAAGCATTTTTACCTGGAACGCAGTAATTATAAAGAAACGATGAGAAAATGGACCCATATTGATATATCATCACCTCAATGGGGTGAAAAAGGAAGCTGTTAGTATGATAAAGAAGCAGCAAACACACACTCTAGAGTTACTGTACTTTCAAGTAAAAAATTATAAAAACAATCTGATCACTTGAGTAAAAGTTTAGAATTAAGATAACCCCTAAGCATACAAATAAATACTTTTAGCAATTGTTTGTTACTATGTTCCAAAGAGATATTGTCGGATATGATAATTTGACAGCATCCATATTACCTAATCTAAAGAGAAGCAACTAGAAAAGAAGCATAAAACCTACGTTTACACAAGATTATCAAAACATTTAAGGGCTTTAAGATTAATCAGATGATTAGAACATGCTTGGAAGCAGAGCAGGAAGTAGGTATTCCTCTAAACTGGAAAATAAATGAAGCAAGCTTGTTACAAGCAGTGAAACCAGCAAGGGGATTTTAATTTTAAACATAAGAAATCAAAAGATTTCCAAAATTTTAATATAAGGCTAACTAGTACTATGATCTTTGGAGGTCTACTTTACGAATTTATATATTCTTACCCCTTGTGATTCTAGTGACATCCATATTAGGAAGCGGAGCCTGATTAATATCCCCTTCAACTTTATCCTGATCCGATAGAGGTCTTTCTACAACCTTCACCTCTACTTCTGAACCCATAAAATGTGAAGGTGACACCAGAGTTTCCAACTGCTGTGGGTCCAATACATCTTTACCAATGCTCTTAACAAGAGACTCTGACTTTATTGTTTCTCCACTACTGTATTCAGTTAACGAAAAAGAGCTCATAACATTATTGGTCTCCCTGATGTCATGCCCATTTGAAAGCCGTTCCGTCAAATCTAAGTCACCAACATTCTTTTCATCAGCTTCGGCTGACAATTCATCTAATTCTAAGCTGCTACTATAGATGCTTTCAGGAGGAGACATCCATCCTTTCTCTTGCACGGACAACCCTGTTATATCTACTATATCCTCATCATACTCTCTATCAGGTTTGGAGACAATATTGACATCTTTGTTGCCAAAATCTGGATCACTTTCTTCCACGTCTGGCCTTGAAAAATTCACATCTTGAGACCTTATCTCCTGGCTTTCTCCTAATCCTTCCAAAGCCTGTTAGAAGAATAAAGATTATACTCTTCCATTATAATATAATATTTTTGCCCAACACAATCACCATATGAGCATGACCTGAAAGGATAAAGGAAAGAAAATGAAGTGATGAACCACATTACTTTATGAAGATTCCCTGCATGTAGACTAGCAGCCCTCGCCAACCTAGTCAACATAGAATGCAGTCCCTTCACAGAGGACGTGAGAGATGGAACCAAAGGTTTATAGGCTTGACACGCTTCCTTAATTCTTGAATAGTAAGACTGGTATATAGCTTGTCCATGAATAGGAGATATCTCCTTTTTAGTCTCTCTTTCTCTTGCCATAGCATCAGTCATAGCAGTAACATCCTTTGACAACACAGATTCAAGTGGAAGCAAGAGGGCATTTGCCTGACCATTGAAAAAGAAGTGCCCGTCTTATTTGATCAAAAAAATGTGTTTCCTGACACTAACAAAATTTAATAGAAATTATAAGCAAAGGAGACATAAACCTTAGTAAGATCTTCCATCAGAGAAACATGTAATGAAGCTGCCTCTTTCCCTAAGCTATAAACATCGTGTAGGCCTTCGGTTATTGCCAGGACCTAGAATACCACAAAGGTATAAGCCACAAAAAAATCCACCAAACACCACCCATGCTAGATAGAATAACTGTTATGACGTCCTTGTATTTATCCAAGACAAGTGAAGCAAAACTAAACATAACATCTTGTCATGTGGCTGAATAAATACATTCATGCTCATGGACACCTTTCAGAGTGCTTTATGCTGAACAGAGCCCTCAGTATACATATCGGCTATCGCTGTTTTTTTCCAATACTGTGCTCCTTTTCTGAATTTTCTCACACAGTGCAAAGACCCAAAAAATCACAATATATATATGTATAAACATATATATATATATATATATATAGGGGTGAGTTCTGGTACAAACTTACAAACTTCATGTGTTCAACACATATATAATTTGAGTTCAACATTTTTTTTTACATATTTTGTTAAACATCGATAAAAATTGTGTTGGAAAAGTACATAAACTAATTTTTCAATGTAAGAACTAAGTTAAACGTATTATATAACTAATATATGTTTCAAGACCCTACCCAAACCCCAGAGGTCTAGTTTAAGCATTTTTTAGATATATTCAACACAATGATAATTAGTGTTCTACACCCGATATTGAACCCCAGTTACAAATGTGTTGAATGCACGATTTATTTTGCGTTATTTTTAAAAATTGTGATGTTTTTTCAAGAATTTTCCACATGGATACTTTCTATAACTAAGGATTAACATGATGGGAGAATAAAAAAAATTCAAAAAAAAAAGTTTGTAAGTTTGTAACTTAAAAAGGTTTTTATTTGATCTTATCCCTATATATATACACACACACACACACGTATAAACATATATATATATACACGTATAAACATATATATATATATATATATACGTATAAACATGTGTGTGTGTGTGTAGAAACATATAATTTAAGAAATTTGATATGAAGTCTGAATATCAGATATGCTAACTTGAAACAGTCATCACGATTTATTGTAGACACCAACTAGAGATCTAGATTGATAACCATTTGGCAACAAAAACATTGCTATGATAAATTCACACACACACACACACATATATATGTACCTCTTCAAGCATAGAGCCACTCTCAGAAGTCAAAGCAACATGGCCACGGGTTACACGTGCAAAAGCAGATAGCACCAAACTAGCTTCGTAGGCACAATCCTTCATTGCAACAAGAGTGATCTGCAAATCATCTGCAAAAATGAACATTTGGCAGTTTAGCTAAACCAAAAGAATAGCCTGAAGTTTATATAAGAGTGTGTTTATCGGTAAAATGATCCAATGCAAGTGCTAAAAGGTACAGATTTACAACAAAAAAAATGGAAAACTAGAAACCTGCTGCCAACTTCGCTTTGGCAGAAATGATAGATAATTCATTACTTGCAGAAGACAAATTACTGGAAGCAGTTTCCATGTTGCTCTGTGCAAGCTGCAATTCTTGTTCAGCACCTAATTATGATGGTAAAAAATGATGAGAAAATACAATTATTAACGAACCGAACAACTTAAACAGAGTTAGACAACTAATCATCCATACGGGAACTCACACATAAGTGAGTGATAAGTCACATCCAATTTTGTTAATGCGTATAAGTAAATTTGCTGCCAGATTCTGGCATCAGCACCACTTTGGAAGGTATACGGCTCTCCTGAACTTTGGAAAATGCCATCTCTTGATGCTTCAAACTCTAAAACGGACATGCATACTTTGATCATCTCAGAGCCCTTTTCTTGAGCTGCCAGCAACAATTGCCCTCGTCTTATAAGATGATCATGAAATTCAGGAGGAATTCCTGGATTTCTAACTGAGGAATTTCCAGCTGAACTGGAATTTGAACCACCACATGCCCACCCCATGGCTCTCTCAAGCTGCCTTTCAGCTGTAGAAGAATTTTTTTCACAAGCTTGCAGACCCTCAAGGGACCTTACTAATTTTGCTACAGATGACTGTATATTTTCCAACAACTTGGGTCTGCTAAGGTTTAAAATAACTGGAAGTAAGTTATCCTCACTTGCAAGAAATTTGTGGGATATGAGCCTGTAATTGCACAATGGGTTAAAGGTTACATCATAAATCCATTCCATCTGAACAATATCAAAAGTAGTTTTAAGAAGAGACTCCCTCAATTCATTCACTTGCTTATTCATAATGGAAGCTGCTGACCTCGCGGCCCTGACAGTTTCATGTGCATTACAGTACTCTTCAAGCATAAGCTTTACTTTCTTTACAGCCCCAAACTCTTTCTTCAAGTCATCAAATGTAATATCTTTTGCTGACACTGCTATTTGCTTTAGAAGTTCACTTTCAGTGTCTAGCCTAGTTAAGAGAACAGGGGAAACTCGTTGTCTCAAGTACTGATTAAGATGCCCTTGAAGTTGGCTTTCAAGTTTTTTTTGGACAATATTGACAAGTTGGTCAAATCCTAAATTGTAATCCGCTGATGAAGCTGCATCATGTATGCAGGAATTAAGAAAACAATCAATCACAGTCACTTTCCATATAAAAAAGGAGTGGTTACTGAGTATGCCAGAAAACTTCCATATACATTCAGACATTGGGCATCCAGAATTAGCTACATTTTCAAGGCCAGACATATCACTTGGCTGAGAAGAAACAGGTCCAGCAAAGGAAGACAATGCTTTATCAACTGATTCCAAGTCAAAGAAGGGTTGGACTAGAGCTAAAAGAAGTGTCTTGACTTTTGAGATCTGAGGTTCTCTATCCTGTTCACTGCTAAACAAAGATTGAAAATGGTGTTCTGCAGAAAACAAGGCACTTTTGATACTAGCTTCCCTTTTTAACAAGGAAGCATTTCGCATATCTTTCTGGTTCCAGGAGTGGTGGAGTTTTTCCAACTGAGATCTACAAGCTTCTTCCTGAGAAGCAAGTTCCTCAGCCTCTTCCCAAGACAAATGGTCGCGGCCTTTGAGGGAAGCCTCTTCGAGAGCCAACTGTTTCTCAGTGATGAGGCCAACCTTTAGAAAGTAGTTCTGCACCAGTTCGACTAAAGATGCTCTCTCTATTTCAACTTGTATAAGATCCTCCAGTGCGGTATCAATTGACCCCCTAATTTGTGAAAGAGATCCAAATGAATCCATGACCTCCGAACTATAAGAGATAACAGCCCTTATGGCATCGGGAACCATATCAAGCATTTTTTCAACCAAGCCCTTGCAGGAAATCAAGCTGGCACTGAATAAGGAAGCCCAGTTCCTATGAAAAGAATAGTTCGAACCATCCAGATTCGCATTAAGAATAGGCAGATTGCTTTTAATGATGTATTGATGAAGTTCATCAACAAACCCTGCGAGCAGAACACACTTCTCTACTTGCTCTTCATACTTGGAGAATATATTTACAGTATCAGTTTGACTTCCATCAGCATTATGCTTCAAAATGTCAACCACTCTATGTTTAACATCATTATATAGAGAACTAACTGCAATATTTAGAACAGTAATAATCTTCTCTTTCTCTTCAATCTTCCCTTCTAATCTGGATTCAAGTGTCTTTTCATGCTTTGACAACCCAAAACTCGTAGAAGGCGGTGGATCTTCATTTTCGACATCAGCTGATTGCATGTAGCTGATAAAAGTTGATAAAAGGCGATCCTTGGCCTTTGATTCAGTCTCTGAACCAATAGAATTTACCAGTCCTAAGCGCTCGTCTTCCAGCTTTTGGATACCCTCTCCATATTTCTCTACTTTCTGGCAGAGATCATCATAACTACTCTCAACAGAATCGAATCCCTCTGCACGTACCTTTGCATTAAGTTCAGCTGCTTGTCTACGGGAAAGGGACAGTATATCAGAAGAAATAGTGTTGTTCACCAGGACATGCAAAACGTGGGCCCACTTATGCACTTGACTAGTTGAAAGGTAATTTAGAGGCAGGAGGCGTTGCAAAGCTAAAGAGTATGTTTGAATACCATTCACTGCAGAGGAAAGTCCACGATCTAACTCAGACATAAGCTGAGAGACTTCTCTATCAATTTCATGGCACTGAACTTGTGTTGGTTCAGGAACGATAGTCAAGGGAACCCCAGCCACAAGGACTGCAGATGTAAGGGACAAAGATTCTTCCTTGCCAGCCAGATTTATGCTGGCTTTGATTTCTGGGATTGAGCTACTCCTTATAGCATCAATAACCTTTCCATGTTGCTCAATCCACGACGTTGCCTCTTGAGCTTTCTCAGCTACCAAAGCCTTTGCTTGAGCAAATTCCCGAGTCTGCATTTCATACGTTGCACGACTCCTCTCCAAATTAGAGGTCGCTTCAGCTACAACTGACTTCGCAGAGGTCTCGTCGTGAACAAGGTTAGATTTCTCTTTGTCAGCACGAGTGAAAAGAGTAGATATAATCTCATATTCATTGAGGATATTTGTGAAACGCTGAAAAACAGGTATATATTTAGCTTCACATCAACATAACATAAGAATAGCAAGAAGAAAATTAGGACATTACAGACCATAAGAGCAGATTCAATAGCTGGGAAGGAAGCCACTAAAAGATCATGATGTTCCTGGTCCATACAGAAAGATAAAACTCATTAATGTTTTTTCAAGGGAATCCATAAAAAAACAATGACATGTAAATTAGCAAAAAGATTTCTCACTCTACGGGATACTAATTAAATACAAGTAAACTGAGTCCAAAAAATTATGTATACAGAAAAGAAAAGGGTAGTGCAAATAGTTGTCCAGAAACAGATAAGTAATTGCAAAAAAATGCAACATCTCAGAGGGAGATATAAGAACCAAGAAAAAACATATACTATGGAAGCACCTGCAATGGAACTCGAATTTCCTGCACGCGAGATGCAAAGAGGCTCAAGCTCACTGCCAGCTCCATGCCCTTCCTTTCTTCACCCACAATTGCTGCATCATCATGAAAATCTCCACGTGTCCACTCCACAAGAGGATCCCAGACAAAAACCTCCAACAACATTAAAAGTATGTCCTTATTATTCTTTAAGACACCAAGGACTGCTTCACAGTTTGCTCTGAAGGTACCTTCAACCCCAGTCAAACCCAAAGCTGCTTCAAGTGTTTGAGTAAGGCGAAATGGCACAATTTCAGCAATTTTTAGTCTGTGACCTTTATCAAAACACACATTATAATCAATGTGTACAACATCCCCACTACTAAAGTCCATTAGAATATTATCCAGATGTCTATCCCCAAGGCCCAGAATGTGGCCAATCATGCTCATTGCAGATAAACTAAGTGCATACCTGCATCAACATAATTACTGTATCATGTCAAACATTAGCCTTATCATCTTTCCTATTGTTTTTAAGATAAAAAAATGGTGAAAAGTTTTTATTAATTTTTCTTGCCCTTGAAAACTGCATCAAGAATATACCATACATTACAGTTATACACTCAGAGCATATTCCAATATCACAATGGAAAAAAAATACTGAATTCATGATATGTTACCTCTTCAACTTTGAGCTGAAGGCTTTAAACCCTTCACTAGCACACCAGAGTTCTTGATGAAGAAGCTGTTTAGGAGTCTCCTTCATGAGATCCAGAAAAACTTTACGCTTGACTTCATGCGGCCAGTCCCTTCGAGATATCACTCTTCTGATACCTTTTTCTTTCAGTGCAGGTATAATTTTGCCATAGAACATATCACTTGGCCTAGGAACAGGTGGAGGGACAGAGTTCTTCGTAGTGCCCGCCAAACTGGACAATTGTGCCAACTGGACACGGTTCTGCCATGATTTAAAGACGCTATAGATGCTTGTGACATTGTCCACCCACTGAATGAGACCAGCTCGGCCACTTATTGGTGTCACGGAATAATAGCGAATTTGAAAGAACCTATCACAAGTTGCAGAAGAAGAGTGCAGAAAACCATTTATAGCTTGCAGTAGCTGCATAATTCTAGCATCAAGACGAAGGTCCTCTCGGCCTTTTAACAAATAGGGATATGTCTGGCCATCTGATCCCAGTATGACAAGCTTCTTAGGTCTCGTTTTGGTTGGTAAAATAGTTATATGTTCTAAGAAAGAAGCTATTGTAACTGTTCCCTGGATAGCAGTTGTGAGTTCCCTTTCCGGATCAGATAATGTAATTTGCTTCTCCAGACCAGGCATTGGAACATCAGAGGATGATAATTGTGCCAGTTGTGGTGCCACATCTCCCAGCGTTACCACTGACTTCCTCTGATAAGATGCCAATGATGCAGCGATGCTGTCAAATGGACGCCAAACATCTCCTAGTGCAGAAGCAGTTGCAGGGGGTGTCTTGAAATTTGAAATGGCCATTTTAATTTGTTCTTTATATTCCTGATGGAACCACATTTCATGAGGTGTTTCAGGTTTCCGAGAAGTGGAAGCTAAGCGGCGCTCTAAGGCTACAAAGATAGGAGCCATCATAGCTGAGTATTTCGCTGCATTTATCTTGTTCTTTTCAGCATGACTAAGGGTGGTATTCTCGGTAATACGGGCGGCCTCCTCTTTCAGCAAATTTATCCTTCTAATTACGTCTACAAAAAAGGATTTTGAAGACTAGATAAGTTGCCCACAACAAACACGTGTAAAGGGAAATAATTTAGAGTGCATAATAAACAAGTGTCAAGATCATAAGCCAAGGTCAAAAAAATTGTAGGTTCTCATAGTCAGACAAGCATGGTGGCTTATCTTTTAAGTTTTAACACATTGTACGAGTATAGAATGATGAGCAAGGGCTATTGACTTCTCAAACTTCCATTAAGATTTTTGTGCATGTAGATGTTAAACATAAGGTTCATATATAATTAGATCCAGACCATATACAAAGTCACTGGTCCATTGGATATAAGTGCCAAACGTAGTTCTAGTCTTGTAATGAATTAAACTTGCGAAAAACCTACATCTTATCATGCACCATTTAAAAAGTAATATATCCTAGTAGCTTTCCTTGTTTTTAGACAATTATATTAGACATTGATATTCAATGTTAACTCTTTATTAATGGAAAAAAAAAAGATATTTCTATATGGTTTTGAAAATAATGCTTATATATCTATATGTTTGGAAAATAATGCTTATATATATAATATTTTTAAATTTTCTTCTTGTCTACAAAAAATATCTTTAAATTCTGTACAAAAAAATTTAAAATATGATGAGCACGAATGTTTTTTATGCGGCTTAAAAATGCAACTGTGACAAACTATAGGACAGGAGTATGCAGTATTTCCTTCTAAGTAAGATATTTCTTCAACATTATGGAAAAGCTGAGTCATATATATTATCATGAAACATTTACATTCAATAAGCAAGTCAAATGAGTTACCTGTGTGAAGATCTTGGAGTGTACTAAGCCAAAGTTCCTCCCAAAGAATTGTCACATTTTCAAGCTCCTTTATCACAAGTTGGACATCTTGGATCAATCTGGGATAAAGCTTACTCTGCATATAAATATCAGCATGCTGAGATATGCTTAGGCTACCAATTTTAAAAAAAACACTCAACCTCCACGCACCATACAATTTCACTTCCCGTTGGCAAAAGAACATAAGAAAATTGCATCGATTATTAGATTGGATACGAGATAATTACTAATCAGCAGAGCAGCCAAAAAAAGAGAGCTTACATAGACTAGTTGATAAGAAAACCAGAGCCCAGCGGAAGTGCGTTACTTCAGTTTTTATAGATATTTGGTTTTTATGTAATCTCGGGTAGCCAGCCTGCTTCTAAAGGTATTCACATCATGGCATTTTCAACTGTACTACTAAGGGCACCTCCATGAGACTCTCTAGTTAGGATCTCGAGCAAAAATTTGAGGAATTTATAAAAAGTTGTTCGAGACACTTCTAGTGGCTCCTCAAATTTAAGGAGCTTCCATTTTCTGCTCGATTTAAGAAGCCTCCGCTCGCTGCTCAATTTAAGGAGCCTTTTCCACTTCTAAGTTCTTTATGGTAATAAAGCACTAATAGCAAATCCTACAACTTTCCTGAATGAGCTCTTAAGCTCAAATACAGGGAATTTGTAATAAAATAGTACTCCAACAGTATCCTAGTGATTTCCTAAATCATTATGACATCCTCAAAATCACTAGTCATCCCCTATTTTTAGGTAACCACTAGCCATCCCCTATTTCATTTTTGGGAATAAAAATTTCATTTCACTCCTCTTCTACACTCTTGGTCCCCACTATTTCATACTTCCTATGATTTTTTGTCCCTACTATTTCCCATTTAGACCCTGTTTGGTATTATTGTTGTTGTTTAGCAGTTTTTTATGGCAATCGGGTAAAAGACTGTTTGGTAAATCAAAAGACAGCAATTTTTGGATGAAAAACTGCTTTTTGAGAAAGCATGTCCCCATGCTTTTGGAAAAAGCTATTTTTCAGCTTTTGCGGGAAGCTGTTTACAAATTTCAATATCAAACCTCACCAAAAACATTATATTTATATTATGCCATAAAACATGCAAATATCAAAAAAATTACCAAACAGTCATCTAATTTCTACAACACTTTTTTTACCGGCACTTTTTCTAACTGTACAACAGAATTAAACAAAACTCCCAAATTGATCCTTACTAGTTCAGATATATTATTATTATAATAATAAGGAATGAATATAGTGATTGTTGTTGGAGTTGACATACAAAATAGAGATCCCAAATCATTAGGATCATTTATGTCATGATATTATTAGGGAATGCACTAGGACACTAATGGACTTGCCCTAAGGCTCTCTTGCTTTCCAATTGGTTGTTTTTGCATTATGTGCTACTTTATCAATCTTATTAATTGGCTCCATGTATGAGCTCTTGAGTAAAAAATAAAGAGCCTTGGTCCAAATAGAGCTCCAAGAGACTCTTAGAGGCTCTTTATAAACTTAAACACTCCCATCTCTTTTAGGAGCCTCCACATGTCCCTTGACTTATTTTTATTAATAAAAAATTCATTATCTCCAATTCATCTACTACTTTTCCCTCTCTTTTAGTTCACATATGAATAAAAAAATAAATACTCTCTCCTTAGTATCGTACTTTTACCTATTTAAAGTACTTTAAGTTTTAACAAAAACGATTCAAACTTTTAAAGAGATATTTTCAGTGGTACCAGTGTGGCACTGTCTCTCCGGCGGTACTATTTCCCAATGGTATGATTTTCCCAAAGGTACCATCGGTATCGCTTAAAAATATCCATAATTACAAATGAATATTAGTAAGTAGAATCTGAACCATAGAGAAATAAAGATGGTGAAAGAATTTTTTATTTGTACTTTTGACATAAAAAAGGAGTTCAAAGATGATTGAAGATCAATATTCCAAATTGTTAGATATGCAATTTAGAGATGTTAAAAAATACTTTTTGTTCCTTATTTATAAACAGTTCATATTTGAGATCAAATTTATATCAATTTAAAACATGATCAATACAGTTATAACATAACCATAATTACTTATTCTACCTTAATATAGGACAAGAGGGACAAGAGAAAGGAGTTGACGGTGATAAGAGTTCGTATGAGCAACGGCACTTATGTAACATAGTTAACCCCCCCCCCCCCCAACTCTCTCACACACATACACAACAAACATGATGTTCTTCTCTTTTTACACCTTGGGTCACCAACCGCCTCGCTTTAAAACCTGTGATTAATTTCAGTCGATCTTAATCTACCAACTAGGCAACTAGTTGGGAGAAGTAACAACAAGACATATAACGGTTTAGTGTGGCTCCTTCTACAAGAAGGAATAAGTACCCCAATCGGAACTTATATCCTTTTAGAAATTAAAGATACTGAGAGTCGAACAGGTCCAAGTTCATCAATCATCATGGTCGTTAGAGAATTAACAACTACCTGCCGTCTCGCACCCGTATTTTACATTTGAATTTGAGAAAGAAAAAAAAAACATTTCAGCATCACTTAATACAGAGAACTATGATTGTGTCATACATAATCTAGAAAAACTAGCAATATGTGCCAACGACATTAACAAAAACGATTAAAGATTAAAGGTACAGTACAGGTGGTGGGCACATAGGCTAACAATATAGAAAGGACCATATAACTGAAAATTTTAATATCAAATGGTACTTTGACTACTGTGCAACAAAATTGTGAGTTGATGAATTAAAATTACTAATAAAGTACGAAAGGGAAGCACTACAGTAGAACAAGAATAAGGAAAATAAGTTTAAAGATATACATATGCTACTATAAACAAATGCTCCAAGAAGGAAACCGTAAATGACAATATATCAGTTTATCTTCACACAAACTGATAAAAATAGAAGTAAATAACAATTTATCAATATATCATCACCCCAACTGACAACACAAGAGTTCCATCAAATTAAAGATTTACGTACCAAACATGCCAGTATATGCCGAAGCTCTTCCGATGGTTCCTCTTCATAAGAATTCACATCAACAAGAGATGGGTAAACTACTGACCAAGGAGATAGCTTAGCCAGCATAACCAGCATACCCTCTAGTTGTTTCCTAACCACATGTTCAGGGTGAGAACTTAATCGAGCGAATAGCTGGGGGGTTATTTCCTTCAAAACAAAATAATTGTCAGAATGTAACACTGTCATCAAAAACGTTAAAGAACGAATCTTGTTAAGTACCTGCCAGGGCAACAGCGGAACTGTTGAAAGTGCATGTCCAAGTGTATCCTTCAGCTCCACCCCAAAATTGAGAAGTATGTGCAAGACATAAAGTGTAGCCCTCAAGGAGTGACTGGCAGATTTCTGACTATCTGAATCCCGAAGACATGAATACCTAAGGTGATTCACATAAGCTTGAGCTGCATGCCCAAAGAGAGAAACTCGTCTACTTCTCAAAGACCACCAAATATCAACTAGATCACTGACAAAGGATTTAGATCTAGTGCTTTCTGTCCAAACATTATCACATTGCAAGCATTTCTGCAGTTGAGAAGCAAGAGTAGCAGAAAGGCATTCACCAGAAACATTTTCTGCTCCAGGTGCTCCAGCTGCAGCTTCAATTATATTTATGACCTGCTGCACTAAAACATCTCTCGCCTGTTCAGAAGATTCAGAATCAAAGTTGCAAATTTCCTGTGCTTGATCAGAATCTTTGGGACTATTAATTTCGAAAAGATACTGGGAAATAATATTTTTAACTTTTATAAGCTCTTCTTCAGTTAACTTGAACCTATCAGGTACAATTTCTGAAATGAGATTGGGAGAAAAAGAACAAGACCCAAGAGCAGTCTCGCTTGGACCAAAGAGATCCGCTTTAGCTTGACGAAAACACCAAGAGGCATAAGAAATCCATGAACTACTCATAGTGGGACAAAGGCATGTTGATAACTTGGTAAATGTACCTACAAGCTCCTCAATGACTATATTGATCCTTAGTTTAGAGCTCAGGTTAACATTAAGCTCCGCAAATACTTGGAGAACAAAATTCTCCATGCTAGTATCTGAATATTCCCGCTGCACCCAATCTGAAAGTTTTAAGCATGCATCTGCCAACAAAAAGTTATCATCTCCACCAGTAACAGTGTTTTCAGGCGAAAGTAAGCAAGGTTTCACAAGTGTCCAAAGATTTGTGAGTGCATCTTCAAACTTCTTCTCAGCATGCATCAGTAAAATTCCCTCGTATTCCACACTTTTAGTCATGAAATCAAGGGAGACTCCTTTGGAGCAATTCAAAACTTTGCGTCTCAAATAAGTGTTAAGACGATTTGCCAACATTACGTTGCTTTGCTTACGAGCTAAACTCAATAAATTCTTACAGAGCTTTAGAGTCACGGGAGCAGTCGGGAGGATGCTTTTATAAACCCGTAGGATTTTTATCCATAACTTACAATCTTGGTGCACTTGCTTAATTGGTGATGGCGTAACTTCGAGATATGAACCTAATAGAGACTGAAGTTGCTTCTCTTGGTCACCACCAAGTTTGCAGTTTTCTTCGAGTGCAAAGATGCAATGTAAATGGCTCAGATGGGCTGCTGCTTCTGACAAACCATCAAGTGGTAAAATGGAAAGTGTTTCCTTTAGTATGGACTTAGCCTTCTGGATTTCTGTTGACACCTTGTCCGCCTTTCCCTCATTGTGAAGAAGCATAGCCTGCAAAAGCATCTGTTCACTCCTTTGCAAGGCTAGTTTTGGATCAAGTGTAAGTTCACTGCTACTTTTGGGAGTCAGATCAAGATATGCCCATGCAGCCTGATAGTCACCCTCATCAAAGTGTGCCAGGGCATGAACAGCATTCATTTCAATTCCAGCCATAGTTAGAGCACCACAATAGCTTTTCCCAGCGTGCTTAGCACGAAGCTTATGCAGCTCTGAAAGCCAGGAATCCAGAGATTTCCAATCAGAAACAGCAGTATAACTGTCGATAATACGAGCAATTGCAAAATGTACACCATCAGAGCCCATGGTAATTAGGGAATCATCCATCTGAAGCAAATGAGTGAAATGAGCCGCAGCCTTCTCATACTGGCCCTCGGCTTGATATATGAGCCCCGTAATCCACGATAAAGGTCCACCAGCCCCATGGTCAACAAGAATCCGGTTATCCTCAGAAAACAAGGGAAAGAACGACATACAGGCCCACTTTTGTAAACCAGTCAAAGCCTCTGGATCATGCAATTTACACAGCGCCAGTGCTATGTGCCTTAAAACCCTTAAGACATCCCCAGAAAACCTGTCCTTCATATTATGAAAGTTCTTTTCCGTCGACGATGTGGCCACTTGATTGCTGAGTTCCTGCAAACGCAAAGTTGAGTAATGAACTGTAGCATCATGACATTGCAAAGCCAGTCCAGCATTCATCATTGGTTCACATATACGAGAAAACCACTCCTCGCAGACTTTCTTGTTTGCTCGAAAGAACAAGGAACTCTGACGAGAAGCACATCTTAAAACAATTGATCCGTCATAAGCATTGTAAACATTTTTCTTGAGAGCCTCAACAAATTCCAGTAATAACCTCAGAGGTAGCAGGTGTGCATATGAAGAACCAACAAGGTTTAAATTTCCATCAGTTGGCTCACTGTCAAGGTGCAGCACCACTGCAATGTCCAGTAGCATGCGTTCCAGAGCAGCAAAAGTTTGGGTGGGTCCACCAAGGTTCGTGCGCAGCCGTGTGGTAATACAGTATCTAGCTGCCTCGTGTACAGCCCACCATGCACCTGCAATAATATTAACTGAACATATTCTTTCAAGAATATTATCTTCATCTTCTTTGTCCCACCACAAGGCATTAGTAACACTATCATTTCCTGTTTCCTCTTGTAGTGTTAAACCTAAATCTTTCGAGTGCCGACATGTATAAATAAGTCGCTGGATCCAAGATGATAGGGGCACCTTCCACCTTTGTGAAATGAAGCTCAGGATAGAAACAAGCTGCTGGGAGTGAAGCTGCTGAGGAAGTTGCTTGAGAGCAAATATTTGTTTCCAGTGCAAGTTAGACCTATTGAGTAAATTACGAGTTCCAAATGTGCATGCACTGCCCAATCCATCATCGCGCATGCCACATGCAAATAATGTCATAGGTAAGATGTCAGCAAGCAGTCTCATGAACGCATTGCTCACGTCTTTGTCAGGATCACCCAGTCTTTCAAGGACAACTTTGGTAATTATGTAGAAGTGTGTGCTAGGGATCAGCCTTGCTTGCAGAAGCACCTCCAAGACTAATGACACACGAGTTCTCACTTTTGGTTCCTTATCTAATACAGCATCTAGCAATGACATCACTAAATTGCTAACAACATTAGTACACTCATATGCTTGGCAAGGATAAATTGTTCCTTTTGACTTCTCATACTCAGTACTAACGCTTTCACAAAATTTCTCGATCCATTGCATCGCCTCTAACTTAACCGCCAAAGGAGAAGATATTTGGAGAGCATTCACAATGGTCACAGTGTACTTCTCTATATAATCAAAAATGATCATCAAGAGTTCGTCTCTATAATTATTAATCGGGATAACTTCATCAATCTCAAGACCTGGAGCTGGAAAGTCTTTGTGTCCTTTCGTGGCACACTTGTTTAAAAAATCAATAGCAGTTAGCCGGCTTAATATGTTGACAACAGTAGCTTGTAACTCTACATAGTCTTTAATAGGACATTCAAACGGATTCAGTTTCTTAATAATAAACTGTATCAATTTGTCAGACCTACTGATATGGAAGTTTACAATTTCTGGTTGGCTAATCAAGTTGCTATCCCCGCCCAATGACACACAGCTTACTAGAACTTTCAAGTCAAATTTGAGGAAAGAAAACAATTCAGATCTTGAATAGGATTTAGAAGCCACTGCACTTTCAAGATCCTCAGCATTAGCTGAAGTATTCAAAAGCATGCTCTTTAGGAGTTCCAACTCTTCGATCAAGGAATCCACTGCTTGTTCAACAACTTCGTTATTCCTATGTTGGAGTAAAAATATATAAGCAGCAGCAGAACTTCCCGTGACCAAGTGATTTGGATGCAAACGCAACTGAGATATTGGTCCATAAAATTGTAAATTTTTATGTACTGATGAAGGGAGAAGACCATGCTTCTGAAGAGACAATAATTGAAGGTTAGTTCTAAGAACACCATGAATTTGAAATGAATTTATTTTTGCAACCCCGTAGCGCTGGTTAGCAATATCCATTTCCAAACTTTGGAACAAGATTTCTACTGCAGAAGAATAGAAGCTTGAAAACTTTTCACCCAGAATCTCTGCTAATAGTGTCAGGCACCTCCATGACTCCCCAATCCATTTCGACCACCCAAATTTTTTTCCAACCATAGATAGCCCTGCCAGTAAAGGAGGAAGCATTTTGCCAAGAGGTTCCCATATCTGTTCAAGTAGATTAATTTCTAGCAGACCGGATGCTGTTGACTGCAAAACTGTAGAAAAACAAGACAACAATACAATCAATCTCTGACGTTGTTGTGGAGTTCCAGGACTTGCATCTTGAAGCATAACATCCATGTCACCCAAAAACTTTGAAAGTAGACCCAGTGAGAAGGGTAGATTGTTCACCCAGTGTTTCTGAAATTGCAAGAAGCTGTCCATAATAATACGTCTATCAGTGTCAGCAAGATCAGGTGCCATTGCCCATCCAAGAAGCAAATCGACAATATCAACAAAATGAGGTTGGAAGCATCTGAAGAATTTCAAAGATATTAGAGTCAAAACACCCAAAAGCCTGTGCAGTAAAGTCAAGGAGGTTCTCTCATCCTCAAGAAGTTCTTGACATGCTTTGAGGACAGGAAGTGCATATCTGTCAACGGCCCCAATATCCCCAACACTGAGAAACTCGCGGAGACTTTCAAGTGCCAGTTCTGATGGCCCATCTCCAACTCTGAGCAATGGCAAGGCCCAACCAATAAATCTATCAACCAGGTTGGTAAGTAGAGCATGATTCTGCCTTCCATTTGATGTTATAGGAACTGAACATAACACAGCACACAACGAACCATATGCTGTGGCTGCTGCTTGACGCACAACATTTGATCTGCACCACATTAAAGGAGCAACGAAACATTAGCAACACGACAAGTTCACAAATATCTACAAATCAAAATACGGCAATGAAACACATCAACTCAATAGCATAGCATAGTTATTTCACAAAAATAAGAAAAGAAAATAGAGAGAGAGAGAGAGGGTAAGGCCTCGTTTGTTTCCCTAGTTGTGTAATTATGTAATTTAAACTTCCATGAACCTAGTTACGACTTCAGCTTCCACAGAAAATGCAAGCAGGAATTGCATAGTTATTGTTGGTAAATTATACTAATTTAATAGGTATATAACTTGGAGTGAGCATGAAGAGGCGAGGTAGCCAAGTTGCTAAATAATTGATGTAATTATAAATAGCAAGTTCGTTTGTGTAATTTTACAAATATTGAAACAAACACAGCAGGTGATTTAAATTTAAGTTCCAAGGTGTTTGTTGCCACATAATAAGAAACAAGGACTAAGCAGCACACAAAAAAGCTTTCAGCAACTGTAACCAATATGAGCTGATAAAATCATAAATTCAGGCCTAGAATGAAACAGGTTATAGTAAACACGGCAATGAGTAAATTAGTTGTAAATTACAGAATGAGAGAGAGGGGGGAGGGGGAGAGAGAGGGAGAGGGAGAGAGAGAGATACTTGTCGGAGAGAAGAGTGGAGAAGGCCTGAAAGAGATAAGAAGCGGAGTGATGAACAAGCAGAGAATTAGGAGGGAATAGAATAGCTCTGTGGAGAGAATTAATGGCGCCGATGCGAGAATTGACGTCGTCTTGTTCCGACTCTGATTGTGATTGTGATTGAGTTGTTGTCAAAGATGCAGAGGCTGAAGAAGAAGCAGCGGAGTTGGCGGTGGCGGTGTCTTTGGGCAAGGCAGCAGAGACGAGAGCGGCTAGTTGTTGTTGTTGATGCTGAAGACTTTGCATCATATACACACACAAATTTCTACTACTACTCTACTACCACTACTGCTACTGCTCGACTTGTTTTCGAATCAATCTTGATTATGTTGCTGCTGCTTCTTCGAATTGGAGGATGGAAAATTTAATCAGCATCTCTCCGCCTCTCCGATTTTTATTTAATTTATTCTTCTATCGTTTTTACCTCATTCTACTCATTCTGTGACCTATTTCCTATTTTGTGTTTCTTCTGTCTTCTAATTTTTCAATTGTGTACCTTCATGCAATTGAATTTTGAATTTATGGCCGGTTTGGAGAAAAGTTTGTGATGATTTAAAATTTTGATCATTTTAATCCGCTAATCGACATTATTTGATAGTTAATGGATTTGGGCTCAAAAATTAATTTTCAAAAAGGTAGTTTTAAGGAGTTTTTTGGATCAGATTTTTAGGTATTTGTCATAAAAAACTAATGTACCAAACAATTTTACAGGAAATCGCTAATTAAATCAGTTAGTCAGAACATCTATTTCAATCAGCTAGTCAAGTTATATAATTCAATCCGCTAACAGTTAAATTATCTAATTCAATTCCGCTAACAGTTAACAGCTAACCGCTAATTTCCAAACAGGACTATGTCTTTTATCATTCATCATTATAAATTATTTATACTTTCATCCCTAAAATACAGGTCTTTCTATAAATATTAAATTTTTAAAGAATTTTGACAAAAAAGCTATCAATTTTTAAACAAATTATAAAAATCTTATGTTCTAAAAAATATTCGTAAAAATACAGTGGTTGTATATGAAATCTGCAATCACTAGTAACCATATGCAACCAGAAAATGCAAATTTTGAAAAAAAAACTGAAAATTATATTAGGACCATAAAATTTGATAAGTCTGATAACTTTGATAAGTTTAATACAAGGATACCAGTACCATAAAATTGGAAGCCATTTAATTTTCATAAAGATATGAATATTCATATGACTGAGTCTTCTTAATAAAAATTATTTATATACATAAGCATATATAAAAGTTCACAGCTAGAGAAATTGAACTAACCAGAATTAGAAAGTACTTGATTATGAAAATTCACAAATCATAATAATCCGGCAATTATATCCAAAAAATCTACAAAATGGAACAAAGATTTTTTATGATCAATTTAACTTGCAATAAAAAGGATAATTAAATATATATCGTGGAGCAAAATTTTTTATTTTTGATTATATATTTGAGTATGTATATATAATAATTTTAAAATAACATTTTTTTTACAGGCACCTAAATACGAGTAGCAAGTAAAAATTGCAACACCACTGTACTCCCTCCGTGCCCCTCAATAGTTCATATTGAGGTTGAGCACGGAGGTTAAGAAATATGTATAAAGTAGTGGAAAAGAGAAAGAAAAGTGGGTGAAGTGGTGGGACTCATTGATTTTTAATATATAAAAGAGAGATAGTGGAATAAAAGTAGTGTGAAAAGGAAGAAAAAATGGGAAAGTGGCGGGACCCATTAACTATTTTAGGAAAGTTTTGTAATGTAAAGAAATGAGAAGACATCCAAGAGGAAACGGACAGAGGGAGTACTACAGAGTCTACAGTGTTGTTTGAATTCCTCCTCGTCTCCCTCGCAGCCATGCTGACTCCCAGAAAGATCCTAAGAATCCAAGAATTCAAACCCAGCAAAATCAGCATCACCTCAATCAAAACTCACTGCTCTCGTTTCTTCTCTTCAATTCCTCTCCAACAAATCCCCACACCTCCAGGAACCTCACAATCTCTTCACGACTCCATCTCATCTTCTCTGTGGCATTTGATCAAACACCTCTCACCCATTCTCACTCCCTCCCTAATCGCCACTGTTCTACCTGATTTTCGTTCTAACCCAGACCACATTCTCAACTTCATTCATCATGTTGACCCTCAGTGTCTCGACATTAATTGCTATTGTCTAGCGATCACTATTGTGTCTCAGGCAACTTCCTCGAAACCAGCTTTAGGATTAATAAAGAAGGTTATTGCTAGTAACATTGCCACAAGAAAGGAGATTTTTGATGGGTTGGTCAGTGCTGGAAAAGGGTTAAGTGTGGAGAGCCAGAGAGTGTTTGATTTGTTTTTACAGGCATTCTGTGATTTGAAAATGGCGGATGAGGCGTTTAAGTGGTTTTTGATGATGAAATGTAAGCGTATATTGCCTAAGATTGAAAGTTGTAATGATATGTTGAGTTTGTTTCTTAAGTTGAATCGGACCCCTGCTGCTTGGGTTTTGTATGCTGAGATGTTTAGGCTGAAGATTGAGTCGACGGTTTGTACGTTTAATATAATGATTAATGTTTTATGTAAAGAAGGTAAGTTGAAGAAAGCTATGGAGTTTGTTATCGACATGGAGGGATTAGGGTTTAAGCCAAATGTTGTAACTTATAATACTATAGTCCAGGGTTATTGTTTGAAGGGGAATATTGAGGGTGCTCAGAGGGTTATTGAGGTGATGAAAGGCAAAGGTGTTGAGCCGGATTCGTATACTTATAATTCGATTATTAATGGAATGTGCAAAATTCGGAGGGTTGAACAAGCGTCTGCTTTTTTTGATAAGATGGAGGAATGTGGGTTGGTTCCGACTGCTGTGACGTATAACAGTTTGATTGACGGTTATTGTAACAAAGGAGACCTTGATAGAGCCTTCAGTTATAGGGATAAGATGGTTAAGAAGGGAATTGCACCAACAGTATCCACATACAATGTGTTGATTCATTCTCTGTTTATGGAAGGTAAGGAGGCTGAAGCCAATGATATGATTAAAGATATGGGACAAAAGGGTATGTCTCCAGATGCCATTACTTACAACATTTTGATAAATGGGTACTGCAGGTCTGGAAATGAAAGGAAAGCGTTTAACATGCATGATGAGATGATAGGCAAACAGATCCAGCCTACACGAGAGACCTACACATCTCTTATTTATGTTTTGAGCAAAAAGAGAAAAATGATAGAAGCTGATAACTTGTTTCAGAAGATAGTTAGAAGAGGAATTTTACCGGATCTTATAATGTTCAATGCCTTAATTGATGGTCACTGTGCCAATGGTAATGTGAATCACGCATTTTCACTTTTAAAAGAGATGGATAGACTGCGGGTTATACCTGATGAAGTGACATATAACACTTTGATGCAAGGGCTTTGCAGAGAGGGTAAAGTTGAAGAAGCCCGGGGGCTTATTGATGAGATGAAGCGGAAGGGGATAAAGCCTGATTACATCAGTTATAACACTCTTATAAGTGGGTACAGTAGAAGAGGTGATATAAACGTTGCCCTGAGAGTTCGAGATGAGATGCTAAGTATAGGTTTCAATCCTACTCGTCTCACTTACAATGCTCTTATTCAGGGTTTATGCAAAAACCAAGAGGGAGATCATGCTGAAGAACTACTTCAAGAAATGATCAGCAGGGGAATTGATCCAGATGATAGTACTTACTATTATTTGATCAAAGGAATAGGTGACGTAGATAAATTTTTGGAGAAGGATGATTTATGATTTAGTAATTAGTATAGCTTCATACAGAATAGTGTTGTTAATTGGTTCTGAACTGCAAATGGACTGGTTGATGACGCCTAATATTACAGAGACTCTTATGGATCAACCCAAATTATTACAATAAGTTCTTAAGGTGCTGGTTATCTTTTGATGTGGTCCTACAAAAAAATAAGTCCTAAAAAAGTTAAGATTTTTATCTTTTCAGATTGTGACTTATAAATTAGAATTTGATTTATAAATTTTTTTAACAAACGGTACGAATAAATTGCTTCAAAATTAGGAAAAGTTTGGCCAGACATTCCTTTACTTTTTTTTTAATTCTTTCTGATTGCTTTTATAAATGTGCAAATGTAAACACCTGTTCAATCGAACATTCTCATGTCTATGTCGAGTTTATTCTTTTTATCATTCGGAGATAAAAAGGATGACTCAATGTTCGAATGCGAGTTTGAGAAAACATATCATTAGGATATATGAACCGAATTTTGGATAAGTTATCTTATTTTACTTTTTAAATTTTATCATCTCTTCTTTTTAAAAACTGTTTTAGCACTTTGACAAATATAAAACGCTATGTGACACTACTATAACATCTTAGTGCTATTTTAACACAAAATTTAGGGTACCAAGTCCCCAACTAAGGACTTGTGCCTCTTAATTTATCAAAGCTCTCCAAAGCCCAATAGTTGCCTTGAATATGTCAATGTTGGAAAGGTAAAAAAATATTGAAGCCTGGACGCACACCACACCGGAATCTGTCAACTTTTGGTTCATTATCCTTCCAAAGATCAAGATATTATGAAAGTCTGTCAAACACATATTCAGATTAATTGGGGAACTCTGCATATCTAAAAACCATACATGCTCAAGTCTGTGTGTGTCCCGTGCAACAGTTATCTTCAGTGCACAAGGATAAACGATTTGATATGTCTAAGGAGCCCAGTCCTGGAACTTCAAAAAAGCATTTCACACAATCTCCCAGTAACTAAAATTGTGGTCCACTAGCAAGTAAAGCTTTTGCATGGCAAGACAAGCTAAGAAAATGGCCAAAATAGCACTAACAGAAGTATTCTTCTGTTGTGGTGGCCAAGTGCTCGAGTTGAAATTGGTGATCCTTCTGTATCAATAAACGTCTCGACTTCAAAGTACCAGTCATTGACTCATTCATTTAGAAGCAAGTACAGAAGTATTCAAAACAGCTTTATATATACTACAAAATGTCGAAATCAAGAGCTCCATCTTGTATTAAGCAAATTATGATATGACATGTTAATCAATGAATTTACTAAGTAATTATTAATTTAATTTACATCAACAAGACATACCATGTCTCTGCCAAAAATAGGGACTTCAAAACGCTATGTTAATTTTTCACTTTCTTTTTTATCACTCTTTTAAAAGTAGTGTTATGGATTGTAAGGAGATAGCAATCATCATTTCGTCGGTCGGAAACCGTACCAAGCGAAATTTCGTCCGGTCCGGTTTTCATTATTGGTTCGTGTATTCTAAAGTCCATTATGTAACCAGACTCTGCCGCTTGATCAAAAGAGTTCTAGACCGTGTTAATCCAGCAACTCTTCCAAAACCATAAAGCATGTTAGACCAACTTAATACGGTGTGAAGTGTATATACTTTATCATCATATAGAACCTTACCAGAGGAAAATGGTCGTGTTCACGATGCCTATGGTGGTTATTATTTGCTCATCAATTATTACCATGTTATCTCAAAAACAATTCTCTTAAATGCAATATACTACTATTGAGGAATTGTTCCTTTGCTCATAGAACAGACTATAAAATTTTCTAAGCTTACATCTCAAGTATATAAATTTATAACCTGGTTTGTCAATTATTTACTCTACATTTAACAGCACAAATTTATACAATACAATGCTCACCAATCTACGTCGAAGACACACTTTCAAACGAAGAATCCAGGTGATCAGAGTGAAGCAATTTGAGCAACTTAGCAGCCTTACTCTTGCCCTTAACACTCCCATTCTTGACAACCTCAGCAATCCCATCAAACAAACCCGCGCCAACACTCCTCCTCAAGCTCTCCACAACCTCATCGTTCCCATACTCCACCAAATTCAACAACGCCGAGACAGCATTCTCCTTGATCCTATCACTACATCCCGTCGACAAGTCCAACAAATCAACCAACACACCGACTCCCCCAACCTTGCCAAACTCCTCCCACGCCTCCTCACACCCCGCAACCTGAGCAATCACCGCGGTGACATCCTCCACAATCCCCACCCTCCCATCCTTCATAACCAATGAAAATAAAACCGGAACAGCCCCCAGCTCGATCACACTCCCTCGATTCCCTCTCCACAAACAAACCCCAAACAAAGCCTTCAACGCATCCTTAACCGACCGGGGATGCGACCTAGTGTTCCTAATCAAATCAAGCAACGCGTAAATTATATCTCTTTTCGACCCAATTACAGGCCGGTACTCCTCTTCCATCAACAAACTAAACAAAAGAGCGCAAGTGGACTGCGCGGCGGCGGCGCTGGTGGGGTTACGCAGCGCGTGGGAGAGCGCGTCGAGGAGGCCCGCGGCGGAGGACATGACGGGACGGCGGTCGTGGATAGAGAGGTTTAACAGCGTGGCGGCGGCGTTTTCTTGGGAAACGGGACAGGGGGAGTAGAGAGATTCGGTGATGTAAGGGACGGCGCCGGCGGAGATGATAACGGGTCGGGTTTCCGGGTCGTATTTGGAGAGGAGACGGAGCTCGCAGAGAGACTCGATTCGGGTCTGTTCGGACACGGAGCTGAGTTTGTTAACCAGCTTCTCTACTGCTGCTGCTTCTTCCATGGCTTGTCTTGGTTATTACAGATCTGGATAAAGTGTATGAATGTATGTGTCTCTGTCTGTGTCTATGTTTCTTTAGTTTCAACGGGTAGGTGTAATCGTGTTTATGTAAGAAGGAATGGTCGCCCCCGCACTTTTGACTTGTGCGTTGTTTGGGTTTTCCCACCAACTTAACTTCTGTAGCGTAATTATGTGGCGGGGTTTAACACGACCGAGACATGACACGAACCTGATCAAATCCGAAACTCAATTTACTAAGATAGGAATCAGAAAATGACCCGAAAATCTTCAGATTGTTTCGAAATGGACCCGAAATGACTTGAAATTAGAATTTAATTTTTAATAATTTCAATTTTCAATTTTATTTAATTTTAAATGATCTTAGCTTGATCTGAAATCTACCCCATTACTTACACAAACATGATCCGTTACTCGAAATTGCCAACCCCATTACTTACACAAACATGATCCGTTACTCGAAATTGTCAACCCACGTGGCAGTATAAGTCCCGGCTTCGCAGGTTCTTTGTGGAGTACATATTTAACTGGGTTGACAAAATGTGAATTTTGACACCGCGGCTCTCTTGTTTTTTAGAAAGAGAACAAGAAAAACAGGACGAAAAGATTAACACTCTTCATTTTTTAGTAGACAAACATTTTACTCCCTCTCTTCTATACTCTCTCCCTCCTGTTTCGGATAAAAGATTCAACACGTGTTTTAAAATTTTAATAAAATATAATTCCATAACTTTTTATAGAGCGGGAGTGTATTCGATTGAGATTTTAATGGATTGTTTTTAGTCTATAAATTTTAATGTATTGTATGTGATTTTGATTTTGTGCGGATTTTTGATAAAAAATCGCAGAGTTTATAGGATTTAAGCACAATGCTTCAAAATCCCATTGATTTTGGTGGGATTTCAAAAAACTTAAAATACATTGAAGAATGCCACAAAATCCATCATTTTTATGAAATCTAAAAAAATCCATCAGCATTCGAATACCATCAGATTTTAATGGATTTTAAACAATCTCAATTGAATACCATCGGATTTTAAAGCATATTTTAAAATCTCAATTGAATACCACCAGATTTTGTAGCATAATTTAAAATCCCAATTAAATACCTCAAGATTTTAATGGATTTCAAACAATCCCAATCGAATACCCTCGGATTTCATGAATGAAAAAAAAAAGCTTTAAAATCCCAATCCAATACACCCCTCCTAATTTTGCATCAAAAATTTTACACCGATTTATATATATTATCCGTGTATGTATCAACTTACTTGTCCTAATTTCTGGTTTAATGTATTCCTAAATACTTGTCCAAATGCCTGATCTTCGCTGAAAAAGAGTGTTCAACAACTAGCTTGGACAACATCAAATGCATAAATCATAAAATTATAAGCCACTGTTCAAGCTATAATCATAGAATTAATCGGAATGATTAATCGACTAAAAGCCGGAAAATTCCAGTTGGAAGCCATAAATCCAGACTTTGAAGCTCAAACCAAAAACAGGAAGTAAAATATAAATTAATTATTCTTAGACGATAAAAAGGTAGAGCTGTTCCTCGCCATCCATAGTCCATACACACAAATCAATCAAGAAAAACTATGACCATTAAAAAGAATTATAGGTGAATATTTTCGATTAAACCCTCTCCTTATAATGGCAAAAAGACTATTTACCATTGATCTTTGCCAACATTATATAACTATGACCATTATAAAGAACTTTAGGTGTCATAATGTGATGAATGAAGACAAATCAATCAAGAAATCAAGCAAGATTATAAAAAAAATAAAAAAAATCCAAGATATCATCATCAAAGACTAAATTCAGAAACACATCAAATATTTTTGCTCTCCCTTGTCAGCTATAACTAAAAGGAGACGCGCCTTCCGGCTAAAAATTATAGCCAGAAGAGAAAGTGCCTTCCCGACTACAATTTTGTGTTGACAGCTAGAAAAATTATGGCAGTTAAAGGACCATGAACCATGTACTATTTGAAACAAGATGTTAGTGAAACATGACACTAACTAATTAACCAAAAGAATAAAACCTGAGTTCCACCTCACAATAAATTTTACCTTTTTAAGCATGAGGCAATAAAAACATCTTCTAAATTTGGAGAGAGAGAGAGAGAGAGAGATGACAAATTTAACATTGTTCCAAAAATCAACTGCTGCCTGCAATTTTCAGCACAAATTTTCCATACTGAACCCTCCCAAGGTGCTATTCAAACAATCGTTATAAACGATAGACTCAAGTCAATTTCTTGAGTCCTCACTCCTCGCTTTCATCTCCACTGGATTCATGAGAATCAGTTGCATCATAATCTTCATCCATCCCACCTTGTTTGTTGTCATCAGAGATCTCTAACACACTGTTGTGATCTGATCGAACCTCACCATCGATTCGTTCGAATTCTTTATCTGCAACTGCCTCCAAAACATCTTTTTGATTTGGATCTTTGATTTTGTGTTCCATTCGAGTTTCAATGAGATAATGTGCCACAGACTTGAACCCCTGCTTTTTGACCTGAAATACGAAAAGTATGCATTAGCTAATTCTTTGTGTGCAACGCTTGTGTTCTTCATAAGTGCATTAAATGTTTTTCATCCTCTCAATAGACAAAAAGGGATATTAACGTTGTCTAAGTGGCAACACTGCATCTTTGTTTGATAACAAAAAAGGGAGCTGTAACTATCAAGATTACAGTCGCTAAACACAGATCAATGAAGTAATGTGAGGTCCTTGAACTTAACCTTCCAATATATGTCACCAGTAGGCACCCATCCTTTTGCTCGGCGGCATCGACTACAATTGCAAATTCCCCGACAAACAGGGCACGTCCAGCTCGAATTCTCATTTGCTTCAACAACATTTTCACCATATCTACACAAAGTACCAAAGAAAATTAACCACTGGCCTGGTAGGCTGGTATGCACTCATGATGTAAACCATTGATTTTGAACTAACAATCTACTTATCAACAGATGCTGCAAAGTTAAGAAAAATATTAAGGAAACAAGTGCACTAATTGAGTAACTCTACCGGCAGCCTACCTAGTAAACAAGCAATCCCCACATAACTGCCCTTCCACTGTCTTGCACTTGCTGCACATAGTATGTCGACCAACAGTTGCCTGCCTGCATTGACAGTAATATGCATCTTATCAGATTAAAATACTAATATTTCATGAACTTTCTTAATTTCTTTGCCAAGTGCCAACTAATGCTATATTATGTTTCATAATATAATATAGGACTCGCACAGTACAGAATCATTACAGATTACAGACATACAAAAATCATCTGATAGAGAACATCTTGACCTTCAATTTTTATAAATGTAGCTAATGTGATTATACAATCACCAAGTACCACTATTGCTCAAGCCTATGCATAGATTATATATATAGGATGTTAAGCTAGAAGGGAATGTTTTCTACATATAGCAGTATCCAGTACCACTTAAAAAAGAAATTTTCTAAATCTTTGCTAGAACAGTGTTTTCAGAATCAGGCCTCTTTATATCTCAACCTGCCAGTCATTCTGATATTAAGGAAAATGAGATACTTCACTTAAATTATAAGTTTATAACCATACCAAACTAGACCATATACTAAATAAATTGAAGTGAATACCTGCATTGATGGCAATGCTTCCCCTCATATTGATCATATATACGGTGCCCATCTTCATCATACCCATCAACATCCAGTATCCAGACCATCTTACAATCACCTAAAAGCCGTCCATGCTCTTCAGTGTAAACCTCAGGAATGGAACTTTCTTTTATACAGATCTCCTCATCCTCCGAGTGTTTTCTCCCTTTCCTAGACCCTGGACCCCTAAGACTTCCCCTCCTCTCTCTTTCTGGCGCAGGAATGAGAACATAGTCAGCTCCTTTCAAACTCTTTTCTGAATAATCAACCCTCTCTGCCCCAGTTAACCTTAACAAACCAATAAGAATAAACTTAATAAAATCTTAAACACGTAAATTTCATTTGTCTGCAAACAAAATGCAACAGAAATTGGAATCTAAAAACACATGAAATCCCAAACACCTACCTATGTCCACATCGCCTTTTCTCGACTTCATACAAAATTTTCATATATGTAGAAAAACACCAACGTAAATGCAGAAAGATGCATAGAAGTTCATGTACACTTCCTTCTAACATTTACAAAAACCAAGCAAAGCAAAGCAACACTAAAATAAATAAATAAAAATCTTTTTTTTCTTCCAAGGAAAACATGTTAAAGATACATGTCCAATCAAGTCCGTCTACTAACGCTTGAAGATTTGGGAAATACGGGTAACTTAGCAATTAGCATACTATCAAAGCGTTAGACTTCTCTAATATACAACCTCCTAGCCCTGATACTCCGAATGAAAAAACAATAATTCCAATATCCACGCGGAACTTGAAAAGTGTGTTTTAAAAGATCCACTTCTAGGATTCAAAAACAAAAACCAAAAAAAGCGGGCTTTTTTTTTTTTTTTTTTTTGTAATAGTGATAATAGAGTGTTCAAAGATAGATTGTCCAACTTTAGAACTTAACATGGTTTCATAGCTCAGATTTCGAAACAACTCTGAAAATGCTTTTTTCCGAACCAAAAAAAACCAGAAAAGCAAACACTAGGGTTAACAACTTAAATACAAGACCATAAGATTTTGGGAGACATACAATGTAAATAAAATAGGCCAAAAGCAAGAAAAGCAAAAATATAAAAACATAAGAACGGACATAACACAACTGTAACATGTTAAAAACATAACCCACAAGCTGTAATGAAAAAAGGGATAAGACAAACAACAAAAGGGGGTAAGTATACCTAGAAGATCTCCTTGTACTAGTGAGATCAGCAGGAGCAGCAGCAGGCTTGAGAGGCTTTTTATTAGGTTTAGGAGCAGGTTTGAGGTTTTTAGCAAGGTCCAAAATGCCCATTTTCTCAAGCCTCTCCTTGTTCTCTTTAATCCTCTGTTGCCTCTTTTTCTCATACTCTGTCATTTCTTCTTCTTGTTGTTCTTCGTCTTGTTGGCTTACATTTCTTCTGCTCCGCTTGCTGGCCATGGCTGTCCTTTGCTCTACTCAAACACAACAATGTGGGGTTAGTGGGGTACTGGCTACTACTAATTTGGTATAGTACATGCCGGACAAACAAATTAAATATTTGTTTTTGTTTAATAAATTAGATTTCTCAAGGTTTAAGTTTTAACTGTGCACTAATCATTAAAATTATATTAAAAATATATATAGACAAATATTGTGAGAAAAAAAAATCAATAAAACTTACGTTATTGAACGTAGGAAATATTTTGTTTTCTCATAAATAAAAAATTTAAAACAAATACAATTATTTGGGAAAGACCGTCACTGTGCGGTCTAGTATGAATTTTTTAATATAAAAATTTATAATAATTTTTATCTCTTCAACAATATTTTTTAAAAAAATTTGTTTTCGCCCATTATTTCTTAATTCATGTACATGAATAATTATCAAAATATCTTATGACAAAGTGTTAAATATATATACCTGACTTATTATAATAATTACTTTAAAATTATGTATAATATATTTCTCTAAACTTATACACTTAAAACACGAATAAAATCATCATTATAATAGATCGTCACATGAAAATAGTTAATATTTATTATTATAAAATATTAATTAGTATTAATATATATTTTTTGTAATAATATATATAAATATATATATATATATATATATATATTTCTTGTAATCTCAAGATGTTACTTCTCCATCCTCTTTTACATGTTTCTTTTGAAAAAATTACGCATTTTAAAAAAATTTAGTTGAGTACTTGGTTTTCTTATCTACATCTAATAAATGCAACTGAATTAAATTGATTTATGTGTATATTTTTTTATTTTGACAGTAATTTATGTGTATATGTGTGGTAGTCAAACATGAAAACTTGTATTTAAGGTTATTTTTTGAGAAAACATTCAAAAAATTGTTTTGAAAAGAGAAATGAGACAAAGTATTTTGAGACAAATTTTTTTCTCAAAGAGGACATGTAAAAAGGGACAGATGGAATATTGTTTAAGATGTCTGGGAATTTACGATGAGTTTGTTATAATGACCGGCTTAATTGATTTGTAAAACATTATGTAAAATTTGTTGAACCTGAAAGACGTTTTGTTTGATAATACTGGCATATTGATCGGTTATATCTTAAAAATAGTATATTATTATTATTTCAGGTTGTTATAATAAAAATATTTTAATCTAGTATGATAGTTGATGACATGACATTTGCTACAGATTTGTATCCCTTCAACAAATATAGCCATCCATATGGACTTGGCTAAATTATAATAAAGGGAATGTAGAGTTGAAGTATGAGATTTTGAAGAGATTATGTATATTTTTTTTATTTTTTGGTATGTAGCATTATGATTTCAGTGTAATTTTAAATAGAATAATATATTACATCATTTGGACTATAAGCATCTCATAATTTGATAACATTACATAAGATATAGCAATTTGAATCTAGTATATATATAATTCAATGAAACTATAAGTTTATGAAGATTGACACAAATCAAAAGGTCAACATTCAACTAGGCATTAGAAGGGACATACACAAGCAAGAAATGCTATATAAGAAGATAACAAAATTAAATGATATATAAATGATAATTGCATTGTCCTAAGAAACAATAATAACAATTGCAACGAATTTATATTATCCCAATAATAATATTAAAAGAGTTACTAAATCGGATGATATGTACCAATTCATTCTCCAATCTTTTCGTGAGTTCAACCACACCATTATATTTTTGTCTCACACACCACCTATTTGCTTTTGAAGTAGTCCTTTATCTCCCACTCTTACTTATCTCTTTGGTTTGGGAGGACTCATATACTTTATTCTTGCATTCTCATCCTCATTAAAGCTGTTATATGGTTTAGGCTTTGATCATTGAAGTCATACTAATCAAGTGATATTCAGGAATGCTGTAGTTTTTAGATGTTCTTGTACTTTTCAGTTTATGTTAGAAAGTTATTGCCATGTTTCTTATACTTCCAAGCTCATCATCAATTTCAAGATGTGTAGTGTCTAAAAAAAAATAAAAATATCATAATTACATGTCCAACCATCACTGCCACTAGCAACACTTCAATTATTTTAATCAGATCATCACAATATATCTCATAAATCCTCAATTTTGATCTGTATTTCCTTTTCCTTACTTCTAATTCTCACTTAATTTCCTTTATCAGTACATTGCTAGAAGTCAGAAACTTATTATTTAATGTGAAATGATCAGCATACAAGTTTATCTTGGATATTTTTTATATAATTATACAAGATCCCGAACAGTATTATCACTATACACAACCCTAACCCCTTTATTAGTAGTTCTATCATCAATTTTAAAATAAACAATATAATCCATATTGTAACCATACTTCTCAGCCAACTCCTCTAAATTACAAAAAGATAACGAATTAGTCTCAAAAGCAGCTGCCATTTATATTTTAGGTGTTGATCCAATCTATCACTTTTTAAAGAATAATGCCCCAAATATCACTACTAAAGAAAATGGATTAAGGCAAATTCTACGCTCCACGAAAAAATATAGGGCTCAAATATCATTTTGCAATCCAAAACTCTAGATCATGTAGTGTTCATCCCCTTTTCACTTCTTCACGCCAGATCATGTAGCGTCTTGAAACCCTACATGCTATTTCATGAAGCGTTTTGAAATCCTGAACGCCATTCCATGTAGTGTTTCACTTTAAAAAGTCAAATCATGTTACGTTTTGTAGTGATTTTTAGACCTAAACGCAATATGATGTAGTGTTTTCTTCTAAGAATTAAAATGCTGGATTAACCTAACCAAATCAAACGTACCCTGTATATCTCGCTTAGAGCAGAGTCTGACGAGGATAAATGTACACAGATCATGCCCCTATTCTGAAAGAGTAGGGAGGTTGTTTCTGTAAAAACCCTTGACTTAGTGCAAATTAAAGTATTATGATATACATACATACATATATATAGTACATTGGCCCATGATTTTCTTTACAAGGAACTCACCTTTGTTGTGAAATCCTTCGTCATTGAATGATCTAAGTCTTTTCTTCAAACCATAGTGCCATAACCCTCATAACAGGAGCCAATAAGGGCCATGAGTTTCTTTAGAGTCAATTGACCCACTATAAACCACGAAACCTAAGAGCAAGTCCAATGCCAGATGCAAAATAACTATAGCTATTGTTATAATTTAGCACCAAAAAGTGTTTTTTATTGCTAAAATAGAACTTCAACTCCAATGCTAGATGCATTTTGCATCCAAATATTTCCAAATTTAAGCAACTTTAGTCCCTCTCTCCTAAACTTTATTTAAAGTTCACCACTATACATACCAATTATAGTTAGTTGATGATGTGGTATGGATGCATAAATGCATCCTTGGTTTCAAATTTAGAACCAAGAATGCATATATGCATATTTGCATCCAAATATAGAACCCCATTGGGATTTTTAGCATTTGATTTCAAATTATAGAAATGGCACCACTTATAACATTGCATTGGACTTGCTCTAAGCCATGAGTTTCTTCAGAATGAACTAACCCCTTATAAACTCGAGGTTGAGTCTCAACCACTCTAATACGTTGTCTCCAGTCATTCTTATCTAATGTTATATCACCTGTGAGATTTAAGACTCTCATGTCCGAACTTAATTGATCAGCCCATGTCGGGCGGGACCGAACTTTCATTCTTTTGCCTCGTACCAATATATTTTCAACCCATTTAACCGGGTTGAGTTTCATGTGCGTTGAACGTGTACATACCAACGTAAACGCCCCTCCTTCATTTTCTAGAAATAGACTTAACACCTAAAAGGCATCAAAAAGTAACATTCGGTAGATGATCTGTCATGGCGCTACCACAAATCCAACACAACATACGCATTTCTGTTGTCTCCAGCCTACGCTCTTGAGCCTTTCTCAATGGCCAGCACTCAGAATCATATCGTAATGACGGTCTGACTGCGACTCGATAGAATTTACCCTTTACCTCAAAGGTACATTTTTATCACACAACACGCCAATAGCAACCCTCTAGCAAAGTCATCCCGCGGAAATGCGATGTGTCACATTTATAGAAATATCATCATTACTCTGGATGATAAAGCCTAAGAACTTAAAGGTATTAGTTTGTGGTACAAGGGCTTCAATAATACAGACAACTACAACATCCTCACGAATCTCCTCGCTGAAATTGGCACAAAGATACTCAGTTTTAAAATGGCTCAGACACAATCCATAACCCTCCAACGATGCACGCCACTGTTCTAAGTTTGCATTAAACTCGTTCCGAGACTCGGCGATTAATACACTATCATCAGCAAAAAGTATACATCAAGGCACATGAGCTTGAATGTCATGGGCAATCACATCCAAAATAATTATCAAAAGCAAAGGGCTGACTACCGACCTTTGATGAATTCCGACTTCAACTGGAAAATACTGAGTATCCCCAACTGATATCCTAACACATATCCCCACCGTCGAATACATATCTTCGATGGTTCAAATGTACATCGTCAAAACCTCTGCGCTCCTAAACATCTCCAAAGAACTGCTCATGATACTTTATCAAAAGTCTTTTCAAGATCTATAAACATCATATGATGATCCTTACGACGCTCTCGATATTTCTTCATAAGACACGAATGAGATAAATCGCCTCAATGGTTGACCTTCCATGTATAAAACCAAATTGATTTGCTGAAATGGTACCAATAATTCTAGTCCTACACTCAATAGCTCAGAACTCATTCCCAGAATCATTGTATGACTAAGCAACTTAATACCATGATAGTTACTACAACTTTGGACATCACCTTTATTTTTATAGACATGTGCCACAACACTTAACCGCCACTCACTCGACATCCTTCTTGTCCGGAGTCTAATTTTAAAAAGAGCCATCAATCATCGTACACTATGTTCCGTCAAACACTGCCACACCTCAATTGGAATCTCATCTGGCCCAATTGTCTTACCTTTACCATCATCCACAAGGCTGCGCGCAACTCTGCTACAATAATATCTTGACTCGTACTGATATCAATATATCATCGTTAGTAACATTGACGACTCTTGTTTTAATACAATATCCCTTCCTCGAGCTACGTTAAATAAATTAGAAAATTGCTGACCCCATCTCGCCGTAATATCCTCATCATGAAGTAAAATACGGTCACCTTCATCCTTAATATATCATCCCGGACAAATATCTTGACGCCTCTTGGTGCGTGCTTTTGCAAGTTTAAAAATTTATTCACTCCCTTCTTAGTACTAAGACGCCTATGCATGTCTTGATATGCCTTAGCTTTTGCTTCCGCGACTACCTATTTAGTCATTCATTTTGCAAATTCAAATAACTCCTTCTTTATATGTCATTTGGTACCTTTGGGACATGACACTAGTTTCAAAAAAACATCTTTTCTTGAATTACACTTTGGCTTGTACGTCGTTGTTCCACCACTAAGACTCTTTCTGGTTGTTGACATTTCTGATGACACTCCCAACATCCTCCTTGGTACACTTCTAATTGAGTTAGTCATGTTTGTCCACATTTGGTATGCATCTTCTTCTAATCTAAAACATTGCTCAAGCATGTCCTTAAATTCTTCTATTTTCGTTTCGTCAAAGAATTCGTGTGTAGCAACTCTCATTCCCTCCATTTGTTGACTATTCATAGATAAACCCATGGATAAGAGACGGTGTCGTGAAGCACATGCATCTTTCGCAAAAACCTGACAATCTTTATAAAATCTAAAATCCCTACTACAATAAGAAGATAATCAATTTGAGTGGAACGACCCCCACTCCTAAATGTAAGTAGATTTTCATCACGCTTGCGAAAACAAAAGTTAACAATCATTAAATTATGTGTTGTCACGAATTCCATAAGTGTGTATCCATTTTCATTTCTGACACCATAGGTAAACACATCGTGAATACCTTGGTATCCATCTACTCTTGCGCTAGTGTGAGTAATAAAATCACCACCAACAAATAGAAATTGATCTCAAGGAATACTTTGAATCAAATCATCCAAACAATTCCAAAAAGTCATGAACTCAATATCCCCAAACCCAACCTGAGGCGCATATACACAAATCACAGTCCAAATAATCATCTTAACAGCTAATCTAATATACATGAATCTAACAAATAATCAAAATGCTAGATTATACGATGTTAATAAGTGATATTTCGTGTCATTTTTCGCAACTATGATAATTGGAGCATTACTGGAAGAAATTGTGATATATGGGGCAGTTTCTCACATTGTTAGACCAATAAACATAAGAACCAATAAAATCAACATGATTATGAAGACATATAGTAAGATCTGTACATATGCAATCACACAAAAATGAAGCACATATAAGCATACACAACAATTAATCTCAAATATATACATATATACAAGTTCAGATACATAAATATATAGTTGATGCAAAGATTCGAATATACCTTAATATGGAGTGCAAAGAGATCTCACACTTGTTTCCAAATTGAATGCAACTCAATCAAGATTATAAGATTTGTTTCCCCCAAAGGGTCTTCGCCGCCTCTCTCTCGCGCTTATTTAACCCTAATTTTTCCTCTCAAATGTTTTTATCATTTTAACTTATTTTTATCTCGTATATATGTTTTTCTCACTCATCACGTGATATGCGACATATGTCCATGTCATATCGGTAGTTGTGTAGTTGTCTCCACGTTAAAATCAATATCTATTTCATTTGGTCAATATATTAACTGAATAATTTATCATTATTTTCCATTAAAAAAAGTGGTGAAATTAAAGTCGATGTTTATTCTAATATAATTAAGAATGGTACAATTGAAAACAATATCTATATTAATATAGCTAACGAGCTTGTTATTACTCACTATTAGAGTGGTGCAATTGATCCCAAAAAGACCGATAAAAATAAGTAGTTATTCCACTTCAACATCATGTTTCCATACAATTTTCATCATGAAAATTCACTCACTCATACTCTATCTCTATTTTCTCATACTCTTTCCTTTCTCCATTAAATTTCTTTACAATTTCTCATATCATTCTCTCCAAGTGAACACAACCTAAATGAATGCCGAATGTTGTTAGTGTCCAATATTACTCTCTCTTTTTTCTCTTCGCCCCCATCATCATGACAAATAAGTGAATAACCGATATAGCCAACCCAATTATCAGAACTCTCTTGCAGATGTTGCTGTTGTATCCTTACTCGCATTGTCGAACTTTTGAGTATCATCCGATACACTAACCAAGTCAACCATTTCGAAGACTTGAGAAAACATCTCACTCCTCTGCAGTCTGCACCTCTCCATCAAAATCCAAATACCACTAACCAGGACCCGTACAAGTAATTACGACTCGGCAAGAAATGGTTCACAAAAAATGCAATGCGATGTATAACAACACTACAAAGAATGTCTATTTTCAATAGATATTTAATTCATTATTTTGTCAAAATTAAATGAAATAAATTAATTTTAAGAGCTGCAAAAGCACAAGGTCGCTCTGAATAAATATTGCTGGACTGCGGATTAATATAATTACAATATCTACTGATATGTAGAAAATGCTAACACACAAAACAAAAGTTCTGTACAATTTCTGGTTACAATCTCTGTATAGTTGGGTGGAGGAGGTCAATAAACTGCCCCCGTATACGTGAACAATGTCAGAATTTACCATACTACCTCTTTGTTTACAAAACATAACACTACTCGAAAAGCCAGTTTGCCTAGAAGCGAAGTCCATGATTTGCCAATCTTGGACAATGACGATGCAGAGGTATGAGATTTGTGTGAATTAGGACACAAGTTGCCCAATATACTGTAGAACACCACTGATGAGGAGTGCCAAGACGATTAAGCAGCCACCTTAAAGAGATTGAGTCCGCATTTTTTCATGCATATCCAAAACGACGTCACCCATCTCAGGGAAAATAGATACAAGCACAAGTTCAAGAATTTCATATGTTACTTGCTTCAAACATATGGTAGACTGCATAGCATGACAAGCGTATATATATTAGACAAAATTAATTGAAGCCAACTGACACCCAAGTCACATGCTTAGCCTAGCCATGCCAACCTCATCCTCTTTATGGGAGGTTAAGGGTTCAATCATGTCAAAGGAAATGTGGGTGTATCTACCAATATCAAAAAAAATAAAATCAGCTTATGGAATTATATTACCTGGAGGAAATAAAATATGTCTCTAGCACAGCGCTTGTATTGTTTGTGTCCAATTAAGCCGACTAGTGCAGCAGGAGCTCCACCTTTATTTTAAGGGAAAAAAAAATGGATGAACTTCATTTGTCACCAAACTAAGATGCTAAATCAGCTATAAAGACTACATGTACCCACCGCCAAGCTTATGTATTGTTACCATAAGGATAAACTAAAAATTTGTATAATAGTCACGTTCACCCCCACCGAACTTACAAATAGCTTAAAAAAAAAATTGCCCAAGAGTACGTTTTAGCCAAAATCCCGTGCTTCGTAGACAAGATGAGGATTAATATCAGTGTCATCAGTCGTTATAGTGCTCTTGGAACACAACACGTTCAGCATCATATCTAGGGTCCTTTAATTAAATGATAAAGTAGAACTTTTCTTACTCAGCGAATTCGAGTTTTATGTTTATATCAAGGAACATTGACCAATGTGTGAGACCAGTAATTTGGCAGACATCAACACATTTGCCTGATAATGTAAACTTCCTAAAGGAGACGTATATTGTTTTGAACCCAGACTAAATCTGCAAGGACACAAGGGCTTATCTGATACGCTTTAAATAGGTTCTGAATGACCACTACAGAAATGTTTCTTGATTATGCAAAATACCTCATATATAATATATAACCTATAACCTATTGTGCTCTGACTAAATGGATTGTTAGGAAAGAATTTAGATAGCATTTAGAGCATCAATGGAAAAGATAATCGTTTTATTCTCTTCAACTTCATTTTTATTTAACATCTGTTGTGTTTTATATGAAGTCAATTAACATGGTTGTAGCTCAATTAGTGCACCGGAGAGAATTTTCAATTTAACATAATAACAAACATGCATAAAACTAAAAGTGTATGTAAGTATGTAGTATTATAATCGATTATAAATAATTTAACTAGCGGGAAACAAAAATCTCCAAATACCCTGGGATTGGATCATAGTGGCATATGCTCATCCCTACCTTTCCACACGATAAGTCATGGTTCAAATTCTCACACCATCTCCGCTTGCACATACAAAATTATTTAAACTAATGCTACCCCCCCCCCCCCCCCCCCCCCCCCAAAGAAAAAGAAATAAATCTTTGAAGATTTAAACAGTATTATTATTATTATTTAAAAGAAGTTACAATTAGAATGGTTAAGAAACAACAATTTCCTTTAGCATCAATCGTTTACAAAGCCACTGTGGAAGTTAACTGTTAAGATCTAAACTGCCAAAGAGATGCACGCCCCAGATGTAAGGATATTACTGACATTACATGACCAGCTCTTTTAAAAACTTGTGGTATTGGAATAAGCTACTAAATACACCTAATATCTTTAAGTTCCTGCACTTAAAGCTCGTTTCTTGAATAGAAGACTGATCACTGGGCCTTATTTGGCCAAAATTTGATTTTTTTTTTTTGTCGATTTTTTTTTTTTTGGGGGGGGGGGGGGAGGTGGACCACGAGACCTCTCGGTATTGAGATGTACACTGCACCTTTATGCTGTTAAGGGACCAACTCTAACAAATCCATATGTTGTTGGGAGAAGCCACTAAATGGGTCCTTGACATATACTATTACTAGGAAAACAAGAACGCATGAATGCGCACATACATGGTAGTAAGAATCCAGTAAAAAAAGGTTCAAAAACTACAATATTAAAACATCAGAGGGAAAAGCAACTCACTCAAGATCATTTTCTTGACATTACTAGCTCGCCGAGCAGCCTCAAGCTGGAGCTCAAACGAACCTGGTTTAGAGGTATTGCTGCTGGCTGAAAGGCTTGTACTTTGCGAAGATATGTCATTAGTTTCATTGTCATCTGCTTTACTTCTAATATTGAGTTTCAGGAAGAATTTACCACCAGGCCAAAGAACCTGAAATAAAAGTCTGCTGTTAGTAAACATGATACCTCAGAAAAGGCATACAAAGGAATTCATACATGTGTTTAGTGTGTGGGCTGTATCAACATATATTGGCGTTCAGGAATTTTACAAATATGAAACATGTGAAGCTAGCCAGTACATGGGATTTTTAGTTGGACCGGCTCTAATTAAACTAGTGTTTGCGTGTGTGGGTTTTTGGGGGAGGGGGGGGGCACAAACATCACACACTTGGGTGTCCTTTATGCTTTGACTACCCATTGGCAGTTGTAACAGTGAATTTTATCTGAAGAAATGATGTTGACCTTGTTCAACCATTCAAACCTAGTCTGCAACTACAGTACTAGACTTCAACAATTTTCAGCAACTCAGCTAACTTTATTGTGTAGAATACTTGAATGCTGAAGCATTACTGCTACAACTGCACGTATGGTAACAACAGTCTCTCTCTAAATCATGTGAGACAAGCACTTATATATACGGTCTTAAGGCTAATACAACCTGTACCTACAGGTCACAACATGTCAGGTGAGTCTGGAGGTGATGGTTGAGTGTTGACTCTAATAGTTGCACAAGGGTCGGTTGACTGAGCTTATTATACTTGAAATAGGAATTTTCCACAGACTTTTACAAGTTTCGCTCTTCAAATGACTCACTCTCATAATGTGCAATACTGGCATGTTGAAGCATAATACTCCTATAACTTCCATTACTCTTACCTTTTCCTGTCTTTAAATTGAGAACCAAATTTCAGCAGATTATTACCAACAGGTTTTCATTTGTTATACTCTCATAAACATGATGTCATAAGTCCATCTAGTGTTTTAGTCTTTCAAATGACGTTAAAAATACAAAATCTCTACAAAACAACTAGAAGCTTACATCCTGGATCCAGCGAATTCCTTGAGCAATTGTATCGTCTCTGCGGAGCCAATGTATTTGCATCAAGAGCCAGTCATCAATAGCATCTTCCATCATTAGCTGCAGTATTTGCTTAGATATCCAAAACACTTGCCGTCTGCATCAACAAAAACAAAGAACAAAATCCAAACAAACTAAGATCATCTTATCCATAATGACAGATGTTTAGTAAAATTTGCATTAGGAAATATTCTCATTTTTACAATTAATATCAGGTAACTTGTATAAGATACGGAAATGTTTGACTTTTTACTAAAAGGAAAGCAACACATATTGCATAACACTGATTATAGATGCATAAGATTATGAGCACCCAAAGAAGCATAAAACGAAGGTAACAAAAGAAAATCATTGACACACTTGTTCGAGTAAGCAGATACTGCAGAAGCAGAATAAGTATGTGCCACGCTTTTTAAACTATTTATTAGTTAGACCGTGCCAAAAGTCATGACTGCTTTGTTGTAGATAACCAGTAAAGCTGTATTAGTATAATTACAATACCTGTAGATGATAAAAACAGAGACTCTCTTAGCTGTATTAGTGGATTAGTAGAAAGGCACGTTCTTTTGTTACTTTGTCTCAAGCAATGTACTGGAATCTTTCGTGTGCGGTTTGGAACTGAAGGACATATGTAGACGTGGATCACTTTGCTTAATTAAACAAAACATAAAATTGCCAAGACCTCATTCATACATGTACCACAATTCATTACTTGAACAGTTGAACTCTTTGGCTAAGCCATCTGCCATTGTACCCATGTCAGATACTTATGCACTTGAACACTAGACTTGTTGGGACAGTTTTATGGTCTCACTTATTATTGCATCCTCGAATATTGTTCCAACTAATGTGTTTCAGGAAATAACTGTCTTAGTTGTTAACCATTATATATTGTTATTTATATATGTGTATTTGTAATTGGATATTTGTGTTGGCTATTTAGTGCTATTCTAGAATAGATATAGTGATAGTTATATATCAAGAATCAACAATATAAATAGTTTGAGGAATCACATGATTTATTTATGGGTCGCGCTCAAGAGAGAACCAGTCCTTAAAATAGAACCAGAGAACCACTAAGGTTCCGCTGCAGAACCCTAAATTTTAAATAGATTTTTAGCATCTAAATCTAAATACATGTTTTTTCCATGTTTTTTCATCGTTGTGTGTGTTCAAAAATGATTTTGAAATATAGTACATAGATATTGACATATTTTGCATGTGAAGTTTTGCTGCAGAACTCTAACTAATACTAGAAATAAGTTAAGGGTTCTATGGGTTCTTTCTCTAATGGTTCTCTCTTGAACATGACACTTTATTTATATTTCAATTCAATTTTGGTAAAGGCGGGTTTTCTCACTTGTTTTTCAACCCTTGTATTATATCAAGTACGGGAGATGGTCCTAGAAATTGATTGTTGGCAACAAACTATCTGCTCTTTTTTATCGCCGGAAGGAAAAAACCCTAGAGTGGATGTCTAAAGCGCGGATGGGCTCATGGGCCCACTGCATGCACACAAGAAATCTAGGGTTAATATCTTTCCGCTATAAAAAATTGTGGATAGTTTGGTGCAACAATTGATTGGCAGGGACCCGAACCCATCAAGTATATAGTATTGGGGACTTGTTTATTACTATTCTGCACAAATTTTAGCACAGATCACAACAAAAATTGTCATTTCTTAGTCTAAAATTGCATGTCTTCCATAAAAACTCAAATAAAATGTCTTACATAGAAACGATTGTAACAAGGTTCGTATTCTCAACTTAAAAAATTAATTTATGATCTTAAATCTCCAACAGTATTCTTAAACAATCTTATCCACATGGTTTCATGATGGGGAACAAAAGTGAGAATTGGTAGTTATTTATATATGCTACTATCTAACCTGTCTATATTAGGGTAGACGAAAATTAGTGTATTTGTTTATATGTTTGTAGGAACTGGACTTTGTATTTTCGGTTTTATGAATTGTCATGGGCCTTGGTCCATAAGGTTATTCTCTATAAGTGTGCATAAGTGAAGTAATCCCCACATTATCCAATATTTGATTATTCGAATAATAAATATGGAATTAAGTCTGTTCAGAATATTTCCTCCCTTAGGATAGGGATTCTTCTGCAGAAGAATCACCCTAGTTTATCTATTTAAAATTTTCTATTCAATATCAACTTCTGTATTAATTTGTCATTCATCAATTAACTATAGGGCAACCATTATTGCATACAAAGAATTAAACTATTAATAGATGCAAAGAACTGAAGAAAGGGAGTTAACAATTGTGTGATGGGTACGGAAAAATGAATCAGTGTAAGCTATTTCATTATCTATGCATCTAGAAGAAAAAACCTATATGTCACTTTGAAGCCTTAAAACGCGTCTTCCAAATACTATTGCAAGTGTGACCAATTTTAGAGATAATTGGGATTAACGAGTATACTTCACCTAAAATTTATGTTTTGGTTCTTCTAATTGCAATACTTGGTAAGGGACAAGTCGACTATGATGTAGAGATTAAACTACAAGTTGCAAATTATTCAAAGTATCTCCCTCAAGACGCCAAAGGAGTCTCCTAATACTCCACATAGACTTTGTTATTCCAGAATGTTTCAGAGAAGTCAATATATGATTGAAGTCTATCATCTGCTCCTGTAAATTCTTATTATCCACTAATTATTTGAGTTCACACTATCATGTATGTCCAAAATCTCCATCGCTATTATCATCGGTCTCCCTCCCTCACATACACACAATTACACCTATTTAGCTATTACTAAATTCATTTTTTAACAAGTTCCTGACCCTGAGACAAGGGAGTATTCAGTTCACATGATACCTACATAATTCACTTGAAGATGCCTAAATCAGATATTCATTATCAATCTTTGTCTACAAATATCTGGAGGAAAAAGTGAGAAACTTGAGGTGAACCTAACTAAATGGATTCTTTATAACTAAAAATTTCAAATATAAAGGTATGCCAAATATTTTAGAATATCATAAACATGTCAGATACCATAATAACATGTTTGCTATGTTAGAAGATTTAAAATAGCAAGAAAGAAGTTATACAACCATATTAATTGCTATAATATATAGAAACAGCCTCTCACCTTAGCCAGCCTCTTCTCTTTAACTGGAAGACATTATCAACTAAATTCAACAGGGGTACACTTAAATTTGGTGGTGTCCACTGCAAAAAAGAACCAAAGAAGCATTAAGGATATTATATGTACACATATGTTCTGAATAAAATTAGTAATAAGCAAGAGAGTTATCATCTATTTATATTTGTTTGGCTTGTCTAATAAACAAAGAACAGATTTGTCGCATCCTGCAATATTTTATCGTCCTGCCCCATAGTCCATTCTCAACATAAGAACTCATAATGGAATAGGACAAAAATTCAAACATGAAAACAATAATCAATTAAATGAGGTTATTAATTCAAGCAACTACGTGTCCAACAATTAAATTTAGTTAGCATGCACAATACCTCTTGTGGTACTCCAATTGGATCGTCCAGTTGTCCAGGAGTTAATGGGGATTTCACCCCGGGAGAAGCACGGAGACTTGACAATTCAGACTGCAGAGTAGAAAACGCTTTTTCCTCAGAAGAGATGTTTCTAAAGTCGTCACTACGTGTAACAACCCTTGGTGGAAATTCCTTTGAGTTCAGTTCATTGTCTGAATGCCAACCATTAGTTTGTATATCATATCCTGAATCCTTACCATGAAGGTTGGTACTTTTATCACCCTCCTCATCAGAAAAACTATTAATTGAATCTGCAGTATCCCGTCTCAGATTTAACTTGTTTATCTCATCTTCTTTCAAGGATAAATTCCTTCCATAAGCCGAAGAAGCTGGTTCAGGTACTGAAGTTGGACTAGCGACTTTCCGTATCAATCCATCTGAAACCCCTTTGAACTGGCGTACAATGTCATCCATAGCATCATCCACGTTGACTGGTTAAATAATATTAAAACATAATAAAATTAGTGAAATGTATTTTAGTCAGTCATCAATCATATTAGTTAGCCTAGTATATGACATGAACCAGAGAGCATAACATCATCAATATATTTCAAGAGCCAAATATATTTATACACTCATCAAACACCATGGCATTTACACTAAAAAAAAAATCTGGTAAAATGGTCAAAACCAGATCCCTGCGCAGTATACATGACATCAGTAGTGATAAATAGACGTCACTTGTTATACATAACTGTATATATAAAGAGTTAAAGACACTCTTAATCAATACTATCTTGCTGACATTTTATGACTACATAACAATTTAGGGCAATACAGGTACAGCAAAGAACTTAGCCCAAAGCCTGATAATAAATACATTAGCCAGGAACGATACTGCATTGTTAAATATACAAATATACTATCCAGAGACACTGCCTAATTGATGAGGAAAATTATAAGGATATGTTATGACTTCTATAAACAGAAGTGTATGACTACACCCTCAACTATCAAAATATTGTTCAGCTTAAAACGAGTCAACTGAGACCAGAATTTCGTAAATCGAAGAAGTAACCTCAGTTTATGTTGAATTTAGTACAGGTGCTCTGTTCTTCACTGTAACTCTCACATCTGTTACTTTTCTGTTACTATTAGCTATGATTGAAGTTGTTTCAGGGGATTTAGAGTCGTTTACAAGTAACTAGTAGTGTCCCGTTGCTGAAATTGGATTCTATCACAATTTTAGTGGAATTGTAGTGGTGGAGAATCTCTGTGTTGTGTTACTTTGTTTTTGTGCTGTGTTTGATAATTGGAGAATGATTGTCAATCTGAGACACTTATTTTTTTTGCCAAACTGATCTGAGACTTGTAGTAGTGCAACTTGCCAGTAGAATTGAAGTAAGGAGTTGTATATTGGAGTGTGGAGCAGTTGAGGTGTAAGCTTGGTGTGATTGTGATTAAACCTGAGCAGGAAGATTGTCTGTAAACAAGTGCTCTACATCTGTTTGATTAATTGAGTGAAGAATTAGTTACTACAAGAGTGATGAAGTCTCAGAAGCCTCTCACCAAGGCACATTGAGAACGATACAGCAAGACTTACTGGGGACTAATGAGAAGATTGAGAGGCTACAGCAACAGATTTAGTTGCTAGTGATAGGATCGAATCAGAAGAATGCAAAGAAGAAAGGTCTAGAAGCTAGTTATAAAGAGGACATTGAAGGAGTCGAGGAGAATGTATCTCCAGGGTCTTTTGGTAGAGGAATGTATAGAATCCAGTACATGCAGCTCTGAAAAGACAGAGACAATTGCACAGGCAGGTTAAAGTTGCAGATGAAACAAAGAGTACTGGTTTTAACAAGGATAGACCAAATGAAATCCAAAGCATCTCAAGTTGTCATTTCCAGTTATCAAGGAGCAGATGCCATGGAGTGGCTGAGGGACTGTGAGGAATACTTCACAATCTATGAGGTGCATGATGGCAAGAGAGCTGCCATTGTGTAGCCATGGACTTGAATGGACTCCAAGATCATGGTATAAATCCTTCATGATTGGACAAGAAAGGGCAATTTGGCAACATATCTCTGAAGCTTTTATTGCCAAATCTGGGGAACTAGACATGATTTAGTCTTTGATGAATTCAAAAGATTACAACAACCGTAGAGTACTATGATAACTTCAAACAATGTAGGGGTCAATTACTAAAGAAAATTCCTGGTTTGACTGCAGAGTATTTCCAGGAGAATTTCATTGAAGGGTTGGAATTGGATATGAAAGGAATGATAAGACTGCTGGACCTCAGTCCCTAGAGCAGGCTCTCAAATTGGCTAGATACTATGAAGGAACCCTAAATGCTACTCTAAAGTAATATGGAAACTATGGAAGTGATTTCAAAAGCAATAACTCCTATCAACAGGCTGCAAAGACTGCAGTGGCCACTTCTGGAACAGTCTTTAGCACTAAAGCTTACTTCCTATTCAGTGCCAGGCAGCAGAAGTAACTTCCTATAAGCCCAGACCTCGTACTTACTCACAAATAGAGGACAATAGTGTGAGAAGCCATGGGGCAATCTAATAATTGCAGAAAGTGATGGTGAAGATTGTGAGGAACCAAGGAATGATGAGTACATTGAAGATGAAGAAGTCGAGGGTCAGGGTGGAGAATTTGTTCTGGCAACTATATAGACACAAACCACTACAAGGCCTCAACCCTTGCATTTCAAAAGTATTTGCAGCTATCAAGCTGCAAGGGTACTCTTGGATGCAGGCAGCACTCTCAACTTGGTAAGTGCAAAATTGTCTTTGGGAATTGGTCGATCATGTAAGTCTCAGGTTACATAATGGAGCTTCCCTGGAAAGTGCTACTAAATGCTCAGACTTGGTTATACAAGTGAGTGGAGAGGAATTTATGACTCGGGAAAAATATTAGTAAGGGTAAACTAGTCATTACAGCTGTGGAAGCTGGAACTTGTAAATACCAATTCCTTTTGTAATTCAGTTGGCTTTTGAATTATAATTCAAAAATGGAAATGTTTTCCCACCACTTCTCTCTCACTAAACTCTCTGCAGTCTGCACTCTCTCTATAACAACTTTCTCCCTCTAACCTTCACCTCTTTTGCTTGTTGAGTCTGAATTTCATTTCTCATCTGTATTAGCCTATATCTATTTTTATCCTTGATCTGCTGTGTTCATAGCTTAAACATATGCAAAAACATTCATAAAACAAAAAATAATAAGTCAAGTTCCTAACATCAAACATGCTCTCAGTGACCTGAATATAATTATGTTTTTTAAGTACAAGAGATTTAGAGTAAATGGAAAAGTTTTCATCATCTAATAGTCAAACATACACAAGAATTCAGACATACAATGCAATAGAAAAAACACAAGCGGAAAGGTTACTACCTGCCAGGGATTTCATCATGGAGGGGGATTTTCCGAAAGAATAATTCTAAAAAACATCGAATAAAAGGCGTTAGTTTACTTAGTAGTGTCTCTAGTGTATGTGATGGTGAACATAGAACGAAGAAGAAGCAATATCACCTTTGATGAAACACTCAAAAAATCCCACACTTCATGTTGCTCAGCAACATTAGCAATTGACAAGAGATCCTAGTAGATATAAAATACTCAAAAGATTACAACGCATTAGGGTAAATCTTGCATAAGCAGAATAGGGAGAAAACTATACTTGCAAATACTTGTCAAGTTGAATGCAGCGTTGATGAACAAAAGCATCCTCGGTGCTGGAAGAAAATATTCTTTTGGGAGGCAAATGTAAAGTATAGTTGGGAATATCCTTAAGCTGACGATGCAATCTCTCAAAATTCCTGTATCTGCTCAGACAATCTAACAAACATATTAAAAAAAGATGAAAGATCCATAATAATGGGCTGAACAATTCAACCCAAGCTTCAGAAACTTTTGCAAGGAGATAATGATCAAAACAATATTCACAAATAAGCAACTTCCGAAGTAGGTAAAATCTATAAACATCCCACTAGAGTAAAATGAGTGTTGTACCTTCTTTTAACAAACCAGGTTATTCCATCAATATCTGTCACTGCAATTGAATAAACTGCAAAAGATTTTGACCCAAGTTTTTCAAAATATGCTCCCACAACCTGCGAAGGCCAGAAAACCATCAGGAACTTCCCTTTACATATGGCATATTGGCATAGATTAAAGACATGAAGAAATGGTATATAATATAACTAAATATATTTTCAGTACTATATATAAAGAGTGACCAGGTGCCCTCAAAGTCTAATAAAGAGTATAAATTACAAGCACGTTCAATTAAGGGAAAAATGGCTAAATACCCGACACCTTAGCTTCACCGCCTGTTGTCCCTCACTAGATGAAACCATATTTAGAGCACTTTTTGCATTAGTAGCTTGACTCGTGCTGCTAAGATCTTTATCGCAGAACTCGGATATAACTGATCCACCACTCTTGCAGATAGAATCAGTTTTCATTACTGGTTCAGTATTCAAATCCGGGGTGCTATTTGATCTAGTCATCTTATTTTTATTTCCACTAGCAATAGAAGATGTGGAATTCTCACTTTCATTTACAATTCGGTTTCCCTTAAGAGATACTACTTTGTTCAGAGTTGGTGTATTAAGGGTTGCACTACTGATTTGATTACTTGGTCGAGAATCTATCGGAGGCCTTGAATGTGCCGGGGTTAAAGGTTGATTCTCCATTCTTGTGAATGCTTCAGCCTTCTGAGCTGATATTTCCTTATCCAAATTGGTAGACAGTGCATTGCTTGAATCTGACCCCTGTATTAGAGGAGACTGACCTCCTGCAGCAGCAAGTTTCTGAACCTTCTTTTTGTAATTTCTTCCTATTGCCCACATATTCTCAAGATTTTCAGGCATAAGAACTTCTGTTCTTCTCTGGGTAGCTGCCTCAAGGACTCTAGCCCATTCAGCAGATCGTGGATGCATGGCCTCATTATGACTTGTGTTGGTGATGGAATTTTCTGAACCATCTGATACACTTTCTTTTGCAGTTTCATATCTGGACAGTGTCATGTCAGTCCCTTTACTTTGAGAAGATGTAGCTATATTTGTGGCAGCTTCAACATGATGTTGATCTCCAGTAATGACATGATCACCTTTATGACCCTCTACATTGGGCGATTGACCAAGACCTATCTGTTTAATGCTCACATCTTTAAGAGCAGTCAAAATATACTCAATCAACTCATTTATATACCTGTAAAGTGTGTACACACAAAACAATCAACACCTAAATCTAAAAACGTTGCAAACAAAAGACACATGCACCACATGGAAAGTTTGATAATTAAAGAGTCATTGCATGTAGTCGTGAACAAACAGAAATATCAAAATGAATATTACATGTCGAGGGATTAAAAACTGTGTCCAGATCAGATACTTACGTTAAGTAGAATGTTAAATCATGTCAGAACACAGATATAGTCAAAATGGACAGGGTCCTAAGACACAGGTTAGTTTATTTAATAATTAAATGATTAGAGGAATGCGTGAAACCAAACCCTTCTAATAAGAAAGCACAAATAGAAGTCAATATTCTTCAACCTATAACAAAATGAAAACATATAAATCTAGAAACATTTTAAAATTTTACATTACTAGGATATCTTTATTCATGTTGCAGGCATAAACAGATGATACTTGATGTTAGGTCCATTCCAATTGGAAATCTATGATATAGAGATATACAAGTTTATCATGCAGAGTAACACAAAAAAGTCATTATATACATGAACCTGGTCCAGATTTTGGCAAAACAAGTCAAAGCCTAAATACTAATTACAAATCAGAACTCATATTAACACAGCCTGCAAGTTTCTTGAGACAGCCATGAACCATGTATATAAAGAAACAAACATATAGAGGACGACACATATCTAAAACAGAGATAAAGAGGAAGACACTTATTATGAAAAAATACAGATATATTTATTTACTCACGCAGGGCTGGCCAAATTTATGAGAGGTTGCAACACCAAACAAGTTACCAACTCCCGGGCAATGCATCGAACAAGAGGGCATTGGGCTTCCCGTGGTCTAAGTGCTACTGCTAAAAGCGCGCCCGTAAGCCGTTGAAGAACCTACAGAAACTACAAGTCTCAGACGATACAACACACAGAGAGCTCTGTAATAAAATTAATTATGCATAGCTACACTCAACTCACACCTTGTACTCACACTCTGGAGATATCAATGCTGGGTGAAGCTCCTTAGAAGCCAAGAGATGATGCTTCAACCTTTCATCCCTTTCTTCAGAAGACAGCGTCCCCATAACTTCCATCCCGATAGCAGCTTGGTTTCTTCTAAATAGATCTAGATTTTTACCTATAAGGTCTACAATATCCCTGAAAACAATCACCAAAAGTTTAGTACGATCGCTCTGAACTCATATATGCACGACCTTAAAAGCTTCCAAAAAGACTTTTAAACAAATGACAAAGAAGACTTGTGTAAACAACCTCGTCAACAATTCAACCAAGTTTATTTCCTTTACTCTACCACTCACTTCTCCAAGTACATCCATGACCACTGCATGTATAAGCTCAGGGGCCTCTTTATCTGGTGTAATATCTGAATACCATAAATCTACAACAAAATCTTGCAAAAGTTTTTTTACAAAGTCATCCATCGCAGCCTCCACAACTGGAGAGTCAATTTTTCTCTTCCATTTTGGAGGTGGAGGGGAATTCGAAAGGCGAGAATCATTAACAGATAATTGCTTCTTTTCTAAGTGGGAAAGATAGGTCTGCCGACGGATATTACGGACCTTCCAGCGGAACTCAACCTCATTACACAATATCCGTAATCCACAAACTATGAGAATAGATATAGGAACATTCATCCACATTGATTTACTTGTATCTGCATGAAGATTAATAAATTCAACACCGTCAAATCATTACAAGTTATACAAACATACAGAGGGGGCAAGAAGTTTAAAATAAAAAACCATAGCTTCCACATCCTACCACAAAAAGTATCCTAGCATTGTGGTCAAGTGGATTCCCCGCTCTTATTTTTGTAACAAAATTAGAAGGTTCAATCTCGGCAAACACATGCACAAGTGAGTTGTATTACAATTTTATAAATGATCATACCAAAAACAGAAAACCCTATAATTGGTTACAATTTGAGGATGGACACTAACTACCCAAGAAAGGGTCAACAAGATTTACTTCTTAACTTAAAACTAATAGGGCTAGCTTGAATTTAAAATCTCGAGAAATAACAAGAAAATCCAACAGACTAATGCTAGAACAGATAATGAGGTAAAGAGGAAAATGGCACCACCAAAGCAAAATTGAAAAAAGAAACATCAATTGCAAATAGCCTATTCTAAGCTTGAATCTTGAGTAAAAAGCAACAAATATTACTTAATTCACACAAAATAATTCGAGTAAAAACCACGAAAATAATTAGCAAAAGCAAATTAAAGAAAGCGCGTCTTAATAATAAGGAAGCAAGAGATGAAGAGCAAACATACGTGTTAAGAAGTACGAGACAGAGAATATACAAAGGGCCCACCAAACAGTTCGAATCTTCGCTTCTTCGATGAGATCTTCGATAGTTTTCATGGCCTTCATCTTTTCAATCCCCACAATCAATATATTTAATATATAAATATATTAATTGCTTGTTATCTCAAAATCAAACTCTTTATGAATTCCCAGATTTTATATAGATTCTATATATATAATCAACAGTTTGTGTAGGCAACGGTAAAGAATTGAATCTGAAGATTGATGTTGCAGAAGCTGGGGCTTATTTTTCTTGCAAGAGGACAGGGAAGGAAACAACGTGGGACAGAAAGAAGGAAACAAAGATAAACTCGACACGATGTGTTTTTTTATATATATTATAGACAAAATAAGTCAAATATTATCTTCATTATTCTCCTGACAAAAAAAAAAATTTATCTTCGTTATTTTCGTATCAATATGTCGATTTGGTTTTGAATAAGAATTAAGAACTACGAATAAAATTAATAGTTTGTATTATAAAATTGAGAATTGTGATTTACTATTTTAATTAATTTTTCTATATATCGAATTTACAATTTATAATAATAATAATAATAACAATAAATAGTAATAATAAAAAAACATGTCTCGGAATAGTTGTTAGGATTGTTATTAAAAGTGTAGGCCAAAGACGGCGAAAATGCATATCTTGCGTGGAATTTGGGGTATCGAATGTTACTTTTCGTCGTATGAGAAAAATAAGTGAGAGGCGTTTATATTGGTGTGGAAATATTTGGCGCAAATGTAATTAACAATGGTTAGGAAAGTCGAACACATATCAGTTCGGGCAAAAAAAAAAGAGGTCGGCCCGTCAGATATGGGCTGATCAATTAAGTTTGGACATGTGAATCTTGAATCTCACGGGTGATATGACATTAGATAAGAATGATTGAAAACGGCGTATTAGAGTAGTTGAGACTCGGTCTCGTGACTTACAGAGATTATTAGTGTTATGGCGTCATGCTTTGAGGGAAAAGTTTTAACATATACATTAGTGACAAGAGGTTTTGACTATTCACACGTTCTGTTTTGAAGCCAAAGCTCATATCATTCATTGCCAAATGTATTCGCTGTAAAGCTGAGTCCTATGTGTCGGGATCATTAGTCAATGTACTATTTACATATATCTCACACAACACTCTGTCTTACACTAAGTCGGGGGTCGTCACGGAAACAGCCTCCCTACGCTTCAGCGTAGGGGCATGGTCTGCGTACATCTTAACCTCCCCATGCTTTGCTCTAAGCGGGATATACTGGGTAATTTGAATCAGGAAAAAATAATAATATGTGCATAAGTAAATTTAGTTGCGCATAAAGCAATATCCTTCTATATATGTCCATTCATATAATATCACATAGTTCATTTAGGGCTTGTCTAACCTGTGCCATCTGGCATTGGTTAAGAACATTTAATGTGACTTGTTTTTTGTATTATCACCCACAATGCATTAATTACCAATCAAGAATTCAAATGTTTATATTTATTAAGCAATTTGATATTTTATTTACTCTTATATTATATTATCATTATATTTATTTAATAATATTAAATAAAAAAATCATAAATTTAATATTATATATTAAATTGGCAGTTTTTTTTTTTTTGACAATGCAGGCTTATATGCCTTACAAATTAGTATCTGTTCTAACAATTCTCGGGGTGAGCCAGAGTCGAACCCGGGTGTCCCGGGACAACAGAGGATAAACCCACCACTGGGCTATCCAATCGTGCTAATTTTAGAATTAGAAAATTAGTGTTCATGCGGGGGTGCCTCGTTATTATTTGTGAGATGAAATTAATTAAAATTTTCATATAAAATTTGATAAAATTTTTATTCTATGTCATCTGACTTTTTTTAAAATAAAATAATATTTTGTTATAAATATAAATTTTAAAGGTAAATCAAAAGTAACATATAATTAATATTAATTAAAATTTTGACTGATTTCATGCACATAAATTGATACTCATGCAAAATGAAAGATAATAAATGTAGCTATCATGACTCATCCTCTGCCCTCATGTTAGACATTCGGATTCATTTATTGATACAACGAGGGAACATGACACTATTATATAATTTCATAAATATCTGAAATGCCTATTTATAAATGGACATATTTTTGTTAATCAAATTATAACGATCAGTGATATATAAAACTCTCACGTGCTTGTATGAAGTGGCGAATTTACAGGGAGATCAGATGCTTCAGCCCACTCCTGAGTTTGTAACCCTAAACCGCTTCAGTTTTATTTCTAAAATTTGTGTATTTTGTAAGTGAGTACTATCTTAATTATTCTGAGCCCGCAAGCCTGGTCCATTGACTAAATTATCTATTACTACTACTATTGTTTTACTGTTCTCTCGACCTCTTTATTAAATAATCTGTTAGATACTTAGATTGTATCTATAGTTCTTGATGTGGCTAGTGAAGCACCGCTGAGGACATTTCAAATTTACCTAACATATAATCTGTTATCAGAGTAGAAGAACGCCATTGAAGAACAAACTAAAAGCTTCATTATACTAGAGTGTTTTGATTACAAGCTGTAGAGAATGTAAAACTTACTTGCTAAGCTAAGCTACCAATCTGTAACTGACTATATATAGAACTAAGTAGTCTAACTAACTAACAATAATTACAGCTAGCATTTCTATTTACAGTAACAGAATGAGAAGGTGGTGGTGGATATCCAGATGCTTCCAGGCTGTTATGCTGAGCTGGATTATGCTGAGCTGGAGTAGTGGTAGTGGATAGCTTAACATCCCCCCGCAAGCTTGGGAGGGGAAGACACATGCCAAGCTTGGATTTAAGCTCATTGAACTGTGGTGATGGCAGTATCTTGGTGAACAGATCTGCTAGCTGATTCTGGGAAGGTAAGTAAGAGAGTTGAATCAAGCCTTCCATGACCTTATCACGAGTAAAGTGACAGTCTATATCTATGTGCTTCGTGCGCTCGTGAAAGACAGGATTTCGAGCAATATGTAAAGCTGATTGATTATCACAATATAATGTGATTGGAGTAAGCTTGTCAATACCCAGTTCTGTTAACAATCGTACGAGCCAAGTGACCTCAGAAGCAGCAGATGCCATAGCTCGATATTCAGCTTCTGATGAAGACTTGGAGACAGTAGATTGTTTCTTTGATTTCCAACTAATTGGTGAATTACCAAGTAGAAGAAGATAGCCTGAGATTGAACGTCTAGTATTCGGGCATGCAGCCCAGTCAGAATCAGAATATGCTTTCAAGGTTAAAGCATTGGTGCCGTTAAGTATAAGACCCTGACCAGCTGTGCTAGCAACATAGTGTAAAACATGCTGTAAAGCATCAAAATGTTGAGTCCTGGGTGAATGCATAAATTGACTAAGTGTCTGCACTGAATAAGCAAGATCTGGTCGTGTATGAGTTAAGAAATTGAGCTTGCCCACGAGTGCTCGATACAGTGCAGGATCCTCAAATAATTCACCAGTATCAACATGAAGTTTTAGGTTGAGTGGTAAAGGAGTGGCAACATGTTTGTACTGAGTGATACCAGAATCAGTAATAAGTTCTCTTGTAAACTTTGCTTGAGTAAGCATGATGCCATCAGTACAATAACCAACCTCGAACCCTAAAAAAAAATGTAACAGTCCAAGATCTTTAATACCAAAAACATGATGCAAGTGAGCCTTAAATGCATTGATCTCAACTAAGTCAGTCCCTGTGATGATAATATCATCCACGTAAACAGCTGCTATAGTGATATTGGAACCAACCCTTTTAATGAACAAAGAATAATCATTCTTTGATTGAGTGAAATTCTGAAATTTCAGCTCCTGAAGTAACTTTGCAAACCACTCTCGACTAGCCTGTTTCAACCCATATATTGATTTTTTAAGCCTGCAGACTTTGTTGTGTGGATTCGGAAGGCCTTCAGGCATCATCATGTACACTTCTTCATGCAAATCTCCGTGGAGAAATGCATTATTAACGTCTAATTGGAAGACCTTCCACTTCTTGCTAGCTGCTAAAGAAAGTATACTACGAACTGTAGCCATCTTGACAACTGGAGAGAATGTTTCTTCGTAGTCTATCCCATATTTTTGGTTAAACCCCTTGGCTACAAGTCGTGCTTTGAAACGTTCTATAGAACCATCAGCCTTGAGTTTTGTTTTAAAAACCCATCTGCTCCCAATTGCTTTCTTTCCTGGAGGTAAATCAACAATATCCCAAGTGTTATTGGATTCCAAAGCAGCTAACTCTTTGTTCATTGCTTGAACCCAGTTTGGATCTGTTGAAGCCTCCTGATAATTTGCAGGTTCTTTGATAGAAGATGTCTGTACAAGTAGTGCCTGATGATCTTTTGGTAGAGAATCAAAGGAGACAAGATTACAGACATAATCTTTTAAGTGAACTGGCTTATGAGATTCTCTAGAAGACCTTCTAAGCACATTCTGTGGTGGAGGAGACTCATCCTGTGGTGGAGATGCATCTACAGATGTTTGAGACTGTGGTGAATTTATATGAGGATGTGGTGAGGTATCACCAGTGTTCTGAGAATCATCCAAAGTCTGAGTATTCTGATGAAAGACATCAGGTAGCTCAAAAGAAGAAAAATGTGTGTATGGTGTATGAGTTGGCAGAAAAAACTGTGTAATAGGAACAGTTGGAACTCTAGCCATATGATATGGAAAGTTCTTTTCATGAAACTTAACATCTCTAGACACAGTTATCTTGTGAGTAGTAAGACTAAGAACTTTATAGCCTTTAGTAGCTGGAGGATATCCAAGAAAGACACAGGGGTCTGCTCTGGGGTCAAGCTTTGATCTGTTGTGTTTAGGAGTGGAAGTGAAGCACAAGCAACCAAAACATCTCAAATAGGAATAGTCTGGTTTACTGCCAAAAAGTCTTTCATAGGGAGTGATGTTGTTGAACTGTGTTATAGGCATCCTATTGATAAGAAAAGCAGCACATTCTACACACTCCCCCCAATATTTAACAGGAAGCTTTGACTGAAAGAACAAAGCTCTAGCAGTCTCCATAAGGTGCTTATGTTTTCTCTCAACCACCCCATTTTGTTGGGGTGTGTCAGAACAACTAGTCTGGTGTAAGATGCCAAGAGACTGATATATATGCAGGATTCTACCATGACATAATTCCATGGCATTATCTGTCCTAATGATCTTTACTGTAGCATCAAACTGATTCTTAATAAATCTAAGAAAGGTTTTCAAGATATCAACAGTGTCAAGTTTAGACTTCATAAGATGTATCCAAGTTGATCTACTATGATCATCCACAATAGTCAAAAAATATCTACAGCCATGATGAGTGGGGGTTCGAAATGGACCCCACACATCTATGTGAAGAAGCTCAAAATTTTTCTGAGTTTTTGTATTACTAGAAGAGAAAGAAAGTCTATGCTGTCTGGCAGCAGGACAAATTGCACATATACATTTGTCAAAGCATGTAGCAGAGAATCTAGTATCAATACAATGCAACTTCTGATAGGAAATATGACCAAGTCTTAGATGAAATAGTTTTGCTTCATCAAGCATTGAACTAACAACATTACTAGCAACAGAAACAAAAGTAGTCTTGTTATCAGATAACAGAACTGGAGTAGTGGAGAGTGGAGATTTATCTGTGGAAGTGTGAAACAGAGTTCCATCAGCAAAATAGAGGCCTTGAGACATCCTACCAAGAATTATTGGTTGGATCCTTGAAGGCGCCTGAAGAGTACAAAGCTCAGAAGTAAAATGAACAGAGTAAGATTGAGTTTGACACAACTTGTTCACAGAAATCAGATTGAACTTAAAAGTTGGAGCATATAGCACATCAATCAACTCAATATAATTGTTGAGTTTTATATTTCCTATGTGAGTGACCTTAAGTTTGGTACCATCAGGAATAGTAATCTGATTATCTGTATGCAGTTCCTTATAGGTATGAAAATAAGAAAGGGATGAGCACATGTGATCAGATGCACCACTATCGATAATCCAATTATTGGTGTGAAGAGCAGAAAACAGGCAATAGTTACCTGCTAAGAGAGCATTTCCAGAGTAAGAAGCATTTCCAGAATAAGGCTCCTGATCACCAGTGCTATTGTGTGCCAGCATTGTCATGAGATGATTATACTGATCCACAGAGATGTTCTGAGAGCCAGAAGGACCAGCTGCAGCAGATGCAGACTGTGAGTCTTTGTCACCACACAATTGTTTCACAGGATTGCAGTCTTCCTGAGTGTCAGGATCATCAGTAATAGTACAAGCAGCTGCAAATTTTCTTGGCTGAGATGGCTTAAAACCAGGTGGATAACCATGGAGCTTGAAGCATCTTTCCTTGCTATGCCCTGGGATCTTGCAGTGATCACAGAAATAGTACTTCCTAGGTTTTCCAGTCATAGCAGAGTTCTGAAACTGAGATTTGGTCTGGAATCCAGTCTGCTGTCGATTATAACCCTGATTTCTGTCAAAAGCAAATGCAGCAGAGTCAGTAGGAGTAATGATCCTTGAGATTTCTTTGTGCCTTTGTTCCTGTAACAGCATCCTGTAAGCCTGAGGCAGAGTAGGCAAAATCTCCATCATCAAGATATGAGATCGAACATTAGCAAAATCTCCACACATTTTCATGAGGAACACCATCAGGCGCTGATCCTGTTGTAATTTGAGCACTTTCTGTGTGAGATTGCAAGTGCAATTAGCACATTCACAAGTAGGCAGTGGCTTCAAATTGTCAATTTCATCCCAAACCTTCTTCAGTTGAGTGTAGTAATCAGATAGAGAAATATTCTCTTGAGAAACCTGTGAAATTTCTTGTTCCAAAGCATAGATCTGTGCAGAAGAAACTTGTCCAAATCGTTCCTCTAAATCAATCCAAATATCTCTTGCAGTGTCAACATACAAGATACTAGCAGCAATTGGAGGTTCCAAAGCAGTGATCAACCAGCCGATGATCATGCTATTACAGCGACACCAGGACTTGTAAGAGTTATCAAGAATATCAGGTTTGAGAAGAGATCCATCGATGAAACACATTTTGTTCTTAGCAGTGAGACCTATAACCATAGATCGCTTCCAGTTTGCATAAGAGCTTCCATTAAAAGGAGTTGTGACAAGTTTCATGCCAGTATTATCAGATGGATGAAGATAATAGACGCTATTAGGATCTTGAGTTAATTCCATAGTGAATCAATAGAGAAGTATCGAAATCGAGAAAATTAGGGCAAATAGAGCGAGAGAATCGAGAGAAAATTGCGATCGAGCGATGAGAAACAAGATGTAAAGCAAGATCTAGATGAAGGACTAGAAAGGAAGAATGATCTTACGTGACGAGCTATACAGTGAGATCGAGTGGCTCTGATACCATGTTATCAGAGTAGAAGAACGCCATTGAAGAACAAACTAAAAGCTTCATTATACTAGAGTGTTTTGATTACAAGCTGTAGAGAATGTAAAACTTACTTGCTAAGCTAAGCTACCAATCTGTAACTGACTATATATAGAACTAAGTAGTCTAACTAACTAACAATAATTACAGCTAGCATTTCTATTTACAGTAACAGAATGAGAAGGTGGTGGTGGATATCCAGATGCTTCCAGGCTGTTATGCTGAGCTGGATTATGCTGAGCTGGAGTAGTGGTAGTGGATAGCTTAACATAATCATAATATTTTTTAAAATCGGTCTCAATTATTATCTAACTGTAAATGTAAATTTTAGTTTAACTAGTTTTGAATTTATTTTTTCCCCCATAAATTTTTGGTCACATGTAAACATTGATTAATTATTATCCGGCAAGTAGCGAGTTGGAACCATGACAAACATATGACATAGCCGTTATCTCCTTCCCCGCCACTTTTACATAGATAGCATGCTCCCCGTTTTCTGTTCACATCTTGTAAGTTGTAACAATACACATACCAACCCAATCTGCACCTATCATTCTACTACTTTCCCCATGTGTCCTGCCCTCTCTGTTTTCCGACCCATCACCACCGCACACCACCATCGTCGCCGCCGTCTCGCCCTCTCCTCCATCACTCTCCTTCAATCAACCCCACCAAACATCTTCTCAAGATCCCTAACCAAACCACGCAGATTACGTACTTTTTCCTCACTTTATTCAGCTAGGACTTCTGTCGAACACATTGACTGCAATGCTCCAGTTGAAGAAGTATGGGATTTTCCCGACCCTGGTGACAAAGATATGTTCAATTTTGATTCGGGATTTGGTTTGACTGAGATGAGCAAGCCGGGTTCGAGTTCGGGGTCTTTGTCTGTTGAAGTTAAGGAATTGGAGGAACTTCCTGAACAGTGGAGGAGATCAAAGTTGGCTTGGTTGTGTAAAGAGCTCCCCGCGCATAAGCAAGGGGTGCTTGTTCGGGTGCTTAATGCGCAACGTAAGTGGGTTAGGCAAGAAGATGCTACTTATCTTGCTGTTCATTGTTTGCGAATACGGGAGAATGAGACTGCCTTTAGGGTAATCTTCATGTCTCTTCTATTTAGTATTAGCTGTTATAAAGGAATTAATTTTTTAGAACTCTAAAAGCAGTGATATTATTTTAGACTTGTAGGTATCCCGTACTCTTGTTACATGAAATTTGGTTGTTGGATTTTTATGGAATGATGATTACAAAATTTGATTGAGTTACAACACGCAGCAGATCAATTCTTGGGAATATAGAAGGTTGCTAGGTGTGGTTGCCTCGTGAAATAATTGATTTGTTTGATGATTTTAATTATATACTAATCACACTCCTACAACTTCAGTGCATATTGAAGTACTCTGGTAGAAGATTACTTTTTCTTCATTTTAATCTTACATATGTGATCAATTTCCCTAATTACAACTAGTTTTGAGTCCTTTTTCTCGGATCATTCTTTTTGTTTCTTAAATGTAGTGTCACCACCATACTAACATGATTTCCTGCACATACATGACAGGTATATAAATGGATGAGGCAACAGCACTGGTTCCAATTTGATTTTGCTCTTGCCACTAAGCTAGCGGATTACATGGGCAAAGAGCGGAAGCACTTGAAATGTCAGGATATATTTGATGACATAATTCAACAAGGACTGGTGCCTGCTGAATCTACATTTCACATTCTGACAGTTGCTTATCTTAGCTCATCTTCTCAAGGTTGCCTGGAGCAAGCATGCACCACCTACAATCGCATGATCCAGCTGGGAGGATACAAGCCCCGACTTAGTTTGCACAATTCTCTATTCAGAGCTCTTGTTAGCAATCCAGGAGACTCTGCAAAACATAACCTTAAACAGGCAGAGTTTGTGTATCACAATTTGTCAACATCCGGGCTTGAGATACACGAGGATATATATCGTGGTTTAATTTGGCTACTGAGCCATCAGGATGTAGTAGACAAAGAAAGAATTGCATCACTTAGATTGGAGATGAATGGGGCAGGTTTTGGAGAAAGCAAAGATGTGCTAGTTTCTATATTGAGAGCATGCTCCAAGGAAGGAGATGTGGTGGAAGCAGAAAGTACTTGGACCAAACTCCTTAGTTTTGGTAATCGACCCCCTTCACTAGCTTTTGTTTATAGAATGGAAGTCTATGCAAGAGTAGGAGAACCTATGAAATCCTTGGAAATATTCAGGTCAATGCAAGAACTCTTTGGTTCTCCTACCGTTAGCGCATTTCATAAAGTTATAGAGGTGCTGTGTAATGCCCAAGAGATGGAACTTGCAGAATCTGTCATGACAGAGTTTATAAATAGTGGAATGAAGCCCCTAATGCCTTCATATATTGATTTATTAAATCTGTATTATAGTTTAGGCCTGCACGATAAATTGGAAGCAACTTTCAGTCAGTGCCTCGAGAATTGTGACCCTAATCGAAGCATGTTCAACATTTATTTAAAATCTTTAGTGCAAATTGGAAATCTCGAGAAGGCGGAAGAGATATTCAACCAAATGTATCGCAATGAAGCAGTTGGTATCAATACAAGATCATGCAACTTGATTTTAAGAGGTTATCTCTCTTCTGGAGATAATATAAAGGCTGAGAAGATATATAATCTTATGTGCAAGAAGAAGTACAATGTTGAACCCCCATTGATGGAAAAACTTGACTTTGTTTTGAGCTTGAGCAGGAAGGTTGTGACAAAACCCACAATCCTGAAGCTTAGCAGCAATCAACGAGAGATATTGGTCGGTTTGTTACTTGGTGGTTTGCAGATAGTATCTGATGAGAGCAGAAAGAATCATGCTATACAATTTAATTTCAGAGAGGATTCTGCTACGCATAATGTGCTGAAGAGATATTTACATTATGAATATCATGAGTGGTTAGCTTCCTTTTGTAAGGCGGAAGATGGAGCTGACGACTATATACCATGTCAGTTTACTACTATATCCCACTCTTATTTTAGTTTCTACGCAGACCAATTCTGGCCAAGTGGGAGACCTGCAATACCGAAGTTAATCAACCGGTGGTTATCGCCTCGAGCTCTTGCATACTGGTACATGTATGGAGGCTACAGAACGTCATCAGGGGATATTTTGTTGAGGCTGAAGGGAAGTCAAGAAGGTGTTGCTAAGGTCGTTCAAGCACTGAAGATGAAATCACTTGATTGCAGAGTAAAAAAGAAGGGGAAAGCGTTTTGGATTGGTCTTCTTGGTAGCAATTCAACGTGGTTTTGGAAACTGGTGGAGCCCTTTATTCTGGATGATTTAAAAGATATTCTAAGAGCAGGTGAGCAGTCCACAAGTGAAATGGGAGAAACACGAGAGATTAATTTCAATAGTGGGTCTGATTTTGATTCTGATTCTGATGATTATCAAAACTTGCAAGGAGATCGATGAGGACTACTTGTAGAACTGCTTACATGATGAGGACTCCTTGTAGAGCTGCTAAGATGCCCTGGCGTGTAGGTTAGTTTGAGTATAATTTTACTACACAAGTACATAAGGGATGGTATATTTGAGTGTGAGGTATTTTAGCTCTCTAGGAAACTTGTATAAGGGCCAGAGATGCACAAAAATCTCGACACGTAAATTTTGCCTGACCAGATTTCCTTGAACACCCTTTTTCATATAATTTATTTAACGGTTTGGCTAGTGTGTGCCCATGGGCACATGCTAAGCGCTAAATTTGATATTTTAGCTTGTTTTGATTGGTGGAACTTTTGTATATGCACGGGGTCCCTTATTATTAATAAGTTGTAGCCGATCAAAATGAGTTAAATAAATGAAATTTGGTGCTTAGCATGTGCCCATGAGCACACCATAGAAAAACCGTTTATATAAAAGACTAAGCTAACCTAAGCAAAAGAATTTGAATTTAAGTAAAATTATATAGCAAGTAAATTATTTTGAGATAAACCAGAGGATGTAGATGCCGGAAAGGCGGAAACATCTCAAAGCCTTGCAACTCTTTGCTTATATTCAAACGAGATACTAAAAATTAGTAATATCATATCTTTCTTGGCTGCTATGAATTATGATCATCTACATATACTGTAAATATCTTTCTTGGCCGCTATGATCATCTACATATACTGTATATACCTGGCAGAGTGCCAGGTAGATTCTCTTTTCTCATATAATGTTTAGTAACCATAACGAATAAGTGGCATGACAGAGAATTTCATGAGGCCAACACTGCAATGAAAGCCATTACGCTCCCCGCATGCAAGGTAGTAAGGCTTCCAATTCTTCAACACCAACTCATATCCATTTGCTCCACCTTGTGTCACTGTAGCCAGCTCCGTCGCACTTGTCAGGTCACAGTTGATGAAACTCTGATAATCTGGTAGCAGGTACACACTGTGAGGAAATGTGTGATTGCTTGGTGGATCATACTGAAACACTGGCGGAACATCAGAGGAACATGCATGTGTTAAGTTACCAGTTCTCTTGAAATCTAGCGGAAATAAGAAAAGAGTTTAAATGTGTGAATATGTACCTAGAGTGTCGTTGAGGTAAAATGGGCCGGTCTTGATCGCCCAGTCTGTGTAATTAAACCCGAATTGCCATTTCTGGTCTCCGCCAACTATGATTTTGCCAGAACACTGAGGTATGTTCTGACGCCAACCGGATGTGAAATTGAAGGGAGGGCGGTTCCACGGCCAGCCTGCGGTGAAGTTGAAGCCAGAATCCCATTTTACTGTTCCATTCGTCAACTTTCTGTTGCTGGCATTGCTGGCTACAAAAAATGTTGCTGCTACAAGAAATAGCATAACTAGTTCTGCACATTTGGAAGCCATAGTGAGTAGGTTAATATAAAATGTAACTACTTGCAAACCAATTTAAGTGGTTAGATGGGCTGTGTTGTGTTGGCAGGAGACTTGATACGAGTTTATATACTGCAGCAACACTAGAACACATCTAGAGGATGAAAACCCATTGTGCAAGTTGGTCAAATATTCAAGCGTTTCCTCATTTTTACAAAGTGGGTCGGTGTTAACAATTGAGATTAATGCAGTAAAAGTGAAGTCCACGCCTGTGTCTTTCTTAAACATCATTGCTTTGCTGAAATTAGAAATGAAACAAGATCTAAACGCGGTGCAAACGAGAATATGAATTTTAGAAAATTATTTTATTAATGAAAAGCACGATATTATAGATAAACTTGTCTTTAGTATAGGCAAACAAGTTTGTGTCTCAACTCGACAACTCTCAATATATAAACTTCATTTCAGTCATTCGTACATATATGCAAGAGTAAAATTGTATGGACATCATTTTTAATCATATATCTCCAAGACTATGCATGTTTTGTAATTAAAATTTATAAATTATAGAAATCATGAACACAAAACAAAAAATGTATAAGGATTCCATATGTGTGTGTATATATATTGATATATGTGTATATATATTTATATATGAAAACAATTAAAAAAGTTTCCCTTTCTGTAAAATAAATTTGACAGATCATGTTTAATTTATTAATGAGTTGTTAAACTTAATAGGTCCGGCCTGCTCTATTTGTTCTAGTTTTTTCTTATATGTATGCAAGGACTAATTATTTTTCACTTGTCGGAATATCTCTTGACTTACCATGAAATATTGAAAGTCTTCTTTCGCTTTATTATTTTGGAAAAAGACCTGCTAGAAGAAGTCAGCTAGCATTACAAAACTTGGTATTGATCTTTAACCGAAAATGGGTGCGTCTAAATTCAAAAAGGCTGCTTCTAAATTCCATTAAACTTGCACAATGTTATAATTTCCATTATACCAGTGCACAATGTTATAATTATATTTATGTATAACAACAAACATTTGACGACAGCAATTTCTCAGCGGTGGATATCTTTTCACCTTTTCAATAATTAGATTTTATATTTTTAACAAATTTAATATCAATTATAAAAATTAGGATGAATCAAAATTGAAAACTCATACTCTCAATATCCACCGGATAAACTACAAGTTATGACCCAAGTATGTTTCTCAAGTAATACAAGTACAAATTAATTGTATAATTTTTTTTAAAAAATTTGAGATATTTTTCTGCTCATAATAATGTCAAAATTATAATTTTTTTAAGATCAAGTACTGATTATGTTCTGCACCCAAAAATATGAATGAATTGTGGGGTTAATAACATTCTAGTTTTGTGCCCATAACCATAAATATTGATTTGTTGTTGGTTCATAAGTTTAATTGACTTGCCGCAAACTTAAAGCCGAGAATAGGAGAATAATGTTGAGCAGGATTATAAATGTTCATTCAATTATAAAGTTATAAGCCAACGAGTTATAATAAAAACTCGAATATAAATCAATCAACTCTTTTAATAACACTTCAATATATTTTAATATTAAAATATATTTAAACATGTCTATATGAAATTATATTTGAATTTTTTTAATATAAACTTTATGCACCAAAAGACGTATGTACAAATATTTATTGCGAAAAATTCTATAAAAAATATATTAATTTAAATATCTGTTAATCAATTTGTTTGAATTTTGGTTTATAAATTAGTTATTTGAGAAAATAAAAATAGCTATAGAAACCCTTCTAAAATAAGTTGAAATTTAAATTAAATATTAACTTTTGAATCTATTTTAATTAAAATTAAAATAATAAACAAATTCTAGAATATATTAAAGGACATAATATAATATTATAACAACCTGTTTTAATTTTAACCTAGACTCTCACTGAAAATTGAAAGTCATCCATCTAATATGAGACGCTTGACTTATATTGAAAGAAATGTTAAAAAATTATGGGGCCGTTTGGGCAAACTTAAAAGCAGTGACTTCTTGCTTAAACAAGAAAAGTGGAGCAGAAGTGAGAAGTAAATAAGTTAATAAAGTGTTTGGAAAAGAAGCAGAAGCTGACTTCTTTACCCAAACGGGTCAAAAGAAGCAGAAGCCGTTAAACAAACAAGCCATAAGTGAGAAGCAATTTAGTATAGTTTAAATGTAAATTTCATTTTATATATTTTACTAATTGGTCAGATATTGAAATTATTAATATACCAATAATAATATATATTATTTTTAAAATAAATTTATATTTTTATAAAGTTAAAATTTTTTTAAAAAACAAGGCACTTGAAAAACTTAGATTTTTACATTCTCTGACGATTTTTTTTTTCCGCTAAATATTTCTCCGACGATTCTGATTTATAAACACGGAAGTGAATTGAAAGACTAACTTGTAAGAGCAAGTCCAACACTATGCTAAGAGGTTCCCTAAAAATATTATAAAATAATATGTCTTAGTGATTTAGCACAAGATTTAGCACATGAGCTCCTATCAAATAGTGGAGGAGAGAGGGAAAAAAAGAGAAGGAAATGATGTGGAGGAGAGAGGGAAATGAATATTTTAATGATAAAAATAGTTTAGAAGTGGCTAGCATATTCTAAAAATAGGGAAGGGGAGGCTTGTGCTAGTGATTTAGCACATCACTAGCATAGTGTTGGAGTGCAATTTTATCCCATATTCCCTATTTTTGGATTTAAGATTTGATTTAGCACACCTATTGGACTTGCTGTAAGTAAGCTTGGAAGGTTAAAAAGGCCGGTCAAACTCCTCGTGGTGAATCGGAGAAGTGCAAGGAAAGAGAAATGAGTGTATACGGAGGCGATAGCTGGGGAAGAGAGGCCAATTACCGGAAACGAAGAGTCGACGATCTCCTCGTTGATCAAATTCATAAAAACAGCAGCAGCACTAATAATAACAATAATACAAACGGCTCTTCTTCTTCTTCATCATCTTACAAGAAGCTGCCTAATGGAAAATACGCATGTCTTGTTTGCCCACTGATAGGGTAGGATCCGAGATGGCAGAACCCGGATACCTAGACCCCCGTGTTCACCCGGAAACATGGTAACCCCGGCCCCTGGTGTGCTACTTGGCACGACGGATAACCCCTCAACCCTACCAGGGCACATCACCGGGTGAGGTCCTGGACCCGGATACAACCAAATCATACTCCTCGACCGGGATCCCTATATGTACCAGCCGACACTTGCTGCACAAAGCACAGACTGACACGATAAAGACAAACATAACGGTCAACTACTGGCGATAGAGACAAGCCAAGGAACATTCCAAAATACTACTCCTACGCTGACACCTGGACACGTGTAGGGGATCAAACCTCTACACGTGTAGGACCAGGATCCAGGTACGCGCCCTTAAACCCTAATCCTTGGCCTATAAATAGACCAAGGACCAAGGGCTTAAGACTTACTCTAACTACACTCCCTTTACACTTATTCTCACACACACTTACACTCAGCATATATTCAAACACTCTCTCAGCCACCAGCAACCACCACACATACATCTTCCCCCACCACACATAGATAGCACTTTCTCTAATCTTTATCCTTCCGAAACCCACGCTTACTCTCACGCCGGAGGCGCTTTGGGGCAAAACCCCCCCGCCGGCGTTGTTTTGTAGGCTCCCATCCAGCAGCTACACCACGGAACCACCAGTCACGGCGGAGGAAGGACCGGGATCGGAGATTGGCGTTATCATTTGGCGCAAGAAGGAGGGGAAGGTGTCCTCTGTCCTGTGGTCACGGTGCCACTAGACTCATCTCCTACAACAAACCCCCGAAACGGGGGTCCAAATAACACCAGTAAGCTCTCACCAAACACCCAGCTTCTCAGAACCCTCAGCCATGGCTTTTCTTGATATGTGCATGATAGAAAACCTCACCCGAACAAAACCCTAAATTTGTCTGTAGTAGAGCATGTTAGCAAACCCTGTCTGAGCAAAACCCTAATCTTGTCTGTAGCACATAAAATCTTTTTGTCTCACACCTGCACACATTTTGTCACTTAACTATTTGTGGTATCTCTGAAAATAGTAAGTTGACTACTTGTGCACACTATTTTTGTCATCCTGTCATTATCTATACTACTTGTGGGCACTACCACCAAAACAGCAACCATACACCCTGTGTAAGTTCCTGAGACCATGACAAAAAGGACACGCTCCCACCTGGGTCTTCCCCAGAACCCGGATAACCCTCAGACAGATCAGGATAACCCGAACCAGGATCATGCCTCGGGACCTCTCTTCACCCATGTAAACCCGGAGGAAAACCAAACCATCAACCCCAATGACGCCCGGGTCACGATCGAAGCGAACCAGTACAAGTACACTGACGTCCCGATCACCACCCTCCACCTGTCCCAGCTCACCAATGTAGAGTTGGCCGAGGCCATCCGGCAGTACCATGATCGCCGGGAAAGCAACCGCAGACTTGAGGACATCGGTGAGTCTGAGGACTCCGGGAACAGCCGTCAATCCCGGGGTTCCGTCTTTGACCGGATCGGAGACAAAGCAAAGAAAAAGAAACAAAAGGAAAGTGAGGAAACCCGGCTGAAGATCTTGGCTGAAAGGAAAGAACAAATCCGGAAAGAGGAAGAAGAAAAACTTGAGCAAAAAATCGCCCTCCGGATTCAACTCGAAGAGGAAAAGTTGACAAAAGGATCCCGGTCCAAGCGCTACCGGAAGGAAACAACACCCGAACTCATCTCTGATGACAAGGATGAGAGACCGGGGCAAACCAACCTCAGAGACATGATCAATGAACTCAACCGGAAAATCGGAAACGATGCCGGGCTTGAAATTGGGGGAACCCTGACTCCCTTCAGTCACTCCTTGGAATCTATACCCCGACAAAAGGGTATGAAACATTACAACTTTGAATCTTTCAATGGACTGGGAGACCCGGAGGAACACCTGCACTACTTTGAACAGATAGCCCAGATCTACTACTACAATGATCTGACCAAATGCCGCTTCTTCGCATCCACATTCAAGGGGGGGGCCCAGAGATGGTTCAGCCGGATCCCCTCCCGGAGCATCGGGTCATGGAAAGACTTCAGGGAAGCCTTCCTCAGAAGGTTTCGAGCAAACAAGACACATGAACTCCATATGTGTCACCTGGAAACGGTTCGCCAATATGACAATGAGGCACTCTCAGACTACATGAAACGTTTCCAGGAAGCAATCAACAAAATTTCCAACTTGGATGAGCGTGAGGCCCTAAGCATATTCCGAAGGAACCTGGACCCGGAACAAAATGAGAGATATGTGGTCGAACTGATCAACAAGGAACCCCAGAGCCTGGCAGCTGCCTATGCCATGGCCGCCAAATTCATCAAGGAAACCGATGTACTCCAAGCCATGAGAATGACCCGACAAGGAAGCTCAAAAGGGAAGCAGGTCGAGGATAGACCCCGGAAAGAATATCACCAGGACAAGAAATTCAAACCGGACAGACAGACAAACTTCATCCAGCAATCGGGTTCCAAGAGGACCAGCCAACAGGGATCCGGGTCCAGAAGTGACCCCGGTCCAAACAAAGCAACCAGGGAACCAAAACCAGAGCCCGAATGGACTCCTCTAAACAGGTCCCGGGAGGACATACTCAAAGAGGTCCGGGACAAACCCTTCTACTACCCACCAAAACCCATGCAGACTCCTCCTGAAAGCAGACCTACCAACAGGCACTGTGATTACCATGGTACCCATGGTCACAAAACTGAAAATTGCATATCCCTTAAGTACTTCATTGAAGAACAGATCAGCAAAGGAAACATGGGACAATATATAGCCCGGAATACAGCCGACAAAACAGGGGGATCCGGGAAACAGAAAAACATTGTCAACGTAGTGCTAGGAGGATCCTGTTCACCTCCCCCTAGCCCGGGCCCCTGTCAAGAAGTGATGTCCATCCAAGCCTTCCCCGAACAAGTGATCTCCTTCAGCAACAAGGACTTTGAAGGCGTCACCCGGGGTCACAATCAAGCCCTGGTAGTGACCCTTGACATGGCCGAAAATGAGGTCAGACGGATCCTAGTCGACAACGGCTCTTCAGCAAACATCTTGTTTAAACACACCATGGACCGGATGCAACTGGGGAACATCCGGATGAACGACTACAGGGAGGACCCCTTGTACGGATTCGGGAACAGCATTGTCCCGGTCCTCGGAACCCTTTACCTCCCGGTTCGTTTTGGAACAGCCCCAACCCAGGTCGTCCATATGATCAAATTCTATGTTACAGACACTCCTTCCTCTTACAATGTGATCATTGGCCGTCCGGGTCTAAACAAAATCGAAGCAATCACTTCTGTCACGCACCTGAAATTCAAATTCCCAACTCCATTCGGGGTAGGCGAAGTCAAAGGAGATCCGGAAACAGCCGGGGTATGTTACAGCCAAGCCTTGGTTATGGCGGAAACCCACATGGACAACAAGAGAAAGGCCACCGTCTTCCAAAAACAAAGAAGTAACAAGAAACATCGACCCTACCCAAGAACAAACTCTAAGGGTGAAGTCCAGGTCATCGACCTAGACCCGGGCAGTCAAAACCCGGGAGCAACCAATCCTGGTCCTGGACAAAGCAACCAGAAAGCAACCATGAGCTCAGCTCGAAATTTTGTGGAAAAGAACACTGACGCCCGGATCCAGCAAATGATCTCGGCACAAGAACTAACCAAGGTCGAAGCTGCGGTCGAGACTGAGTTGGTCCTGATCGAAAAAGACAACCCGACAAGGAAAATCAAAATTGGAAAAGGTGTGGATACCGTTTTTAAAGAAGAACTCATCCAACTACTTCGGAGCTACGCAGATGTTTTTGCCTGGAGCCCGGACGACATGCCCGGGTTGGATGAGTCACTAGCAATGCACAGCCTGGACGTGGACCCCAAGAAGAAACCAGTCAAACAAAAACGAAGAAATTTTGCACCAGAAAGACAAAAGGCAATAGATGAAGAAGTTGGCAAATTGATGAAGGCAGATATCATCTGTGAAATCAAATACCCGGAATGGCTCGCCAACGTAGTCATGGTTAAGAAAGCAAACGGCAAGTGGAGGATGTGTGTCGACTACACGGATCTGAATGCGGCGTGCCCCAAGGACCCTTATCCTCTACCAAGCATTGATCAGCTCATTGATGCCACATCAGGACACCTGATGTTAAGCTTTATGGACGCCTTCTCCGGGTACAACCAGGTTAAGATGAACCCAGCAGACATAGCCAAAACAGCCTTCATAACCCATCGGGCAGTATATGCCTACAAACTAATGCCGTTCGGATTAAGGAATGCCGGGTCCACATACCAGAAAGCCATGAATGAAATTTTCAAAGATCAACTTGGAAGGAACTTAGAATGCTACGTCGACGATATAATCTCCAAATCCACTTCGGTCCCGGGTCACATTTCAGATCTTAGAGAATGTTTTGAGAACATGAGAAGAACTAAGCTAAAGCTAAACCCGGACAAGTGCACCTTTGGAGTTGAAGCTGGAAAGTTTTTGGGTTTTATGGTAAGCAACCGGGGTATCGAGGCCAACCCGGAGAAGATCAAAGCTGTGCAAGAGATGCAACCACCCCGGACCCAGAGGGAGGTCCAAAAGCTAGCAGGGTCCTTAGCGGCACTCCGAAGGTTTGTCTCCAAACTCGCCGAAAGATGTCTACCATTCTTTGAGTTGTTAAAAGGGGCAAAAAATCAGAAATTGGTAGAATGGAGCCCGGATTGCCAAAGAGCCCTTGATGAAATCAAAGCATACCTGTCCAAACCCCCAATCCTGACAAAAGCCTTACCTGGAGAACCTCTCTACCTATATCTGTCTGCCGGTCCCTTTGCCGTCGGGGCAGCCTTGATCAGGGAAGAAGCCGGGCAGCAAAAGCCCGTCTACTATGTCAGCCAGGTCCTCAAAGATGCGGAGACCAGATACCCCAACTTAGAAAAATTTGCGTTTGCACTGATCACCGCATCCAGGAAACTCAGACACTACTTTCAAGGAAGAGAGATCAGGATTGTCACAGACCAGCCCCTAAGGAAAATCATTCACAAGCCAGACATCTCCGGGAGACTAGTCAACTGGGCAATTGAACTTAGCCAGTTCAGCCTAACCTTCCTACCCCGGACAGCGGTCAAAGCCCAGGTCCTGGCAGACTTCGTGGTGGAATGCAACTTCCCAGAAAACCAATCAACTCCCATGGAAACTGAACCAGAAGCCCCGGTAGAGTCAAACCCGGGGTCTTGGATACTCCATGTTGACGGCTCCTCAACAACCGAAAGGTCAGGAGCCGGGCTAATCCTGAAAAGCCCGGATGGGTTCACAATCAAAACAGCAATCTCCTTCGGTTTCGCAGCAACCAACAACCAGGCGGAATACGAAGCTCTCCTAGCAGGGTTGAAATTAGTCCGGACCCTGTCTATCCAAAATCTCACCATCTACAGTGATTCCCAGATCGTGGTCAGGCAGACCAATGGAGAATACCTTGCCAAAGACCCGATCTTAACCAAGTATCAAGCCTTGGTGAAAAGCTACCTTACCCTGATCCCCGGGTGCAAAGTCTTACAAGTCAACAGAGAAGAAAATGCTGAAGCAGACAACCTCTCCAGGTTGGTCCAAAATTCGGCGGACCTGGACAGTTCAGTCTATTTCGAAGAATTGCACAAGCCAACAATAGAGCAGGAAGAAATCTTTGAAATCAACAACGACCCTACCTGGATGACTCCCCTGATCAACTACATAGAGAAGGGAGAGTTACCCGAAGACAAGGGGAAAGCACAACGGCTGAAGGCTAAGGCGGCCAAATTTTTTGTCGAAGGAGGAACACTCTTCCGCCGGACCTACTCATCCCCAATCCTGAAATGCATAGGTCCGGAGGAGGCCGAATATTGTCTAAGAGAAGTTCACGAAGGGATCTGCGGAGATCACATGTCGGCAAAAGGCTTGGCATATAAAATCATCCGGCAAGGCTACTACTGGCCAACTATCCACCAGGATGCAATGGAATTTGTGAAAAGATGCAAGAACTGTCAGCTGTTCAGCAACGTGCCCCGGGTAAGCCCTGTCCTACCTTCTTCAGTTTTATCTCCGATCCCCTTTGCTGTATGGGGGATAGACATCATGGGGCCCTTCCCCCGGGCTAAAGGAGACCTCAGATACTTGCTTGTCTCCATTGATTATATGACCAAGTGGGTTGAAGCCAAGGCAATGCGGACGATCAATCAACAAGATGTCATCCGGTTCATGGACAACATCCTGATGAGATTCGGGCTACCAAGAGTCCTGGTCTCAGATAATGGACCCCAGTTCATAGGGTCAGACTTCGAAAGCTACCTGGCTGAAAGAGGCATCAAACACAAGAAGTCTTCAGTCGCCTATCCTCAAGGAAATGGCCAGGTAGAGGTCACCAACCGGATCCTCCTGAGAGGAATTGAAAAAAGACTTGAAGAAAGCAAGAGCAAGTGGCCAGAAGAACTACCTCATGTCCTCTGGTCATACCGAACTAGTCCTCGGACAAGCACCGGAGAAACTCCCTTCAAATTGGCCTATGGAACGGAGGCAATGCTCCCAATCGAAGTCGGGTCACCTTCCCACAGAGTGATCAACTTCGACGAAATCGCGAATGAAGAAGGACTCCGGGTCAACCTGGACTTGGTAGACGAGGTCCGAGATCAAGCAATCGCAAGGATGGAAAAATACAAAGAGAAGACCCGGGATCACTTCAGCAAAAAATCCCGGGTTAGGAATTTTCAAACAGGAGACCTGGTCCTACGAGACACCGAAGCCTCTGATCCAACCAACACCGGCAAGCTAATGCCTAAGTGGGAAGGCCCTTACAAAGTCAAAGAAGTCCTAAGGCCGGGCACCTACAAATTGGAGCATATGGACGGGTCAGAAGTATCCAACACCTGGCATGGTCTTAGGTTGAGGAAGTTCTATCAGTAAAATTGACGAGAAGGAAGGATCCTAGAAGACAGCAATATATCCCTAAAAAGCAATCATGTACTTTTGATCATTATCGAAGCTGTATAATCTTCTGAATATCAATGAAGTCAATGAAGTCTTTTGCTACTAATGAATTTCACCTGTTATTTTACTTAGAAAATTTCTAAGGCAACCAAAAACATATAAAGCAAACAACCCGGGTAAGGTTTGCCCGGGTCCATCCATCTCATTTGCTTGGGAAAAATTTTCTAAGTACAAACATGTACAAAACAATTAACCCGGGTAAGCATTGCCCGGGCCCATCCATTTTATTTGCTTCGAAAAAATTCCTAACTACAAACATATACAAAGCAATCCACCCGGGTAAGCATTGCCCGGGTCCATCCATTTTATTTACTTAGAAAAATTTTTAAGTACAAACATGTATAAAGCAATCAACCCGGGTAAAACATCGCCCAGGTCCATCCATCTTTATTTTTGGCTTAGAAAAAATTTCTAAGTGCAAACATATGTAAGCAGCCAACCCGGGTAGATGTTACCCGGGTCCACCTATTTCATTTACTTAGAAAAAAGTTTCTAAGTACAAAACTATGTAAGCAACCAACCCGGGTAAATATTGCCCGGGTCCATCCACTTTTATTTACTTGGAAAAATTTCTAAGAGCAAACATATTTAAGCAACCAACCCGGGTAAATATTGCCCGGGTCCATCCACTTTTATTTACTTGGAAAAATTTCTAAGTGCAAACATATTCAAACAATCAACCCGGGTAAATATTGCCCGGGTCCATCCACTTTTATTTACTTGGGAAAATTTTTAAGTGCAAACATATTTAAGCAATCAACCCGGGTAAATATTGCCCGGGTCCATCCATTTTCATTTACTTGGAAAAATTTCTAAAAGCAAACATATTTAAGCAACCAACCCGGGTAAATATTGCCCGGGTCCACCCACTTTTATTTACTTGGAAAAATTTCTAAGCGCAAAAAGTAGCCAACCCGGGTCCCTCTATTCTCACTTGGAAAAATTTTCTAAGTGCACAATTATTCTAAAGCAATCAATCCGGATAAAAAACATACAAAGCAAAAGAAATCATTCACAAACAAATACGACAACAAAATATTCGATCAAATCAGCATCCAAACGTCAACGAACCCGGGTCTAAACAGACCCCGGGCAAACATCCTTAAGTCTTACAAAAATATTGTTCTTAAATCAAATATGAACAAACTGAGAAGAGAAGGAGATCAGTCGGCAGGAGTCTCGTTATCCCGGGTCTCGTCAGCAGGCTCGGAATCGGCAGAGGAGGAATCCGGATTAGCATCATCACCCGGATTGGCGGAAGGAAGAAAGCTCGGGGAGGGACCATCATACGGCTCCGGCTCATCACCTCCAGCTTTAATCTTATCCTTGGCGGCAAGATATAACTCGATGAAACTTTGGAGGGTGGCCGCCGGATCAGTCTTGATATGCCTCTCGGCCACATTCCAACACCGGAGAACCTCGGCAGCAGCAGCCTTGTTAAGAGCCGCATCATACTCCGGGGACTCCTTGAACTCGGCTATGACCACCGCAGCATCCTTCCGAGCCTCAAGTTGCTCCTTCAGATGGCTAAGCTCCCCCTCCAACCCGGCAATCTTCTTCTCAGCACCATCAGCCCGGGCTTCAGCATCCTTAATCTTTTGTCCCAGTTCAGTCTCCTTCCGGAGTTCGGCCTCCTTAATCTTCGAGGACATCCCAGCCTCCAAAGCTTCCCGGGCTGACCTCTCTATGTCAAGATCCTTCTCCAGTTTCGTAACCCGAGCGAGGCTCTGCACGGAAAAGTCCCTTTCCTTCTTCAAAGCAGCCAAGGCATGGGTGTTGAACCCGGCCAAGCGACCACCAAGCTGACAAACAGAGATTGCAATAGGATCAGCAAAGACAAAACAACAAATATAAACGAAGCAGAACAAAGCCCGGGTAAAAAAGAATACCTGCCCCCAGAGATTCCCAACCTCTCTAAAATTTGCAGCAAGACCCTCGTCCTCCATCATTTCCCAATCCTGGTCGGAGGGGAGCTCGGACATCAAGCCTATGACCTTCTTGACCGGGTACTTCCCAAACTTGGGTGCCGGTCGGGAACCACCCCCGAGTTCGACCCCCGGGTCCACTACATCCATAGCCTCTGTACCCGGCTCCTCCACCGTCATGTCGATGATCTCCCTATGAGAAGAATCAATCTTCTTCCTCTTCTTCTTTGGCTCGTGGACCGGGCTCTCCACTTCCACAGCAGCAATCTCCAACTCCGGATCTTCAACCGGAACCTCCGGATCCGGGGTAGCACTTGAATGCCCGGTCCCATCTGTCTCCTGGCGGGAAGACCCGGATTCCCCTCTCTTAGAGCTCTTCTTCTTCTTCGCCGACTTGTCCTTCGGCTGTGGCTTTGGAAGGGTATGAACTCCTCCCAAATTTCGCAGAGCAGCAGCAAAAGAATCGTTCGCAGACATGGCCCTCCAAAGATCCGGGTCAAAGTAGGGAAGACCTGTCAAAGAATCAAGAGAACTCGGGTCAATACAAAGAAATACTACAATAAATCATTCTAAGGAACATGCTCCAAACAAGAAGACCCGGACAAGATGGCAACATACAGATTGCAAATAAAAGGACCCGGACAAGGCATTAATATGCAGTTAACAAACAAGAGGACCCGGGCGAGATACTACAAAAGTAACAACAAAAAGCTAAGGAAAAAAAAATGCAACTCACAGCCGCCCTCGTGCAATTGGTTGTGCTGCATAAACGTATCCCGGGTCAACTGAAACCCGAGACAAGTACAGAACTCAACCAACTGAGTCCGGAACTCTCCAGCTGCTCCGGGCGCTCCAGAATCCGTCTTCACCCTCTTGTCATCCGTCTCCATGTAAGGCATGAAGGCCAAGTCCAGACCCTTCAGCATAAGGACTTCTCCGTTCCATCCCTTCAGCGAACTCTGGTGCATAACCGGGCTCACGAATCCGGATCCCAGACCACACTCTTTCGAACGAAAGCGTAACTCGTATAGGGGCTTCACCCCGGACTTCTTAAACTGGAACAACATCCGAAATAGCCTCAAAGTGGGGTAATAATTCATCTTGTTGCACGCCCATAGGAACCAGGTCATCCATTTGACCGCGTTCGGCGTCAACTGCATCGGGGACACCTTCCACTCATACTTACACAGATGCTTGAAGAAAACATGCCATCGGGGGTTCCACCCGGATCGAAGATGTTCCATCCACACCGGGACGAAACCATCAGCGGGCCGGTGATATATCATCTCCCCGGGCTCTGGCCACCTCCACTCGACCTCCGGAGGTAATTGGAAAGCGGCCCGGATCATTCGATCAGCCGCATCCGGAGACATTTCCCTGATATGGCTCTTCAACGGGAACGGAGCCCGGATTCCAGTCAACTCCCGGAACTTTTCATCAAACTCCTCTTTACTATAGGGACCCAACATCCCGTTCGGGTGCTTACGCCTATAGAAGCCGGCCATGTTGGTGTAAAACCCCTTCTCCTCAACTAGGGGAGCCTTGGTGACAAAGTAAGATTTGGAGTCGCACCACATCCCCTCCGGGGACATAATTACCTGCTTCCCGATTGTCTTTGTTACCTTCTGGAACTCGGATACTACTCCCGAAGAGGAGACTTCCCTCTCTGCCATCTTAACCCGGGCGCGGAAAGCAAGGGTTTGAACCTCGTCGCACTCGGTGTCACTAGAGAATTCCCCGGGTACAGCTGAGTAAGCAACGATTTCTCTCCTTGGCGGCCTAGGGATCCGGACCATAAACCTAAATGAAAAAGCAACCCGGATCAGTTTTAGAATTCACACATGGTTACAGATTTTACTTGGGTCCGGATCCCATCCTAATTCTATGTGGAAAAGCATCAAGAAAAGAGAAACGACCAAGTAGAAGCAACACCACCCGGATACCAACTACAGCAACTCACCCGACTCTACCCGGGTCCTCTCCTTTCCCCGGGTTTTCATGGGGAGAAGAGTACTACATACAAGAAAGCTACCCGGGTCCCGCATACACACTACAGCACAACAAAATTCCTCCGAGTACGAAAACAAAGCAACCCAAAACCCATACCCGGACTTGACATATATACCCGGGTCGGGAAACCTACGCTTCGCTATTATATACACCATCTACAAAACACCTAAAACAGCCATATCCTAAAGCTACCCAACCCGGGCATACTTGTCGTACCCGGGTTCAGTTCAAACCTCCGAAAAACCCAACAGGCACAAACAGTTTTATAACCATTTCAAACCAAAAATCAAGATCAAAACTCAAACCCTCACAGTTACACACATATCTATACATACGCATCCAAGAACAGTCAAGCAAAAACATAACCAAAAATCAAAAACCCAGAATCCCAAACCCTTTAGACCACAAAACACGCACCAAAAAGATCCTCACAAACCTATCTACACAGCTATAAGCATTGAAAAGAAGAACACGACAGCAACCGAAAGCAAGCATTTCGAAACAAATCCCATACAAATAACAGCAGTATAATACGATAAAAAAGAGCATGACGAAGGAAAAAGAAGAAAAGCTTACTAGAATTAGCGGCGAGACGGAGGAGATGAAGCAAGCAAAAAACACCCGAAATCCGACGAAAAGCAGCGCACGACGGTGGCGTTTTCTTTTTCTCAGAGAAATAACGGAAGCAAATGAGAAAATAAGAAGAAACTGGAATGGGGGGAGTCTGATATATATACACATGCGATCACATCACGGGCCACGTGTCCCCACCCTATTGGACAATCCATAATTATTACAGCTGTAATAATTCGCCGCCTTAAAAGATGTGCAGCGGTTCAACTTCCAAGACACGAAACACTTCGTATTCCGCACATCTCAAACGTTTCACTGATCCATGACTCGGACACAGAAAGCAACCCGGATCCCTCCACGAACCCTTACTCTTACCCGGGTCCATCAGGGCAGGGGGGAGAAGGCTACAACAAAATCCCTAACCTTGTCCGGGTCCACAAGTCCTATCCGGATCCAATCCTCTCTTTTCACTTGCAAAAACTTGCCAAGTCAAAACTATTACAAGCAGCCAACCCGGGTACATCTCCCCTTCCGGGTCCACTTGTTTTGCTTTGATTAGGCAAACGGAACAAGTAGGTCGACCAGAATCACCCGGCCCGGATCCAATCAAACGGTGAAACAACACATGTACTCCCTTCTAAACCCGGATCTACCCAGTCAGGGGGGCAACAGCGCAAAGGACCCGGATCCAGGATAAGCTCTACTCCCTCACACAGAAAATCTGTATAAGGGAGTGGGGGGCAAATGATAGGGTAGGATCCGAGATGGCAGAACCCGGATACCTAGACCCCCGTGTTCACCCGGAAACATGGTAACCCCGGCCCCTGGTGTGCTACTTGGCACGACGGATAACCCCTCAACCCTACCAGGGCACATCACCGGGTGAGGTCCTGGACCCGGATACAACCAAATCATACTCCTCGACCGGGATCCCTATATGTACCAGCCGACACTTGCTGCACAAAGCACAGACTGACACGATAAAGACAAACATAACGGTCAACTACTGGCGATAGAGACAAGCCAAGGAACATTCCAAAATACTACTCCTACGCTGACACCTGGACACGTGTAGGGGATCAAACCTCTACACGTGTAGGACCAGGATCCAGGTACGCGCCCTTAAACCCTAATCCTTGGCCTATAAATAGACCAAGGACCAAGGGCTTAAGACTTACTCTAACTACACTCCCTTTACACTTATTCTCACACACACTTACACTCAGCATATATTCAAACACTCTCTCAGCCACCAGCAACCACCACACATACATCTTCCCCCACCACACATAGATAGCACTTTCTCTAATCTTTATCCTTCCGAAACCCACGCTTACTCTCACGCCGGAGGCGCTTTGGGGTAAAAACCCCCCCGCCGGCGTTGTTTTGTAGGCTCCCATCCAGCAGCTACACCACGGAACCACCAGTCACGGCGGAGGAAGGACCGGGATCGGAGATTGGCGTTATCACCCACACAACCCAGTTGTCGATACTCCTCTCATGCTTTCCGTATGTCTTTCTTTACTTCCCCAATTTTTTCTACTTATTGTTTCTTAATTTCCTCTTTTGTTTTTATGTTCTATCTGCCTGCTTTTGCTTTTTTAGTGGCTGCGTAGAACAATTAGGTGGCTGTTTCGTTTGACTACAGATTATAATGGTTTAAATTTCTGGGAAATAGATTCAGTATTTATGCTTATTTAGGGGTTTCTGGTTTTTAGAACTTCTAGCTTTCAGGAAACAACATTATCATATGTTTTTTTATTAGAGGAAAATATTTCTATTGATAAAACATGTCAAATGTCCAAAAGAACAGAGTTTTTATCATCCAACTAAAAGTAAGCAAGTACTCACTCGCGAAGACAATAACGCCTTTAATGATTGAAACATCCTACATTCTGGAAACAACATTATTGTATATGTTTGAAAACAACATTGTTTATATGCTCTTAGAAACTGTCTTGGTTATATATTTTCGGTAAACTGTTTTTGAAATTAGGACTGTTTTCAGAAAACTCTCCCTGAACCTTATATGACATTTATCGGATCATATGTACTTTTTACTTAATGTCCACTTTGCAGATTCATATGAAAGGATCACGCCATTGTGCTGCTGAATCAAGGCTCAAGGAAAAGGAGTTGTACAGACAAGCTCAATTAAACAAGAGAATAGCCTTGTCTGGAAATACGGCTTCTGCTGACACCACTGATGTACCTAGACAACAGTATGGGCTAACGAGCAAGCCGCTAACTCAACGTACTATGAAGGCTGTTTCTGAAGCACTTCGTACTAATTCTGCTCAGCAATTTGCAATCCCCAGAATCGACACTGTCAAAGATATAGGAAATCCTGTTATGAAAGGATCATCTTCCATATATGATAATGCTATTGGTCAAGTAGTAGCTGATAAGCGACTTCCGCAGCAGCAACTGGATTATAAGGAACGCAAGGAGAAAGAGCTGAAGTTCACAGCAGCTGGTTGGAAGCGTGATGGCTTTGGAGGGTGGTATAAGGATGAAAGTGTAAGTTTCTTACTTCAGACAATTGTATTGTATCATGCTCCTGTAATCGGCTCACTAGCTTTCAAGTAATGATTTTAAATCCAAATGCATCAAAGCATATTTTAATTTTGTTTCATGTACTGCAGGTTGAGTTTGATTCTGATGAAGAGGACCCCAATGTTTCTCTTGCATAAGAAATGAAATGTCTAATTTCAAATTTAGGGACGCCGCTTGCATAAGCTATGGAATAGCAGAGTTGGCTGATACCCCCCCACCCAAAACAAAGCTACGAAGTTTCCAAGCAATGGAACATAAAAAGTAATCTCATATCTAACATCCATGAAGCTAAGTAGTAGTTGTATGATTATACTTTTCAATTAGTGGCAATAAATTAACTCTCAATTGGCTCCCTGTCCAGATTTCATGATGCAATTGGGTGCTGGTAATTGTTACTGTAATACTGGTTTGCACCTCAAAACAGTACTTATAAATTGTGTATAGTTGTAGGGTCTTTCTAGTGTGTGCCTATGGGCACACACTAACAACTACTTTTTGTTGAGGTGGAGAGTTTTTACTGATCATGATTTTTGTGCATATGCAGGAGGCCATGATTATTAATGAGTTTTAGCCAATAAAAATCATCCACCTGGGCACACACTAGAAAATCCGATAGTTGTATTGGGCTTTAAATAGTACTAGTAACAAAGCATTATTTGTCAACCCATTTATATAAACTGTAGCTGTGTGTATTTGTTGTATGGTCTACTTTTGGGATCTGGGAGCTGAATCAATAAAGGGACATCATCAGATTATGATAACTTCAAACTTCAACATATAGTTTTACTTTCAAGATAGAGCAGTACTGCTGCTGAAACAAAAAATGCAGGTTTACAGCAAGAAAAGCTTACAGCTCCTTATGGTTCATGGGAATCACCCATCATTTTTAAGTGATTAAAGTGTTTGAGAAAGAAGGAGAAGTTATGAAATAAAAGATAGTATTTCAACTTTTTATAAGCATTTGTTGACTTTTTACACAAAATAAATGCTTCTAAATTGGAAACTCAGAAACCGGATTTTTAAATATGGCCAAACAACCACCTATATCCGAAGAATACTTTTTACACCGAATTGAAATAAAAGACCGGTGTTTGTCTCGTGTAACTAAAACATACTGTATGAAGGAGTGCTATGAAGAATCTCGGCCTTCACAAAATTTTGGATTTTATGACATGGCCCATTGCGAATCTTGGGAAGTGGGACTGTGGGTCAATAATGAAAGTCATCTAATTATATGATAGACTTTGAAACTTAAACAGGAGGTAGTTATCACTTTGAGGAAAGCTCAATAATAAAAATGGCAAGTCTACAAGAAAAAATTACAGCTCCTTATGGTTCATGGGAATCACCCATCACTGCTGATTTAGTTTCAGCTTCTGGCAAAACCTTGGAGGGTTTCACTCTTGACTCTTCTTCCAATCTTCTTTGGCTCGAATCTCGACCTTCTGAATCCGGGTACCTTAATTCTCAAACTCATTCATTCATTCACACATGTATGTATAGTGTTCATGTTTAGTTTGCTGATTGTGTGTTTATTTGGATGGTTTTAGGCGATTAGTAATTGTTAGAGAAGCAGATAAGGTAGGGGAACAAGCTACTGATCTTACACCAGAGGGTTTCTCTGTACGTTCTACTGTCCAAGAATATGGTGGTGGTGCTTTTAGTGTTTGTTGGGACTTTCTTGTTTTTTCTAATTTTGATGATCAGAGACTTTACAGACAGTCCCTTTGCTCTAAAGGTTCATTCTTTTATGTTTGTTTTGTGTTTTATTTTTTGTTTATGTTGTGTATCTTTATTGTGTGTCTATTTCATTGTTTTGAGAGGTGTCTGATTATTGTTACTTTAATAATTTGGCATGATTTTATGTCTGTACATGTGTGTGTCTGTGGCATCAATGTATGTTATCTTATCTTAAGCAATAGATGATGCAATTACATTACCAAGTTGTTGTTGCCAGATTCTCGTCCAGTTCCACTCACTCCTGATTATGGGGGGCCACTTGTTCGGTACGCAGATGGGGTATTTGATAGAACTTTAGATCGCTATGTGGCTGTTAGGGAAGGTACGAGTCTATATTTATAAAATGTCCAGCACCCTTGGGAATTTGCTTGCAGACTGATGAATATTTATATTATAATTCCTGAGTTTATGGTTAATGACTTACATTCTGTTAATGCTGTAGACCATCGGGAAAATGGTAAACAGCCAACAACAGAAATTGTCAGTATTGGGCTCAAATATATGCAGGATATTGAAGGTAGTCTGATGTCTGTTGGCTTCTTATTCAGTGTCACAAGAATGTATACTGTTGATTTCTCAATTACCCTTCTGTACAATACAGAACCAAAAGTATTAGTCAGTGGTAGTGACTTCTATGCTTTCCCCCGACTGGATCCAAAAGATGAGCGCTTAGCATGGATTGAATGGAGTCATCCCAATATGCCTTGGGACAAAGCACAACTTTATGTTGGTTGCATATCTGAAAGTGGGTAAGTATACTTCACTAGCAATATGTTTCTTTTTAACTTTGTTGTGGTGTTTTTTGTTTATTATTTTGTATCTCACATTTATAGGCATTTTAGCTCTCCCTTCCTCGTTCGATAACCTCTTTCTATCATATTCATGATCCCTTTTTTTTTGTCCTCTTTCTTGTTACATGAACTCTTTTCACCATATTCATGATATCTTGAATTGAATGTAATCCTTCACAAAAGTCATCAGTTTTATGTATCTTCCTTTTAGCTGATGCCTCACTATAATCCAATATTAAAATTGTAGCTTCCCGTTGACCTTCAGCCTGCTCATAGTTACTAAGACCTTTCCGCAGGTTTGCTTGTAAATAAGGTGTTAAGTGAGTAATATCTGTACAGCGCTGTTAAATGCGAAACATCATAGGTTAGTCGGCCGGGTTCATCTGGTAAGTATTTGGTACCAATCAAGAAAAACTGATTTTTTAATTTTTTGGGCTGAATTACAATTATAATGAACCTTTTAAATAATATCTTTGATGGTAATAATATTATACCCTTTTAAACATGGTTAATTAATGGTGTCAAATTAAGGTGACCTCTTTTTTTCTTTTTAATTTAAGAAAAAAAAGACTTTTAACCTTTTAAAAGTAAGAACATAAATAATATATTAAAATAATTGTTCTAAAACATATGGTAGTATATTCAAAATTCAATATTAAGTTTGAAAAAACTGCTAACCTTAACTTTCCTTTGTATTCATTGAAGAAATAAATTGATTTATAGATTATAAGTTTGATATTATTTTCCTTTGTCTGTTAAAATGTTTTCTCTGTGGAATAAAGAAGATCAAGGAATCAATTTAATTCAATGGCTAATCCTACTTAATCATACATGTATTGCTTTAAGAGCTCAACTGTTAGAAGCCAGAACTACACATGTGACTAGTGCCTAAATATTTTTATATGTTAATTGATCTGTTTATCTTATAAAACCAGTGATATCTACAAGCGAACCTGTGTTGCTGGTGCTGATCCTTCAATAGTGGAGTCTCCAAGTGAGCCTAAGTGGTCTTCTACAGGTAAAGAGGCTACTTGGCAGGTCATACGACTGCATGGCTTTATGTACAGGTTATGTACTCTCTGTCCCCTACATACCGTTCAATCATCAATGTATTTATGCAGGGGAACTATTCTTCATTACCGACAGAAATAATGGATTTTGGAATATTTATAAATGGGTGAGCTACACTATCCACCAATAAGATTTTATTGTCAATTAATCTCACTGCTATGGTGGGTTTCCAGTTCTATTGTCGGCCTCCATTTGATTGCCTGGCTTGCTGTTTATCTCATAGCTGCAATTCTTGTAGAATTAGCGCATGTTTAAAAAAATGACTGACAAATTTGACTGGCTCCGGAGGCAGGTTGGGCATGGAAAAGAAATTCAGGCAGTATGTTCTTTGAATGCTGAATTCACAAGACCTCTATGGGTTTTCGGAATGAGCTCCTATGATTTTATTCAGAGCAATGAGCAGGGTAGCATCATTGCTTGCAGTTACAGGTGTTTTACAATAGTCAGTAAATACATATACACACATTTTATTTCAAGGGAACTTGAGAATTTCGTCTGGAATTTATTCCGTCCTTATGAATGTGCAGGAAAAAGGGAAAATCATATCTTGGCATCATAGATGAAGTCCAGAACTCTTTTTCAAAAGTTGATGTTCCTTTGTCATATATAGCCAACATTGTAGGTCAAATTATACACTTTTCAGTTATTTATAAATCTGGGTTTCCATTGTGACTGGGGCTTTAACGTGGTTGTCCTAAAAAACTGTTGGCACTAATGAGCGCAGGTTTCAGGGGGCCAGTTTCTATACATCGAGGGCGCATCTGCAGTTATTCCAGTATCATTAGTGAAGGTACTGTGCCACATACATGTATTCTCCTTCCCTTTCAAAGTCTTCACAGCTAGCATGTAACAGATTTTTATCAATATTGTGCAAATCCATTCTATGTTAAAAGGTTACCTTAAGCAATCAGAAGGCCGAAGTGGTAGACTGTCAGATCATATGGAGTTCTTCTTTGGACAGCGAGAAGCATGAATCATACTTCAGCATACCAGAGTTAATAGAATTTCCAACAGATGTTGCTGATCAGACAGCATATGCATTCTTTTATCCACCCAACAATCTCAATTACAAGCTTAATGAGGAGGAGAAACCTCCTTTATTGTTACAAAGTCATGGTACAATCTCCAACTGTTTTGCAGCAATAACATTAACCAACTCATAGTAGTAACAGAGTCAAGATATTAAATATAAAGATATTTATTACTGAGAACATATGTGTACAAGATGATGACTCGCGTAACAAGAACACTTGATTGCAGAGGCAGAGACAAAAAATATCATGGTTGGTGCGTTTTTTATGGCACTGACAGATTGCAATGTAAATGTGTTTTCTTTTATGGTGTTTCTTGCTCATCATCTGCAAGCTGGAGCTGGTGACAAACTTTTACAAATTAATTTGATGCTCTTCAGTAATGTCTGCTTTCTCAAATTTGACTGTAAGAGGGTGAATAAATTTTAAGTTTGAGAATAGGGATCCATAAGCTATATTGTATCTATCTTGTATTGTTGCCTGTTATGTTCAACTTTTGTGTCTTAGGATTTCTGATCATCTACCAGTGATTATATTTTTCTGTTCATTGTGTTTGTCAGATGTCAAGTAGATATGATCTTTTATTTTCATTTACGAGTTCATGATTTTTGATGCAACTAGAACTCTAGGAAATATATAACAATGTTATGAACTCTAGTAGCAGGCAAAAGTAGAGAAATGAATGTCCTATCTGTCAAATTCTTTTTCTGTCGCAGGAACATATACTTATGTCTTGCTTTTATATGGGGACTCAAAGTTTAACGTGTACCATCACAGGAGGTCCAACAGATGAGGCACATGGAATTTTAGATCTTAATATCCAGTATTATACAAGTCGAGGCTGGGCATTTGTGGATGTGAACTATGGAGGAAGTTCGGGTTTGTCATCTTATCTATTTCTATGTCTTCTTCACCTATTTATTAAATTTTAGTGGGAGTTTGTTTTATGGTTGATGAACCCAGTTAATGGGAATCGGAAAACTGATCCTATCTGCTAGTGTTAGGATGAGCAATATGATTGATTGGGATAGGTACCACCAAGTATCTGGGTAAATCATACCTACATATTTCCTGAAATTCCAAATGGTTCGCGTTCCTATTTACCTCCCGTCACATACCCTCCATTTCCATGGCTGATACCCGTACCCTAATCTTGAGGATTAAAAATAGTATTTTCTTCTATTAAAATAATTGCATCGGCTCAGGTTTGTGAATTCATTTTTTCCAATAATCAAATCCATGTAACAGAATGTCTTGTGTAATTTGGTCTAATAAATTTTCTGCTATATAATCCAGTAATCCACTATATTATGCTCAACAATACGAATTTTAGGTAGTAAACAATATCACCGAAAGTACTATATTACCTGTCTCTTGACTCAGCGGTGAAAAAACTTGAATTTTATATAACATAAACATAACAGAAAACTGTTAAGAAGTATCACCGAAAGTACTATAGTACCTGTCTCTCGACTCAACGGTGAAAAAACTTGAATTTTATATAACATAAACATACCAGAAAACTGTTAAGAAGTATCACCAAAAGAACTACAATACCTGTGTCTCAACTCGATAGTGAACAAACTTTTGGTCCTGTGATAAATTAAAAGACTCAGCTAGATAAACATATTTTCTTATATTTGAAGTACCGGCATATTTGTGCTGGCGGTGTATAAATATTATAATAGTCTGATATCAGTATTCGAGTTTGTAATTGAAAGCTCGCATAATAAGATCAGATATATAACTCAACTGTTTAAACTTTGGTCGATTCGAGGCTTTGACCATTAGGTCTATTGTCATGAAAATGTTCATTTTTTATGAACTAATATGAGACTGTCTTACACCAACTTGTTATTAGTGTAATGTACCATAAATTTTAGTTAAAAAATAAATGTGTATTAACCACTTTGTATAATATATTATGTACTGAAATTGTTTTTTAATGGGATACTGAAGGTTATGGAAGGGAATACCGAGAGCGGCTTCTGGGATCATGGGGAGCTGTTGATGTTAATGATTGTTGTTCATGTGCAAAATTTTTGGCAAGTCATAATGCCTTTGACTCCCACCTAATATTTATTATTCTATTCATACTGCAAAATTGTTTTTTCTATAATAAATTTCCTTTTTCCATTCATATTTGTTAATACATGTATTAATGTAGGTGGATGAGGGTAAAGTAGACAGTGAGCGTCTTTGCATAACTGGATGCTCTGCAGGTGGCTACACAGCATTGGCTACTCTTGCTTTTAGAGAGAGATTCAAGGCTGGATCTTCTTTGTTTGGTGTGAGTTAATATCCCTGAAGTTGGCTGTTTTTCCCTTTACTTCATATTTTAGTAAGGAATCACATAATGTTTTCTCTGCTAAAAACAGGATGTACTAGGGATTGCTGAATGTATTATATGTCCCCTCTTTCTATTTAGGGAGTTGAGGCGAAAATGTTCTTGATTCCAGGTGCCACAATCTGGGCTTTTTATTGCAAGTAATGGATGTGAAACTTGCACATGCTTTATTTAAAATCAATAAATTTGAAGTACAAATATTTTTATTTTAAAATTTTTGTTGTCATGATGGTTGATTTAGTTTAGGCAAATGAAAGTGTATACTTATAAAAAGACCTTTCCTCAGTTATCATCAGAGCTGAAGTTTAATATGCAACTGAATTAATAATTGAATGTCGGTCGTGCTTTTTATTTATTTTCTGCTAAGTCTAGGTACTGTTTTTGAATGAGCAGATAGCCGACTTGAGCTCTTTGAGTGCAGATATGCATAAATTTGAGTGTCACTACATCAGTAATCTTGCTGGTAAGTGGTAATATGTTCATTATATATATTGATATTCCATTATCAGATCATAAATCTGTGAAGTAAATATTTTCTTTAATTATAGGGAATGAAGCTGCCTTACATGATCTGTCACCTATCAATTCTGTTGAGAAATTCTCTTGCCCTATAATTTTGTTCCAGGGATTGGAAGATCCGGTATGCAGCTCTGTTAACATGTTCTTACTAATTATTTTCTAGTGTTGTAGTTAGTTCCGAGTTTTAAATGATTTTATGAGATGAAATGACTTTTAGTTACCAAATGGAGAATGAGGGGATGTAACCTACATATGGCCATGGCAGAAAAACTGTCCCCTGAATGAAGATTTATAAATTAGTTGGATGGATGACAGTTGAAAGTAAAAATTAAAGTAGTTGAGTTCTTAATATTTAGGAATGATCTGAATTCGGAAATAGGGTATTATGCTTATATAATCAGAATACTAATAGAGCAATGACCATCATTTGTATTAAAGTGTTCTATTTGTCAATATTGTTGGCAGGTTGTGAATCCTGAGCAAGCTTGTAAAATTCATGCGGCATTAAAGAAAAAGGGGTTACCTGTTGCTCTTGTTGAGTATGAAGGAGAATCCCATGGATTCAGGAAGGTAAGTACTAAATAGGACTTAACAGTCCCTCCTGTACCTGGAATATCTTAAAGACTGAGAAGTTTTTTTCTCTACTATTTGATTTTATTCGATTGCTAAATTGCATCTCGTTGTCAATGTTGTTGTTAAACTAATGATTTTACTCTAGCTTGCTGTATTAAATTATAGTTATAACTTAATTAGAAATAACAAATAGAGTTGGTGACATTGATCTATAAGCGTCCATTGTCTAATGGATATAGAAAATTACTGTGACATTTGCATCCTTCTTTCTGATTACAGGCTGAGAACATAAAGTCCACATTGGAGCAGCAAATGGTGTTCTTCGCTCGTACAGTTGGACAATTTAATGTGGCTGACAATATTACACCAATTCTGATTGACAACTTCGATTGAGTCACAAAGTGAAGGAAGCCTTTAATGTGACCCTAAGTCTCGAGGGAGAAGATCTGAGGTAATATATTTTAGGACAAAGAAAATAGTAAATTTGGAAAGAATGAGTGGGATGGAGTAACATGCTTTGGCATCTCTTAGAATTTAGAATGTAGGAGCCTGTTTGGGTCAACTTAAAAAAAGTTAATTATAGCTTAAGTTAATAGTGATATGTTACTAACTCTACAGGAAAGAGTTTTGGCAAAGGAGAAGGATATTCAGGCAAGGCTAAAAATGTGATGAACTGAGGTACTAGACTTTGATGGATTGTCGTAGAATTTTAATAAAAGTACTTTGTAATAGACAGATGTGTTTTAACGTGTATTCGTATTAGACTTGTATTATGAAGTTTTAGAGACTTATGATGCAAGACTTTTGATGTAAGGTTAAACATTTATGTTGTAATATTAATTTGAAGATTATGTAGACATATTTTGGTTTGTTTAGTATAATGGTGTCCTCGGGTCGGGTTTTTGAGGTCATCCCGGACCGGGGGCCGAGGCCCCGCAATCTTGAGTTTGAGCGGTCATTTGCATGATTTTGATTATCTACAAGCTTATTTTGTTTTTGTGGCACCCGATGCTGACCCTGGATTCAGAGCTGTCACAGTTTGTATCAGAGCTACAAGTTACTAGTCACTAAAACAAGAGTTTAGGATAGGAATAAATGATCAAACTTATGTAGAGTTTGAGTTGAGACTATCGGATTTGGTATTGACTACAGGCAAAATAGTGCATATAGACAGATGAAATTGTGTTTTTTCTTGATATTATAGCAAAATATGGTTGCTTTAATGCACTGACATGAATAGTCAAACATAAAATCAGAATATCTGAAGAAGTGTATACGTGTTTGGAACTTCTTTAGTTCATCAAGTTGCATTCCATTGTTTAGTTTCAATGCGAAGGTGGAAGCTTTCCTGCCAAGAATGACGTGAACAAGGTAAGAGCGCGAGATGGTTGATAACTGGGAACAAAGTGTCCAGAACCTCTGATTGTCACAAATGTCAAGTTCTGATATCCAACCGCGTATCCTCCAACCTTAAAGGAGTGACAAGAACTCTGTCAGTACCTCATAAAACTAAATATTCGCAGCAACACAGTTTTTTAGGCTCTCACCTCGCCTTGAGTGTACCAAGGGTACCATGGAGTTGTCACCGATGTCTCGAGTCTGTCTATGGCATATCTACTTGATGTTACTGGAATTATACCATCTGTATCTCCGCTGCAATTTTATTTTGATTATCAGAACTTGAAACACGATTTTGATGTTCAGTTGATGGCATTAATCAGGTTACCTGTAGATCCAAACTCTGATGTCACTGGCCATTAGTTCCTTGATTACAGGCAACACTGTCAAGGGCTTGTCCGTCCAGTCGATGTTAATATTAAAGCTGCATTCAGATCAGGTACAGATTAATATTAAGACACGAAGATCGACTTTATAATAAAAACTGCTGGACTCTATATCTGTAAAAGTTTGTTGAATGAGAAGATTTACTTGCAGGATTCCCAGGGATATGGAAGATTAGTGACATTTGCATGAAGTGACTTCTGAACTTCAGGGGTATTCAAGTAAGCATCAATGTAGTCATCTGAGCATGGATCAAAAGCTGATATCTGCTCCAAGATACCAATTGATTACAAGGTAACTCAAAAAATTTGTAGATTTTGTAAAAGAATATCGGAATCATACTGATGGAGAACTGCTTGGAGGAGAAGTGCACAGAGGAGCATAAACATCGTAGATAAAGATTCTGCCAATTTTTGCTTGACTGCGAAAGGATTGACATGTGTCTGAAATTGTTGCATCAGAAGTAAAATTGCAGTTCAAAGTGATGCCATCATGAACTTCATCGGAAATGAAAGCATGTGTCCATAGAAAATCATACATTCCTTCAAATCTTGCTCTATAATCGATGTAAGCATTGCCAATCTGAACATCATAAGAAATTCTTGTCGGTCTTTCAATTCAAGATTAAGAAATAAGCAAACTTGTTTGATACAAACTTACAGCTATTCCTTTTAGATTAATGACTGTTTGGCTAGTGTTTTTGTTGTTATGCAGTACAAGTTGCGCGAACTGAGGCACATAATGTCCTGCATAGCTTTCTCCAGCTATGAAGAAATCCCGTGTTTTGTATTCTGGAAATCTCTCCAGCCAGTTTGCTAGAAAAGTGTAAGTATCTAATGCTGTTTGTTTATCTCCAGTTATGTAGTCTGATGTTCTATTCGAATAAGAAAATCCGACACCAGCCGGTGATTCCAAGAAAAGAACATTTGCCTCTGCATTGTCAATGGAACAACTGTCATGGAATGTGGATGATAGTAATGTATGTACTGATTCAGAAATTTGATTCTACTTACCATTGTTCCAAGCGTACTTGTTTTCGGACAAGGTTTTCCCATCACTATTGACTCTATAGGGTCCGAGTTCCATCATAGCTCCATTTCCGAATGAAGAACAACCAGGCCCTGCCATCCATTTAACATTCACACATTCATTAGTGACATAACAATAGACTTTCCTTGCATAAGTGTGATCAGATATACTTTCGGAATTACTTATCCTATGTTACCTCCATTTAGCCATAGCACAAGAGGCTTGCTAGAAGAGTCCTGGGATTCGACAAAGTAATAGAACAGCGCTCTACCGGCTGTCGGATCAACAGTCACATAACCTGAGTACTGGTTAAGACTTCCCCCCTCTGGTTGGCCAGGCAATGCCACGATCTTATCCGCCTCCTTCAGTCCGTCTTGAGGGCCTATATAAACCGAAGAGTACTCATTCTGCAGAACTTTGTTGTCAGACTGAAATGCCTTTTCAGACGACTTCTGTTCCTCGATAAGTTTACCAAGAGGATCAAATCCGTCTCTGCCATAACCGTGTACAGACGATACAATGCAGAGCAGCAGAAGTAGCGCAAGGTATGTAAAATTGGTCATTCTTCCTACGAGCAGAGCGGTAAGCATGTTTCATCTACATTGATTACCCCAATATATATGTTATATGAAATTTTGTAAGAATGTTGAAAGTATCACTATGTTTGTTGTTTGCATCACCTCTTGTCTTGTTTATAACCTCATATGTAGCTCTTGAGACTCTTATCTTAACAAAATATTGTGTCTAGACTATTACCAGTATGGGCTACCAGTTTTGTTTTGTCCAAATCACAGCTAATACAGACGAACTACTTTCCTAACTTATATAGAAAATATGACACAAGTTTGTGATCTCTTGGAGACTTGGGTCAGGATGTCAAGACTTTGTGACCTTATTGTTTAGTTTCTGACACAAAGTTGGAGACAATTAATGCAAGATATTTACAAATAAGTTTCATTTAGTTCCAAGATATATAGGGTTTTTTTAACTTAGTGGGTGTTTGTATAATGAGTGAGAATGAGAATAAGGAACGGGAATGGGGACGGAGGGAGTAAGGAATGATTTACCCTCCAAGTGGGATTGGGGTTCCCATTCCATGTCACAAAATTGCTAATCCAAATACCAACACATGGGTTAGAGGTTCCGATCCCGTTAACCAGGTTCATTAATCATAAACCAAACGCCTCCTTAAAGTGTAACTGGTACCTCATCATGTTATTGATCTATCATGAATGACTGAAAATGGTGTCCTAGAAATGACTGAAATTGAGAGAGAACTTCAGCAATGCAAATAAGTTTCAGAAGATGACTTCTGTCACTCTGTATATTTCTCTCATGGAAAGTCCGCGATCATTACAAGGGAAACGTATACAAACAATCATCACATTGTTCGAAGACTTCTGATATAGAATCAACTATATTGTTATTTGTCACGGAATCTCAACTTTATTGAAGGCCTGCTATGAACCTCTTTAATAGAGAAAAAGATCTGTGCGGCTGAACTCGAGGGACTTCATGGCCAGCAGCCCGAACTGTTGAGAATGTCAATCCTTGATAAACAATCTGATATCCACCAACCTGCAGAATGGAATAGGTCAACTGATGAAGATGTAGTGCTTAATTTACACAATTTTGATATTTTGAAGAGAGAATAACTTAAAAGCCCCTAATGGACTTACGTCTCCAGTATCATCCAACCAGAAACTCCAAGGTTTTAGGATCTTAAGATCCAAGGCAGCAAGGGAATATCGTGTACTGGTCACTGGTACTACTGCATCCATATCACCACTGTCCGTCAACATGTTCAACTCAAAAGGTAAGAATGTTTTCTTTCAAACATATATGATGCTGAACTGTGCTGAACTGCTGATACATATTGGTCTACTGTTAAGAATTTAGTTACCTGTAAATGAGTATTCGGAGGCCATATTTTATGAGCCTTTTGTATACTGGGAACATGCTGGATGGGCTATCTGTCCAGTATTGATTAATCATTGCACTGAATGATCAAAGTAATTGACTTTCAGTTCTTGATCTTTCTAAATGATGCATACAACTTGTATCAACAAAAAAGAGGAATAAATGGTTAAGTTAAGATTAAACCTGCAAGCATCCCAAGTGTAAGGCAGTTTTGTTGTGTTTGCATGCAAGGTTTGCTGTACTTGCGGAAGATTGAGATAGTTTCTGGCATACGAAAGTTCACAAGGATCATAAACACCATTGTGTTTAGTCTTCCTCGATGCATTAGAGGAATGAGAGCAAACAGGACCATAGATATTGTAAAAATCTATATTCCCAGCCTCATCATCAACTTTAAATTGCAAGGTGTTACATTTTGATCTGTTATAGTGTGGACTAGTGCAATATTGCTGAAGTCCTCGATAAGTTTCATCAGAAATCATGGCATGGCTCCACATATAATCAAATGTTCCTTTATTGTCTGTAGCATCATTCATTACCCCATTTCCTACCTATCAAAAACCAGATTAAAATTTGGAAAAAAAACCAATGTAGACAGAACAAAACCTTCAACTTAACTGTTGTGCACACGAAAGTTCAGATCGTACCATGATCCCCTTGAGTCGGATTCTCATGGTAGAAGATCGTGTGTCCAAGTTTTTCTTAATGATTACATCTGCTAGCTCCGGAATATAAAACCCTGTGTAACAATTGATTGTGAAGAGTTGCTAGTCAGTGGAGCACTAAGAAAGCTCTGGTGTGCTGGTATCATATACTTTATACCAACTTTCTGCTTAAAAACACAACTTATAAACTTACCTGCATAGCTTTCTCCAATTATATAGAAATCCCTAGTCTGGTACTGTGGGAATCTTTTAAACCAATTCATCAAAAATGTATGTGCATCCAGAGCTGCAATATAAACAATCTTTAAAATCACTTTAGAAAATCCCCACCAGAACCATTATACCTCCACTCAACAATATATATCAGACCACGATCGCGTAATTTACATAAGTGCTGAATGCAACATCTGAGGAAATGATTGCTTTCTTAAAAGAGGAGATGTGTTCTTTGCGCGAGGCCTACCAGTCCTCTTATCCCCTGACAGTCTGTAGTCACTTGTAGTGTTGGAGTAAGAGAATCCCACACCTGCAGGTGACTCCAGATACAGTGTATTCGCAACTGTATGTAAAAATGTAAAGTTTAATGAATAAGAGACCACGGTGCATCAAGGGATTATGTTTTGTATTTTGAAGAAGCAGGGTATCATCAATCTGAGAAATGGCTGATAGTAACAAGACCTTTGTTCCACGCAAATCGTCTTGAGTAGAGTGTTTTGCCATCAGGTTTCACACCAAAAGGCCCGTTCTCTACCATTGCCCCAACTCCAAGCGACGAACATCCAGGACCTAGAACATTATGTTGTAAGGAACAAAGCAAGAGAGTGTGGCCTGAAGTGCCTACCATGAACGTAATTTAGATTGAATGTTTAAAACGTAAGATGTCTCACCTCCATTCAACCAGAGTATGAGTGGTTTCGAAGATGGATCATGGACAGCCTCAGCAAAATAATAGAAAAGGCTTCTGCCTTTTGAAGAATCTACATTGACATACCCTGCATACTGCTTGAACTTGGCTTCAGAAGGCTGACCGGGTAGTCCTTGAGTAATAAAATCTTCTTCCATTGTCCCGGCATTTGAAGAAACTCTACTTGTTTCATCAAACATCATGGTGGTCCATTTGTCACTGGAACCATCACGAGACTGCATTTTGGAACGTCGTAAGGCTGCCAGTAGCCCGACTTGGTCATTCTGGGAACCATGACAGTGGCCATGGAGCATCCAAATGAGGAAGATGAGCAAGTTTATCCTATAATACATAATGATTACTCAGGATTTGCAGGAAATAATGTTAGTTAGAAGTTAGAACTTTCATTGTGTGATTATTTATATACACTACAGCATTTTAACTTTAGTTTGATTTGCATTTGGCAAAAGAATTTCAGGGTAGTTTTGTAATTTGGAAAAGAAGTATTTCATCATTGTGTCTCTGTCTGGAATCTGGATCATGTGTTACCTAGTGCTCAGAATTATACACAAAATCTCCGGTGTGCGAAAACAATTAAAAGGCCTCTACCCTTTTCCCCCCAGCATTTTAGTCTGCAAACTCCACAAACTAGATAATATCACTGCATAATATAAAGAGAAAAAGGAACCTGAAATTCATCTCTGATACCCAAAACTTGTTCCAAGATTTTTCGAGTTAAAAAGATTGTGTATATTTAATAAGGGAAAATGCTAGGTACCCCAAAACTTGTTCCCAATTTTTTTACCCAAATCTAGTTGGAAATGCATGATTGAGTATACTCAGACCAATAATAGTGAGACTGCTATATGCACATAGCAGTCATCTATGCCATATCATTTGAGAAAAAAAAATTGAAAATAAAATTTGGGATACGTAGCATTATGTTCCTCATTATCTAAGATGTATCTCAGTCTCCCTATTCAATAATAAAACATCGTCATAGATTACGAATAACCAATCTCATTGATGATCAATTTGTACTTGTAGAAGATGCGGTTAAGCAACTAAACTCTTGCTTTGACTAAGAATTGTCAGTGACACCATATAATAGTCTACCTTTTAGGTGAAGGCAGATTGCGATATTCGGTTTGGTTTAGATTTGGACAAGGAAAGGACTAGCCTACGTACACAAGCTCCCAACCAAGATAATTACATAATAATTCTTCTGCAATGTTTACGATAAATTGATAAATTTGTAGTCGACAAGATTTCAGAAATGAGGGCAGAAACTGGAAAGCTACTAGAACAAAATGCAGAAACTACAAATTAGCAGGTAAGTAAGAATGGTTTGGTTAACCACCAGGTTTCTTTTCCGATTCTACCCCCTGATCAACCATAGTTTCTTTGTTTCCTTTAACAACTATCCTCTATGACTAAATAAAGAAAATATAAAGAAAAGAAGGAAAATAAATTTGTCACCCTTGACCCTATTCTTTAATTGTGAAGCAAGCAAGCGAGTAGCATAGTTGGACGAGATCTTCCCTTCAACTCTGCTTTAGACCTCTGAAAAATGGCGAGGGCATATTTAACTTTTACTTTAACTAGTATTGCAAAAGCAGGAGAGTTAAACTTGTGCAAGTTTGGTTGTGCATCTTGGTACATTGATTATACTCTAAAGGAATTCAGCACCACAAGTTTCCTAAATTCTACTTTCTGTATTTGATAATTTTAAAAATTTACTGATTATACTAAGAGCATCTCCAACCATCTAAAATTTTTGGCTAAAAATGAGTTGGCATACTTAAAATAAAAAAATTTAGTCAACAACTCCAAAAACTCAACTCCAACCATGCTCAGCTGTTGTCTATAAATTTAGCCAACCTCTTATGGATGGTTAAATTTGTCGAACCTCTACAGGTCTGTAAGAAAATCTGTAGAAAGATTGTACATCATTTATTACCATATTGAACTGATATATTCTATTTTAACAATTTAAAATATTAATAACATATTATTTTTAAATTATAGCCAACCAATATAGCCAGTAACATTGAAGCAAAATGTCTTACAGCTTCAGTAAATTTTACATAATATCTTGCAAGTCCAATTTAGCCAACGATTATAACCAACGCCGTTGGAGATGCTCTAAGCCTGCACACAAATGAATTCTGCTTCCACTAGGCAATTATACCCTTTAAAACCAATTAGGTCATATATGAAATTACGGACAGAGTAATACTCTCTCCGTCTCCAGCAACGGGACAAAAATTGGGGATTAATTAAAAATTGTTCACTCCAACTCTCTTCTCTTTACCTAAAATTTTTAGGTGAGTGAAAACAAAACCCTTATTTAGGAGATAGAAAAATAAGCTCCTGTTTTTTCTACCTCATCTCCCTCTCTCATTTTCTTTCATTTTTCATTTTCCCTCCCTTTTTTATCTCCCCCATCATAGTAGAAGTTCTAATAAAATATTATTTTTTACAAATATAGGGATGATTATGGGGAATATCTTTGGAGTAAAACAACTTTTTGCTTACCTGTATTTTAAGTAAACATTAATATATTACTCCCTCCGTCCCTATTTATCTGTCCACTTTGGAAGTAAAAATTTGTCCCTATTTATCTGTCCATTTATACTTTCAAAACTAACTTAATGATAGTTTTTCAAATATATCTTCATAATTTCAATTTTCAAGGCTTGACTTATTTAAAACTTGGTTGAATTCATGTTTTCAAGACATAAAGTAGGGGTATTCCACCATCTTCAAGATATTAATTAGAGGTATTTAATGAAAAAGTTTATACAATCAATTATTCCTTGGTATGCGTTTTTTTTTCCAAAATGGACAGATAAAAAGGGACGGAGGGAGTATATTTTAGAGGTTCAAAATAGGTAACACCGTTGGGGTTGCTCTAATATATTTTTTTAATTTCTTTTTTTTAGTAAGAATTTAACTATTAAAAAGCAAGTGCGTTCCAAATAGTAAACGTATAAAATTAAATGGCACGGCGGGAGTAATAGATAACCCAAATTTTGACTCGAATTCTATTTCAATTTTTTTCTTCAAATGACGTGGCGGCTATTTTAATGGAATGGTTTATGTGCATAAAAGAATTGAGAAATACTAAGGACTCCATTATTTTTATTTTTGGTGTGATTGACAATTATAACTCTTGTATATGATTTATTCTGTATTTAGAATAAACTAAGATATATTTTATTTTAACTATTGAACAAGATATTACACAGTATATTAGACTTGTTCTTGAAAGTTGAAGTGTGAATTCCAAATTTTACTTTTTAAAATCAAATTCCATATATCGATTCGTAATATACAAAACTACAGGTTTGTAATAATGCAAAACCCTATGATTCTGGAACACCTTTGAACCAAAGATTCAACTACTTTACGCAGTCAAAAGCATATTGCAAAATAAATTCTTTAAAGCTATTTAAAGAAGTTTTTTATATTTTAAACTAAAAATAATAATTTCCATTCTCTCCTCTCTTATAAAAAATATCTATATACTCTTAACTTACCATTATTGAATATAATATTCACTTCTCTCTCCAACCTTTTTTTCAAATAATAATAAAATATAAATAGAGAGCTAATATAACTTACTAGAAGTCATGTATTATATTATTTATTTATATGATTTATGAGACACATTGGAAAACTTATTAAAAGCTATATATTACGTTATTTTTTGAAGAGTGATTTATGAGATTAACCAAGGCTGTTTGTGAATAACTATTACCCTATTCCTCAACTCAATTCAATTTTTCTTGCTTTGCAAAACCAAGAAAGGAAGCACCGAGTAAGCAGCGGAGTACACAGAATTTTCATATAGATACACTGGATATGCTACAGGGAATCAAAACGATATGCTACAGGGAATCAAAACGCATTGAACTTGAGTACACAGCTTAACAACTGAGATTGTTTGGTCCAGCCGATCAAATTTCCAAATCTTGTTCCGTCGAGCAGAGTATTCGAGTGCATAGGTTGTTCATAAACTCCTCAAACGCCTTTATATTAACGTCTTATAATTTAACTTATGCCCTGTTTGGAAACCTGAATTTCATTTGAAATTCTGGATCAACTAACCTGTTTGGGAATTTGGATTTGAATTTCATTTGAAATCTCAAATATCAATATGAACCTGAGAATTTCAAATGACAACCCAAATCCTGTCATTTAAAACCCATCATTTCAAATGAAATGCACGTCTCCAAACGCCCTCTTACGGTATATCGTAGTCATAGGGTTACTCGGGCATATTGCAGAGAGAACGGTTGTATGAAGCCTCACAGGGTAGACTCTTAAAAATATAACACCAAGAAATATTCCATCAAAAAGTTATTCAAACTTCAAGAGATAATAAAATAAATCTGAGCTACAAAATTCGGCATGCTACATGGCTCTAAATAGATATCCTTCTCATTATATGTTTTCACGACTCAACTTTTAAAGCGCCACTGAATATCAGTTTACAGGCTGCTAGTGATTTCCATACCCATTTGTAGGTGCCCCATAACCAGCACCAGAACCATACATGTTTGGATCCTGACCCTGCGGCACTGTATACCCATAACCTTGCTTTCCATAATAATTTCCATTCCACTGATTACCGGAATCCATTCTCAACTGCAAAACAAGGGAAAATGTTAACAAGAAGCATATACAAGAATACACCAAACACAGATATACAAGCAGAACATTTGCAATTGATTATTGTTCATTCTATCTTTTATAACTAGGTTGCAAAATTGATCAAGACTTTAAAGAGTTTAATATCCAGAAACAGTAGTACTGCAAAAGCTTCAACATAATATTTTTAACAAGGGAACAGCTTACAGACAATGTCATAATACCCTCTAAAGAGTTTCAAAAGAATAGCTTATCAGAAATTAAGTGATATAAAACCAGTTTGAAAGGGATCAAAACTAGTGGAAAATTAAATTTTCCAAGAAAACTAAGGGGAGAATGTACTTCATAATTAAATTTGTGGTATATGTGATTCTTTTAAAATGAAAATGGAGGTGAAAAATGAATAATAAGTGAAAAAGAGGTGTAAACAAAAATTAAGGACATGACAAGAAGGGAACACGAAAAAGATAAGCTTGTAAAGGGTTTGAGTAGAAGAACCGGATGAGCATCGATTTGTAAACCGAAAAATGAAGTCATAATGAAATTTTGGGGAGCTGATTAATTATTAAAAAGATTGATTTATACACTATATTCATCACTGTTATCATGTACCATGGTCATAGCATCCTGGTCTGACATGCTCTTCACTTGTTTTATCCCTGCTGGTAATCCAGGTTATACTCTCTTAGACCTGTTCTTATCCGACCCATAAATATTGTTTTAGGATAATAATCCCTAATTTAGCAGCGTCTCCCTGACCAAATTCACCAATCCACACATCTTCTGTGGTGACCTCTCTTGTTTCGTATTCCTCCAATTCGTTCCATTTTAAATTTACCTTTTTTCTCTTGATCACCTTTCAATAGAGAAATTTTACATTGTATGATACAAAAGATTTTTTTATATCATGTTAAAATTTCGGTGGTACACATGCATATCATGTTATCTAATTAAAAGAGACCATATCGCCATGAACAATGTTCCTTGCAATATGCCAATCACATTAATACGTTCAATATTGATTATTAACAGGCAATAGCTAGTTGGTGACAATGTATTTAGCTTAGCATGTTGGTCTTCTCACAAGTACATTAACAAACTACATATTAATATAGCCGAGGTAAAGATCCCAAATTTTACCTGCTTATTTGCTGGAGTTCGACCCCAGGATAGACGGACTGTCTGCTTGCCAATAACAGTATTATTCAATTGTTGAATAGCGTCCTCAGCACTGGATCTGCACAAAAGATATATGATCATTTTTATCTAAAAGTTAACAAAGTCACTCATTATTTCTCAAATCTCCCTGCTCTCAATATTTAGATTTTCAGAATTAACACCAGACACTTGAACATGAATGTTAAAAACATCAACCAACCTATAGATAGAATCAAATCAATCAATAGATGACAATCATATCAGAAGTAACTCAACCAAAAGCTGAATACCTGTTGGAAAATTGAACAAAACCACATCCTTTCCCAACTGGAATTTTTACCGAAAGAACCTCGCCAAACTCAGAAAACGTCTGCTTAAGTTCTTCATCAGTTATTTCAGAATCCAGCCCTCCCACAAAAACCTACAGAAGAAAGAAACAAATATGACACGGTACCTGTAAGGTGGAACTTAATTTATGCATAAAGAGAACCAGACTCACTGTGGTGTTTGATGTATCGTTCTCTGAATGGGCACCATTTGCAGCAGCTCCTCCAGACAACACTACAGCTAATCGAAGAAATTAATTTAGTATATAAAACGATTTCACAAAAAAATGAGAAGACAGCTGTTGATGCCTATATAATATAACCAAAAATATAGCCATATAGGCTGCTTTCTGTTGTGTAAGATTCTCCAGCCTTCATAATCCAGCACTCAAAGAATATGATATAGAACTAGATTCTGTATTACGACATAATTTGAAGGAGATGTAGAGAGGCTTAATATTTAAAAAGGAAATCATATAACTTGGTAAATTTTATTCATCAGCAATGTTAAGTTGGAACAAAGAATTCATCCTTTCTTTGCTGTAACTTAAAAAAAACAGGACTTATACAAGATATATATGTGCACAGAATATAGACAGGATCTGCTTGTATGTTATAAACTACTGGCTAAAATTAAGAAGAAGCTTTAAATACAATATTTTACCTTGTGAAAATTGCTGCTGTGTAGATGGCTTCTTGGGGGTTGCAACACCTATGCGCATGGGTCTGCTCGAACAGTACTGACCATTCATTTCAGTCATGGCCCTTGACCTCTCAGTTTCATCTCCAAACCTAACAAATCCATAACCTTTTGAACGACCAGTGTTTGCATCAACTACAACTTTTGCACCTCTAACAGAGGGATATCTAGTAGCAAACGTTTCATGTAACACTGTATCTGTAACATCTGAAGCCAAATCACCTACAAACACAGAAAGATCAGAACCAGCATCTTGACGCCTTTCACCAGTACTAAATGTTGCCCAGTTCAACCGGAACGCTAATTGGTCTGCATTAGGCATGGCAGTTCCATTGTAGGTCTGGAGGACCTTCTCAGCTGCTGCATGAGAAAGAAACTCAATGAATCCAAATCTCTCTGACTGGCCTGTCTGTTTATTACGGATAATCTTTACAGCAATAGCCTGTTATGTAATAGGACTAAAAGTCAGCTATCAGTGACAAGTGACATGTACATGAGAGATGAGGGGGTGGAGAGAGAGTACATGTTACAGAAGCTAGAGGTCATAATTTCCAATTATCAACATCAAAGCATCATACAAGTAAAATACGGGTGGCATACAAACATTTTTCGTCAACATAGCCACAAGTGAAATTGTATTGTAACTATATATCTTCACCAGTAATCAATGTAGGGTCAAGAACTTTCATAATAACACAAGTTTACATAGAAATTCTTTTAGATTAGATAGTACACAGCACACACTAGTCTTCATAGACATGTAAGGACCGATCATTTAGAGGTGAATCTTATATCTCGTAAGATGACTTTTGCACATGAAATCACTCAACCAATTATCTTTCCCATACTTGGGGATTCTTAAAACATAGCAATAAAGACATGAAAGAAGATAGGTTAAAGTGGATTAAACGAAGAAAATCCACTAGCCCTTGTTACATAAATTATATACAAATCAATAGTTTAATTCCTTGCTCTTCACTGTTCTAAATTAAGTACTCCCTCCATTCCCCTAGTAGTCTACGTTGTGGGACGGGGACGCGGCACGCCCTTTAATGCTCCTGTAAACTGTAAAGTATAGTTCCGTAATTTATTTTTAAGATCTTCTTTTTCTGAATAAAAATAAAAAAACTCTTGAAAATAAGTGACAGAACTATATTTTATAAGAGCATTAAAGTGCGTGTTGAGCAGTGAAAAAAAATGTATAGAATTAAGTAGATGTCCAGATATCATCACTATCAACTGATAAATGTTTACCAATCGATTAAAAGTTTTAAAATCAAAAACCGTAACATTGACAAATGAATAAATCTAACTATTAGTTTAACAGTTTCCAGAGATTTTCCCAACTTCAACTCCTATATACAACATTAATATTATCTCCTCCGGATAAACTGATGCTTTCACCTCCTACAAACTTATCAAGCTCACTAATTTAGTCTCGCGGGTCAAATAATGAAATTACTGCAGTGAAGAAGCGGCATCTATGTAAATCAGTATTCAACTCAATCCAGGATCTAATCATTCTTGCACCAAAACATACAAATACACAGCAAATAGAATATATATAAAGGCAGATAATTATATAAACCTCGCCGGTAGGAGCAAAGCAAGACTGGAGATAATGTTCATCCATCCACGGCTGAAGATCACCGATCCAAATCGTTTTATTCTCCTCCGACGAGCTCTGAATCTGGGGCGGCGGCGGCGGCGCCACCGCCACCTGAGCCTGCTGATGCTGATAGTAATGGTAAGGCAAGTAGTGCGGCGGCTGATGGAACATAGCCGCCGCCGCCATCTGCTGCTGCTGCAGCGCCGCCGCCGCCGCCGGGGGATACTGTTGCATGGCTAACCACTGCTGCTGATACTGCTGCTGCATAGCCAACCATTGCTGTTGTTGCTGACTCATGTCTCCTCCGTTGCTCGGTGGTTGCATCTCTCCGGCGGTGAAATCTTTGATTTGATGGATTTAATTCTCTCTCTCCCTCTCTCTCTCTATCTCTCTGGGTGTTGCTGTGTGCGCGTGTTTTTAGAGAGAGATGGGAAAAGAAAGAAAAGGGCTGACGAAAGAGGAGTTGTGTGTATTTATGTGAGGGGTTTGGATTGCGTGTGTGGACAAATTATACAGCTGTGTGTGAGAGTGTGTGTTTTCTCTCATCCTTATCAGACCCCGGTTACTTTCTTTGCATTTTTTGGACTCCATAGCCTTCTGGACTTTTTCTTTACACTGCGGACTCTCTTTTTAGTATCTACTCGCACTTGCACAAAAATATTTCTTTCAGTTTATTTTAATATTGTATAATATATTTTATACTGATTTAATAAATGAAAATTAGTAATAGTTATTTTGTTCAAAAAAGAGGATAAACCGGCTTATGTCAGTTTTTTATCATCAAGAAGAACAGAAGTCACTCCACTCGGCTTGGGATGAATTTTTATGACTTTGATTAGAAACAATAAAGAAAAATTTAGGAAATTGTTTAATGGAAAAAAAAAATTATCTTCATTCAAGTCAAAATTCATCGATCAAGATGACATAGACGAAGAAATTTAAGTCAAAATTTTAGATATCAATGAATTTTTTTTTGGGACTTATGTGTCGTTGAATGGGATGGATAGATAAATTGATTTTATCAGTCTTAACAAATTAGTGGCATTTAACTACATGCTTATCAGTCAAGAGCTGGTCACCGCCAGATATTATGTTTAAATTATGAAATAATTGAGTTGAAGCTGAAAATAACTCATTTATTAGCTTATATTGAATTATGAAATAATTGAGCTATTTTCACCTTCTATGAGCTAATTGAGTTGAAAGTGAAAATAGCTCATTCATTACCAGATATTATGTTTTAATTTTGAAATAATTAAGTTAACTACTTTATTAAATACATATACTAGTTTTATGTATAACTTTACTTAATCTCAACACTCATTAAAAAGTCTAGTAATTCTAATATAGACTTACTTTTTATTAAGAAAAAGTGAAGTGAACCACTTTATTAATATCTGTTTGTATAAAAATATATAATCTGAACACATGTAAAAAGTTTTCTCATAACACAACATGTACACTTTAATCTCAAAATTTATTATGGAATATGTATTTTTGAATATATTCTAATATAAATATGACAAAAATCAAAATATTATACTGTAAATATTATAATAATAAATATTAAAAGTAGTTTGAGGATGACACAAACATACGCTTTCGGCTATATATTTTAAAGAATTTTAGTATAATTTTATAAATAAACTGATAAATTATTAATTAAACTTGTAACCCTAAATAATGTAGTACTCTACCGAATACAAGAGAATCCACATAATGAAAAAAAAAAAACACAATGATTGCCGACAAAAACAAGTTGTGGCTGGTGGGTTCTACAAATTGCCTTTTATTGGCGATTCGAAATCTAACTTGACAAATATAGGTACTATTGAATTAGTGCCCACCTTGCTTCAAAAATATCAACTGCTCCAATACGAGTACAATTTACAATAGTCCAGTGTGAGTGTCACGTGCTTCCTTTTTGTTTTCTTTTCACGTGATCTCTCCCTGTGTCTCACCTAGAAAAATACTCCAATGCTTATTGTACTCGGCTACTACTTGTGTCTAGTAGGGTAGATAAATATGGAAGTGATTGTTTCTTTTGAAATAAGATGAAACTGAACAAAATAATATTCTCCCCCTTTCCATTCTTTGTTTAATTTTTTATATTTGAATTGATCAAATTTTGATAAAAATTTAGATTTATGAAATAATTGAAAAAATGGTAAAAACATATTATCAGAAACTATATTTATAATATTTTAAAATGTATTTTTAGATTTTCACGATCATGAATTTTGTAAAGTTGACCACAAAAATCAAATAAGAAAATTGGGAAGAAAGGAATAGTTGTTTTGACTTTTTACACATAATATAAGATAAAATGAAATTTTACTACTAATATTTAATTAGGGATAATTTTTGACTTTTTACACATAATTTAAGATAAAATAAAATTCTAATATTTGGTTGGGGATAACTTAAAAAATGAAAATGAAATAATTAGAATTATTAATATTTTTCGCTCATCTTTGTTGTTGTTTATTTCATTGAAATTGTAATTTCCTTACACATTTTAGTTTTAGGTTTGATCAATATCTCTCTACACTCATTCGCCACCCTTAATACATATTTGCTTTCTCTTTTCTAATTCATTTATAATTTATGTCTAAAATGATTAAAAATAAATAAAAAAGTATGTGAAGCATAATTAGAAACAAAAAATAAGTTATAATTTAGTTTCATAAATTAAAACTATTTTTTATTATATGATTTATATGTCAATTTTATTAAAAAAATTAATGACACTTTTGAATAATAAACTATATTAAATTATAAAAATATAAATAAACGATACTCTTATGAACGTAAATGCATTTTATTAATTTAAAATGAATATCTTACCGCTCAAATATACAGATTATCATATAAACTTTCATTTCATATTCGGACTAAAATTAAACGGGCAGAATAATTTTAGATCAAACTTTCTTTTCGTTCTCATTTCTTTTTCTATTTCATTCCGTCTCTCGGGACAAACCTGTTTCTCCGGACAAACCATTAGTGTGCATCTTTTTCCTATTCTTAATAGAACCGTTAAAGTGCAATTTTCTTTATTTTTATTAATTTAATCAAGAAACGAAAGACATTTATGATTTATGCAGTTTAAATTTAATATTAACATATAATCACCATATAACGTGGTTAGATAATTTAAGTCAAACAAGAAACAAAAATTTAACAGGAAAGAAATTTTTTTAATAGTTGAATTATTCTGTTCAAATATATCAATTAATCAACCAATTAACAAGGCCGGGAAATACTTAGCTCAATATCTAACCATCTAAACTGTCTTATTCCCGTAGATGCAAAAATTCAGTTCATGAACGATTCCCTCATCACTGCCTTCTACTTTCTTCTGATCTATAGCATGAGCCAATTTATACACATTCTATTCAGCCAAGATTGCATGAGCCAATTTATACACATTCTAACCGAGCAAGGGTTATATAAAGAGCTTCATCTCGACAAGAATACAATTGTTCCCAACTCGGGGTAAATTTTATACATGTCTTACTGTATCGGAACGAAATAAACTGCAGACACCTAAATAAGGAATAAAAATAACTAAACCAACTACAGTGGAATTTAGGTAAACAACCACACAATGACCAAAATTTCAACAGCGGGTATTTGCCTAATTAGCAGAAATTAGCTTCTGTTGAAAAAAGAAATAATGAATTAACGTATGACCATTTAATCAGCTATGTACAGTGGTAGTACGTGCAGCAATCTACAATTTATAATCTGCATTAAGGAAGCTCTCATAGGGTGTTCCCCTCAGTGTCTTTTCTATATCATCCCAATTTGTAACTTGTTCATTCAAGGATCCTTTGTGTATCTTCACCTGACGACTAGTCAGCTTTATTCGAGGTACCCTCAGAAAATCTTGAACCTCGTCCAGTTTCTGGAAGCAAAAAGAATAATTTAGCTACTCATTATAAACAAAATGTATAATCATTGGAGCTCATACTACGAATATATGAATAAAAAATTGATTCATGGAAAGCATATACTGTGTGTCTTACAGTCCGATTCTTTATAATATCTTCGTAGTATACTACAATGTGCCTTGTGCTCCTGAAATATTCCAAGGCTTTAGTAGTCATCTCATCGACTTGCCTCAAGTTGGGTATGAGCAACGTGGTATTTATAGTAGGTTGAAATTTCGCAAGTATCTCAGCCTGTAACAGCAGTCTATCATTAGCAGGCACAGTAGAATATAGGAGATTAAGAGAGCCACAAAGACACAGAGAGCAAATGACAAACCTCGTGGGATGAATGCACATGAGATTTGTGTGTCCCATTCAGTGGTTTAGCATTTTGATCATAAGAATTTGCAAGAATTGAAATCATCCTTCGCAGATGATTTCTTCTAAAAAGAAATATAACTAAAACTCCCCTACTTTTAAAGTACTCCACAATTTCTTCATGATACTGCATCAAACCCTGCAACCACAAGTTGAAGATAATAAAATCTGCCATATATTCGTCCCTCACAAAAATTAAGCCTTCTACAGTTAAGGTAAAGGGTATTAGTGTAACGCTGTAGTATTGATTAAAAGAAAGATCTAAATATATAATTGTGATCAACAGTAGATGTATAGCAGCATATATGTATATGAAAATTGACCCTCTATATGGTTCTAACACACTGGGAGACATCCGAAAAACAAAAACAATATAATCTATTTCTAATAGTAACATAACTACAATGCCTAAACCTGGAGCTGGTTCCTTGATACAATAAGAAAGCAGTTAACATACAATGATGGTCCTTCAGAGCAATAAATAACTTAAAGACAACAATTGGTAGCTAAACGCAGTGTTACAGAAATCAGGAATCGGACCTAATCGGTTGAGCTACCGATTCAGGGATTAATCGGAAATCGGGGATTAATCGGAAGGATTAATCGGAGTGAAAATCGGATTTATTTTAATATTAAAATATTATTTAATATTTAATTATTATTATATTAACTATTTAGTAACTAATATATTTACTATATTCATAAACTCTATAATTATTCATATTTAAAGTAATATAGTATTTTAGTATTAATAATTTATCATATATACTTGGATTAAGAAATATATATAAGGATTAATTGGATTTCAAAAATCGAATCGGTGGCCGACCTTGCAGGGGATTAATCGGGGATTAATCGGTTAAATCGGGGATTTTTAGAACATTGGCTAAACGTAATTTTCAAACACCACTGTTACTAAGACAAATAAGATTGGCTTGCAGCATTCCACTCAGGAGCCATTAACAAAAGAAACGACGATCATTAACGTGAAGAAACTGAACCTATAAGACCTATGCCAGCTGGCACCATGAAAGAACTGAACCTATAGCTAGTTATATCATGCTCAGTGATGTTGTTAACAATACACAGCTGGCACTGCCATCCCAATACATTCACAGTTCATATGAAAAAGCTTAATTGAGTTCATTAAAGGAGACTACTTAGTTGATGTATAACATTGCTTCTATGCCATTGCATTTCGATAAATTCTCACAGACCTAGGCAAAAAAATATATACGGGAGGGCCAAAATTTAATGCATATAGAGATATAAAGACTATAAATTTCACTTTAATATCCTTGACTTTAAAAATAAACTTAAGATGCAAATAAATCTTATTAGGGCACGAGACTAATGGATACACAAGTAAGAACGCTAAAAAGGTGAAGAATCAGTAAAGAAGCAAAAGTTATTGAAAAACATTGGGGAAAATTAGTGGAGAAGGAAATTGAAGACAAACAAACCAGCTAGGCTACAGAATGTACCATTAATTCATTTGTTATATGGAAAAGTGATATGGTAGCAATTATGTAGTTTATCTTTTCCTGATCACAAATCAATGATTCCCTTTGCTAATAAGTGATAAAATTTCACAATCACTGTCCAACAGACTTTCAGTTGCAAACCACTTCCGCCCTAAAACCATTCCAAATGGTAGAAGACTTGTATACTATTCTAGGGTTATTTATAACGATGTGAAGGGGTTTATGATCCATGGAATTAAACACTTCCAAGTTGGAAAACAAAATTATAGAGCCAGAGACAATTGATCAGAGTAAAGGGATTGGCTATATATATATAATTAAAATGGAACTTGCATTAGAGCGGATGCAGATATGACATATGCTAGCAAAGTAGCATATATAGACAGGATGTAATGTCAGATGAGTGTGATGTTGACACACTGCTCCACCACCAGAGGATTTTGTTCCATTTTCTTCGTAATGCAAATTCCGGTGGGGGAGAGGTCATTTTGTTAGCAGCATGAGCAGATGATCTAAAAGTAATCTTTGATTCAGTTTGGCAATTGAAGAAAGTATGTTAGGTGATATATCCAGAGTATTTGCTATGGCCAAGAGCAAACCTCAAGAAACACAAAGCCAATAATGCTTAAGATAAGTTGTAAAAAAGAAGCTAACCAACAGCTTTTCTTACGATCAAAACAAGTCTTCCCATATAAAGGGGAAATAGATGGCATAAAGATCTTCCATTTCTTTTTAAACAAAAAAAAAAATCCTCATTATTATCGCCTTGTGTCTTCTCAGCGCACAAGTGAAGTATTGACACAATACGTTTGATATCTAATATGACATCCAGTCAAAGGACACAAGGCTCTAGAGATAAAACGAACTAGAATTAGTTATAAAGGACATATAGATAGCAGAACGTAAATTGCTGACACAATGAAGTAGTGCTTAAGAGTCCTACTTTATACCTCTATTGCTGTCTTCCCTCGACCAGATTATGAAAACATTGCAATTAATTGAAATTAGAAAAATGTCATATCAATTAGTGATTTTGACCAAGATTTAGTATAAGAAACATGAAAACAGACTTTTCATTTGTCCTGATTATAATTTAGAAGGCCAGCACTAACCTGATTGAGCATCCATTTTAAGCCAACTGCGGCTGTACACTCCCTCTTCGAAGCACTTGTTAACCAGTCTAAATTGTAAACTTTATCCAATGTTTCTGTGATTGTTGAAATGTTACTTCTCCGGTCTTTGACTGAGAAGATCTCTCCATTAGAACTTATGTTGGTATGACTATTCAATAATGTCTCAAACCATCCACTCCCGGATCTCTGCGTAGACAAAATAGCAAAGGATCGCACTGGATGGCATGCACACTCATCTCTAGTTAAACATTAATAAACAAGGCGTCAGCAAACATTTATCAAGCAATTTTAAATCAATTATACCAAGTAAATTCTATTCTATTTTACCTCCGAAAAGTTTCAGGATTTGGGTAGTGAACATAAGGTTTTTCCCATGGTTCAACATGTGGGACCAGACATTGCCCCCTTACTACTTGAACGCTTAGAGCTTCGTCCTTGGTGCCAGCACTGATTCGTTTTAGATGCACTGAGCATATATAAACCCCACAAAGCATTGCACATACCAACACAATTATTCTCAACAGAAGTGAAGATGTCTTTTGCGGCTTTAAAATCAAGTTATCCTGTGTTCAACAATGTCATGATTAGGTGTTAGAGCAGCTCAATCATATACTAAAACAAATTCAAGCAATTTCTCGTAAATTAGTCATAGCTCAGAAGGGCTTAATCGGGGAAAGGGTTACATGTTCAGTATTTAGTTGAGTATGAAACTAGTAGGTCCATTCAATTAAGCACATATCAGATCAAGTAAATAACCTAAAATTAAGTAAAGATTCAAAGAAACATTAATTAATAAAATACCCTTATGAGAGAAACACAATGTGAAGCAAAAAGATTCAATCTTTGGAATTAATCTGAAGAATAACATTACAGTCTAAAATAAGATAACTATAAAGAGAAAAAAGAGTTACCTTGAAGAAGAAACAGAGATCGTCAGCCATTAATTTATTTAGGTAAAAATAAAACAAGAAAGAAAGCTTCAAATCCACTTTACCCTTTTCCTCCTCGCTTTACTCATCCTTTCACGGATACACGTACATATATGTATAGTAAGTATATCACTTTGTGTTTATATTATTCAATATATACCGAGAGAGACTCTGAGTCTGAGTCCGAGAGAGAGAGAGAGATGCACGCTCTATAGTGTTCTACTCTGAAGCTTTAACAACATGATACATACACAAATCCTATTAGACTTTCACAGGAGTTGCTTTCATGTTTCGTCGCTGAGTGTTCTTCTAGTACGACTAGGCTCCGGATCTAGACGAGGGTTCAAATGGATTACGACGTCGTATAAGTACTTTGACCTTGAAAGTGGATTGTGGTAGATTAGTCAAACTTGGACTATTTATTAATCCCGCAACATATGTCAAATGGAGAATCTAGATTAGGCGGCAAAAGCACACGATAAGGGAATTAGAATAAATTGAATTGTTCTGACAAAAGAAATATAAATTGAATTGTTTTGAAACGGATTTGAAAATCGTAAAGATATAATGATCAATTTAAATTTTGGTTATCGACTATAATTTAAAATTTTGAAGTTCCGCTCATAAGAATAGATGATTTGATGCACATACTTAAATAAGCTGAAGTGAATTATACTTAATTTGAGTTCGATATACTAGTTTATAAAGGATAGAGAGTGTTACATAGATGGGAGATAAGATCTAATCGATTTAACTATTAATTTAGAATTAAGTAAAAATCATATTCATTTTAATATTAAAATATTATTTAATATGTGGTTTTTTTTTTTTTGAGAATGAATATGTGGTTATTATTATATTAATTATTTATATATATTTATTATGTAATAAATTTTATAATGGTTCATAGTTAAAGTGATAGTATAATAGAAGCGATGAACCGAAGATTACTTGAAACCACCATATATAACAAACGTTAAATTTGTTAGCAACCACCTCCCTCTTATTCGCATCAACACTCATTCCTACTTCACTCCTTGTATCCATCAAAATCTCACTTCTCTTTCTCAACATGACTCTTATCTCTTTCGCAAATCTTTTCTTCTAGAAATGGATACCGACATTGCCCACGACTTCTCTCCATTCTTCGTAGTCCACAAAAATGGCACCATCAAGAGACTCATGGGCAGCAGCCCAATCCCCGCACCCCAAACTCTAAACGGCGCCAAAACAAAAGACGTCACCGTTTCATCAGACCCCAAAATCACCGTCCGTATATTTCTCCCGGAATCCGCTTCACCGGGACAAAAGCTTCCCGTGGTCTTCTACATCCACGGCGGCGCATTCACTATTGAGTCCGCTTTATCAATAGCCTACTCCAGCTACGTGGCATCCGTGGCTTCAAAATGCAATGCCATCGCTATTTCGGTTGATTACAGGCTCGCCCCTGAAGCCCCCATTCCGGCGTGTTATGATGATTCATGGGAAGCCCTCAAATGGGTCGTTTCCCATGTTGCCGGGTCGGGACCCGACCCGTGGATAAACGAACACGGTGATTTTACCCGGTTTTATGTAGCTGGGGACAGTGCTGGAGCCAATATAGCCAATACCATCGCGATCTGGGTGAGTACTAAGGGGCTGGGGTGTGATGTGAAGATTTCGGGTATGATTTTGGCGTGTCCGTTTTTCGGACATGAGGTGGAGCTGGATAAAATTTGGAAATATTGTTGTTGTGAAGAAACGGGTGTTAATGATCCGAGATTGAACCCGGCGGCGAGTCCGGATTTGTTGGCAAAGCTTGCGTGTGAAAGGGTGCTTGTTTTCACGGCGGAGCGTGATTTTTTGAGAGAGAGGGGTGTGACTTATTACAAGGCGTTGGAGAAGAGTGAGTGGAAAGGAGAAGTGGAGAGTGTTGAGACGGAAGGTGAAGAACATGTGTTTCATTTGATCAAGCAAGATTCTGAGAAGGCCGGGGATGTCATGGAAAAGATAAATTCTTTCATCAACCATAAGTGACGAGATGGTATATGTACCCCTCGCCCCTTAAAAGGTCCTCCCATTGTCATGAATCATGATCAGGGTTGGTTTATTGGTTATACACAATATGATTAGCTAGGAAGCTTTGGAAATTTCGATTTTTTACTGTCATGGAAAACTGTATCAGTCTCAACAGGCCAAAGCAAAAGCAGTTAGAGAGTGGTTAATCTAGAGAAGAAATAAACTAAGAAAGCACATCTAAAGTGCTGAAAAGATTACATAATTCCTTTGTTGTGTACAATCATGATGTTGCTTCCAGTCTCCAGATACAGTTTTGATAAAAAGATAGGACTGGCTTGGTGCTAGCATATATAACATCTGATTAGCCTACTGTTTTTTCAAACAGCTCCACCAGCTCTTCTGCTCGGAGGTGGTGTTAAATGTTAATCGTGCCCTTCTTAGAATTGTGGAATAAGTAATTATTCCCCTAAACTCATCCGCTGCTTGTCTATTTATGTTGTCTGCTACAATCATCAACATACCTGTGAAGCACTGTGTTGGGGTTGCTGTTACACATCAACAACAGTTAGTTTTTTGCTGGAAAACTGTTTGGTAAATCCAAAAGCAACTTTTAGCTGAAAAGCTGCTTTTAGAAAAAGCAGGTCAGCTTTTGTAGGAAGCGGTTACAAATTTCATTATCAAACCTCACCAAAAAAATTATCTTTTTATATTATAACTCAAAATAAGCAAATATAAAAAAAAAACTACCAAACAGTTATCTGATTCCTGCAACAGCACTTTTTTTAGCAACATTTTTTCTGACCACACAGTAATATTTAACAGTACTCCTAAACAGACTTTTAATTCCTCATAGCAGAGAACTTATACAGTTGAATATTAATATATTCAAGCTTCTTATCCTTCTTGTACAGACAAGTTTTTGTATAACAAATTTACACAATGCAGAGATAGATCCTAGCAATTTTAGTCGGTCAATAGAGATTAATGGTTAGAATATTATGTTCCGGATAAAAAAATCTTATCATTGTGAAATAGTTAGAAAATATAATGTTGGTGATAAGAAATTTTTTCTTTGTTACTATTTTATAGTTAGGGAAAATATAATATTCGTGATAAAAAATCTTTTGCCCGTACTTCACATAGTTACTCTTTAATAGAAATAGTCCATTCATACTCACAACTTTGGCTATTCTTAATTTTTTATTTTTTTTTTGAAAATGAGAATAAATCTCAACGAGAATCGGCAATTCACCGTATAATTCTTTCATTCAAGAAAACTTATTATCTAACCGTCGGACATGCAAGATGACCGGGGAAATTTAGACAATAAAACTTTAATGTCCGAAAAGAAAACCGGCCTTCTTCCAAGAATCCTGAAAATAAAACAAGAGAAACAAAAAGAATATAAGTCGATATATTTAACAGATTACATCAAAATATTCCCACAATCATGATAACTCATGATTGAGACAATTAAGCTCTTAATTAAGGCATAATAATAAAATTATAATATCTCTAATTAAGGCCCAATTAACGCCCTCAAATAAGGCCCAATTAACGCCCTCAATAAAGAGACACAATTTACGCCCTCAATAATTGAGGCACAATTTACGCCCTCAATAAAGAGGCATAATTAACGAGGCACAATTACCGCCCTCAATTAAGACACAATTAGCGCGCTTTCCTTTCTGAAACCGGATCCCATCCTGAAACCGCCGTCATCGCCACCATCGGCCACCACCGCTATACTATCGATCAAGTTGCCTCGTCGTATGTGAAGCGAACAACGAAGCGTATCACATGTAACACGAAAAATCGCCCAAAACACCAAAACCCAAACAAAACACAGGGATTAAACAAACAAACAAATACACACAAACAAACAAGATTAAAATCAACACCTTTCGCAATTCCACTCAAAATCATGAGAAAAAGAAAGAATATTGTAAATAATTGTAATAGAAAGGCATACCAGTCGAGGCATGAGGAACCTCATAGGATTTGAAAGTCGGAGCAGCATCATGTGACAAACCCATCTTCTTACTTGCCTCTCTCTCTCGCGATCTTTTTCTCTTCACGCAGAACTCTCTTGCATTCCTTTTGTTACAACAGAATTTGATAAGAAAGACTAATATGATTTCATCGCTTTTTTGGTTATCTAATTAGATATCTTAATTGTACAACAGAATTGTACTTGTATTATGTGCGGGTGTTTTATACTTCCAAATGATAATAGTATATATGTAAAAGAAAGATGTTTATAAAATAACAAAGAACACTACATAACATTTTATTTTCTTATAAATATTATTTTTTAAATTTAAAATTAAAAAAATTGACAACAAAAAAGTCTACATAAAATCATGTTATCTTTAACTTAAGTTTATTATTAAATTTACGTCGGATTAAATCATAACTCGGAACATAAATTTACCTGCTTGAAAAACTAGGTTTTAAATGAACTGTGTAGTGTTTTTTTATTAATTTTTACATTTTTTAAGAGAACTAATTATTTTTGTATTATTTATTTATTTTATATGAGTGTTATTTTATGGACCAATGCACATATAAAATACCCCCACAGTATCAATCATATGAATTGAATTAGAGGAGAAATAAAGTATTGTTATATCAAAGAATAACATACAGAGAGGGATCACTCATCCCTCTTCATCTGTTCTTCATCTTTTTAGAAACACAGATAGAAAAAATAATACACATACCTGCTGTTTTTATATAATTATATGATAAATCTGTCCTTAGGATATGATCAGAATGGCATGCACTATTTGGATACATGTGAAATGAACAAAAATTATGATCTGCACACATTTAAATATGAAATTGTTCTTCATAGCCTTTTTTGTTGCGATTTCATTGGTCTCTCATGCTTCGGCTCTAAAGGTATTTTCTTACATCCCTCTCTCTAATTTTATCATCTTAATGTAGTCATTGTTTCAGTTTGTTTGATGCAATTTTTTCGGATTTTTGGTGTGGTTTTTGTTCATGATTGTTGAATAGCAAGGACAAACGTGTTTGTTTGATAAAAACTGCAATGATGGTCTACACTGTGAAAATTGTTTGATAAGTGGCAATATTAGGACTCGCTGTACTCGAAAGAAACCTGTCATTCCAACTACAGTGGTACGTCGAGGCACATTTTGTTTATATGTGTGTGTAGAGGCATTACGTTTGCTGTTTAATCTGAATTTCAGTTGAGAAATGAGATTAATATTTCAGGTGCTAGGACTACCGTTTGATCGGTACTCGTGGCTAACGACACACAATTCATATGCTAAGACAGGTTCAAATTCAAAGACTAGAACTACGATTTTAGCTCCAGAGTGCCAGCAGGATAGCATTACCAATCAACTCCAAGTATGCTCTCTCTTGTTGATTGTTGAATTGGATGTATTAAATATGTGGTTTCTCCTTTGATCAAGGCAGCGGATAGTTCTTTTTTTTTTTTTTTTAAGATGATGATGTGCTTGCAGAATCAATTAGTTATCAGGATTTTTTTGTTGATACATATTTTTCTAGATTGAAGTGGCATCATTGATAATATTTGACAAATTGAGCTTACTTTGCGACTGCTTCATAAGCTATGTTACTCGGACTCGGGTACGGACTGTCGGACATGACACATATCCGAGTGTTAGATTTGGGAACTTTGAAATTTGGGGACATGGGGACACTTTCCAACTTTTGCACATGGGTACGGAGACACATCGTTGTATACTGATAAACAATTATGGTAATTTAAACATCTTAAGAAAAAGTAACAATAAAACTCAAATTAGACATGATTTTGTAGAGGATTTTGCAAATTAAGCGCCTTTTGTACTCCAAACCCATTTTTACTTCTTTCTTTTTTCTCACATATTTCTTTTAAATTGTAAGTGTTGACTCATTTTGGATTTTTAAATTGTCAAAGAATCCGACACAAAATAAGTGTCGTGTCCGAGTGTCCAAGTGGCCAACACGGATACGGTAACCTAAATAGAGGAGTCGGAGTACATAGGTTCATAAGCAAGTACTGACACACTAAGATGAATCAGTTTTACAATTCTGTATCTGCTTCACTGTTAAGGTTATACTCCCTCCGTCCCCTTTTACATTTCCATTTTGTTTTTCGAAGAGTCAAATTAACCAATTTTTGACTGAACATTACAAATTATCTATCAATTATTTTTAAAATCTGAAAGTTGCATATTAAAAAAGACTAAATATACTATCTAATTAATTTTTTTTATTATTTTTCTCAATTATATGATACATATAAATTTCAGTCAAAATATAGTCAATTTGATTACTCAAAAGTCAAAATGGACATGTAAAAAGGGACGGAGGGAGCAGTAATTGAGTTTTATACAACTGGCCATATTTCACAATGTTAATGTAAAGAAATATCAAGTGCACACTTAAATAGTTAGATCTCAATCATCTTTAGACTAGTACACGACATTATTTATAATTTTAAACAAACTTTATCAGAGATGCCTAGTAGTTGGACATTACAAATTTTATCTTCTGTTGAAACAATAAGGAAGTTACTAAGCTTAGCAAAAAAGAGGAAGTTATTAAAGGTATAGTTTGTTACACACTTATACTGTCACGAATTCTCGTGTTGTGTAATCATCATCAAGAAGTCGGTGCTAGAATGACCATACTTTCCATTTACCAACAGACCTTCCAATGGTCAGACTACTTAGATTTATTCAGATTTTCTAAGGTTTCTATAAATGAATCAGATTTAAGTGATCTGATAACAGAGGTCATGGTTGTACTCATGATTATAACAGATAGAAAGATGGAGCTAACTTGTTCATTTTATGTTCACTGCAAAAAGTTTAATCCGGACATGGGAGTCGGGAGAGATAGTTTTTATCCCAAATTTTAAATTCATAAGATAACTGCTGTGCTGTATTAACTGCAAATAAAGTGTTCTGCTGAATCTTGCAGAGTTGAGATATAGAAAAGAAGGAATAAGGCAGTGTCAAGTGGCAAAGATGTGAGTCAAAGTAGGAATCAAAGGGATGGATGTCTGAAATTTCCTTTGCAGTCAAACTTAATAAACGAACATCGTTGATCTGCTTTGTTGAATGTGAATATCCAAGGGTGAAGAATATTTAAAAAATGAAGGAAATCGTGGCGAGATAATTTGTTAAAATTTTATTTACAAAATTATTATTTTAAATGGAATATGGAATTTTTGAAAATTAACGCCCATGCGTAGCGGGCAAAATTACTAGTATGCTTAATTTCTAGTATTTTGCCACTAAGTGGCTCTATGTAGCAATAAGGAAACTAAGAAGAAAATTTAAATAATACGTTGCATTTTGCTCTAGTGTAAGCTGTGCTGAATTAGTACAATCCTTAACTATAGACTTTCTTTGTTTCTTTTATTGACCAGGTTGAAATTAAACTGATAATCGAAATGTAAAACAGTGTAAACTCCGCCCTGACCCTTGTAAAGATAAATTTTTTTAGACTGTATAAAAGCAGTTGTTGCCATGTTTGAGAAAGCCTTACAAGTTTCCAAATGTCTATCAAATGATAAACCTACCATAGAAAAGTGCATACCAGATAAAAATGTGTAGTGGCATCTGGACAGATGTGTTTCTCCCACGATGCTAGATTATTCATTACTAAATTAATTACAGAATTTCAGGTTATATATATAGGCATTCTATCAGTCTATTGCTTCGACAGAAGAGGTCCTTAATATATATTTTACACTTAAGCTCTCTTTTGTTTTGTATTCCCTGCTGCTTCTCTTCGTAACTTATCTGACTTTCATGTTCAGAATCCATAGTTTACCCTGTGTAATTTAATTAGCTTGGTTAAATCTCTTTTGTCATTAGTTATTTAGATGAAACATTTAAGAGAGTCCTATCTTGGAATCGGTTACCCTGCAGAATGGTGTTCGAGGATTGATGCTTGATTTGTATGACTTTGAAAATGATGTCTGGTTATGTCACTCCTTCGGTGGTCAATGCTTTGAATACACAGCTTTTGTAAGTTCTTATAGTCCAGGTTGTTTTTGTCAGCCTTTTTTTTCTTTTTTGTGGCATGTTCTGCAATTGGTCTCGCGTTTTTTTTTTGTTTATTTCAATTGAGGGGTGGGGGGTGGTCGGGTTCTTGTTATTCTCTCCTTTCCTAACAACCTATTAGGCTATTACGCTTTCTTGCTTTAGTTTTTGGCGTATAGTGGCATTTTTCATTTCTATTCTCTAATTATAATGCATGATTTTTTTTAGGTATGGGTAGTAGTTCAGCTTGTACTGTAAAAACTTCAAATCTACGCCATTTTTCTCATTATATTAGTCAAATAAAGAGCTTTAATATAGAGAAAAATTCACTTCCGCTCATCTTGAGATCATACATCTTGCTGTATTTTCAGAAATGTTGATGAGTTAATTGTGCCTAATTACATGTCCATATTGGTTTGTTGTTGGTCTATCATTTAACTAAATCCTGCATATTTACCAGCAACCAGCAATCAATGTTCTGAAAGAAGTTCAAGCATTTTTGGTATCAGACCCTTCTGCAATAGTCACCCTCATTATTGAAGATTATGTTGCATCTCCAAATGGGCTAACCAAGTTATTTGATGCTGCTGGCTTAAGGCCCTTCTGGTTTCCAGTATCGCAAATGCCAAAAGATGGTGAAGATTGGCCGTTAATAGATGACATGATCAAGCAAAATCAACGTTTAGTAGTTTTCACGTCAAGACCTGATAAAGAAGCAACTGAAGGCATTGCTTATGAGTGGAGTTACTTGGTAGAAAATCAATGTGAGCTATATTACCACATTTTCCTTTCACTTGCAATTAATATAGAAAAAAAGAAGAAACTTTTGTTTCAAAGAACCTATGCAGTTTAATAGGTTTTAATCTGCAGATGGTGATCGTGGTATGAATGCTGGTATGTGTCCCAACCGTGCAGAATCTCTTCCCATGAACAACAGAACAAGATCACTGGTGCTGGTGAACTACTTCCCAGATACACCAAGTAGTACAGAAGCTTGCAAGTCTAACTCTGCTCCTCTGACTGACATGGTGAACACTTGTCGCGTGGTAGCTGGTAATAGATGGCCAAACTATATAGCTGTTGATTTCTACATGGTACTTGATGGTGTAATGGAATGTCTGCAATGCATATTGTTGTAGATTTAATTTAAACTACAACCTTGGAGTATAAATAATTTATGTGCTTATTATTTGCAGAGAAGTGATGGAGGGGGGTCCCCTGCTGCTGTAGATATGGCTAATGGAGAGCTTATTTGTGGATGCCAATCGATTCTAGATTGCAAGGTTTGCAATATCGCATAATTCTTTTCAACTTATACTTTAAGATTGTTTAAAGTATCAGAGTAGAATGAAGTAGAACTATTAAGAATCGCTCTAAAAATTAAAGCAGTACATATGAAGAATTAGTTCAACATCTCTATACTGCCATGTACAGGAAAACTCAACAGTCGGAGACTGTCGTCCTCCACCTGGAGCCCGAATTATAAAGATGGCAAATAACACCAATTCTGCTGATGTGACATGCAGACCTACTAAACTGTTGTGGTTATTTGGGGTACTTTTCTTGGCAAATACCTTGTTTTAACAAATATAGATCCTAATATCTCCACTGAACTCCAACTCCTCCATTAGAAACTCGCAGCAAATGACATCTTGCAGATAAATGCCTATCGTTTGTTGTAGTACCATGTGAATATTAATACATGATTCTGTATATGACTTCTTCGGCACTTTACTTTGGCGATAGCAATTTGACGATGCTCTGAACTAGTAATCATGAGTCTTTGGCGTTTTAGCAGACTGCCGGATTGGCACTGTACAAAGTTTGGTGATATATTTACTTTGGCACAGTTTGGGACTTTGGTGTCACACACTTAAGTTTGATGCCAGTGTATTTGACCATGATGCCACTGCTGAGTCTGGAGATAGACAGATGAATACGCGGCTGATGAATTAAGTTAGTCATCGCGATACAATCCTTCAGACAGCTGTTGTGGCTGACAGTTATTTCGTGTAGTCTGGAGTAGTTAACATTTTGTACTTGGTTTGTTTAACGTCTAACTGAACTGTTAACTACTAGCATGTAATCCTAAGAAAGGCATTGACCTCGTATTTATATTCTTCAATTATGTCTTTTTTTCTATTTAAATTACAAAAAAGGTGTAATAATGTTATTTCTTATCACCACGGACATGTTTCAAACTTTCTGTATAAAGTATTTTGTACTTGTGGATAATAAAAAAAACACAAGTGGTAGGTTTATCCTCTGTTGTTCCAGAACATCCGAGTTCGACTCTCGCTTATCCGAAAAATATTATAACAGATACTCATTTGTAAGTCATATAAGCCTAAACTGTAAAAAAAAAACACTTTCTGACGTGTTCGCCAAAACAAAAAAAGCAGTATAAAGGAAACAAGATTATTTTTTACACTATATCGTATAACATATACTCAAACAAGACTATTATTTCACCAATCAATCAAAATATTTCTTTTGCTCTAAATTGTTTTAAAGTCTTACCTGGGGTGCTAGAGCACGGTACGATCTAGGAACTGCCGCAGCTGATAGCTTCTGGTGTGGCTGAGCACCACAAGGAATCCAAATCTTGCATTTCTCAGCATCTGAACAACATTTATGTTTAGAGAAGAATGCATGACAATCAGCTGCTGATCTCTGACCCGGAAGGCCTGGTATGCAATTCATTCTCACATCAATCACCTTTCTCCATATCAAAATCTTGCATAATGGCCCTACTTTGGTGAAATAATTATCTGACAATGACAAATTTGCCAGCTTGGGCAGCAAGCACAGGGAATCTGGTATTGTCCCAGAAAGTTGGTTTTGAGCCAAGTTGAGTAACTCTAGATGGCCCAAACAGCTGAATGAGGCTGGTATAGGGCCTGTCAAATTATTCTGGCTCGCGTCGAAGAGGGTGAGATGGCGTAAAAGGCCGATTTCACAGGGCAAGCAGCCAGAGAGCTGGTTGTTTAATAAGAGAATTTCGACTAGAGTGTCTTTTAGATCTCCAATGCTTGAAGGGATGGAGCCGCTTAAATTGTTGTTGGCCAAGGAAAGGTAATAGAATTTTCCGGAGCCGAGAGTATCAGGGAGCTTTTGCATGAAGTTATTGTTGTTTATGAAAAGTATTTCGAGCCCTAACAGGAAGACTTGAGGCGGAAGCACCCCGGAGAATTTGTTGAACCGGAGGTCTAAAAAACTTAAATTTGTTCCACCAAGAAGTTCGATAGGAAACTCACCTGTAAACACATTGTTACTAAGATCCAGCTCATATAAGAACCGGAGATTGGCTATACTTTTAGGAACTACCCCAGTAAAATTGTTGGAATTTGCATGAAATATAGCAATATCAGGTAATTGATCAAGAAAACCGGAGAGTGTGAGCTCTGGACCTGCCAAGTTGTAGCCGTTGAAATCAATTCCTGCGATTGCGGTTTGATTTAAATCAGGGGCAGTGTCACAAAAAAAGCCCTTGTATTTGTTGCAAATGTCAGGGCCAACCCATGTGTTTGTAATGCCAAAAGGGTCATGAGTGACCTTTTTCTTGAATTCTTGTATAACTGGGTACACAATCTTGATCCTCTTGCTCTCATAAGAATGTATCGGCTCTGGAGGCGATGTCGGGCAGTAGCCTTTCTGTGGTGGAGGGTCAGGATTTTGCTCTGGAGGACTGCCACCAATACTTATAATTGGCCCCAGTCCTATTTCTAGCGATTTTCTGGCCAGGTGATCATCGCAATATATCTGGTACTGGAAAAATATTTGTAAAACCAAAACGAATCGCAGAAGCACTGCAATGAGAGGGAGGTTTTTGATTGTGTGCATCTCTTTCTGATCTCTCGCTCACCAGCAAACTCTGACTAAATAAATACAGGGTTTGTCTGGTGTGTACCCGTGGACACATGATTGTTGAGGTGACATGATAATAATTGAATAGTTTCGAGTACCCGTGAATAAATGGCAAAGAACAACATAAAAATGGCAACTTGTCTGAAATTAAAAAGAAAAAAATATAGTGTGTGTACAGGAGTTCCAAGTCCTGATGAAGAACACAAAGTTAGAACTTGTAGAGACCACATAGATAGTGAGATTTGTAGACTAGTAGGGATGTCTGCTGCTGATCAATTTGCATTATTGTATGCTTCACGAGGGGCATGTTTGTTTGTATTCTTTCATTACTTTGCCTCTTTTTTCTTGGTGAATGATAATGTGACATTCAGACCAGATGGATTGATGGATTGTAGTTGCTGCTCACACTCTTTGAATGCCATCCTATTCACGAGGAAATGATCTAAAGCGTGTATAACATTATTCATCCAATCATTTCAACTTCCACGCATATCATAATCTTATCGTTATTTACCCAAAAACTGAGAAGTTACTTAATTTCACGGTTAATGAGTCCTGTTAAAGAGAACCAAAACCCTTATTTCATGTGTCAGCATCTCTATTACGGTTAGAGATGTAGTTGCTTGAATTGAAATCTCATTTGCATAAAATGGGTAAATCATTTCTTATCTACACCTAAAATTTCATATTATTCTCATTCTTGTTAACTTCGAATTCTATATCATTCGTTCCCAAACCCTCCACCTGTTCTCATAAACAAAAACCCCTGTATTTGTGGATCTAAATTCTAATATTACAACCCCGACTAAAGTCTCAATTACTTGTCAGAATTTAATCAGAAATGCATTTAACTCTCTATTAGGAGCTGAACACTAAAAATAACAAACAAGCAAACGAACATTCAATATTCATATTTTCATTGTCCCCAATATTAGATAAAGAACACTCAACATTCACAGACCGACAAACCACATCCAAAGTTGAACACCCAATATTCATGATAAGAATATTATATCCATATTATTTATGTCATTTTAACTTTTTGTAGATAATTTGAGTTGAAAAAAACACATGCTTCCACACACTATTTTTCAACTTTTTTTTTGAATAAATATATAAATCTTAAATTTTTATTTAGAGAATATGAATTTATTATCAAGACTCAATAAAAGGTTCATTGAACAATTTCACCACGGTGTCAATATGTCGTGTGACATAATTTGTTTGTTCACTCTTAATTGAAGTGACAAAAGTGTGTATCAAAATTGTCTAACTTTTAACATGCTCCCAAACTTGAAAAAATACATACATTTTAACCGAAGACGTATATCTTCGTATCTAATTATAATTATAATTATTTGACCTTGTTTAAAATTTTAAATGACAACTATTGAAGTAAAATCAATATTCGAGATTTTCTTAGTATATAATCAAGGTTTCCGGGAGTTCAGATCTTTACCAGATCTTGAGGTTTACTTAAAGGCGACTGAGGATAACACTTGAAGATGACCATTTTTGAGATAACTTTAGGATATTATATCATATATTGCTAACAATATTAAGTTAGAATACAAATAGATGATAATCTATACTATACTATAATAAGCCAACATGGGTATATCCAGTAATACTAAAATACTAATAAAATGATGTTAAATTTTAAATTATAAATAATAAATTACGAATTATATACCCGCTCGTATTTCGCACGGGTTGAAGGCCAGTAATATTAAAAGTACATTGTTGTAAGTGTTGTAAGTCCATAGTTAAGATACACAAAATACGCTTAAAATCTTATTTATTTACATTTTAACCCGACACCTCTAAGTTGAGAGGTGTATCTAAACTAAGAAAAATCTTAAAGTATTATATTATAAATATATATTTTGTATTACAGTATTGCAAGTGTTGTAAAGTCCAAAGTATAGATTCACAAAATACACTTTTCTCTTAATTTTTAAATCATATTTTCATATTTGTTATTTCTATATTTGTATAAAAATGATAGTATTTATTCATTTGTAAAGAAAAGATATTATATATCATGTATTGACTTCTTGTTTGTTTGTCCAACACCGTACAATTAAAAAGAATAATATTTTATAATTTGTTTTTCAGAAAAACTTAAAAAAAAAGAAAGAATAATTTAGAAACGATAAAAAACATATAACCAAATTACTACAAATCACCCTTATATAATCACAATTTAGTACAGATAACAACTATAACAAATAGTTAATATCGTGGAGTAATAATAAGAATAATGAAAATAACTCTAAAAAACAAAAAGAAAAAAGAATAATGAAAATAATTTACTCCCTCCGTATGTCACATTTGGTTTTGTGCTGGTCAAATTGACTAAAGTTTGACTGAAATTTATTAATATTTTATCAATTGAAAAAATAGAAAAAAATATGTCACCGAAAATAATTTTTACTCTATTTTAAAATGTAATTTTCAGTTTTTTAAAATAATAAAAGAATGAATTATAATTTTTGATCAAGTCAATTTGACCCAAATAGAAATGTGACGAGGGAGTGAATAAAATTGAAGGAATGCAGAAATCCGGTAAACCCGATTTCCATGTCTCGAAAGAACAGAATTTGATGTCAACAACGAAACGAACTTTCAAACTCGTTCCCCAATCCCACCACGGAAACCAAAACGACAACAATCCTCCATACATAAACAGACAAGACCCCTGATTCTACACAACACAATGCACGATTCTTCCTCCACAACAATGTCTCCTCCTCTTCTTCTCCTTAGCCTCGTTTCTCATGCTCTCCTCGGCCTCCGACATGTCAATCATAACCTACGACGAAACCCACGGCCTAAACTCCCCTCCTCTCCGGACCCACGACCAACTTTTGTCTCTCTACGAGTCTTGGCTAGTGAAGCATCACAAAAACTACAATGCCCTCGGGGAAAAAGAGACCCGGTTCGGGATTTTTAAGGATAATGTGGGGTTCGTTGATCGACATAATAGCATGCGGAATCAGAGTTATAAGCTTGGTTTGAACAAGTTTGCTGATCTTACTAATGATGAGTATAGGTCATTGTATTTGAGTGGGAAGATGATGAAGAGGGAGAGGAAGAATGAGGATGGTTTTAGAAGTGATCGCTTCGTGTTTGAGGATGGTGATCACTTGCCTGAATCTATTGATTGGAGGGACAGAGGGGCTGTGGCTCCTGTCAAGGATCAAGGCCAGTGTGGTGAGTTTTTTCGTGTTGGATTTTTTTTTTAATTGTATGAGTTTACGTTATGGTTTCGTGTTTGTTAGCTTTTGATTAGTGATTTTGATGGTGATTGAGATTTGAGGGGGCTTGGTTATAGATAATTAGATATCTGCTAGGTTTAGGATTGAAATACTCGAGTGATAAGATTTTATTGGTAATTAGAGTTTGTGGCAATGCAATGCTTGCAAATTTGCAATATTCTTTAGAGTAAATAACAAAGTGGTGGCTGAAGTTTGTCAAATTTTACAAAATGGTGGCTCGATTTTGAAAACTACAAAATAGTGGCCGGAGTTCACTTCCGCCTTTTAAAAAGGTGGCGGCCGTGAAGCTCCGTTAATTTCCTCCGTTAAGTTCAAAAAATAAAATTAAAAAAAAGGGTAGAGAAGGAAAATCACCCAAAATCCTCTAAAAATAGAGTCCCTTGCCTTCACCTCTCTCCGACGAGCTCCCCGCCATATCCGTTGCGGCCATCATCACTCATCACCCTCCTCCCATCCGTAGATTTCAAAATCAAAACTTGCCAAACACCCATTATAAATCTCAGCTCAGTTTCAAGCATACCCTTTCGCGTGCTTACAAACACATCTGACGACATGGCCGCGTCATCCCGTCACCGGCGAGTCCAACGCTGATCAAATCTGGCTCCTTCCCTTTCTTTCATGATCAAACTGTCGACCTCCAATCATTACCTCCGACAGCAGCCCCTAAATCAGCAGCCATCTCCACCGAACGCGGCGTCGCCGCCTCCGATGCAAACCCCAACCACCACCAGCCTGTAATCCTTCTCTAACCCTCGCTTTCAAACTCCGGCCGTCGCCACGCACCACTCCAACTACTCCGGCGAAAATAACTCGCCATCACGACCCAGTCAACACACCACAGTCAACTTCACCAAGATATAGATACAGATGCACAGATATGTATGTAAGCACATAAGAGTTTTCAAGAGGAAAGAAGAGAAAGTTGAGAGTTTTAGATTTGGGGATAATCAATTGATTTAGGGATAATCAGTTCAGAGTTTTTAACTTAAAATCCGCATTTGCCCTCTTTTTTTTTATTTTTTTTTAAAGTTAACGGAGGAAATTAACGGAGTTTCACGGCCGCCACCTTTTTGAAAGGCGGAAGTGAACTACAGCCACCATTCCATAGTTTTCAAAGTCTGGCCACCATTCTGTAAAATTTGACAAACTTGAGCCACCACTTTGTCATTTACTCTATTCTTTACTACAAAACCAAAAATAAAATTTGCTGTGATTTTTAAAGATTTTTGTCGGGTACTTAATAGTAAAATTTTCTTGTTGAAGTTTAAGGTTCAAATTCCTATCCAAATTGCAACTCTACATTTGTTTATTTTGTATGTGTGTCTTCTTTTCTTATAAATGATTCAGAACTTTGAGGTTGGATATTAGTGATTGCTTGAAGATTAAATCCTCTTTGACGTGATTTTTGGTTTCAATGTTAAATACAGGAAGTTGCTGGGCATTTTCAACTGTAGGTGCGGTTGAGGGGATCAATAAAATTGTAACAGGTGAGCTAATTTCTCTCTCAGAGCAAGAGTTGGTGGATTGTGACAATGGCTATAATCAGGGATGCAATGGTGGACTCATGGACTATGCATTTGAGTTTATTGTTAAAAATGGTGGCATTGATACCGAGGATGATTATCCTTACAAAGGTGTTGATGGCCTATGTGATCAGAATCGGGTACAAACTAATAATTTTAGTGTATATGATAAATACTTATATAATTTCTCGTAAAAATGTCTCTTCTCATAGTCAACAAGTCAGTAATTTCGGTGTTTGTTATTTCCAGAAAAATGCCAAGGTTGTGACTATCAATGGGTATGAAGATGTTCCCCACAATGATGAGAAGTCACTGAAGAAGGCTGTCGCACACCAACCAGTCAGTGTTGCAATTGAAGCAGGAGGCAGGGCATTTCAGCTATATGAATCGGTATTGATTATCAGTTATTGTATAATTTTCTCTTATAAATGTAACGAGTAAGTATTAGAAGCAATTTACTGAACTTGTGTTGGATACAACTTCTATCTCTTTGATAGGATCGTCAAAAGTGGACTAATTTATAATTGTTCGTCTATTTGGCATCTGCAAACTTAAATCTCAAATCATCAGATATATGAATTGTTATTCTTTTGCTTAAATTGATGAATCCAGACAGCAGTTAACTAAGACCTCTAATGTAGATAACTTTACCTCGAAATTATTCAGGGTGTGTTTACTGGCCAATGCGGAACAGAATTAGACCATGGTGTTGTGGCAGTTGGATATGGCTCAGCAAATGGTAAAGATTATTGGATAGTTAGGAACTCATGGGGTCCCGACTGGGGAGAAAGTGGTTACATTAGGTTGGAGCGTAATGTGGCCAGTACCAGCACTGGAAAGTGTGGAATAGCAATGCAGGCTTCTTATCCTACAAAGACTGGTGATAATCCTCCGAAACCAGGACCATCACCTCCTTCCCCAGTGAAGCCCCAAACAGTCTGCGACGATTACTACAGTTGTCCTGAGTCAACAACATGCTGCTGTCTCTACGAGATTGGTCAATACTGCTTTGGTTGGGGATGCTGCCCTCTTGCATCAGCCACCTGCTGTGATGATCACTATAGCTGCTGCCCGCAAGAGTTTCCTGTTTGTGACATTGATGCTGGAACATGCCTAATGGTAATGTGAAAATTTCCAACTCTTTCCCTTGCTCCTATGCTTTTTATTGAAGTTTCAAATTGGTGTACACAATATAGTTCTCAAATGTCACGTGACATTCTAATCTGTCGTAAAAATATTTAGTGAGATAGACCCCTTACATTCACACCAAAAATTTCAATAAAAATCTTTCATAATACCACATTGTCACGTCATTTGGGAACAAAATGTTGTAACTAATATTGTATCTGCGGCACTACTCTACTCAATCCGATTTGCTAGCTTTAATAATATTGTTAATCTTGGGCAGAGCAAGGACAATCCTATAGGAGTAAAAGCGTTGGTGCGGAGACCTGCAACTCGTAGCCATAACAGGATGACACATTCTTGCAACTCGTAGGAACAACAGGATGACACATTGGCGCTGAGAAATAGTAGATGATCTGAACTTGAAGTCTTGAACTCTATAATCTTTGATTAGTTGGGTTTTTGAAAATTACAACTTTGTGAGTATTCTCGATTTATAGGAATTGCAGATATATTTACTTCAAATTTTGTTGTATTCCAAGATCAGGAAAGAACAAAAAGAAACTCCATGTGTTTTATTTCTCGAGTTTTCTCAAGAATGAGTCCGTATCTGATATAAATATTTAAATATTTGTTAAGTTCATATTCGTCTTACAACCTTTAACATTAGGAATAATTTAGATTTTAGATTTATTATTGTTCAAAAGTCCTCGGCCGAATCATGTAAAAGATAGATATACCAAATCCATTTGTATGTAACACTTCATCTATATTTTTTACAGTTTGATTTTTCATTTAATACTTTGAACACATAATTAAAAAAAATTAAAAAAATTTGAATACAATGTAAAAAAAGGTTAATCACAAATAATAAATCTACTATATAATTAAAGTATCTAAATTTTTCATCACAAAATTCAAATTCAAAGTCCAATAAAAAACAGAAGAAATAGTGTTTTTTTTTGGAGCAAAAACAGAAGAAATAGTTGTTTTAAATTGTTGTTATTGGGATAAAATATAGTCGGCTGGTTGAAAAATAGACCAGAGTAAATAAGAAAACAAGAAGATATCTTTACGAAACAAGTACGAATAATTGTATCTCAGATCCACAGAGGTGTCATCAGTGTTGAACTATTCATGTATTGAACCGCCATGGCTGCTCCCATTAGTGGTATTCAGGGCCAACTTCTTGAAGTCACAGGTTTGTACCCACCCACCCCCTTGTTCTTAAATTTAAACAAATCAAGAATGATTACATTATAAATCTGTACAATTTTGTAGTTGTTGGATGCAATAAGTTGAAAGATACAGAATGGTTTTCTAGGCAAGACCCATATGTTTGCTTGGAATACGCTAGCTCTAAATTCCGCACTCGTACTTGCACAGGTTCGATATTTTCTTTCTTTCATTCTTTGGGTCTCAGATTAATTTTGACTCGAACTTGACTTGGATTCTTGATTTTATAGATGGTGGGAAAAACCCCACGTTTCAAGAGAAATTCGTGTTTACTTTGATTGAAGGATTGAGGGAGTTGAATGTTGTTGTCTGGAACAGCAATACACTGAGCTATGATGACTTTATCGGCTCCGGAAAGTTTGTGTTCTTTCTATTCCAATTTTATGTCTTGCTAATATTTTCTATCCGTAATTGATTAATGAATTGATTAGCCAAGTTACTTTTGGGTATTTTGTTTAGGGTTCAGTTGCAAAAAGTTCTTTCCCAAGGATATGATGATAGTCCTTGGTCAATTCAGACTAAAACCGGAAGGTGATCTTCGTCATCCTTATCGTGTTACTTCTATCTTTATCTACTTGTTTCTTTAATTAAATTACTTTGCACATTTTACAAGTTCTGTGGACTGTAGTTTGGCTGAAGTTACATTGAAATTTTAAGGGTATCATTACTCTGTGTTTTAGTTTAGACATTTTATGGATGTTTGTGTCATTACTCCGCGTTTTAGTTCATCTTTTAGGAACCTAGAAAGAAGGGATTATTTTACTCACCCGCCGCAATGCACACTCAATTCTTAGGGATTTTTTGGTGCACGTTGATTCTTGGGGATTCTTGTTATATTGATTAATTTATCACTTAACTGCTTTATAATATAACCATTGTGTTATGAAATAATTATTATGTCAATTGTTAAGGATAATAAACTTATTTATTTGAATATATGGCTAAAATATAAATGTAACTCTGGAAATACATGCATAACATATCTTATTAATATATTAAAAATTTGCCGAACCCCCCATATTTTTAAATTTGCCGAATTCGTTATCCCCGTAGCGCGCACTCCTGTACCCACACCCGAATTCATGCTTCCTAGTTTGGAACATATATTACATAGATCAACAACAGAGTTGGACAGAGGCCAATACCATAAATATATATTAGGTACACAGAATCCATTTTTGTTTGAACGGATTATGTGGTTGTTTGGCAACTGCAAAATGCCTCTACTTTTCTTTCCAATTCTGGGTGTATGTTGCGGTACAGAAGCAAGTTCATTTCTTTGGGTTTTTTATATCAGAATTCAGAAGCTAGCTTATCTAGCTTCTCATCAAATACAATTGTGTCAGTTGCTTAATTCTTGTGCGCCCCTCTTTCTTTTTGTTTTTTGGGAGAGCAAACTAGTTTAATATAACATGTAGAGCCAAACCTTAGAGTGCCCGTATATTGTTTGTTAAGAAAAATCATACTCGAACTCGAGTTTGAGATTCAGTCAAACTGAAAAATGTGTTTGAACGTGGTTCATTAAAGAGATTTTTTTACTTGAAAGATCGCGAACAGCTCGTGAACGTGTTTCACAAGCTTTCTCACGAGCTCGTAAACAAATCATTAACATTGTTCACGAGTTTGTTCACGATTTTGTGCTCACAAATAATCAAATATATTACTTGTGATATTGGCTCCTGAGCGGGATATCAAGTACCTGTTCAGTTGACTACTAGCACTCGCAGTACTAAAACGAGATATATAAAATATTCTAGTGTATAAAAATCAGAAATTAAAAAATAAACCTTAATTTATTACAAATGAATATATTTTATTAATATGAATAAATACTCCCTCCGTCCTAAACAATGACCCTCTGACATTTTTCATGCATTTCAATGCGCTCGGAAGAATTTTTCAATTTTTTTTGTTTTGTCTAAAATTAGGAATCCTATATTTTTATACAAAACAAAAAAATTTGAAAAATATTACTCCCTCCATCACTCTCATTTGTTTACAGTTGTTTTACATTATTTGGCACGTATTTTAAGGCGCATATAAAATATAATTTCATAACTTATTTCTTAAATTTTCTTTTTTTGTATAAATATTTAAACATTAAACTTTATTCTGAAGAAACATAGTTTTAAAATAATTTGTGAAACTATATTTTACAAGAGTATTAAAATGCATGTCAAACTCCCGTTCCCAAAGGTAAACTACCTAGAGGGACAAACCAGAGGGAGTATTTATAAATACCCCTTTCAAGCACATTGAGATGGGTGCAAAAGGAAGTGGCTCACTCTTTTGGGACTGGGGGAGTACTCAAATGACTTATAAACTAAACTATCCAAACGCTAAATAACTTATAAGTTACATCATCCAAACACTTATAGTATATGTTATAAGTCTTAACTCACTACTTTATTTTAAGCAATAAGTAACTTCTTTTAAGTTTAGCCAAATGACTTATATAATCCCTGGACAACTACCCTAAATTTTAAATATTATAAACTCATGGGATTGTGTTGGAATCACTTTTTTGATTCATTTCTATGGATTTTAATACCCTTTCTCACAAGGTATTAAAATATCATGGAAATAAACTAAAATACTGATTGAAATGAAGTCATGGGATTATAATTCCTTACATTTGAGATAACTAAGGTACGGAGATTATAACCCCTTAAAACAAATATGGCCAGAATGTAGTAGCAAAATATACTTCCTTCCACCCAAGGATAATTTTACTTCATTACGGTAATGCAAAACTTACACAATTGATGTACTTCGACTGAAGGAATTCTAACCGACAAAGATATGCAGCACTCGGTGCTATTTTTCAATGCGTGTAGGTCATGTACCATTGTATAAAAAGTATAATTGCCCTATGTAGTGTAATACCTATGGTATCGTACTCTGTGGATGAGTATTATGTGGTGAAGTTTACATATAGAACTCCATTGGAGGCAAGTGTCTGAAGGACCAGAACTTATCCAGGTGTATTTTAATCTAGTCAGAACCCTTTCAAAATAAAAGAACGTGCATTTTTTAGTTTTAAAACAGTATTTTAAATGACATACTATTATAACTTTTTTTTTTGAAACGTACTATTATAAGCTTAATATAGGCATATAGGTGACGATTAGGGATTTAGGATCAGATCCTGGCAGAACCAAGCCAGGCAAGAAGTTCTTTCCTGTTCCGGTGAGCTCCTCGACAACAATTTCTTCAGTACAGCAACTTTTAAATTAAAATTTGATATTTGTTCATCACCTACAAGATTCGTTGGAACTACAATTTAATCAAGTTGGACGTTGTAGCACAATAATTTGTGAGGCGTATGCATTCTTTCTGATAATATGTCTGATTCAACCCAAACCAACAGAAACCTTGGAAATTATTTTTAACGCATCCCCTATATGGCTTACAGGCATGCAGGAGAGGTCCGACTAATACTACACTTTTCAAATGCCAATGTAAGTTCTGTTAAATTTGTATGTCACTATAAGTACTCGCACCATCCTTGTCAATAGAATATATCCTCAACTTTATGCATGAAGATTGTTTTATAACTGAAGCTATATACTGACAATGAAACTCTTTGTGCTATTAAAGAAGCCTCCAAAGAATCATGCTGCTTCAGCACCATATTCAGCATCACCTGTACCACCGGCACACACATACGCTCAGCCAGCCTCGTCAGCTCATTACCCCCCACCAGCCTCATCAGCTCATTACCCCCAGCCAGCCTCATCAGCTCATTACCCCCCACCAGCCTCATCAGCTCATTACCCCCCACCAGCCTCAGCAGCTCCATATCCACCTCCAGCGTCAGGATATCCTTATCCCTCTACTCCATATCCTCCTCATTCAGCCGCCTACCCTCCTCAACCATATCCGCCACCTGCTGGGTATCCTCCTACACCATATCAACCACCTGCTGGGTATCCACCACCTTCCCAGCCCTCAAACCATTATCCTCCAGGTAACATTTCTCTAATGTTAAGCCTGCTATTCTGGAGCTTTGCGTTTATAACTAGAATATTTTTTCTGTTTATGTTCCATCAGGCCCATATCCAGGAACCTATCGTCCACCATATTGATAAAAAAACTTGTGGATGAAGGAATGAAGCATCATTTAAAAATCTTCAAGACTTATCTTCAGGTTCAATATGCAATGCAGATAAAAGGAGAATAGTATGTGCACAAACTTTCATCTGTGGCATATCACAGACCGGTTTGCTACTTGTGTAGTCTCTCGTGAAATTTTTTTTGCTTCCGGTTTGCTACTTGTGTAGTCTCTCGTGAAATTCTTTTTGCTTCTGGTTTCGTTTTGAACATAATCTTTTTAGCAAGCTCTCATGTGGATAATGAATTTTTAAAATTGGGTGGTTCTTTATCCTGTATAGGGAATTGCATATATACTCCGCCTTTACATTATGTGAACTAACTTGACGACTACTTTGATAATATTGACTTGCATGGGTTTATGGTTATGCTGATGATGCTTCAGCCACTGGGCTATGCCTGGACTTGCCCATTAATCAGTACAAGTGTGATTCTTATAACGGAGGATCTGGACACTTCATTCTTTTCTGTGATTTGGAAATAATTCAATGTTGCCCCAAATTGGGTATGAAAGATCTTGCTGCTAATTCATAAGTTCAGGGTTAAGTTTGTGGGAGGTTCCCAAAATAGCAAGCAATGAATTTATGACGCTGCGCTCTTTTTTGTACTGTAGCTCAATGCCCGAATAAAGTAGTACTCCAGTAGCATGAATTTCAATGAAACATATATGCTCCATATGCATAATTGCAAATAGATGATTTGATTAGCTGTGGAACAATATAAAATTTGCACAGAAGATACTTATAATCTCTTCATAATAGATAAATAAGAATAGCGTTCATATTTGTAATATTATAATACATTCCGTAATAAAAAATAATAACTAAAGGAGTCGCAAATAGCTAGGTAGAGTGAGAATTAAAATATACCTTATATTATTTAATTTACAAAGTGACATTATATACAAATTTTTATTGGAGAGACATATATAAAAACCACATTATATACGAATTTCAATGGAAACCTCAATAAAAGAAGGATGTATTAAAGAGATTGAGATTTTCATTGTCACAAAATTACTAATCTAAATTCTTAATATAAGTTTGAAATTTAATTCTTATTAATTGGACTTATTAACAATAAATCAAATCACTCCTAATATTATTCGAATATATATAAACTTACATTACACCCAAAGAGAACAAATTAAAGCCAGAAGAAATCCCATTATCTGGAATCTCTGTAAAAGTAATCTCAACCATTATTAGTTAAGCCGACAATAGAATGTAGTCGTCAGCTTTTTGTAAGCCATATATGTTTGATTAATTGAACGAAGACCAAATATTTAAAGATGCAAGGACCAAACGCAAAGAACATTTATCCAAATTCAAAAGTTGTTTTTCACTTTCTATATCTCTTTTAGCAAAAAGGAAAGTAGGGCAGGACCAGATTGCTGAAAAAGAAGACATAAATAGTCAAAAATAAGATAAAGAAGAACATATTTGACGGAAAATGTGACTTTTGGAAAATATGTACCATGTAGTATCTATAGATATTTTTAGTCGTGTATGTGTAGCAGATATTTACCTAAACAAAATTTTACTAAAATACATTTTTAAAGATCATTTAGTAAGAAAGATAATCAGTATGTAAATGTTTGGGTAAAAGTATAAGTTGTTTGGTTATAATTAAAGTGCTACCTGAAAAACAAAGAACTAAATTTAGTATGCGGGTATATTAATCAGGATACGTGTATTTTAAATAATAATGAAAATGTCTTACATTACGATTATGTATATTAATCAGGATACGGGTATATTAAATACTAATGAATATGTGTTATAATTAGGATGTGTGTATATATCAAGTATGGCATTCTTTTGTTTTATTGATTTGTTATTTGATTTTGCACAAAAAATACCTTAATCATGTAGTTAAATATACTATTTTTAGAATTCTTATTTTATGAACAAAGTCTAAACTAATAGTATTTTAATTGCAAAATAATTTTAGAATGAAATTTTTAAGTATGTGAACTAAAAAATAATATATAAAAAATAGATGAAGTATTTTTAATAAACTAGCCAAACGGACCCTTTTCTCTCAACAAAATAAGATATTCATACGGTAGCTTTCCTATATATGAAATATCTATGATTATTTCAAAATCTTAGTCAAAATTTTGTAAGTCAGTTTCCGGTTTATAAGTTATAAACTTGAACTGTTAGTTGTTTTTAATGGGTTTTTTTGGTGTGTGTCCAAAATTTTTACTGGTCATGATTTGTGTACATATGCAGGGGTTATTATTATTATTGACGTTTTGACCAATAAAAACCATTCACCTTAACAAAAAATGGTTGTTAGTATGTGTGCCCACGTACTTGAAAATTCGTTTTTTAAAAAATATTCACATATACAAGTTAAAATTCAAATCTAAATTATTAGTAATTCCAAATAAGCTTAAGCAACTTCTGTCCACGGTAAGACCGAACAACTTTGAAAACATAGTGGAAAGGAAGTGGCATAAAGGTGCATGGGCTGACACTTGAAAAATACTCCTAATCAAGTCCCGCGCGTAATAATTAGGACGACTTACTACTTTGACGTCAATTATGGCTGGAGTAAGAGTAGTAATTTCGAGGAAACATCGCTCTTGTTACATGAAGGCAGCGTCGTTAGTTCGTAGATTTTCAATTCACGTGTTCTAATTAAGACGGAAACCTAGAAAATCAGTACTCTTGTTTGCGCAAACAAGAGTACCGATTTTCTTTGTCGCTGACCGTACCGCGCAGTACAGAACTGAAACGGATCATTTGGCGAATTGCGATATTTAGATCTTCCACTAGCTTAGATATACGAAGTTTTACACTAAAATATAAAAAGATGAGAAAAAAACACTCCAATAGTATCATAACTTAGCTATTTATAGTATTAAATTAAAATATCCAAAATGTAAGAAAAAAAGCATGATATTCTAGTAATTCCTTAAATTACTAATTTCTTTTTCTGTGGGTAATTCGATTTTCTTGAAATTCAAAACCAACTTATAGTAACAAAATTTTAATTAACTTCTCGCTTACTGTTAAATTCAATTTATAAACTTGAGATATGATCTAAACAAATGAGTCTCACATGTAGTGAAACAAATTCAAATTTTATTAAAAATAATATATAATTCTAAAATATATAATATAAAAATAAAGATAAAGATAACTTTATATGATTTATTTAGAGAAAATATATTATTAAAAATCTAGTGTGAGTGAGTGAGAGCGACAGTATTTCTTTTCTTTTGGTTTTGTATTTCGTAATTCAATTATTTTAGTGATTTTGTTTGTGATTTAATTAGTTATTGATTTAGTTGAATAAATAAATTAACTTGATGAAATTATATGTTTTTATTATACTAATGACTTTGCATATTAACTGTTTAATTTAATGTGTGTTTTGAGGGATCATTTGATGACTTTTTGATCATATTTTATATTGTCATTAATTAACGATTTTGTTTCATTTTTAGATGAACTTGGTCCGCTACCCCATAGTACTCTTTGTGTTTGATTTTTTATTTTCCTTCTTTTTATGTCTCACTTTTTTTCCCTGTCTTTCGTGAAGTATCTTTTAAATGAATTTTGTTTTCAATCATTAAAATTTTATAGACTAAATTTTGGAAAACATATCTGTATGATGATGACCTTGAAAGTAGAATTTTTTAGATGAAAGTTTTCTTTTTACCCTTTAACATTCACGAATCTTTTTTTTTTTCCAAATGTTTTTATTAAATTTTTTTATACATATCTCTATACCATCTAATTAGATGAAAGATATTTTATATAAAAGAAAACTTTTTTTCGAGAGAGTTTTTTTTCTCCATGACTAATTAAAAGAACTCAAAATTAATGTCAGCCGGCCCACATTATTCCGCAGTGACGGTTAATAAAATAATCCTATAATACCATTAGTCCTGATCATAGTTTAGCAACAAATTGCAATTCTTTAATGACGTTCTCAGATGTTTTACGATTAAACAACTCCGTAACTGTTGGAATGTTTTATACGAAGCCGGTCTAAACTCTTGCTCATCTTCCTCGTTTAAAAATCACATCTGCCAAAAATATTAAAGCGGTTTTCACTGTGTTCATAGATACATGTTTAGCGCGAAATTTTATAAATTTAAATCATTATATCTATATAATGATGTATCTCTTGCATATACAATAATTACACTAATTAAAATCTCTCAAATATATAAAAATACGCAGTGATCATGTAAACACACTAGCCAAACCCATATAAAAATTTCCAAGAATTTTATTGTACGAAACACAACAAAACTCCTGTCATAGGTATTATGCAGTAGCGGCTTCTGTGGTTGAATATGATCCCAATTATATAATATTTTTTTCACAAAAATATTTATAATTATTTATAAATAATTTAGATTAGTTAAATTTAATTTGAATAAAACATAATCTCATGTATTATAAACTTGGAGAACATATTGAGTCACTTCCAAATAAATTATGTTTGAATATATTTTATTTAGAAAATTTCTTCCTATGTGTCTTGGTTCATTTTAAATATTAGTAAAATATTATTATTTCGGATTTTATGAGCATTTTAAATCCATCACTGGATATAAGATTAATATAAATCATCACATTATTCACATGTACACTTAGAGTATCTCCAACCCATCAAAACCCTTAAGTAAAATTCATTAAATCATATCATAAATAAAATTATAGTTAAAAATATAGTCAACCAATTGATGTTGACTATATTTGACCAACCACTACAAGTAGCAATATCCAAAGCAAGATTTCGTATAATTTATTATCATATGATAATATACATTTTATTTATAATAATTCGAAAGAATAATAACTTACTATTTCTGAAATATAGTCAACAAATATGGTCAATACCATCGAACCAAAATGACTTATCATTTCGACAAATTTTACATGGGTTTAATTTAGCCTACCATTTTTAGCCAACACGGGTCTTGTAGTGCTAGCATCAGATTAACTCTTGTAAGATTACGGAAGGAAAGAAACAATATAAATCTGAGTGTAGCAGATTTTACTCTGATATGATTAATTTCAACCAAGTGAGAAGGAAGCAAGGCTCCTAGTTCTGGGAAGTACCCTGGAAAATGACCGCACGTGTCAGGGAGCCTGTTTTTCCATTCATTCAGTATTTAATTCTACCCTCACATGTTTTATGATGTCTCCAGTTTAATCACTCCAACACTCACACTTGCACAATTAATTAAATATACTTTTAAAGATAGAGAAAAGTCGCATGTACTCTGATCCTGTTTTGCGATATAAGTATATAACACAAATATAAATTGATAAATAAGTATGGTATATTGAAAAACAATCATAAAGATAATTATCATTTATTTATTTTCTCATGATTAGAATTTAGTTAAGTTTCATTAAAAGGAAAATAATGTTTTGAAGAGGAGAGAAAGAGCATGAAAAGAAAGGTAAGTAAGTATTTTATTTGTGAAAATAAAATAAAGAGTGGTTCTCCGTCTCTTGAAATTAAATAAGACACCCTGACTTTTTAGATTATTAAAATATTAATGAAGTGATATTTTACATTGTATTTGTTGAATCATAAATTAGAATATCATATAATTAACTTTTATAAAATAGTAAAAGTATTTAGATGTTTTTTCTATGAAGTTACTCTTCAATTATATATATGATATAATCTTTTTAAAATTAAATACAATTCTGTTTTATTTTAAATAAAAATTATAATCCTACATATTCCTTAGATCAACATTGATTGTATCAAGAGGGTGATCGATTTCGTATATTGGTTAGCGAAGTATATATACTAATAGTTTCTCATCGAGTTAAATGATGTTTTGGTCACTTAAATGATTGGAAAGTTGTAATTGGGTTATTCAGCCTAAAATATTTCCATTCACATCATTATAAGCTTAAAATATTTATTCAAGTTACTAACTGTCACAATCTGTTGAAAACTTTAGGGAAAGATGATTAAACTTTGTGACTTCACTTTGATACATTTGTCGTGACATGTATAGTCACTTGAAGTGACGTTTTGAGTTAGCTGACTCAAAACTTACAGTTTGGTCATCAAATCGATGAACTTTCATTGAGATCACTGACAATTATATCTATTAAATACTGAAAAGAAATCGAACGATGGGCTCTCCTACAACAACATCAAGTACTCTCCTACAACACCTCTTTACAACAAAATACACACATTATCATCAATAATTTCACTCACAAAAACTTCATCGTTATTAATCTATTATCATTTTATATATCTTTTCCAAAATTTAATGAGATATTTTTAAAATAATCTTAATATATAAAATAACAATAGATAAACAAAGTTTAAATTTTTATGGGTGAAACTGTTGATTTTATGTGTGTGTATTTGTTTCATTCGTTAATAAATTTCAAAATTTTTAAGAGAGAAAAAAGGTATCGATCACGTTCATTTTTTAATCAATTTTTAACATATATTATGATTAGTGACCTAAATAAAAATTTCTTGAGTTTGATGACCCGATTGCAAGTTTGTAGTCAGTTGAGTGACCAAAACACCGCTTCAGCTGACTATACATATCACGATGGATGTATTCAAGTCAAGTCAACAAGCTTAGTTAGCTTTTCGTCAAATTGTTAACGGAGTGTAACGACCACGGACCTGAATAAAAAATTTTAACGGTACAATGATGTAACTAATTTTTTTTTTTTTTTTGAGTTGGATGACCTATTTGCAAATTTTTGATCATTTGAGTGACCAAAATCTCATTTAATTAACACGTTTCAATTTTAAGTATTTGAAAATTGTTTTATTTTCGTATAATCTTCTAATGAGACTAAAATATAAATAGAAATAATTTATTGGCACCTTCATCAATTATTTCAATCTTATTAATTAGGTCTTGAAAATAAACAGAAATGATTAGGAAGACAGGGAACACATTATAGTCTCTCACCCTCCCTTGCCCAAACCCATACATATATATTCATCCGTATCTTATTTTCAGCCGATCTTTCTACTATGTATACACATACCTAATATATATACATACACAATAGTCCTAGAAGAAGCCATGGCATTTATGTAATCAAAGAAATAAATTAGAATCGTTCGAGATATTCAAGTCCAAACAAAAATTGTCAAGAAAACTTCAAAAATGTATATAAATATCGTACACAACATTTTGGATGATAACAAAAGATTGAGGTGTCAAATATTTTTCCACAATTCAAGAGATAAACCATAATCCAACAATACATATAGTTATATAGTATAACAATATAAGTGGATGTTTGGGACACTAGAAAGTCATCAACTTATTTTGCTTAAAGTATTCTTATGCTTCTGTTGGACTGTTTGGATCAAGAAGTTGTGTCCACTTATTTCAGGTTTCGAAGCAAAAGTTGAGAAGCTAGCGATCCTAGCTTTTCTTCGAACTCACCTTTTTTATTCGTACACCTAAAACTCTCTTTCTTTTTTTGTTGTTATTATACAAACATTTTAATAATTTAAAATTTTTTTAACTTCAATCAAACAGCTCCTAAATATTGTATAGAAATCTGCTGCTTACTGCTCAGGGAAACACTAAATTTATTCATTTTCTTTAGTATTCTTTGGGTATAGAGTAACATTCTTAGCTTAGCACATAAAATGACCTTTTTCATATAAAAAAGGAATCTTTTATTATAATAGAAGCAGAAGTGTTCTGAATTTTTCAAGAATAGAAGTTGAACCTCTTTTTACTTGTATCTTGAAATCTTTATTTCTTATTGTGCTTCTAGTAAATCAAAAAGTTAATGTCTTCATTTTCCCAATTGTAACTTTTTTATTTTAATATTTAAAATCTTTTGGAAAGACCCATATACTTCTTTGCGCCAAGTTTTGGTGTAGCAGCTATATTTTGATTCAAATATTTTCCCACAATTCAACAGATAAGCTCTAATTCAACGAATATATATAATTATGTGCAGTATTTGTGTAATGAGTTCCATTAACCATTACATATTAGCTAATATGTTTCATTTTTACTTTTAATTTCAATTTTCTTCTATTTACAAGTAATAATGTTTTTAAGAAAATTGCCATTTTAACAAGATTAATTCCGATGTCTGTCAGAATTTTTCTAACGCAATGACCTAATCCAAACTATTTTAAAATTAAAAAATTGATAATATAAAATATTTATTTTTTAGAAACCTAATCAATAGAATTAAAATAGTTCATAGATGTTTCGATTTATTTTCCCCTTTTTTTATTTACACAAGTGGCTGCTAAAACCAAATAGATAATTTTGTTAAGACGACTTTCTAATTTCTAGTTTCATCATATTCTTTGAAGATTACATGGGCAGCCGACTATCGATATAATACATGTTAGTCCAGTAAGGTAGGTCGTAATCAAAACCTGACACAAGTAGAGAATATAAACATATGGATATTAATCGGCAATTAGAATAATCATTCCGTAAACGTCGATTATTGGCTTTTTAGATAACTATATCTTTCATAACCGTCTTTATGAACTCAAATACTCCCTCCGTCCCTTTTTATCTGTCCATTTTGGAAAAAAAAACGCATACCAAGGAATAATTGATTGTATAAACTTTTTCATTAAATACCTCTAATTAATATCTTGAAGATGGTGGAATACCCCTACTTTATGTCTTGAAAACATGAATTCAACCAAGTTTTAAATAAGTCAAGCCTTGAAAATTGAAATTATGAAGATATATTTGAAAAACTATCATTAAGTTAGTTTTGAAAGTATAAATGGACAGATAAATAGGGACAAATTTTTACTTCCAAAGTGGACAGATAAATAGGGACGGAGGGAGTAGAATTTGCCCCGCAAATACAACTACTTCCATCTTCATACTAGAATATTTAAGATTCTTTTAATTATTATATATCGTACTTAACGTAATTCCCTGGATTTGTTATTTTAAAACAATAACTTGATCAGCAACCAATATAAGAATTTTTTCATTATTATTGACGAACATGATAGGCTCTGTTGTATGTTTTAGAGTGTGTGCTTAGTCGACACTACCGAAAGGTATGTCACTGGGAATTCGTTCACTTCTCCGGTCAAATTCCTCAAGATGTTTAATTATACATATATAATGATTAATAATCAAAATTTATCAAATAATATAAAAAAAAAGAACGGAAAGAATATCAAAATATATAAATTGAGGTGTGAGTTAAATAAATACAAGTTTAACTTTATGTTGATTATTATTCGACACCATCATACTATGAATTATGCATGTGTTGCAAACACAACATTTTGTGTATTCTCCTTATCCGCAATACAAGAAGCTGCGAGGCCGGATGCACCCCTCCCGTCACTGTCATTCAAAAACAACACAAACAACCGCGTGGTTTGCTGACGTGTCCACCCCGGCCCCACATGTCCCTTCACTCACTAACACCTGCGCGACCAGACATTACAAAATTAGCACCACGACCACCCATGGCTTTACTCTTAACCTCCCATTTTGCCCCCCACCCCCCGCGGGTCCCACCATGACATGGCATGTGACTTGTCACCCCCCTCCCATCTTATTCAACTCTCTCCATCCCATCTCCTATATAAACCCCTCATTCCCCCCTTGTCCTTCACCACCAAAAATATCTCTTCCTCAACAAATTTTATTAGTTTTACCAATTTACCATTCTCCAAATTTGTTTAACTTTTGATATATATAATACTTAATGGCTGTGGATTCGATCCTGTCATCTCCGCTAGGCCCTCCGGTGTGCGAAAAGGATGCGAAAGCACTTCAATTCATCGAAGAAATGACCCGAAACGCTGATGAAGTACAAGAGCAAGTTTTGTCAGAAATTCTGAGCAGGAACGCTAAGACTGAGTATCTTCAGCGATTTCACCTCGATGGTGCAACCGATCGTCAGACTTTCAAATCCAAAATCCCAATGGTCACTTACGAAGATCTCCAGCCTGATATTCAGCGCATTGCCAACGGAGATGTGTCTCCGATCATGTCTTCTCATCCTATCTCTGAATTTCTCACTAGGTAATTTTTGTTTCTTTTTATAAAAATTTTGATACTTATATTTTGTTGCGGATAAGTATCTTAATGTGATTTTTTTTTTTTTGCCACAGCTCTGGAACTTCAGCTGGAGAAAGAAAGCTGATGCCGACAATTAAGGAAGAGCTGGATCGTCGTCAACAGCTTTACAGTCTTCTCATGCCTGTCATGAACCTGTAAGTAGAAGAGAAAGTTGCGCATAAAAGAGACCTATCATTAATGGATAAAAATATGTCACCTAATTAAAAAAGATTATTATTGTCTGGTTACGGGTACACACTAGAAAAACTGTAAAATTAATCAGATTCGGTTAGCAACATCTAATATTTGCTAATGATGCTTTAATTTGAATTCGACAGTTATGTGCCTGGATTGGACAAAGGAAAGGGACTCTACTTTCTTTTCGTCAAGTCGGAGACCAAGACACCGGGCGGCCTATTAGCAAGACCCGTGCTTACCAGCTACTACAACAGTGATCATTTCAAGAACCGCCCCTATGACCCGTATAACATCATGACAAGCCCGACGGAGGCCATCCTGTGCGTGGATTCCTTCCAAAGCATGTACTCCCAAATGCTCTGCGGTCTCTACGAGCGCCATCAGGTGCTTCGTCTCGGAGCTGTATTCGCCTCTGGCCTTCTCCGCGCAATCCGGTTCCTTCAGCTCAACTGGCCTGAACTGGCCAACGATATCCGAACCGGACGTTTAAGTGAAAAAATAACCAACCCGGAGATCCGAACATGCATGACCCGTATCCTCCGCCCCGACCCGGAGCTGGCCGAGTTCATCTCAAAAGAATGCTGTGAACAAAACTGGGAAGGCATCGTCACAAAAATATGGCCGAATACAAAGTACCTAGACGTTATCGTCACGGGCGCGATGGCTCAATACATACCAACTCTTAAATACTACAGCGGAGGATTACCCATGGCTTGCACCATGTACGCATCCTCCGAATGTTACTTCGGACTCAATCTCAACCCGATGTGCAAACCAAGTCAAGTGTCTTACACAATAATGCCCAACATGGCCTATTTCGAGTTCTTGCCACACGATCCAAATTCAAATCCAAACTCGTCTCGTGATCTTCCCCGTAAGCTCGTTGATCTCGTGGACGTGCAAGTCGGCAAAGAGTACGAGCTGGTTATCACAACTTACGCAGGTTTGAACCGGTACCGCGTGGGCGATATTCTTAGGGTCACAGGGTTCCATAACTCCGCGCCGCAGTTCCACTTCGTGCGGCGCAAGAACGCGTTACTCAGCATCGACTCGGACAAGACCGACGAGGCCGAGCTGCAGACCGCGGTGGAGAATGCCTCGAATCTCCTTAAAGAGTTCAATACTAGTGTGGTGGAGTACACGAGCTACGCCGATACGAAAACGATACCGGGTCATTACGTTATATACTGGGAGTTACTAGTCAAGGACTCGGCCAACACGCCGAGCCATGAGGTCCTCAACAAGTGCTGCCTCGCCATGGAAGAGTGTCTCAACTCGGTGTACAGACAGTGCCGAGTTGCGGACAACTCGGTGGGTCCGCTGGAGATCCGCGTGGTTAAAAATGGAACATTTGAAGAGCTAATGGATTATGCAATATCGAGAGGTGCGTCGATTAATCAGTACAAGGCCCCGAGATGTGTTAGTTTTACGCCGATTATGGAGCTGTTGGACTCGAGAGTAGTTTCATCACATTTTAGTCAAAGTTTGCCTCATTGGACTCCAGAAAGACGCCGGTGAATGTTAATTAATTAATCATAATAATTATTTATTATAATTATTATTTAAAATAGTGTAGTTTGTATAAAATAAGTTTTAGTGACCGACCATGGAAGTCAACTCTAGATTCCTTGTATTGTTTAATTAGCCAGCAGACTAGCTAGCTAGCTAGGTTTTTTGTAATTTTTTTCTTCTTCTTAATGTTTTGGTTTGTTTCTGATAAGAAAAGTTTTATAGATCGTGTGATTGTGTGGTAACATAGAGATACATGAGAATGAAACATAATATATCAGCTTAGCTAAAACAAAAGCGTGTATTTATATAAATATATGAAACCTAGCACATGAACTTAACTGAATTATGAACCATGATGTTGTGATGAGGATCTACTCTGTATTATACTAGTGTATAAGGCACATGCATGGAGTTAATGCATGCAGTGATACATAAGTAACATGGATGTCTCAATAATCTAGGCATTATGCATGGACACTGAAAGACAAGTTAGTTACAGTGTTACAGACTTGCTTGCAGACTCTTGCAGTCCCTAGACATGCATGTCATGTAACACAATGGTTCTATTCGGGAATTATAGCCGTCAGCGGATTGAATTGGATGTTATGACTGGTGGATTAAATTAGATATTTTGACTAGCCGATTGAAGTAAATATTTTGACTAGCGGATTAAATTAATGGTTTCTTATAAAACTATTTGGTAAATAGCTGATTGATTAGTTTTTTCTGGCAAAAACCAAAATCTCTAACTCCAAAAACTTCAATCTGCTAACTACCAAACACAAATATTAGCTTATTCTGGTGGTCAAATCTCTGAAATATCGCAAACCTTTAATTATTTGATTAGGGAAGCTTTTTTAGTTAGAAACTTAACTAAATTTTAAAAAATTAAGTAAACAATTATTATCAAATAATATCATACAAAATAACTAATCCAATTCACTAGTTAAAAACATATATCATAATTATAATTAAATAATAAAATTTTTATCCAACCCCTTATCAATTGACCGCTACACTCTAATTACTAAATAAGATAATAAATAATTCATAATAAATAATATATAATAGCCTCGACTCTTTTAATGTTAACGGTCCACTTAGATGACGGATGGTCAAAAGTGTGCAAAGTGAATCGAGAATTAAACAGTGAAGTGTGTTTTGCAAAAAAAAAAATTGTTTAAAACCAATTCATGAAAGCGCTCAAAATTACTGGATGCAAAATGTAATTTAGTCTAAAAGATCAATAGACATCATTTATCTTTATCTGTGAAGAAACAATATCAAAAATAAGTTGACCGTGAAATACCCTTCTTCTTTCTTCTCTTAATCAGAAGATAATAAGCATCGAAAACTTGTTCATTACAAGAAATCATAAAAAATAAAAAAAAGAGAAGTAGAAGAAAACCAAAATTTGTTTGGTATCATAGAACAAACCAAAAAAGATGAGCTTGTGGTGGTCCGGTGCTGTTGCTGCGGCGAAGGTATCATATCACTTCTTCACCTTATATTGTACGCAAGTGCACACATGCATGCATAATATTTATAGTTAAATGAAATGTGATATACATAATTATTGCAGAAAAGGATGGGACAATTAGAATATGCCTCTGCTCCATCAAGATACAACAGCGTTGCCCTTGTTGTGGGCGTTACAGGGATTGTTGGCAACAGTCTCGCCGAGATTCTCCCTCTGAGTGACACCCCGGGCGGCCCCTGGAAAGTCTATGGCGTCGCGAGACGGCCAAGGCCACCCTGGAAGGTTGATGAGCGTGTTGATTACATCCAATGTGACATCTGTGATCTTGATGAAACTCGATTAAAACTCTCTATGCTCCAAGATATTACCCATGTTTTCTATGTCACCTGGGCTAATAGGCCTAATGAATCTGAAAACTGTGAAATTAATGGTAAGATGCTGAGGAATGTGCTGAATGCTTTAATTCCCAATTCACCGAATTTGAAGCATATTTGTTTGCAAACTGGTAGAAAACATTATGTGGCTCCGGGGAGTGAAGATCATGATCCGCCTTATACAGAGGATCTTCCAAGACTAGATTCTCCCAACTTTTACTACATTTTGGAGGATATTTTGTTTGAGCAAGTGGGAAAGAAAGAGGGACTGACATGGTCGGTTCATCGGCCTGCGCCAATATTTGGCTTTTCGCCATACAGTTTGATGAATATAATAGGTACATTGTGTGTTTACGCCACAATTTGCAAGCATGAGGGTGTACCAATGAGGTTTCCTGGAACAGAGGAGGCATGGAACTGTTACTCAGATGCTTCGGATGCTGATTTGATTGCTGAGCACCAGATATGGGCTGCTGTGGACCCGTACGCCAAGAATGAGGCCTTCAATTGTAGTAATGGAGATGTTTTCAGGTGGAAGCACTTCTGGAAGGTGTTGGGGCAGCAGTTTGAGGTGGAATGCGGATATCTTGAGGCAGGGGAGAGGTTGAGTTTGGCGGAGATGATGAAGGATAAAGGGCCTGTGTGGGATAAGATTGTCAAGGAGAAAGGCTTGGTGCCGACAAAATTAGAAGAGGTTGCAGCCTGGTGGTTTGCTGATGGCATGTTCAGTGGTCCTTGTCCGTTGATCTCGATGAACAAGAGCAAGGAGCATGGATTTTTTGGTTTCCGGAATTCAAAATCTTGCTTCATTTATTGGATAGATAAGATGAGATCTTACAGAGTTGTTCCATAGTTTAATCCCCATACTCATCTTCTATATTCTCAGGTTGTTTGTGTCAATAGTGTAGTAGTGTCTAGGATCTTGGATAACAGTAGGAATGGAAATATATAACAAGAGCTCTTGCTTAGTGTATATCTATCAATTTAACACTAGATACTTTAGAGTTCGAGAAGAAAGTTAAAGGTTACAAACTGTAATTAACTCGAGAAATGCAACTGATTAGATCAGATATGAAAGTCATAACAAGAATCCGGCTTATCGACCCCTTGAACGTTTCTTAACCAATAAGTCTGTTTAAGTGAAGCAGCTCCTACTGGTACATTATCCATCACACTTTCATGCCCTCTCGGAACATATATTCCTGTACGTCCATCTGGCGTCCAATAAGAACTAGTCTCTTTTTCCTCTATCTTTTTTGTTTGCGATTTCACCTCTTGGTTCATGCTACTGAATTCGCTTCTCAGCTGCCCATTCGCTTTAGCATTTCTGCAATCGGAGAGTAGCACGCTAGTCAGTTTTTTCATAGTTATTACACTAACTAGACCACTCTGCTTCTGTATGCCAATCCAATTTTACATATCAACCTCTCATGTCTTTTTCAATCATTGACTGAACCATAATCTAAAAATCACTAATACAAGTATAAAATTCAAACTAAGAGAAACTAGTTAAATGTCATCACTCATTTGGAACCGACTCTCGACCTCACTCAATCCATCTCGGGCTCACTAGTGACCAGAGTCTCACTAAGGCTCCGGAAAGACCCTGGAGGGACAAACTGAAGAGTCAAGAGTAGCTCAAGATCCATCCTCTGGGATCCACAAATCTCTCCATCCTCTTAAAAGTATTGATTTGTATTTTAATTTTTATTTAGTAATTTGTAGCAAAGTAAGAATGTATGTATATTTATCTCGAGATAGACATCTACGAGGATGTGGTAATCCAATAACACTCACAATAACCTTATGCACACAAAAGTTTCCGCATGCAGTACTTGGATAAGTGAAACAGATAAATCCGAACATGCGAAACGGGTAAGTTTCAGAGAAAATAACCTTGGTAAGATAGATGCAATGGACTTGAGCCATGAGTAGCCGAGGGACGAAAAAACAAATGAAGTTTAATACAAGTAATGTTTGATGAATGGAGGGCTTTATATAGAATTGTAGCCTCGCCTCAACAATAAACATTGCACGCACAAGATGCTCTAGTGTAAGTTATCGGAATAAATTCCCTTTTATTTTACGCGGTGATCATGGCAAGACAACATCTTTCATATCTAAAGCAATTTTGACAGACAAAAATACCTTCAGCTTTTTTAGTTCCGATGCTCATTTAACGATTTAATGTTTAAATGGCTAGAATTATTACTAAAACTTTCTGTGAATATGGGATACGTCTAATATATTCTTTAGCAAAGTGAATGGTTTCAAAGAGGAATTAAAAAGAGCAAAAGTCCTGAGTAGTCGCATGAAACAGTTCACAGTTCTCCCGATTTACATATGACAAAATCAGCAGTAATAAAAGCGGAAGAAACATGTAATCTCTGTGTCCCAAATTAGACGAGCTTGTTGACTCCATTTAAGATCGATTCTGTTTCAAGTCCTGATGTTGTGAAATCCTAGAGGAAGGCTAGCCTCATTCATGTATCTTTTGGCAAGATGTTTATTAACCTGGATAAGGAAATTTTCGAGGATATATATGTGAAAGACATATTAACATCGTTATTAATATTTTATGTTGTCACAATAGAATGTATAAATGACATGAATCTTGTTACAAACTTTAAAGGTTCGATAAATATAGCCACGATTGGAGATGCTATATGTACATAATTTTGTTTTCCAGCCAATTTTAACCAACCCTGTGGGTTAATTTTGTTTAAGCTTGTCCTAGTAACGTTTGTCTATTTTGGCTCCTATACAATCTTTGTTTCTTTTGTTACACAATGGTTAAGAAATGATGTGAATGAATATTTTTCAAAAACATCAGGTCCATAATACAATATTTCTCCCATGCAAAGAGGAGCATAAAAGACCGGAACCCCCACCAAAGATACTCCGAATGTCATGAAAAACAACCCCCTCGTGCCGCCACCAAAGATACTCCTAATGTCGTGAAAAACAAACCCCTCCTACCTTGTTTCTCCCTAAGCCCACATTTGTAGGGCAAGGAAAACATTAATTCTAGCAACAGGCCTACATCAGAACTGGAGCCCAGAAAGTAGCGCACACGGTACTCACTACTGACAGAATGAAACAAGTGTCAACAGGAAGATTTTACTATTCAAGGGTCAAGCTAGTTACATCACGTCCACAGTTCCACTCAAGGTCCTCGAACCTGTCCTTGAGCCATTCTACAAGTACTTTCGACCTTTGTAATGTAATGAAATTGCTCGAAGTCTTAAAAATTATAAATATACAGACCAAACATGCCCCCAATCAAGGATCCCACTCTACGGCAAGTATTTATATCAAGTTAAGAAACAAGTACAACACAAAATCTCCAAATGTATTTCAAAGTTCATCAATATAAACTAAATACTCAACCCAAAGGACTAGAGCACATCTCAAGTCTCAACCCTAGGCCATATGCATTATCAGCAATGTGAACTAATACTCCTGAATTAAGCTGTTTTCCATGTAAAAGTCATGTTCTTAAGAAAAAGAAAAGGCGCAATTTAGACATCTGGTCACTCTGAGCGCTCATACCAGTGTAATGAGAAACAAAATTGTTCAAAGCTATTCCTAAACAGAGATATTTGCACATTACAATTTATGGCTTATGCTGCAGGATTGGCTACCATCTTCGGTTTTGGTTTCACTTCCACTTCATTCACGCTGCGCACAAAAATTGAATCCGGTTCATGACTGCAAAAAATAAAAATAAAATGACTGTCAAGAGTAGTTATCATGAGTTTCTGCATCTACAGCTTTTGTTGCTGCATCTTGACTAGTCAAGCGCCAGCCTCATTCTGAAGTACACACCAATCCCGTCTTAGCAAAACTACATACTAACACTACATAACTTTCTTAAAGTGCTAACAATCTCAAATATTGTTACTCCAGCCATCTCAAGAAAAGAATTCCGTCTTGTTTTTATGGATAGACCAGGATTGCATTTTATATAGTAAAATAAAAAAAAGACCCGGATTTCAAAATGAACAATGTGGATTTTATGCATTTGAGCAATGCAAGTAGTAAAATCTAGAATCATATATTTAATTTACTACTAGAGTTGTATTGTCCCGAGTTTCACAAAATTCCATATTTTGATGTGGTTGATGATATCAAAAGTTTACATGAGACACTTTAGTAGAACAGATGGAGAATATTTAAGCTAACGAGTCTTCAATAAATTTCACGGCAACTCAGGTTTTCATTTGCGGAACTAAAGGATTATACATTAGACCCCAAGAGAGAGATTAATTCTTACAGTTTTTCTCCCTCTTCGTAGGTATAACTCGACGCAATAGCCAAAAGTTTGCCATCTCTACTAAATGATAACGCTGCAATGCTTGAAGGGTATTTTGGGTACTGCACATGAAAAGATAGAATGAAATTACATGTCCGCAAATCCAAGTAGGGGACACACTCACTATAGTAAACTAATCATTTGTATAGGTATTTACCTGATACAATCTCTTCTTGTTGTTTCCATCCCACACATTGACAAAACCATCACAGCCTCCAGTTGCAAAGGTACCATAGCTGCAATCATCAATTTCAAGTGTTATAAGGAGTCAGTAACTTTAAGTAAAATGAAAGAGAAAGACATTATATTATAAAACCACTGTTACCATATCCTTTATTCGTATTATTCACTACATTCTAGACAAAGTCTACTATCCAGAACTAATCTGCACAAACTATACTACTATCAGAAAAACAGTTAAGATATTCCGGCAGCAATCAATTGACATAATGGAGGCTCTTAGACTAGAGAAAGCCAAAACATTCTCATTGAAGGCAACACTAATTTTATAAGCGAAAATTGGTCCAAAATTAATTTATTCCTGCTGGAAATACGTAGATAATGACCACAGAGTTTTCCTCTCAACTTTTAGAGGCTGAACAATGCTTAAACCTATAAATAGTAACTTACATGGGGTGAAAAGCAATGGCATTTACAGGATATACTATGTCTCTTCCAGCTTCTGATTTCCGGTGGCACTTAAAGGCATACCTGCATTCATAGTATGAGTATCAAACAGAGAACAGCAAATAAGAAAAGAAAAACATTTTTGTGAATACTCAACAAAAATATTTCCAAATAGCTCGATATATATTCACAGTTTACACTGTCTCATAAGGTGCTGCCATTATTTTCACAAAACAGATAGGAATATCTTGTCATAATTGCATATAAACGCCTGATTAAAAAACCACAAACGAACCAACAACCCTGGGTATGCTTAGAAGGTTATCTATGCATACTATATTAAGAGAAATATCTTACTTTTTGGACTGCCCAGCTTCCGAAGTATCAAAAAATTCCATCGCCACTCGTCCTTCCACAGAGCTAAGAGCATAACCTGCAACATCAGAAACATAATTAGAGCAATTAGAAGTGCAACTTTCCTAGTAAACACCATGTTCGTATTACTCACAAAAGTTTATTTACTTCTAATAATTTGTGGACATGGACTATCAGTAGTCCAGTACCAGTTGTTACAGTAACTGAAATCTTAAGTCAATGATAACATTTTCTGTACTTCTCCCCTTCATAAACAGTAAGTTTGTTCATGTAACCAGAGAATAGCATTTCAAGTCCAAACACAATTTTTTCCAATTATCAACGAAAATTACCCAAACTAATACAGAATTTTATATATTATTGATTTCAATTAAAGAACAAGAAACTGCTACATGATAAATGTTTCAACAGGACTTTAAAAAGTATCCTGACTTGATAAGTACAAAATAAATGGGGAAACGAATAGGTACTAAAACAATATAAAAAGATCAAAAGTGAACCTGTTTGATTAGGATAACAGCGCACACATCTCGTTTGATATTTCAATGAAGATTCCCTTCTTTGTTCAGGTTGAGACATATTCCGCAAATCATAGACATTCACATGCCGCCCTGCAGTTGCCGCTACTAAACGATGTCCATTAACAGAGAGAGAATAAACACGCTCCAGTTGATTGTAAGTTCCAACCAGCGTACGTTCCTGGCCACTAGCTCCTCTAGGGTCCCAACACTTAAGGTTCTTGTCCCAACTACCAGTGACCACTTGCCCTGAATTCAGGTTAAGTTAAACAACTGTAAAAAAAAGTGAAAATTTATGTGGAAAATTATATATTACCACTTTCTAATTAATTAACTGAATTCAGAGACAGAATCATCAAACATAATGGCTACACTCAACTGAGATTATCATTTTAATCCTATAAGTTTATTAAGCCACCTGATTACAGGAAGCTGATCATCATAGTTGTAGCCTGTAGGTATATCAAACAGTTGCTTTAAGTTTCTTCAATTGCACAGTAAGTTGTATTTTGATGTTTTACAGTACCTAAAATCACACAGATAACAGATACACTTGATTCCATTCTCATATGTTATGCAGGATGACATAAATTTAATCAAGATGCAATTTAGACTGGAAGGAAATTTAAAGAACATTGCTTCCACATGGAATTTCAAACGGATAACAATTAAGACACGAAATAGTTTTCGGGTGAATCTAAATATCTATCTAAATTTCAGCTTTGATCCCAGGGTCTTTTGACATATATATTTCCTTGTTGATAACACATTATTCTGTCCTTGCATAGCAACATTCTTAAGAGTGACTCATACTCAAACTTAAATGTTTTTCAATTAATCATGTGGCAGATTCCCTAAAGAGGATGACGCAAAAGTGGTCAAGTATTAAAGTGAATCTGCAATCAACTGAGTTTTTTTAATTTGTATAAAGTAAACAGTTTTGGACTCATATAACTAACCAGTTAATTCAAATACCACATTTTTATATCAAGATTGTTCCGGTGACAAAATTCTAAAAACCTTAAAGTCCATTTTAGTCCTATATACTGGATGACATCATTTAGTGTTGCAACTTACAGGCAAAAATTTTAATATAATATAATAATGCATAGACTGTTTTTGTATTAAACCTGAGAGAGGAAATAGTTACAAGAAATTTTAATTGGCAAGTACAAAAAGAGTGAGATGGAAGGGGCAATGGTACCAGTAGCATAAGAATATTCGATACAGCGGACAGGAGCATCGTGGGTTCCCAAAACATCCTCCCTCCCATAACCAAAAACAAGCCTGAAAAGAAGAAATTAATGAATAAGAGAGAGAGGGAAAGGGAAAGGGAGAGGGGGGCGAGAGAGGGAAAGTGAAAGGGAGAGAGAGAGAGAGGGGGGGGAGGGGGAGGGGGAGGGGGAGAGAGAGAGAGAGAGAGAGAGGGAAAGGGAAAGGGAGAGGGAGAGAGAGAGAGAGAGAGATGAGGGAAGAGCAATCCACCTTCTGACGGTATTATCAGCAGAGGCACTAAAACCGGAGGAATCGTCGTGAAAACAGCAATCTAAAACAGCAGCGGAGTGCATAAACTCCCCTTTGAGAAGATTAGCGGCAGCATCGTATAAACGCACAGTCTTGTCCCAGGAGGAAACGAGAAGGTGATCGCTAGTGTTTGAGAAGCGGAGATTTGAGATTCCGTCCGTGGGGGGATTTGATATTTCGCGTCCCATTGAAACCTGCCCCCCCGCCATCTCTAATTTTTCGCACTCCCTGCACTTGGGGCCTCAATATTACTTCACTTAAACCTTGTTCCTCAACTCACTTCAAGTTTAAACCTTATTCCTCAACTCACATTAATGACACTAATTAGAGTAACGATAAATCTTCAATAAATGTTAGGGTACATACTACTCCTTGTGTCTGGATATACGGTTTTTCTAGTGTGTGCCCATGGCACACAATAAGCATAAAATTTGATAGTTTTTCTATGTTTTGATTGGCTTACAGTCTTACACTCCTTTAATAATGATGGCCCCTCTGCATTCACACCAACCACACCAATGAAAATACACTAAATTTATGAGTTTCCGTGCTTAGAATGTGCCCATGGGCACACACTAGACAAAGCCTTGGATATATTAGTCGCTTGACTTTTTTGCACGTACTTTTAAGAGGTTTGACCGCACACATGAAATTATTATTTTAAAAATTTTCTTTTTGTGAATAAAAGTATTAGTGATATATTTTTATTCACAAAAGAAAAATTTTGAAAATAATAATTTTATGTGTGCGGTCAAAACTCTTAAAAGTACGTGCAAAAAAATCAAGCGACTATTAAATCCAAACAGAAGTAGTAATTAACTCCCCGATTTTTAGGATAAACCTATGCCACTTTATCACTTGTTTCAATATTTGATTATCATTTTCAAGTGTATCATTTTGTCTATAAACATCTGACCCATTTTGTCCCTCGTTTCCCCGTTCTATTATCATTTTCTCGTGTACCATTTTGTCACTTGTCATTTTTTAGGATGAAACAAGTGGGTCATGAGTTTACCCTACAAATCAGGTAATAAATTAGTAGTGAATCAGCTAAGATTTATTGCTAATAACATTACATACAGAAATATATAAAATAATAAACTATATATATCACCCGTTCTATTATCATTTTCTCGTGTACCATTTTGTCACTTGTCACTTTCTTTTTATGATGAAACAAGTGGGTCATGAGTTTACCCTACAAATCAGGTAATAAATTAGTAGTGAATCAGCTAAGATTTATTGCTAATAACATTACATACAGAAATATATAAAATAATAAACTATATATATCACTAATTTGAGATATATTATACAAAAATAACATATATAATTGTCGACTATATTGACCGGATAAAATCAATACCTATAATTATATCGAAGAATTTTTTTAATTCAACAAATATAACAAATGAAACATGATTTATTATGTTTTCTTCTAAGATGATAAAGGATTCGAGTTTGATAATGAGTTCGAGATTTTCTATGTAATCTCTTAAAATGTCATTAAGAGCCACATAGATATCACCCAGATATTTTTAGTTTGAGGTTTCTTATCATTGAATTGGAGATGCTCCAACCAATTTTTCAACTAACTGTTAGGTTTAAGGCATCAGGCAGCATTTACGCTTATTCTGCAAAATTAAGCTGCACTTGGAACATTAGAAAATCATGTGTGATTAAGTCCTATAAATTTGAGCAGCTAACTGATTTGAATGTACAGTTTTACCCCCGCTATCTTCGTTTGTATACATCATCCTGGTTGAGAACTATAATATTAACACAACAGCAAACAGTACTTTGTGGTACAAGGTACAAGCTATCTTATGAACCCAACTCTCTCCACTCTGTACAGTAAAACACACTGAATGCAAATAAATGAATACAGTCACTTAGTCTCTATTAGTTATATCATCCAGCAGTATCTGAGATGCCAAAATCAGGAGTTCGACCATTTCTACTCCTGCAGCTGAGACGCAATCTACCTTTTCAGCGCTGGAGTTCTCTTGAACATCTGTTAATGCTTTGTCAGAATGCTCGACGGATAATATTACTGTCTCGGCCGACCAACTGACAGGAAGAGAGCTGCCAAGAGCAGTTTTTACTAGTTTTGCCTCGTAAATAATGTTGTTGAGAGTTTCTATACAGCTGGTGACTGCCCCCATGGATAAAATTGATTCTCTTACCTACAATACAGTTTATTTCCAAAGTGAATAAAATTACAATATTTCTCATGCAAATATAGAGTTGCAATTCTTGACCTTTTTTTAGAACTAAATTTGACTAGTATGAATGTTCAAAATTACAAGCTTAGAACACCCAATGTGGAAAATTTCAACACTATATTTTAGTCACATGACTCACATCCAAACAAGTAAATTGTTACACTAGATTAAACTGTATCGTCTATTTAAAATTGAGTTACAGGAGGAAGCCAAATCTGTAATCTGGCTTAACAAATACATATCTGAAACTGAAGAAAATGGTTACCTTCAAGAGAGAGAGACGAAGCCTATGAACAGAAAGAGTCAGATGGTGCATACTTTCCAAACTCTCCCTAAGGGCAGCATTTTCAACCTTCATCCTGCACACAATATAGTTTAACGTCAGCTTTACTTGCCAACATATCACATGCCAGTATTACAATATCAAACTTTTCTACTCAAGTTTTACATTTCAAGGCTTCTAGGGAGGCTGTGATGCAGAGCACGAAATCAAAAATTTGATTGTTAATTATTTTACTAGTATTAAATATTAATAACGATAAATTTATATAATAAAACAAGAATATTAGACTAACATGATTGTTCCCTTTATTAAATATAAGCGGTAGCAAATTATTAGGTAGTAGTTAACACGACTAGTTTGCAATTGTTTATGATCTTACTCGGTTCAAAATTTCTAATACTTTTTGTCTTATATATAGTTGTAACTTTAAAAAAATTATATAATATTTAAAATATATTAACATATCTGTGTATTCACACCATTTTTTATTTTTTACTATTGGTTAATTTTTAATTTTATATTTTATATTAATATAATATCTAATATCAATCAAGAAACATATTTTTAAATATTTAAGTCAACTTTTGTTTGTTTTTATGCATAAATTATATATTATAACGATTACTTCCTTCAACTTTATTATTCAAAGAGTATTTATGTAAAAATCAATGTCTACCAAACAATCTAAAAAATCATCTGATTTTTCTATGAGCACTTTTTCTCATAGTACCAGAAAATTTAAACAGCATATGCCACTATTATATAACATTAGATATACGGTACATTATTCAACACAAAATATGCTACTCATTATGAGCACTAGATATGCCGCCTGTTATTTAACTGTATTCTGACAGTTATTCAGCCATCAGCATTATATATGCTGCCAGTTTTTAGCTTTGTATATGGTGCTAGGATACTGTCAGTTTTTTAAACGTTGAATATGTTGCTAGTTTCTCAACAACATGCGTGCTAGGTGTGAGCAATAGATATGCTGCGAGTTGTTCTGATCAGATAGTGTTCACAGGTTAGTAGTCTAAAGATGATAGTAGGAATATAAGCAATGCGCATAAGATGAGAAATTCGAGTCCTAGTTAAACATGGCATGCATTACTTTACTGAGTGTTAACTCATAACAGAAGATTTGAACAGCATATGCCTCTATATATAACATTAGATGCGCTGCAAGTTATCCAGCAGTAAATATTTTATTCATTATGAGCATCAGATATGCTGCCTGTTATTCTTTACTCAGCAATTTATATACTGCAAGTTTTAGCATTATATATGATGCAAGAACACTATCACTTTATATGTTGCCACTATCCTAGCATTAGATATGCTACTAGTTGCAAGCATTAAATATGCTGTGAGTTGCTCTGATAGAATAATGTTCATAAGTTGGTGTCTGGAGATGATAGTAAGAACAATAAATATAAGCAAAGTTCAGATTCTAGATGGCAGGCATGTGCATAAAATAAGAAATTTAAGTTCTAGTTTAACATGACATGCATTCCTTTATTCAGTGTTAGCTTTTAGTTATCTGTTTCAAGTAGAACTAAAATAAGTGGAAGCTGAGACATCAAGCTGCAACAACCCAAATGATGTATATATGGATAAACTGAAAACATAGAATGACCAGTTGGAAGGTTTAAGTTAATAATTCCATTAATGCCACAGTGAGGGCATGTTTTAGTAGATGGATAGTATGCATAGGTAAATTTTCTACGTCTGAGCATTTAAATAAAAAAACTATGGAAAAGAGACAGCACCACAGTCTTTTGAAAGTAGTGGAGATAAAGGGCCTTTACATAAAACGCCTGAGAGATTTTCAAGGTTTTTATTTTTGATATTCTTCTAAATGCATAAATGAACCACACAAAGTAAAAACTAGATGTTAAATTAAAGAATATCAAAAATACCCAAAAGAAAATGTTTAACATCAAATTTTATTTTTTACAACCTCAATTTGATTGACATGATAGAGGACCAGTTTTACTGAGCTGACTGGCTTACTGAAGCCTAGTAGCAAGACCTCATATAATTTCATTTTGGTAGATCCCAAAACCAAAAGGGGGGGTCTTTTTTTTTTTTCTTTTTTTTTTTCACAAAAGTGGGGGTCTTTAGACCACCATAATCAACAATTTAACATTATACGCATGCGATGCACTAATTATTTTTACTTGATTATTTAAACTGATATTGTGTTAAAAAAAAGTAAAAAGTGTCTCTTCTCCATCTCCCCTCTACGTGGCGACAACCTTCTAATTATATTTGGTTTAGACTTGGAATTTTTACTTTTTACCGCCTAAGATTTATGTGATATATATAATTGTTAGAAGTTGATATTATTCGAGTCCTAAACATTTTGCAAAGCTAAATAAACCCTCTTACTCTATTATATGTAAAATATAATTACTAGGGTTTGCATCAAACAAAAAATGGATTGAAATATAAATGAGAAGCATCAAGGTTCAACAAATTTTAAATGGAGTTCAACAAACCAATATATCAATTTTCTTATTTGGCATCGATCTATTTAGGGTTCACCACTCCACAACTAGGGCACAGAAAACGTAGGTGTTGCATATATTATAAAGTTTTAACATAATCATTTTGTCGAACCTTAGTATTAAAAGTATTGAAGTGGCTCTCATTTCAGTTCTTAGTGGAACTAGCCCATTTATTAGGGTGGGTTTCCATCAGTCGAGGCTAGACTCATGTATAAAGTGAGGCACCCCAAGGTTATTATTACTGATTTAGTTTATTGGAGCTATATCTTTGGCGCAAATTTCTACACCCACGTCATCATAATATTACATACCTTGCCGAATCCATGCTAAGATTGGAGACTTTTTCCCTGGTAGTTCCTTCTTTATATAAATCAGTTACCGCTTCAATTCCACTAGCATCTTGCGGATCAATCCACTTTCTAAAATATGTTTTCTTTAATATATTTTTTAACTTTCCATCTCTGTCCTGAACAATTCGTTTTTCTCCAGTACCAGGCAAAGGATTCCCCTGTTTTATCTCCTGAATGACTTTCCTACAATACAACATACTCCAGTTAGAAGTCTAAAACAGAGCCAATCCATTTAGGACGCATTACTAATAAAGAATATTTTCAGTATCTGTATCAGGATGAGTTTTCATGTAAAAAATAATACCACATAGTATATTTTGGCAATCAACAAATAAAAAGTAATTCCTGCAGTGTTGACCATTTAACTGTCTGTTTATTTACTATGTAAGTATGTTACCCGTACTCGAGTGTGGGAGCTGTGAGTTGGACATAAGAACTAAAAACAGAAAAGTTATGATTCTTGTAAAATAGATCAAGATTTGGGCTGAGGTGCAGGACTTCAATTGATACTCACCCCACATAAAAATAATATAAATTCAATTTAATCTACTTCATTAAAAATAGTTTCTACTACCAATACTTCAGAATAACTTAATTATATATGTCGAGTTCACAGCAGATCAGATCTCATCCCCACACCCTTCTCATGTCCTATCAACAAGGGTAGGACAGCAAAATCAAGAGTCCGGGTCCTAGCGCTAATAAATATGGAGTTAAGTCTGCATAAGCCAGTCATGCTCTGAATCAGAAATTCAGGAAATTGTGAAGTGCTCACATAACAGTTGCAAGCCAATCACTATAACTTAACAAACGTACCTGAGTACTACGACCACTAGAAACATGGTACCCATATCTTGCCATTTCCTAATCAATGATTATAACTCTATTTTCCTCCCTAGGACTTCTCTGTAGGTTAGTGCTATTGGATATAGTACTTTTATTTGGTGAGTTACTTAAACCTGGCAGTTTTTCTATCTTCAATTTAGTGAAAAAAATATAACATATATTAAATTAGCATCTGTGCAGCACATCATTGCCTGTTTATTAAGCCTCAATCACAAATTCAACCCCGATCATTATAGAATTTGTGACACATGAACAATATAGATAGAAAAAGAATAGATGTTAGAGTGTCTCGGGCACTAATTCATAATAATGTACCATTTGCACTTACTGCTGTTGCCTAAACAAAGGGAACATGTAAGACTGTCAACAGAAAAAATATCAAAAAACTACCACCAACATGGCCTATTCCATATAGCCTAGCTCTTACAGCTCATTTTAGTGGTTTGGAATAATGCCACTACATCTATACTATACTATAATAAGCCAACATGGGTATAATACTATACTATAATAAGCCAACATGGGTATAATATGTAGTCCAAATATTTAGTTATGTCTTTTGGTTTGGTACTCTCCCTCTAAAACTAAAAGTCTACAATATGTGGAGGTCTATCACTCTTACATTGTCAAATAGTTTTAAATAGTAAAAACACTCATCACAACACATTATCATATAATATTCTATAAAAAAATTATAATAATGTTAAAAATAAAATTATAAATATCCAATTTTGAATATCCTTATTTAAGAAGAACCTTCATAAAACTTTTTTTTTTAACTCTAACGTGTTCTATTTCAATACAAACACTAACCATTACGTAACCCTTTCTAACTCCAATCTTACATGATAAATATCTTTTTTCATACATAGGAAGCTATACGAAATATGAAAATCTGATTTAAAATTAATTAAATAATAAATTATCACATATTAATAACAGAAAAATATTTATAAATAGATAATAAATTGTAAAAGCTAAATTTTCTTGAGAAAGTATAATCAGTTGCTTAATATAATTTAATTAAAATTCAACTCATTAATACTAAGATATTAATAAAATGATGTTAAAATTTAAATAATAAATTACGAATTATATACCCGTCCGTGCTTCGCACGGGTCGAAGGCTAGTACCACTTATTTGACAGGCAGTACTTAAGCATTAAGGCAGTCAACATATGCCCAACCTCAATACTTGGAAAATTCTGTTTTAACTGCAGAATATAATCAGGCTCCGGCCGGCATTGCTATGCGGACAGCAATAGCACCTAGTGGGCCAAAAGCAGGTACTTAGGTGTTTGGTTAAAATTAAAAGCTTCTTTTCTAAAAGTGTGTTCCTATCTAAAAGCTGCTTTTAGAGCCCATATAGTAAATTTTGACTTGAAAGGAAATCTTGTAATCCAAATATAAAATTCATATTATTTGAAAATAAAATTATATAATGGTAAAAATTACAAGATAAACTATGTAGCCTAGATACACTATCAAAAGTTGCAGAAGTTTTCCACTGTAAAGACCACAGGAAAATGCTAACATCTGTACGAAAAAAGAAAGTAAGGCAAATGACCCTCACAAATTCACAATGGTAACTTTGATAACAAAGAAAGTAGGCCCTATTGCAGGAAGACTGTACAAAAAAAACACTGGTAATTTCAGAAAGAAAGTAATACAAAAAGGTACTAGTTTGAAACACATAAGGGATTAGGGGTTAGCATAAAGAAATGGCGCCGACAATTAAGTCCAGTACTTGAAAAAATTGCCAAACAGATCAATAATAACTTTCCCTAAAATATTAAATTGCCAAATGGGCTCTTAGAGAAAGCCTTACCCACTGTTACCAGGACTTTTACTTTTGGCTTTATACCCGTGTTGACCGGACATGACAGGGGTGTGGGTACGGAATCTGAGTTGGATCTTTTGTATTGAAACCGGACACTTCACCTTGTAACAACCTAAGTTCAGAATGATATAAAAGGCCTTACAACAATATGTTCGCAAAGAGCAAGGTATATGACTTTTTCTATGTTATCCTTTGATTTTATGCACGGATATGACACATATAATCATGTGTAAAAGCTTAATTGGTAGAATACACTAGTCATGCATACTTTTTAAGATGTAAAATGGATCAAGAACATATAAATTTTCACTTATGTTAAGCTTATGCCGAGTCCCCGCACCCATGTCCGATTTCGAACTTGCATCCAAGAATCCTAAGTTTCCAAAAACTAAGGATCTAACAATTGGATCTGCACCCCTGTCGAACAGCACTACCCGAGTCCGGTTAACTTAAGCCTTACCCCCGCTTTTAAAAAAAGGCATTGCGGGCATCATACATGCAAAAAATTTCACATCATATCAACATTCACTAGTATTATTTTCATATTGTTGCAAGTACCTTGCACCAACACTAGCAACAGATTCAGAATTTTATTGATAAGAAAAATCACATTTCTAGGTCCCAGAAATATCAAGAAATGAAATTATAGTACACCCGTAGAAGATATCATACTCCTGCAGTAGGTAGTAATCCTGCTTTAATTGCGCCAACTCCATAAGAGCATTGACCTTTTCATTCGTCACCTAAACAAATAAAGAGAAAATTTATTGGATCACTTACCCGAAAGAAAATAGAGAGCTATCACTTTATGTTTTCATAAAACTGAGATTTTTTCATCTTTAGGTTCTTAAGTTACTCAGGTCCAACACTCCAACATTTATGCATGTATCTTACAGTTCGCAGAATATTTAAAATGAGACAATACATGTATTCAACTCTCCAAATATTTTCAATGGACACCCAAATCCTTTTTATTCATACATATCACACACTGATACTGCTACATCTAACCATACTTCTGCACCCAGCATCTTAGCGAAGTTGATATGTAACGACTCCACTAAAGTTGCTACGGGGCCAAGGTGTTGGAAAGGACTGTCATGATAATAAGGTGTCTCATGGCAATATGGCATTCACCATATATGTTTTCTGACACACACACACACACACATGTATCTTCTTGTAGAATTATTATATAGTTTAATTGTCATCAAAGTTTTAGCATCATGTATATGGCTTAAGTCAAATAAATCTAAGCAGCTTCGATGGTTAACTTAAGATATAATTTCCATACTGTTCAGGATAATATAGCAACACTACAGCAGGCTTTTATAGGTCTAACACGCCTTCTTGTCACCTAAGCCATGCCATGACAGTAATGCTTCCTATCTAGCACTTGAAAATTAGAGAACGGCCCATTAATCTATTTGATTTAGTAGTTCACCGTTAACAAGCATCCACTATATAAATTATCAAGACACTAAAATATTCAAATATTTATAGAACATTCCAGCATGCATATGTAAATTTTTATACACCAAATAAATTATATCTATCGGCCAAATCCAGATTCGTCTGGTAGAATCTTTACCAACTTGATGTTGCAAATGATCAGTGATAATACGCATTTGAACAAGCATTAGAGGGGAATAATGAATGGAATGAAAGTACAAGTACCAAAAAATATAAGAATTACCTGCAGTAAATTTCTCTGAAGATCCTCTAGTTTATTCTGAAGTGCTGCATTTACATTACTTTCTAATATATACCTCTCTTCCTGCTGCGAAAGAAGCAACAACGTTGCAACCTGAACAACATCCACTAAATTCAATAGAATATAGAACACAAGAATGACCATCTAAGAAGGACACTAATAGCACCCTTAGAAGAAATCTCTTGCCCAAATATAAACAAATGTTAAACATTTAACTTATTAAGTTTTGATGACATAGATACAAATTTGTGCTTGTTTATGTCCTTCATTATGCTGTTTGATGTAGTATGAGTTATTATGTTTCAGATAAAAATTGCAGTATGACTTATTAAGTATGTCTGTCAAATTTGGTCCCGTTCAATATTAGTTTTTTGCAATGTTGTGACTCTCCTGCCCTTGAAGATACAGCCTGGGAATCTTTTATCAGCAATAAATTTGTTTGTACTAAAGAAGTGTATTATATTAATAAAAGAAGCTCTGGATGCCATAGCCCTTAAAATGAATGTATAGAAAGAGTAAACAAGGGCACAAACCTTCTCATGTAGAGCCTGAGAAAGAGCTTCAGATGTATCACCAGACACATTACTGGTGATGTTTTGCGAATCAGGAGTATCCGCCTGCAAAATTGAAGAGTGGAAAAAGAAAATTGAATGATGATACATCAAAGATGGTAGTGTCTGTACAGAATGACAAACATATAAGAAGATACTTTGATTCTGAATGAATCTTCCATACAAACAGGCTCCTGTATAAATAGGTACAGCAGAACAGAGAGAGTACAAAAGAAACACTACAAATTCAAAGCTAGATGAGAAGCAAGATCAGATCAGCTCTGATGCCATGACAAATATATAAGAAAATACTATAACTATGAAAAAAAATCTTTCATACAAACAGGCACCTGTATTTATAGGTATAACAGAGCTGATTAGAGCTAAAAATCAACTAACAAATCTCTTCATATTAGCCTAAAAATCTGCCTACACTATCCCTCAATATCAGTCTATCATGCACCTATTATCAGCCTCTATTTAGGCTTATAAAGCCAGCTGTCACATGACATATCACATATTTACAGCTGTCAATTTTACAACTGATGTACACTAATACACTAATGCTAAAGATATTGACAGATGACCCATTTAAACATAGTACTACATCATTAATAAAGTGTTTTTCTGGAATAGAAGGACCAAGGTTAATTAATAAAAAAAAATACACAGATATGTATAAACCTCGCACCTCAAAGTATTTGACTCTGTAGTTTGTTTAAGCTCATAAAAAATATGGCATCCCCTTCTCTCCTAACACCTTACCTGAAGCAAATTCAGTAAGGAGATGCCCAAATTTGCTCAGAAAGACCAGAAGGCTATTCCATAGCAGTTGCACTACTGCAATACTCAGACCCTTGCAAGAGGCGAGACACCATATACTGAACCAAGGATGAACAGCACTGACCCAAAATCATGAGATGAATATTAATAATTTTTACCATATTCTGGAGGTTCCAAGAAGTTTTACTACCATCACTAGGAACACTGAGAACAACACTCGTAGAGAGATCAGAAAATGCTCGTGGAACTTTGGAGGTGCAAGACCACAAAAAGATACATAGGGTTCACTTCCCAAGTCTTTCTTTTTCTTTTATTACCCAGATAAGATGATAAAGTTGTACTAATTATTGTACCTTGGAATGTATTTCTTTAAACCCTTATCTACTATGAAGTAAGATTGCTACAGATGAACATAATCCGGAATATAGATTATAGGCAACAATTAAATATACCTTGGTTATTAAATCTGATGGTGCTTGTGCATCATTATTTACATGCACATATACCGGTTCATTTTTATGTAACAACATTCCTGTATCAGTAGATATGGATCTCTGTTCTCTGTCTACTTCGAATCGCTTGATCGTTTCTTCTACAGAACCACTGATTGCTTTCAGATAAGAAGAGCCCTCATTCAGCAAATTTATGACGTCTGTCCTGAATTGTGAAAATTGATGTAGCAACTCCAATAGCCCCCTTATCTTTTCTCCGGAAAGATTCTGCATGCTAGTCCATAAGACAAAAACAAAAGAGGCTATAGATTATGCAAAAATTCCTAAAATTAACTCACCTTTTTTCTTTCCAAATCACAAACTTTTTTCTTCAAATGATTCTCAATTTCCAGTCCCTATTTGCCAAGTAACAAAAGAAAGAAACTCAGTTTTGGAAAAAATCTGATACAACCTCGATCTCCGACAAATACGGACAAGCATCAATCAACATTAAAATTACCATGCGTTGTCTGCTTTGAAGATTATCAACAGATTTCCTCAAGATCTCGACTTCTTCTTCCAGAGCAGTCTGTCTGATTGAAAAGTTACTACAAGTCTCAAAGAATATATATAGAATAAAGATATCTAAACATGGTGGCTCCACGACAGATATCACGTCCAACTGAATTTGACAGACGCTCTAGAAAAGAGTGAGTTCAATAAAAACCAAAGCAACACAGTAAATTGAGGAATGTAAACCTAATTGATAGGAATTTAAAAAATTTAAGTTCAACACCGACGATAATTACGATTTACGTGTTAAATAGAAAGTATGCTACTCACTGTCTAAGATATTATTTCTTTGTTTTAGAAGAGACAACCAATAAATATTGTTGACAATAAGAGGTGTAAAATAAGAGAATAAATCAGACACAGCCAAATGACATCAAACTACATCAAAAGATATGATGTATTTAAATATTAACAAATCAATGACCTTTTAGTAGCTACTTATAAACAATTCTCCATAAACAAAAATATAAGCCATGGATAACTGAAAATCAATTTTAAAACAAAAGACTGGCACGCTCCACAAGGGGAAGCATCAATAATTAACCAGGCTGGCGAGAATTTGATGTTTTCTAAAATGCTCCTGATTGTTTTAACATCTGTTACTGGCAAGTTACCAAGAGTATCAAAACTTACTATGTATTTAGAGGTGGAATAATCATTAAAACTCCACATTTCTTCTGAGTCATTCAGAAGGCGCTCGCACTTGTCTTCCCAGCTAATATCTCTAATTCCATGTGCTAAATGATGTCTAATCTCATAAAACTTATTAACCACCTGCCACATCACAAAATATGTTAAAATACAAAACAATACACCTGAAATGGACAAACTCAAAATTTGCATAAAGTTTAAAAATCTTCTTACAGCTGGTTTGAGGCTGAAAATAGATCAGCATTAAGGAACCTATCTAATCTTACTCTTGGAAAAATAGGGATGGAGCTTGGAAGACTACAAGAACAAGGCTTTTACTTAAAAACAGTATGAAGTGAAAATTTTTACCTTCTTGAAGTTCTCATTTTGCTTCTCTTGGTTTTCTAGATCATTACGTACTGCAGCAGAATTTCTTTTTTCTTCAAGAAAGTTAAGGGTAAGCTCTTCAGCCCTGGATCACCAATAGCATCAATGCCAACAATAGAAAAACTTTATTTATTTGCTTAAATAGGATAACAGATTCTAATTTGAATGCCGTGTTAACTATGTACAAACAGCATAGAAGCAACTAATAACAAATAACATTTTGTGTACACAGATATTTTTGTTGCCTAATGAAGGAAAAGAAAATCACACTGTACGAATACTTGGAATGTCAAATGTGCAATATAATTTATAATATTAAGGAAAATTAATAGCACCAATTTGGAAAAGAAGAACAGATACAAAGCACAAAAAGAAACCTTATGCACCTTTTCGGTCTGTATTTTCTAAGACATCTGACATTATTACAGAGACATCATTGTAACTGTCCCGAGCTTAGGAGCAAGTTTGTGTTCTAACGAAAGAGCTAAAGGCCTCCTTCGTATCAACAGAACACCAATATATATGCAGCAATTGTATTAGATACATATGTACATATATACTCCCTCCATCCCAGCCAAATGTTTACATTTGGATTGGGTACAGAGGTTAAGAAAATAAATAATGGTGAAAAGGTAAGAAAATAGGGATAGTGATGGGACCGATTGATACTTAATGTATAAAGTGAGAATAGTGGAGAATAGTGGGGTTCCTTGATTTTTATATTATAAAATTATACTATATTCTGTAAATTTCAAAAAGTAAAGAATTGGATGGGAAATCCAAAAAGGAAAGTGTAAAGAAATGGTTGGGACAGAGGGAGTATGTGTATACATATGGGTCATGTTCCTCTTAGATACCTTAGCCTAAGAACCCGTAGAACCCTAAGCCTTATTTCTAGTATTAAATATTAATAAGGGTTTTGCAGCAGAACTGCACGTGCAAAAAATGTCGTGTTTTTTTATTATATTTAAAAAATATTTTTGAACACACTCAACGATGCAAAAAACATGTATCTAGATTTAGATCCTGAAAATCTATTTAAAACTTAGAATTCTGCAGCAGAAACTTAGTACTTCTAAGCTTCTATTTTAACGATTGGTTCTCTCTTGAGCCAATATATATATATATATATATATATATATAAATATATATATATATATATATATATATATATTAGATACTATTATTATTCATAATGAAACTTTAAATTAGATACTACAGTGTTCTTTGTTTAAGGATGTTCTTCTTTGAGCAATGACCTATATACATATATATATTTTTGGCACTGGTTTCTGTATTGAATTTTAATTTTCCATTAGAGGGGGCTCGTACATGTTCTGCAATACCCCCTGTAAATACTCCGCCGGTATGAAAGGTTCTTAATGTTAATTGAGTGTCGGGCTCTCCGATAGATTGACCCGCAATAATACCCACAGCTTCTCCCAATTCGACCTGGTCACCATGAGAGGACTCCGGCCATAACACCATTGACAGATCCAAGATGTACTCGTACAAGTAAAGGGAGTTCGAATATATATGGCTTGTGCTCGAAAGGTTATGAATTGATTGAGAAGTCCACTACCAATATCTTGATTTCTAGTGGCAATACATCGTGTACCCATATATATATATCATCCGCTATATATATATAAACAATCTGCATTTGGACCACTCTTACACCACCGATTTCCTCTCTTATAATCAACATCATCCACTGTTTGTAAGAATTTCCAACATACTTCTATGTCTTGGGTCATCTTAAAATTCATACATTACTATGATAATGGGTACCAAGGCATGTGCTTTGAGCACCACGAACCAAGGCAAACGGAAGGCACCCCTTAGCGCCTTGATTTATGCAAGATGAGGCAACTTCAAATAGGTGCAAAGTGAAATAAGAATGTTGCTTCCGTAATTAATTTCAGCCCATATAAAAACATTAAAGCCCATATAAAGTGATATGTATATATTTCAGCCACATTTATTGGGGGGAGCCTAATTGGTGGCTCGTAATGGTGTGAGCAATCCTGATTGTGATTATTTGTAATCTTTTGCAATATGAATTTTCTGCTGCATTAAGATTTGAGGAACTACATTGAGATGCAAGGGAAACTAGAATATGTTTTAATATGGGGACTTGGAAGAGATTAATCATCTTGAGGGTTGGGATAGACAACCTCCGGATGTTTCTGGAAAGCCTTTGTATAACTCCAAGACACAATCAAAATAAACCTCAAACTTAATGTTGGAACTACATTCGACATAAATTGTCACGTAATATAATATATTTATAGAGTATAAATTATGCTATATATCAAAGTATTGTTTATATAAATTATTATATTACTCGTGATATCATATATAATTTATATAATTCAAATTTTTGTGACATGTGCTTAATGCCTTCGACAACACTGACTTCATTCATTAAAATCTGTATCAAAGGTCTTTGTGGCTCATTATCCAAGTTGTGAGTGCGTCTCAAAAAATTTCAAATTTGCGCGTCTGTTCGATTTAAGTGCTTTCTTTCTATATCAGTAACAAAATTATTATTATAATGTGTACTAGTTTTGATTGGATTCACACATTTAAAAGGCATTATTTATCCTTACAAAAAAAAAGGCATTATTTATAATATTAATATAGAAATAATTTGGTGTACAAGCAATCTAATGTAGCCAAAAGATTGTAACAAGGTTCAAAAGCCATATGCGGAAGGAAAACACTTATATATGCATGGATCCTACATAACTTTCACTATAATAAAGTGTAGCTCATACAAGTACGAGGATCTTTGGCATCGATGTTGACAGAGTCCAAAGTTCCTCTAAATATGGCTGAAGTTCTAAAAGTTGCTCCAGTTCGATGACCTACTCCCTAACTAGGGTATCGATCCTACTTAGGAACCATGGTCCTACATCACCTTGAAGAATTTCAAGAATATTTTATGCATGTACTGCATATAACATTATAGATTATTAGGCAGTTAAACGCCTCTTCCCAATGAGAAAAGTGACCACACAAATTTTTTTACTACCTACTGAAATGTTTTAAATTAGTTTCTTATATGATGGATGATTGGATCCTACTCAAACAATTCCTTTTTCTGAGATGGAATTACGATTTATATTTATGCTATGTTCAGTGAAGATGAGTTTCTATATTAGCTTGGCACTTGTGAAACTTAATTTGACATTAATTGGTTTATGTAATTATAAATTACTGAATTTAACATGATTTTATACATTGAACGATGAACATATATATAAGTTTGGAAATACATGATTTGAACGTATATCAACATACTACTTCTCGCCATAAATCACTTTGGCACCCCTCACCAACGTCATGGAAACAAACGTAACGAACGAGAAAAAGAATAATAATTGCCAGATGCCTAAAACAATCGTCTCGAGGCCTCTCTCATCATGATCAATATTATTGTTGGTATTGCTTCGTATTTTATGAATTTTGAAATTTCAAGCAAATGATTTTCTTTTCAGTAAGTACCATTTCATTCAATAAAAGAAAAACAATTAATGATTTTACTTTAACATACCTCCACAAAATTTAATCAAATAGACGATTAATAATTTATAAGTACCTCTTCTCCAAATCGTTTACTTTTTGTGTCATGAGGTCCAGCTTCTCTTTAGCTTTTTCAGCCTGTTCCCGACCATGAAGACATTGTTAGAAACCCTTTAAAAGTTGTTTGTAAATAAAATGGCTACCACAAATACATGATTAAAAATACCAACTTCAAGAAATAAGTAGACACCACCAACCTCAATAATTGACTGATCCCGTTCAGCAAATGCAGCAGCAACACAGTTTTGAAAAAATTTCACTTGCTTCTCTGCTTCCATGTTCTGGCAAAAGTGTATAGAACTAAGCAACCAAAGAAAAAAAAAATACACACACACACACACACACATATATATGTATATGAGTTAATTCATGTAGCTTTTAATACTTGCACTTCTATATTACCTGCTCCGTAATCCAGAACCAAAAGCAAAGAAATGTTCAGTGTAAATGTGTATACAAATATAGAAATGTTCAGTGTAAATGCGTTTACTAGGTCCAGCCAATTATAAACTTATTTTGGCAATCAAGCCACTAACCTATTATAAATAACATTCAATTTGGGTAAGTGGGAATGTAACAAAATATAATGAATATTACCTCTACTGTAAATGGAATATTTACATGTAAATAACACTGATTATGGGCTAGAATTAGGAGATTTTCTTATGTGGCTATAATTAGGAATATAGGAGACATTGCAGGATAAGATAGACTGCTATAGGCTGAGATCATGAAGCATGATAAGCTGAGATCAGGGGATATGTAGGCTGTACATTAGCTTCGTTGTAGTTATACATATTACCTTCGAATTTCTGTATCATTTAAGTCTTTCATATTATCATAAAAATCCCAAGTGTTGTGGATGCCCAATAATCATGACTAGTAATGCGTGATATAATCTAGTAATAGCTTTTAATTGCTTCAAATTACTTTGTCAAACACTTAAAATTATAAATTATTTCTCAGTAACTATGACTATTAATGTGTGATATGATCTAGTAATAGCTTATAATTACTTCAAATTGCTTTGTCAAACATATAATTCAATTATCAACAAAGTTTCTGTGGTAAAATATAAAATAACATAATCAGGTCTTTAATTTTCATGCCAAGTCCCAACGTCTTAACCGACCTCTCCAAAATGCTAAGTTGCGGTCTGGGTGAAGCACGTCCAGGCAGTTCATTCAGTTTTCTGTGTCTAATTTCCAATTAAGTTCGTTACCCCATTTTTTCATTTTAGTATAGGTTTTTTCTATGGAACTGGTTCTCATAAGGTAATTATCAAAAGAAAGATCAGTGAATCACCAATGGGAGAAGGAAAGAACAAAGTAGCCATATACCAAGGATATAAACATAGTAATGCAATACACACTACTTTTTAATGACAAGTTGATACATTACACATTAATGTCATCTAAAAACTAATATGCATACTCAGAGTGTGACTGCTATCATATACTTTTAATGAGTTTTTATTGTTGTTCTTGGGAGTTGGGACAGATGTGAATCATATTCATCCCAGAATGGTGTCCTAATAGAAGTTAAGCAATGGGCAGCTGGTAAGACACAGCAAAATATGCTAATATAGGCTTGCATCTCTTATAAAAATTCAAAATCAAAAAGAAAAAACTCATAAGACTAGACAGAATTAGAGGATGGTACGATGGGTGTAGAGCAAAATAAGATGACATGCCACTTTGGTCATTTCTACCAACTGATAAAGACAGGGAAAAGAGACCTTTAAAACCTCTGCACCATGTAGATCAGCCAGCTGGCTCTGAAGTCAGCAAAAATATTTGAAGCTGTTAGCTGATAAACTTTGAAGAATTATAACATAAATGCGAAAAATAACAATTGAACCTAACTTTGATTTGATAAGCCTCTGAAAGCTCTTCTTGAAGATTTGTATTCTCTCTCATGCAAGAAGCTAACGTCTTTCTTAAGTTCTCAATATCCTGCTCCAAGGCAGTAGTCCTGATATAGATTTATTATTGTTCAAATCATCAAGCTTCTTTTCAGATGAAAAACTTGTGATGTTGAAAACTTTTTGAGACCTCATAGAGTCAATTTTTACCTCTGAAAATGCATCCGCTTCGCAACAGCAAGATAGCCAGGTCCACTGTTTTGCATACACAGTTGCTCAATATCTTTACGTAATTCGTCACGCTCTACCAAAGGAATGATGAAAACCGCAATTTATATTTTTGATAGCTGATTGATTGCTAAGTTAGTTTTCTAAGTTCGAATTAAAATTAAAAGATATACAAATTTCTACAATAATCTTCGAGGCTAAACTAATCAACAGGATATACTTTATATTTCTTATTGTGTTAATAATATAAGTTTCACCAGTATAGTTTTAGGCATATCATGATATGCATTTTATACGGATTAGGCGCTTTTTCATAGAGTCCCCACTCCCCCATTTTAGTATTAGGGCCACATAAAAAGCTTATGACATCACCACCAGTCGCCGAAAACCTAGGTATCACTTCTGATGTATCCAAGAAAATGCTCAAATGAATTATCGACATCAAGAATTACATTACTACCAAATACACCCCCAAATTTATAGTCAGTGCATCCAATTCAAACAAACCCCTACAATAGACCACTTTCTCATAACATACTACGTTTACAACATCTAAAAACACACTCCAACTCTAACTATCTTCCTCGATCCCCACTGTTCGCGAAAAAATAAAAAAATAAAAACAATTAAACCGCCAACACACACACAAACAATTTAAAGTGGACATAGCACGTAGAGATTTACGTACCGTTCTCCAATTGCTGGACTCGAGCAAGCAAGGCATCATTATTTAAATCATCATCCATGGCGAGTGCAAAATAATAGTATATCACTGCATCAGATGTGAAGATAAACTATTAGCGCAACTCAATTAAACATGAATAGAAAAGAATGAAAGACGCAAAACATACAGCTTCTTCTTCTTCTCCTCCAAAGTCCAAACACCAATCTGTCCTGTCTGTCTGTTTACTTGTTTTCAGTGTTCGCCCATCAGATTTCTCAGAACTTTTAAATTACTTGCAATTAATTTGGGCGACGATGAGAGTTTTTAGTATCTTACTACGAGATTTATTATTGCTAAATTGGCTTTCATAATCAGACCGTTTTATTCTATTTATATTTTGTTTAAATTTTAGAATAATAATTTTAAATATATATTGATGGTTTATGCTAACTATAAAATTATTATTAGATATTAGAATTTATTAAAAAACTCAAATTTGTAATTTTAATTATGATAAAATATGTCAAAATATGTGAAAAAATCAGATATAAACAATGGGATAAATATCAAGTTGGTGACTCGTTTCGTCCAAATGTATCAATTGAGTGACTGATTTCCAAATTGACTCAAATTAGACACTCATTAGAAAAATTTGTATCAAAAATATTATTCTATCGTTAGTCGAAATTTTGAAAATATTATATATTGAGTTTCACACTTTTTTTATAAATAGTATTACATCCAAATGAAATATTTCGAGTCCTACTATTTTTGCTAATATTTTTAGATTTTTAAAATTTTATCAACTATTTATTTTTAATTTTTTGATTGTTTTATTTGATTTAAATAAAAATAAATAGGAGATAAATTTTTAAAAATCTAAAAATATTATCTAAAATACTAGAACTCGGAATCTTTCATTTAGATGTAATACCATTCATAAAAAATGTGCGAAACTCAATATATAGTGTTTTCAAAATTTCGACTAACGATGGAGTGATATTTTTGATAGAAATTTTTCTAAAAAGTGGCTCATTTGAGTCAATTTAGGAATCAGTCACTCAATTGATATATTTGGACGAAACGAGTCACCAACTTGATATTTATCCCTATAAACAATAGTGTATTACGCAAATATTTAAAAATCTATTTTGATATACTAAAAGTGATTAGGGGCAAAAACTGTATTCAATTAAAAATATGTAAGATTCTGTCATTTTAAATTAAATGCTAAATTTAATTAGTTTTTGTTATAGTGCGAAATTGATCTTGTCATTTTGTGCAAAATTTTGTATCCAATTTTGTGCAACTAGCATTCCTTATTCTAAAATTATAACTATTAAATTATAGGGCTTTTTTTATTCATAACTACGTTTTCAATCTTATTTTCAAAAATACTACCTTATCCAATCTTATTTTCAAAAATACTACCTTCTCTAAAATATTTTCAAAAATACTGTGGTTGCATATGCAACCATATATGCAACTGAATTCCTGATTTCAAGTTCCAGTTTTCAAATGTCATTTTCGACCTCATATTTGGAATCGATATATATATATATATATATATATATATATATATATATATATATATATATATATATATATATATATATATATATATATATATATATATATATATATATATCAACTCCGACGATGAGGTCGAAAATGACATTTGAAATCTGAAACTTGAAATCAGGATTTGTAGTTGCATATATGGTTGCATATGAGATTGTATTCAGTTGATTCTATTGTAATCTAATGGCCCCGCCAGGGGCACCCATACATCAGTTGCAACTTACAGTTTTCCGTTGCATATGAGGTTGCACGCAACCTCAACCTCATATGCAACCTCATATGCAACTAAATGCAACTGAAAACTGTAAGTTCCAACTGAAGTATGGGTGCCCCTGGCGGGGCTATTAGATTGCAATAGAATCAACTGAATGCAACCTCATATGCAACTAAATGCAACCTCATATGCAACTAAATGCAACTGAAAACTGTAAGTTCCAACTGAAGTATGGGTGCCCCTGGCGGGGCCATTAGATTGCAATAGAATCAACTGAATGCAACCTCATATGCAACTAAATGCAACTGAAAACTGTAAGTTGCAACGGATGTATGGTGTGCCCCTGGCGGGGCCATTAGATTGCAATAGAATCAACTGAATGCAACTGAAATCAACCATATGCAACTATATATGCAACTGAATTCCTGATTTCGAGTTCCAGTTTTCAAATGTCATTTTCGACCTCATATTTGGAATCCATATATATATATATATATATATATATATATATATATATATATATATATATATATATATATATATATATCGACTCCAATGATGAGGTCGAAAATGACATTTGAAAACTGAAACTTGAAATCATGATTTGTAGTTGCATATATGGTTGCATATGCAACCACCGTATTTTTGGAAAATATTTTCAAAAAGATAGTATTTTTGAAAATATTTTAGAGATTTGAAAATAAGATTGGATAAGGTAGTATTTTTGAAAATAAGATTGAAAAAACAATATACAAGATAATTCCCCTAAATTATACATTAATATATTATATTATTTTGAAAATCTAAATAATAAGTTGATAAATTTTATAACATGTTTTGACTTTTTTATCATAATTTTTAATTAATAAAATATTGATTGATATTATATATAAATATATATATGCGAAAATAGTTAATGAAATGACTATGAAATTATCATTATACCTTTATGTAAAAAAAAAAGTAATAATCTTTTAATCGTGAATATTCCTTTTGAAGGAAAATCTAAAACTTTTGGTCCTCTAAGAGCAAGTCCAACAGTGTCCTAGTTGGAGCCCTAAATATAATATAAAAATTTATGTCCTAGTAGTTTAGGACATATTCTACTAACTTCAACTCCAACAATGTGCCTTATTTTCACTATATGTTTAATATTTTATTATTAAAAGTTCACTTTCATCATTAAAACATAATATAAAATAGAGAGAGTAAGAGAGTGTTGGTAAGAATTTATTATAGAATATGGGATAGGGCAGAGACAGAGCCTCAAAAATAGGGTTTGAATGGGTTGTCCTAGTGATATTAGGCATCGCCAGGACATTGTTGGATCAAGTTTTTTCATCAAATGCCCTATATTATGACTTAGTACACTAAATATGGCAGCTGTTGGACTTGCTCTAAGACCGGAGTGATTTGAGGAGATTGTTGGATTTCATTCCTCATAACATGAACATGCCATCAAATTCATTGTTATCAAGTTGACGACTAGTCGACAAATCGTTTTATAGAAAAATTCAAGCGACAACTTATATAGTAATAATTTAATAAATTTTTTTATTCTTTTTTAGAATAAAAAATTGAATATTATATTTTTATTTTTAAAAATAAATTAAAAAAAATATTTTTTATAAAAATCTTAAAATACATACTTACATATTGAGCCCCAATTTTAGTGTAAACAATTTAGAAGACGAGAAAATATATGGCACGTCTTTATATCACAGATACGATATTTTTATACGAGAATACGATATAGGAGAATTAACAGGAGAATACGAAACTGGAATCGGGGCTTTGCTTGAACTTGATTTGCTTTTCAGCTTATGGTTTGATGATAAAAAAGGCTCCTCCTCTTTCACATTTTCTTGCTTCAAACTCGTATTTACCCAAGTTGTGTTAGATATTTATTCTTTGTTAGAAACACAAAACAAAAAGATTATACAAGTTGATTTAAATCTAAAAGGTACTTTGATCACTGATGAGTAACTCAAAAATCAATCAATCTGAACAACAATAAAAATCTTTTATTATTTGTGCTCGTACACAATAGGTCTAGTTGACTACAAATAAGAGAGACGAGAATTAATAGGATAATATGAAACAGGAATGGGAGCTTTACTTGCACTTGACTTGCTTTTCAACTTGGGGTTTAAAGATGAAGAAGTCTCCAGCTCTTTCACATTTTGTTTATCATTTACTCGACCAGATGACGAGGGATTGAATTTGAAGCAACTCAACATGCCTGAAATTAAACCCATTTAGTGGAGTGTGGAGTGATATAGTGATATGTAATACTTTGGTTTGAGGCAAATGATAAGCTCTTGGAGTTGGAATTTATTTGTGCGTTTAAGTAATTTATCTCTTCCGTTTTATAGGCAAATTGGCTCCTGAAACTTGCCCACGACGACATGCACAATGACATATATGGGTCTGTGACATCATTCTGCTGATTTGTCAAGCTCTAATTAAACAGTTAACATCATCACAGGTGATGTATCAAGTTCCGATTAATTTGATAATTTCATCTACTATTAATTTTATTTTATTTTTAATCTCTGACGTGTCAAACTTTCCTTAACCAGCGTCAAACTCTCAGTATTTTATTTTAGATCTTTTTTCTCTAATTTATAATATTGACTAATTCTCTTTTCTCATCATTTTTCATTTTATATTCTATGATTTATAATATTCACTAATTTTCTCAACTTTGCTAATTAAATATAAATTATTATTTCAATATAAAAATGAACTTTATAGTAAGAAATTATGTAAAGATATATAATAAATTTATAATATTTTCTTCCGAACATCTTAAAAATTTAGGAAATATAACAACTTTAACCAAAAATCCAAGACTAACTATTTAATTCATAAAGAAAACCTTGCTTTCTTTATATGTAGTAATGGAATTTATAAATTATGTATTGGGCGTGTTGAGGAAGCTAGTACTCCCTCAGTGTATACAGGGGCGTGTCATGGAGGTTGTGAAAAAAATTATAATTTAGTGAGAAAGGTAAGGAAAATAAGTAAAGTAGTACGTTTAATTAATATTTAATTTAAAAAATAAGTGTACTAAAAGAAAATAATAATCGAGGGAATGTAATTAGTTCTTATATTATAAAATTTAAATATTTTTGAAATACATAGAAATCAGGGAAACATGACAAAACACGGATTAGCATTTTAATAAAAACTTAAGAAGTTAGTAACTCAATTTCATTAACATGTGTTGAGAGCTGAAACTGTGACCGCTGCAGGGATGTAATTTGAACCAAACTCGACTGGGCTCGAACTCATTATCTAGTTCGAATTTGAATAAATTTTTTGGGTTCGATAAAAATTCGAGTAGAGTCGAGTTTTTTCGAACTCGACTCGCACTTGATTTTTTTTTTCAAGTTTTTAAAAATAGATTTATTATTTTATTAGTTTATATGTCATCTCAATTACCTAGAAAGTTTATCATTAAAATTAACTTTGATACAAATTCACATCTTGACGAGACGAGGTCGGTTATTATTGGATAATTACTATTTATTAAATCAAGTATGGTAGGAAGAATTCCTATGTTCTCCAAGTTGCTCATTTCTATTATGGCTCGGAGGATCAGGTAAAAGTTCTATAAAAAATAGTGAAGTTGATATTTGCAGCTCTAATAACTATTTAAAAATACGCGTATATAAATTTTCATACCCACTGTGCTGTAATATATGCACATAAGGAAATATATCTTAAAAACGTTTATAGCAACTTTCCAAAAACACTTGTCCAAAAAAAAAAAACTTTTCTAAATTTAATTAAAAATTGTTCACCCCGTCCTTGAACATTAAAAACTACAACAATCTATACGCAAAGGATTGGATACTCTACCTAATTTTTGAAACTATTTTTGTTTGAAGAGTATATTGTTTGTTTGAGAATTCAACCTGGAAAAGAAGGAAAATGGACATGGTCACAAATATCTACCACCTCTAGATCTCAAGGGAACTGTAATGTCCTCGGTCTTTCGATCAGATTTTCAATTTTTATCTTAAATGAAGAGTGCTAGTCAAAATCTTTTATGTCATGGTTTTTAAACAATAAGCAAATTAGATAAGAAATAGAGATATAATTATCGTCAAATAGACAAATTCATGAAAATTATATTCCTAATTGTTCAAGTGACACCCCTACGGCCCTACTATTAAAAGTGGCCCGTATCTATGTTTTTATTTTTAGGTATCGATATCGATAGTAATTATTAATTTTCATATTTTTGGATTCAAAGAGATAATTTAAATTAATAATGATAAGATACGTTTAATTTACAATCACAGTAAACAGGTTTCGGGAAAAAAATAATATGCTAATAAGTCGTGCTCGAACTTTTTTCTCGACTGATTAAACTAATAAAAACATTAAACAATTTTCATATCATTATATTGTAGTAAAGAAATTATTAGACTAATTACGAGAGTGGTGTTAACTTTTAAAAATATTATTTAGCTATATTTAAGATTAATATTTGATTAATAAAATTTTAAATTATTATTAAATATGTATGTTACGTGAGGGGTGTCGAGATTTAAGAATATTTTTAATCGGTTAAATATTTTTAACTAACTAATTTATTGACAATGTTCAGAAAATCGACAGATTTTTTTGGATTAATGTGGTTATAATTACGCGTGAGTCTGTCCTGTACATTTCCTTCATATTTCAATGCCTCACAAAATCAATATATGTAGCTTCCGATAGTTGATGTTAGAATTATTTCTCACAGCGAATTCAAGATTAAACCAAATTAAGGTATATGCACTATTCTTTCTCACTTGTCTCGAGGCGTCCAAAAGAAACCAAACTTTCATTATCCGTAGTAACACCAAAAGATTCCTGTATGTGCTATTTTAACTTTTAATTTAATAAGAAAATGAGAGAGTAAATAGTTTGTTATTTTAACTTTTTAATTTAATAAGAAAATGAGAGAGTAAATAGTTTGTTACGAAGTTATATTTAACCCATCCTTGAAACACTAAAATCTATTGTTTGAAACTATTTTTGAAAACCATTGCCAAAGAAACTAATTTCCTTAAAATTATTGTTTAAAATCTATTTCCAAAGGATAGGAAAGTCTACCTAATTGAAACTATTTTTGTTTGACAGGGTGTATTGTTTGTTTGAAAATTCAAACTGGAAAAGAAGGAAAATAGACAAGGTAACAACTACTTAGCAAAAATATATCCACCACCACTAAATTTCATGGAAACTGTAATGCCCTCGGTCTTTCGATCAAATTTTCAATTTTTATCTTAAACGAATAGTGCTAGCTGGGATGTTTTCTTAACCTGATGAGCACCAAAAAAATTTCTGTCATGGTCTTTAAACTATAGTAACGCTATTTTCTAATATATTTTTTTTGGCATTCTAACATCATTCACAATTTCTCATTTTTTTTAAAAAAAATTATAATTCTGTTTTGACATTTAAATTCTTATTGTGTTTATAAGACTATAATTTTAAAAAAAAATTATAAACATATTTTGTTTAATAAATATATAATTATTTTAACAATAGCTAACCGAATAAAGATGATTATATATGTATTTTTCAAGTTTTCAATATTATCACATATGCTATTCTATTTACACAATTTTAAAAATTGTTTCTTTTCTTTAATCCCTTTTAGCAATTGAATATTTAGTTAGTATAACAAAATTAGTTAAGAAATGAAGATATATTTATCATCAAATAGACAAATTCATCAGAAATATATATTTGTAATTGTTTGAGATATCAACATAAATCTTTATGTTCCTATATATAGTTTCGATATAAATAGTTAATATTAATTTTCACATTTTCAGTCTCATACATAATTTAAATTAATAATAATAAGATTTAAATTTACGGTATAAATTATTAAATAATTGATCTCATTCAATAATATTATCTTTATCAAATACATAAAATTTTAAACTAATTTATACATAACGCGACTTTATATTCTAGTAATATTTATATAAAATTGAGTTAATTATTAATGTTTAGTGTTCATAAGAGTATCATTTTCTCTGTCTTTCTAGCTTTCTTTTCTCTCGCTCTTCTTTCAATTTCCGAATCTCGATACACTTTATGCAGTCTATCCACTTGTTCAGGACTCACATACGATAAACTATTTGCATTTCCATTATATTTCTACATTTCTCTGTGCGTTTATTTCCCTAAACTACTAGCATATATTGTTAAAGATTTCGAAAATTCAATTAATTAATTGAATTATCGATTTATAATTTATTTAAATTATCAATATCAATATTCATTAAAGAGCCAGTCTTGGTGACTCTGCTTTTCTTGTACTATTCTTTCTCACTTGTCTCGAGGGGCAAAAAAAAACCAAACTTCCATTATCCGTAGTAACACCAAAAGATCCATATATGTACTATTTTAACTTTTTAATAAGAGAAGGAGAGAGTAAATAGTTTGTTACGAAGTTATATTTGCCCCATTCTTGAAACACTAAAATCTATTGTTTGAAACTATTTTTGAAAACCATTGCCAAAGAAACTAATTTTCTTAAAACTATTGTTTAAACGGTTTTTCTAGTGTGTGCCCATGAGCACATGCTAAACACCAAATTCTATAAGAATGGTGAATTTTAATTGGTTCTCACTCCTTTATAATGATGGACCCCCTTGCAAATTCACCAACCACACCAATTAAAATCCACCATTCTTATAGAATTTGGTGCTTAGCATGTGCCCATGGGCACACACTAGACAAACCCTTGTTTAAAATCTATTTCCAAAGGATAGGAAAGTCTACCTAATTTTTGAAACTATTTTTGTTTGACAGGGTGTATTGTTTGTTTGAGAATCAAACTGGAAAAAGAAGGAAAATAGACAAGCTAACAATTACTTAACAAAAATATATCTACCACCTCTAAACTGTAATGCCCTCGGTCTTTCGATCAAATTTTCAATTTTTATCTTAAATGAACGGTGCTAGCTGGGATATCTTCTTAACCAGACCGGCACCAAAAAAATTTCTGTCATGGTCTTTAAACTATTGTAAGCTATTTTCTATTATTTTTTTGGCATTTAGGGATGGCAAAATAATCCGTTCAAACGGGTACCCGATCCGAATCTGAAATTTTGAATTTACCGAACCCGATTTTTTTGGTTTGGATATGGATTTAATTTTTAAACCCGAAAATTTTTGAATATGGATTTGGATTTTAGGTATACCGATCCGAAATCCGAAATACGATCCGAACCCAAAACCCGAATATATATATATATATATATATATATATATATATATATTGAATTTTATATATTATATATATTATACGTATTTATTATTTTATATACTCTATATTATATACAATACACATATTATTTTATAATTTTTAGAATATATATATATATATATATATATATATATATATATATATATTAATATTTATGTTAAAATTTAACTCATTACAAAATTTAATGAAACTAAATTATTATATATAATGTAAAGCGATAAGATGAACAAAGCATATTTTGGTGATAAACAGTTAATAGGGTATTAATTGATTTGATTATTATATCATTAGTTATACATATATAAATATAACTAATGATATGATGGAATGGTTAAAGGTGTCAAATTAAAATGCATCTTTCCATAGTCATGAAGGTCACGTGTTCGATCCGTTTCACTTATAATTTTAATAATTATACATATTTTTGGGTTTCGGGTTTGGGTATACCGAATTCGGGTATTTATTTTTGGGAATTTTTCGGGTTTGGATCGGGTTTGAGTATTGATAAAAAAATCGGGTTTGGATATGAATTCTGGGCCATACCCGATCCGACCCGATTACCATCCTATTGACATTCTAACATCATTCACACCTTCTCATTCTTTTTTTTAAAAAAAACTTATAATTCTGTTTTTACATTTAAATTCTTATCATGTTTATTAGACTATAATTTTAAAAAAAATTTATAAACATATTTTGTTCAGAAAATCGACAGATTTCTAGGATCACTGTGGTAATAGTTACGTGTGCGTCTGTCCTGTACATTTCCTTTCCTTAATATTGTAATGCCTCACAAAATGTAGCGTCCGATCGCTGATGTTAGAATTATTTCTCACAGCCAATTCAAGATTAAACCAATATGTGATTTCTTTTGGCTATAGTTTGAATTGGCCTTTTATGATCGATTCAAATTACTACTTTCGAATGGCTGAAATACGAGCCAGTCTTGGTGACTCTGCTTCTCTTGTACTATTCTTTCTCACTTGTCTTGAGGCGCACAATAGAAACCAAACTTGCATTATCTTAGTAAGAGTTAAATGCATGTTGTGCACTTGTTGTTCCCGATTCGTGCACTTTGTGTACCTTAACTTTCATATCTAGCATTTTGTGTACCTTAACTAATAAGATTCTTGCAAATGCTATACTTCCGTTAGTTTGCACTTAACCCCGTCAAATGCACATATGGAAGATAGGGGCAGCTGCTGTCTTTTTTCACTTCCAATGACTATATCTATGTGTTTATATAGCGTATGAAAATGAGATTTAATCTTAGATTTTTTAACAAAATTACAAAGTTAAGACATAATTTATGTATCATGTTCACCAGGTCATACTCCTCCGAGTCTTTAGTGAGATGAGAATTCTTTTGATATAAGGTCTATCAACGTCACCGTCTTCCATCGATATGGAGACGTTTATCACATTGGCAAGAATTCTTTTCCAGTGAAGGCCCTGCATCAGCTGATTTACCTAAGGACGAAGCCGACCCTCCCCACCACAAGGACATAGACTGTGGTTCTGGAGTTCGGGGAGAGGAAAGGCTTTGCGTCAGATCATTCCATTCCATTCCATGATTCAGTTTGTTTACAGTTGATTGGGAACAAAAATGGTCAAGCCTTTCTCCGCAGTCCCTGGGAAGTGGCAACTTTACACCATCACAGGACTCGCCAGAACTGTAATATTCATAGTTTTTATTTAATCGTTATGTATATATATATGTATTGTATAATTTTTTTTTTTTAAAAAAGTATTTTATTGTGCAATATTTTATTAGTATTTTATGATGCAAGTATTTTAAATTGCAAGATTTTATTTTATTATGAAAGCTATTATCAGTATTTTATTGTGTAAGATTTAAAAGTATGTTGTTAATAAGATTTTATTAATGTTTGTTTTATAAGATTTTATTAATATTTATGTGGTTTTAGTTTTAAAAAGAGTAAACATCCTTGTCCTATTTTTAATACGTAAGGTTTATCCTTATTATGATCAGTACTGTTAATTAAGATATCAACAAATAGATTATAGCTTATATATACGATAGCCTTGTGAAGGTTTTAACCACAAAAGGTACGCTTTCTTTTAACCCTATTGTTATTCTCTCCTGTCATTCTGTTTTTCTTTATATTGTATACTGATTGAGGCTGTGATGTAGAAAAATAGGTTATGTACAGTATGTTTTGAAACCCTCCTGTCATTCTCTCTGATTGTGTAGTGATACTGATATGTAAAAAAATAGGTTATGTACAGTAACCCTCCTGTTATTCTCTCTGTTATTCTGATTGTGTACTGATATTGTTATGTAAATGAAGGTTATTCTCTATTTGTTTATATTCTTAATGTATACTGTATCTCATACCGGTATATATATGAAGGTTACTTATATTTTTGAAAATAAGTGTTTTGTAACAGGAAAAAGGTTTTCTTCAAATCTAAATTTTATTATTTTTAATTTATTATATTTTTCTATGACTTTACGAATTATATATGTGTGTATTTTATGCATCGGTAATATGTGTGGATGTGTAAAAATGTGTTACCAGTGATATTTGTATTTGGCAAAGGTTTTTAATATTTATTTACCATGTATTAATTATTGTATATTTTGATTTGTAAACAATTAAATTATTTAACTACTTTTATTCATTTAATTGATTTTGTGTACATTAAAATATTTTTATATAAGATGTTTTCTGAAAACAAAAGAATAGAGATTTTTATTAGTTCTTAATTTATTTAAAAGTAATAGTTTACTCCTGTTCCTTGGATATCTGGTTTGGTCAGTTGGGCAGTGTCAGATTATATAGATATCAGTATCAGTGTTGGCCAGTTGGGCAGGGTTAAAATATATGCTAGTCCTAAACCTTACTGGTGTACTGTTAGAAATCATAGGGTTAAAAAGATTGTAATTTTATTGTCTAGTAAACTGATAATCCTTTATTTTTATTTTTATGATTAATAATTTGTGTAGGGTTCAGTGCTGCGAGTTATAAGTGATTGTTTTGCTAAGGTAAGATTACTTTTCGCACTTTCAGAATTGTTTCAAATGTTTTATACTGCTTTGTTATGAAAGTTTGGAATTGAGAAAATATTTTAGATATAAGGAATTCCCAGCTAGCTATGAATTATGAACCTGTTAGTAATTGCGTATAGTTCCGGAACTAGATTATGATACCTTACTAGGGCGTGCTTGGCACAATTTATGATACCTTAGTAAGGGGCGCATTATTGACACCTATGAACCTATGATACCGTGCCACCGGGTATTAGTGGCCTAGCGAACTGTGGAATTTACTTTATGAAATAATGGTTTATGATTCTCGGTTATGAAATTGTGAACTATAGCAGGTTTTAAAAGCTTTTGGTCTGTTGGTCGAATTTGTTTTCTTACTGGGCTGTGTAGCTCACGACTTACAAATTTCAGGTTAATGTTATTGGCACGGCTTTGGAGTTGGATTTGATCGGAGTGGGCTAGAGTCTAATAATAATGATTATATTTTATTTTCAGTCATTTTAGGAGCTGCGTCTCCGTGAAGGATATTAGTTTTATGTTCAATTTTGGAATTGGGATTTTTGAGAGATTGATGACTTTCTTTATATTATTTATGAAATTAAATTTGGATTTTTATTATTTGATAGAATGATAATAGTCCGAAAAATCGGGCTGTTACAAGAACAATCAGCAGAGATATAGTCGGATGCCACAAGCTGAACCTCCTACCAACAGCGTAGTTCGTGCTGTGCCGTTGGTAGGACAAGACGGAACAAAGGTAGAGGCATTGAGTATATGCCATCTGGACACCGCCTCATGGAGCTCCAGCCATTTCGCTTTTCTCGTTATGGATGCCAAGCCAGGATCACCAGTTTGCCATTTCCTGGCTGAGGCTGTGAATGTTGCTGTTTAGGTTTTAAAGGCCTGTCTGTTTCTTTAGATGATGATCTGGATGTATGTATGACCTGCAATATGTAGGTTTCCTGATGTTTGATCCTTTAAAATTTACCCGTTTATTAAATACAAGCTTATGAATGATATATATGCTTAATCTTAATAGTACATAGATGTCTAAAACTCCAAATGCTTCAACAACATATAGTTGCATTATGCTTCAAGAACATATACTTGTATTATGCTTCAATATGCAATCAAGCTTTGGATGCTACGGATACAGGAAATTCTTCAGCATTTTTGCTTTTATGTGCCAATAGAAATAAAGAGTACACAAAATAGAAATCAAAGGTCTTTTTTTATTTTCTGATGTGGATTTTATTTTTATTAGTTTTCATGAACGTTGGAAATGCCTATAAAAGAGACTAGAAGAGAGCCAAGGTGAACTGATACTTGAACCATTTGCAGAGACAACACTGAGCTTTTGATAATGAAATGCCTATGCTTGTCAACTTAATAATGAAATGGAAAGCTTTTGATCAAGTCAGTCCCTTCATTTATTTATCTTGTATAATTAATGGCCTGGAAAGACTGAATCTGGAGCATATCAACCGGAGGGAGCTAATAGGTGTAAAATGTTGGCTGGGTGGTTTTAAAAAATAGTGGAGTGTTGGGCAATTAGTTGTAGGCAGTGTATGTAGCTCTTGGGCGTGCTTTTTGCTAGGGTTTTTATCATCTGGAATCTGACAATCATGAGGCCTTCCAGACTCAGTTTTATGATATCGCATATTAACATTATTATTAACATTCAGAAGCCAGTGTTTGTCCAACAGAAAGAATGGCTATGTTATACTGCATAAAAAATGCAGACACAATTTAGGCAGATGACCCTAGCCAACAAAAATGATTCTAAGTAGGTACAGAATATCTTCAAACCAATGATTCCCCTGTAAAAATTATTAAGCACCTCTGTCTCATTTGGTAGGCAGTAGGGGAGCCAAAAGCCAATATTAGCATAAGCATTAGTTCATCATCAAAGATAATATATACCTTTGGCATAGATATGCTACCCAAATGAGTGTGTAAATAGTGGAGTGTTATAGTCCATGCACTCCCTTCTATTATGTTGAAATTATCCAACCCCAAAAATTTAGAGATTGTCAAGGTTTTACTGTATTACTTTGCATCCTGACCTCACTACCATATAAATAATGTTATTCGATAATCAAAATAGAATAAACTTGTTCCGCAGATTCAAAACATACATTAACATGATTGTGAATAAAATGGTTTTATGCGATAGACCGACAGTCTGCTGTGTCCTAATTCTACTTGATCGAAAACATTAATCTATCCCACCGTCTTGTCTTTTGACATGGTGAGTATGTGTTTTGTCAGTTTCTGTGTCGTTATCTAAACTTCAGTTTCGTTATAGTACTAGTACTGCATTATGGCTAGACAAAAGTCTACGATTCAGGAAATGGAAGAGGAGGTTCACAATGCTTAGTATAGAGGATGAAGAACAAGGTGGGCTGTCATATGAGGATGTTTCAGTTTCAGATGATCTCTCAGTGAAATAGATGGGCGTTGGTGCTTAGTTGGTCGGTTCCTCAAAGAATCCCCTATCGACTTTTAAGCCATGCAATACAAAATGGCATCATAATGGAGGCCAGGAAGAGGTATGTATGTGAAGCAGCTTTATGCCAATCGGTTTCTGTATATCAAACGAGTTATTGAGGGTAGCCCTTGGACCTTTGGCCGGTTCCACCTGGTGTTCGAACGGGTGAAGGAGGGAGACAAACCCCATACTATAGTCATTAACAAACTAGACATTTGGGTACAACTCCATGGGATGCACGCAGGTTTCATGTCACAGAGAGTAGTCACTGATGTTGGAAACTACATAGGGAAATTTATTAAGCAGGTGTCTCGTTTCTTAGGCAGTAGGGGAGCCAAAAGCTAATATTAGCATAAACATTAGTTCATCATCAAAGATAATATACTTTGGCATAGATATGCTACCGAAATGAGTGTGTAAACGACTATATTAAAAAAAAAGTGTAGGTAGCACACATCGTGAACATTTTGGCTAAAATATATTACCAGAGTTGTCATAAAAGTACCAACATCTCATTATTTTTACTGAGTTAGCGTGCATTTGAATTAGAAGACCGTGATGTATACTCTGCTACAAGCTTTGAGAATGAGGAAGACCTGTTTTGCAATAACCTTGAAGGGGAATCATATTCCTTTACGAGGCCTGCAAAATAATTAGCAAGATACTATAAATAGCTGGGGGTATCAGGTTTCACCAATTAATTTTAAAAGTATAGCCAGTAAAAAAATAAAACTATCATACTTTAATGGAGATGAGTAATTGAATATACCGTGACTAAGAAGCACAACCATGTCGCTGTCAAGAACAGAAGTGACACGATGTGCAATGGTGATAAGGGTACAATCAGAAAAGTAATCCTTGAGAGTTCGTTGAAGAAGATTATCAGTATTTGTGTCGACTGAAGCGGTTGCTTCATCAAAAATCACCACCTTACTTTTCTTGAGTAGCACTCTCCCAAGACAAACTAGCTGTCTCTGACCCAAGCTCCAGTTTTCTCCGTTCTCGTGAACTATATGCATTGTTGTCATAAAACAGGCATGCACATCAATGTAGATTCTTAAAACGTAAATCATTTGCATAATTTGCAGAGAAAATAGACAAACCATTAGAATCCAACTTTCTTTCCATCTTTCTGACTTGGTCTCCAAGTTGACATTTATCTAAAGTCTACAAATATATTGTAAAACATTTGAGTTACCATGTGCGGGTTATAATCATAATCTTAAAGGAAAAGACACAGACAAATGAATACTCACATCCCAAATTTGTGCATCTGTGTACTGGTCAAGTGGATCTAAATTGCTCCGTAAAGTTCCTTGAAACATGATTGGATCCTGAGGAATAATGCTAAGCCTTGACCTCAAATCTTGGAGTCCAATAGATGAGATATCAACGCCATCTATGACAATAGAACCAGTTCTAGGTTCAACTACCCGGAAAAGTGCTTGCACTAGAGTTGTTTTCCCACTTCCCGTTCTTCCAACAATACCAGTTTTCATCCCTGCTGGAAAAGTGCATGTTACACCATGTAGTATGAGGGGCAAATGTGGAGCATACTGAACGTGCAAATTATGAATATCAATTTCTCCTCTTGATGGCCAAGAATTATCTGGCCTATTTTCTTGTATGATAAGAGGAGCTTCACTAGGAATGGTCATGTATTGAATAATTCTCTCTACTGATATCATTTTGGTTTCCCAATGGCATAAACACCATATAACTCCAGATAGACTACCATTTAAGGTTAGTCCATATGTTACAACAAGCCCTGCAATTGCTGTACATGCAAATAAAAAATTAAATTGTAGATTTACGACTACAATGGGAAACATACAAAACCAAAAGATACAATACAAAATATATACCAGGATCTATGCTTTTTCTGAAGTAAATTGAGATAAACAAAAGGAAGGCCAATGTAATACAAGAGAATGCATCCAACCGCAACAATAGCCATTTCATTGCAGCAGCAACTTGGAACTCAGGGCGAGAATACGAATCCACTATTTCCATAAATGTTGGCTGAAATCTTGACTCTTGATCAAAACTTCTAATAGTTGCTATTCCCGAAATAGTTTCATTGAAATATTGAATAACCGGAGCTTCGCAGACCCGACACAATCGTGAAAGTTCTCTTGATGCAGGCATATAGTATTGCTGCATATGATGGATAATTAACATCTCACAATATGGAAGAAACGTTTTTGCCATATAGACTCAGAGCTGAACATAATGTGGGGTCTTCCATAGCAAATGATGTTTAAGAGACCAATTTAAGAGCCAGTAACTACGAAGTGACATTTATCTCCAACGTGATAACTGTACACTTGATCTTGATTAAAAATATGATGTTAATCATAACAATGATTTTATTGAGGTTCAATTACTTAGTTTAATGCATTATTGCCAGCTATTGCCCCCAGATAATAGAGCTAAAAATCAAAATTAATATATGGAGGTAATCTGAATCTTAGCACAATGGTCACTTGCCACGATATATTGGATACATTATACCTCATGGAGTTGTGCATGTTCTTAGATTCACATATGTTCTAACTTTAACGAAGACAGATGACTAGAATATACGACCTTATATATCCTCCACAGTCCAACCGACTTATCTTTTAAGATTCCAAACAACTAGATGAACAGTTGGGAAGACCTGATAAAGATTTGGAGGCAGGTGTGAGCTTCCTGCAAAGTTAAAGGCATGTTTCGAGGTTGTTTCTTTTCCCGCGGTCTGTTTCAAGATTTTTTTTGCCTCTTCTTTGGAGTACTCCTTCTATTAGGTTCTTAGAAGCTTTGTTTAATGAAAAATAGTGTGGTGTAGCCCTCATTTCTCCCAAAAAAAATCATTTGATTCTTCAATAACAAGGCGATAAAAAGCTAACCAATTTTCTCGACTTAAAAGCCACTGTTTCATTAACTCGAGTACTCAACCGATTACCCATTTTACAAGAATCAGTCTTAAAACTGAACTTTGTGAAACATATGCTGCCCCTTAGGATACACACTAATTAACAGACATAATTGTTTCTTTGTTTCTGCTAACTGAATCTCGTGAATTAAACTTTGTCTGTTTTTTTCATTTAATGGGCTATCTACCTAGAAAGTTGTAATGAAACTGCAGTAGCTAATATTATCTTACAATGGCTAAATGTGGCAAAAGAGGAATATGATAAACAAGATCACGGTCTTAAAAGTTAAAGGCATTACCTGATACCAGATGGAGGCAAAAATCAAGGGGATGAATATGACTAAAACTTCCCAAGCTACAGTAGAGATCACAGCAATGATTCCCACAAGTTGGATCGTGCAGGAAATAAGGGACGCAAGCAGGGAAGGAATCCGGGTCTCCGCAACACTTTGATCAGTCGAGAACTATATATTAGGAAGTGGATGGAACTAGTTAGTAGAATAAAATTAAGACCAACTACAGTACTGTGATTTACATTAACGACAATTTCTTTATTTCACATCATTTGGAGCGAACATTTGAATTATCATATATATATTTAAGTCTGACAAGCGACACATACCTACGTCGAACATGAGTACTCGAGTCTTATTACAAATGTTGTTATTTATAACATGTAATTTGTGAACAGTAAAAAAAGTAGAGGAATGCATAAATAGCATTCTGCACTTACTCGGTTGAGAATTCTCCCAGCAGGTGTAGCATTAAAAAAGGACATAGGTGCACAGAAAATGCTTTCCAACATATTTTTGAAAAGTATAGTTGCAGTTTTATAGCCTGTGGCTGTAACTAGCGAGTCTACAACAAGGGTACAGAAACATATGCCAAGTGCCAAGGATGCATAGACAGTCACTAGTGTAAATCCACTAACAACAGGCTTTACATCCCTTGATGACGGTGTTGCCCATGCCAACCAGTAATTGCTCCCTACTCGAAGAAATTGTAAGATGATTGAGGCCAGAATCACAAGAATCACCAGAGCACCTCCATAGGCAGTTGTGATGTATTTCCAGTAGACTGGGAACCTGACTCTACCAATCTCTCTTTGCTGCAGGTGCTAAACCGACAGCTCCCCTCTCATCATCTATGTTTTCATTCATATTTTCTTTACCAATAATACTCTTCGCGTTATCTGCAGAATTAGACACGGCCCTGTTGGACTCAAGTGTGGACGAAAGAGCTGCATTTTGTGCACCTACAAGTTGTATAAAATCGGACCCTGGAACAAGAATCTCATCATACTTTCCAACTTGTACAGTACCTTGCAAGAAATTCAAGGCATTCAGAAGATCTCAAATTGTTAAGGAATTTGACGTTCCCGGGATTAAGTCATTAATCAATGTATGATTATAAAGGAGAAGACGAGAGAGGTTATGTGGCGTTTCTCAAAACTTATTTAGCTCAACTATCTAATTTTATATAGCTATTCTAATAATATAAGTAAATGATTTATAAGAAATGTACTACCTTTATTTTAATCTAATTTCCATTTAAATACGTAGTTAATTAAAAATATATATACCTTGACCAGAAAGCTCTGTAACATCATTCTCTATGCAGAAATACATATTATACATATACTTTGTATTTGCTTGGATTTGGTGCTGTAACTAAGCCTAATCTTTTGATATGGTAATATTTATTCACTACTAGATGAACTAGGCCTCCAAAATTTGCTGAATTTTGTTTGATAATTAATATTTTTGTGTGAATATTACTTTGGTTTTATCCTTTTTTGTAATAATAACCTAATGTATTTTTTTTAATACTCCCTCCGTCCCAAATTTGATTTATTTGCAGTCCGAATTTTAACTGAAAATTACGTATATTATATAATTATAAAAAAATTATAAAAAGTATATCATTATAAAAATTATAATGATTATCTTTCTCTTCTATCAAAGTTCTTTTCCTTCTTATCTCCAATTCTTATATAATTTAGTCACTTGCATCATTAGGTATATTCAAGAATCATCCTTCATCATTTTTTCAATCACAAGAGTTATTATCTTATAGAATACTTGGCAACTAAGTGAAACTGAGAAATATAGTTTTATGAATTATGCACACGTAATAAATTAACTTGAGACTGATTATACTGTGATACATGTTAAGCAATTTTTTTTCATCAAATCATTCAGATCCTTGATTTTTTATCAAGTCAACAAGATGGAAGAGAAAAACACCAAGTCATGGGAAGGATTTAGTCTGGTAGTTTAGAGGAGAGAAAGGCCATTCAGGCATTGAGCGAAAGGGCGAGAGGATGTTTAAAGATTTTTGGGATTCTACAAGGTTTTATGCCAGTTTATTCCTTTGGGTAATAATTGTATCACATTGCAATCATTTCATTCTTTTTAAATCATCCAGATTGGCAATATTCTGCAGGAAGAACTTCAGACCGAATTTGATGTAGGGGTGATTGTGCAAGATTTATTGGATCTAATGCAACAAGTAAACTGTAATTTACATCAACTTTTCATGTTCTTTCCTGTAAGTTAATTACTTAATTTAAGTGCTCTGATTTATTTTATTTAGTTGCAACTTCGACACCAGTCCTTAACTTAATATACATACAAGGAACAAATCGGAAAGAAAAATGGTCACCAGTCCATTAATGTATAGAAGTTTATCCTAAGATTCATTATCAGGTTTTTCTAGTACGGTTAGATAAATAAGTAAAAACATATAAGAAAAATCAGACTACGCAGCAAGTTTTAAAGAGATTGCGGTTATATGTGATTTAATATATTGAAATTTGAACGACTGTTATAATTAGCTATAACATTCATTAATGGTAAAGCAAGAGATGCAGCAGTTGTGTGGTTATAGTTGTTGCAAAATTTGCTACCGATATACCATAAGTTGGCATTCGTTACGTATTAATAAAATACAAAGCAAAAAGAAAGCTTATTACTGAACTCACCACAATTAGATCAGCGACGTTCAAGAATTCAACTTGATGAGTAACATAAACAACAGTTTGAAGACCAAGAAGAACCTCCTGTTATCAAAATCTTAATAAACATTCAACCTTTGAGCATGTACTAAAAGACAATGATATAAACAATATACCTTGAATAAATGAGAACCAGTATGGGCATCCAGAGCACTAAAAGGATCATCAAATACATAGATATCCGCATCATGATAGAGTGCGCGAGCAATTTGTATTCTTTGCTTAAGTTGATACCTTTCTCACCGATAAGAGTTTGATCACCAAATGAAAGAATCTCTATGTCCTTCTCAAGACAACATGCTTCAAGAACCTGATCATACCTATGTTGGTCCATATCCTTCCCAAACAGTATGTTTTCTTGAACCGTACCACTATGTATCCATGGTGACTGAGCAACATAAGCCTTTGTCCCACAGAACTTGACATCTCCTGAGATTCTGGGCATTTCACCCAAAATGCAACAAAGTAAGCTCGACTTACCAGAACCAACCGTACCACATATGCGGACCTTCATACCACGAGACACTTTTAAATTTATGTCTTTTAATGTTGCTGTAGTAGTAGATAAACTATTATCCCAAGTGAAGTTCCCATTTATTATCTCAACTGCTTTATCAGAGCTACCCAATGGCAGTTTCTCTAAACCATTATCTTGGAGCTCATCGAGGGAAAGAAAAGAGGCGATTCTTCCAAGGGAAACCTTGGCTTGGACTAGCCAGTATAATGTATCTGGAAGGAGGAAGATTGGCAACCCGAAATGTAGCAAGTGCGGACAACACTTGCCCCATTTCAAGTGGGATTCCTATATATATACAAGAACCAAAAGTGAATAAAGCCACTAAAGTCGGACCTATCCCATAGAAAAAATCTATCAATACTGAACTATATAGATATTTCTTCAACCATTGCATCTCCAACTCTCTAAGTTGAAGAATCTTGGACATAAAACTCATTTCCCATCCTTGAAGCCTAAGAAGTTTCATATTTCTTAAAGTCTCGATAGTCATCTTCATTCTATTATCCTTGGATTCCATTAGTTTTTTTTGAAATTTCTCCTGCCTTGTCATAAATAGAGAGTTCACTACCATAAAAATCAATGTTACAACAAAGGCACCAACAGAGGCAAGAAGTCCCAACTTCTTATACAAAACTAGCAAAGCCAAACCGATTTGGAAAAATATTAACCATGTATCATGCATGTACACAATGAAACCTTGGATTCTCTGGACATCAACAGCCACAGCATTGATTAGTTCTCCTCCACTGCCCCTGCTAGCCTCTTCTCCTTGCAATTGCGATGACCAAGATGGGAGGGTCAAACTCTTATTGTAAAGCATTACAGTTGTCACTCCTCGAAGCCTGATTCCAATTTGCTGCATCTTAAAGATCCAATGTTTCCGTATAAAACCCTCTAGAAATGTCGCAGCACAAAAAGTCAAAGCAAGAATATAGCCCTGATTATTGAATACTTCTCTACCATAAAGGCAGTGAACAAAGCTATCAATAAGATAAGGAGAAACATAACGAGCTAGTGTGTAAATTATGGCCTGGAGAGCTGTCCAAATAATTTCCTTCCAAGCCAGCAAAATGTATGCTTTAGCAAGCCCAAGCTCAGTGGTAACAACTCTATTTTTACTACTAAAACCTCCCACATCCGCATAATTATTATTCTGTGATGATGACTCGAGAAGCGTTGTTCGGAAAAATGGAAATGCTCCAAAAACACTATTAGAAGGGCCTAACTGAGGGATGTCATCAAGATCTAAAGTTGTTTTAGTAGTTGCTAATGCAAGTAAAGGAGTTATCCAAGAGAAAAAGACAGTCTGGAAAAGACCGGCATTTTCGTAAGAAGTCACAGTATGACACCCTCCACCTCCAGCCTCATCCTTACTATTACCATGATCAAGAAGTGGTTTTTGAAGATTTGGGACATCTTGATTCACATTGTTCAAGGATCCTACACAGCATATCAAAGAAATAGCACAGTTAACATATTTATTAAGTGTGATTATATGATAGACTAACTACTCGGAGTGAAGAGCAGAGCTTTGCTGACAAATTTTGGGACTAATTTTTTTTCCTCAAGATGGTGGCTGTGTTGCAAAATTGAAGACCAAACAATCACACATCTATTTTTGGAATGTGATTTTGCTCAGATTTTATACTATAAGTTGTTGGATGAATTTGGTATTAGTTGGTGCATGTCTAGGTCTTGTTCACAATTACTATTGTGTTGTTTAATTGGTAACTATCGTCTTTCTGGAATCTGGAGTGCCTCGATATTGGCTGTTTTATGGGCTATTTGGTTGGAAAGAAATGAAAGAATTTTAAAGGATGTTTTTGGCCATGGGATAAGGTCTAATTTTGGGTGGCTACTTGGGTTTATCATTCAAAAGGTTTGAAGAAATTTGTCATTCTTAGACTTAATTAGATACTTGAGTTATTATACGGTATGATAATTAGTTTATATTTTTTTTTTTGTATCTTCGGTTTTACTCTTCCTGAAGTGAGGGATCATATTATTTAATAGAGATCTTCCATCTTTTTCAAAAACAAAAATAAATATCAAAAGTAAAAACACGGATTTATAAATGCAGTGTGATGACAATAAAATCATCCAAATTAAAGATGAAGTGGATTCTTTGTTCTTTATAAACATATGTTTCTTTTCTTTTATCACGTCTCGTACTTGGTTCAGATTTAGTTGGAAGTATTTGAAGGAGAATTACCTTCTGCAAAAAAATTCATAATGATCAAAACTCAAGCCATTTGTTTGATGTTGGGTTTTTTGACAACAAAAGTTGCAGCAGTCCCACTCCTCTGAGAAGGGGAAGGTAATATTGCATTTTGTTAGAAAAGGTTGAATTATGTAATTGTTCTTTTCCTCATTTTCTTTACAAGCTGCAAGTCTAAATGTAAAGACAACCCTATCTGTTACATAAGGATGATAACTCAACAATAGAACCGGACAAGTAAATAACACTACGCCTGCACCGGAATCGGAAGATACGAAGACAAAGGTTGAAAAAGTCATCTACAGTCTTGAAGGAATAAGTTCACTGGAAGAAGTTCATTTATGTTCATGCCTCAGTGAAGAATAAAGATTGAGGTATTCAAGATTGTGGAAGCAATGAAGATGTTGTCCAAGCACTCGGAAGATTTCAGTGCAACCTCCTGAACCAAGGTATTTCAATATATCTTGGTTGGTTATTTATAATCAACAAACTGAAGCATAAACTAACCTCGAACCGACTGATCAATGTTTGCTGACAAAGACGGCAATGTTTGACTTCAGTGTTAGTCGCTTGTGAACCAGACCAGGGCACTAAGCGTCAACACGTACGGAGTTGTGCAGAGTATTTATCGATCGAAGAATTGATCCAGTCATAAAAAGTCATTTGTTCCAAAGCCAAGCCAAGCCAAGCCAAGCCAAGCCAAGCCAAGCCAAGTCAAATGCCTAGATTCTGCAAGCCATGCCAAGTTTGCTGCTCAAATGCCATATGTCAAAGCTTCCAAAATCCATATGAGCAAGTGACATTTTATGTGTGCACTTATATACTTGTATATGTACAAATATATTTATATATATGTATATATGTATATATAATTAAATATAATATATATAATATATATGTATATATGTTTTTAAACATATGTATATGTATATTTATATGTATATATATTTAAATAAATATATATGTATATAGTATATGTATTTATATTTTACATAAGCAATTACATAAGTAAGTGTGTATATATATATTATATTATGTGCATAAATAAATCTGTATTTATATTTAGAGAGAGTTATATATATCTTTATATATATATTTATATTTATATTTACACATAGTTATATGTATATTATATATATTTAAATATATGAGAATATGTTTAAATATATGTATATATATATATATATTACTATATATTTATATAAATATTATATATATGTATATATTTATATATATTTTTCTTTATATATATTTATGTTTATATTTATATTTATAAATAACTATATATATCTCTATATATATTTATATATATTTATATTTGTATTTACATATAATTATATATTATATATATTTGAATATATGAGAATATATTTAAATATATGTACATATATTATTATATGTTCATATAAATAATTTATATATATGTATATATATTTATATATACTTCTATTTATTAATATAAAGATAATATAATATATCATATATATTATGCATGGAGATGATGTCACGTGTTCACAACTAATAGGGTTTTGGAGCGCCACCTTCCTTGCAGTGCTTACTAGGACATGTTGTTAGCCCCATTTGAATCAAACAAGAAGCGACTAAGGCATATATACATACAGTGGTCACTGGAAGGAGCGCCACTTAATGTTTGTTATGAAATAAACAATGTATGTATCACCTCTACACACTGATGCACAGGAGAACTTGTAGTGGCGCAACTACGCCATAAGGAAATGAGTCCAAGACTCTGTCAACTGTGAAGTATATGAGCGCAAGGACAGGTTGGGAAATTCACAAGTTGCGCTAGATAAAAAGACTTCAGTATACTGTAGTGCAGCGGCTGTTGTAACTTTTGCCAAATAAGTTGAAGGCAAACTGATCACACCAAGGCCACTGGATGGCGCAACTTGAGCATAAACAAAATAATATAACTGAGGGAGTAAACTCAACCATAGGAGCGCAACTTGGTTAAGGTAACTAAGTTGCGCCTGGATACATGTATATGCTGCTGTTGCTTTCATCTGTCTATGGAAGAACTGGCGCAACTTCATGTTAACCATGGTTAATGTTAGTGGCGATACTAACAACTAGGAGTGATAACACTGGACTGCTGTGGTGATTACTAGCGCCAGTTGCCAGTTGCCTTCAAAGAAACTAAGGCAGGGAGCTTCTTATAGTGTTGCACAGAGAAGAAAACTCAACAGCGCAAGTTGGAGTTGGAAAAAGATTTCTTCAAGGAAAGTTTAACTACACTGATGGTTTAGTGATTGTAGTGCCACTTAGCTACAGTAGTGAATATATGCTGCATGAAGAAATACTAGGCGCTACTAGGCGCAACTTGGATCACCTGGCTTAACCATAGTTAGTTTATGAAAAGCCTATAAATACCCCATGTGTGTTCTCACAATTGAAAAACACACTCTTGACACATATTGTACAAACTCTCTCCACATAACCCCTTAGCTTAGCACACCAAAAGAAATATATTTTTAGAAGCTAGGGGTTGTAGTGTTTGTATCAATAGTCATTGTAGCCAACCTTCGGGTTTGGATTTATAGCACCCTTCGAGGTATTTATCAATATACAGATACACCTTGGAAAATATTGTGTGTTGGTTTAATATTTTCATATCCTCAGAAACCGACCTAATAATTATCCGGAACACGAAACCCATTACAGAGCTGCAATTTGTTTATCCGCAAGATTCGAAAGAATTTTAAATTGTAGTGAGTATCGTATTCAACCCCCTTCTACGATACTTTGGACCTAACACAAGCAAAATCAAAGGGATAACCTGAATCACTACTCTTCTGCAGTCTTATGTAGCAAAAATATTTAAAACTTCTAATTCTTTTTATAATCTTAGGCCTAAAATGCTAGACGTTAATTATTCAGAACATATGATACATTTGAGGATGAATGTGATAGAGAATAGAGAACAACAGTAAGTTGATATAGTTATTCTTAGACATTGCTATTATTATTTTTTTGCTAAACATATTCTTAGACACTGTTAATCACCAAAACGCCACACTTTCATTGTGTATTTAACTATTTTTGTTTTTATGAAAGGTTATAAACTTAAACCATAGTTCGTTGTTTGTATTTGTCGCGCTCAAAATAAAGTAATGATACAAATGCACAATGATCAGTAAAGGACTTCTAAAGTCTAATACAGGTTGAATCCACTATAGTACTATATTGTCTAAAATTCTGGTGTATTTACAACAATTAAACTAGAAACAGAGAAGGATAGAGAATTAGGCAAGGTTTAATAATTTTTTTGTAAATGTTAACATAGAGGTACTAACATTAAGAATAAGTAGAAGCTAACAGAGCAATTATAATACAATCATCACTCATAGCATGCAACTCGATGTACTTCACTACAAGAAAATTGGTCATTTGTGAAGGCTTAGTCCGACCTATCGGTGTCGTAGGATTGAAAGACATTCTGACTGACTGAAAGCGACCATTTTTGCTTTCAAACGGAAACTAGTGTGACGGGACAGTTATATTAGCCCGAAATGGCCTCTTTTTTGACAGTGTCTTTTGGTTATAAAGCATCATAAAATAATCCATTTAAATTTATACAATCATTAAACCATAAATATATAAGCATCCAACATTATATACAATAACTGAGAAAAGTTTCCTTCTGAGTTTGGCCACAATATGGGATTAAAAATGATCAAACCATTACTAATTAAAAAATGGCACATGAAACTTATAAAAAATTTAAATTGTTAATGAGCATGGGATGTTTTTCATATTTTTTAAGGAATTGCAAAATGAACTTGCGTTTTACTTTAATAAATAAAATGCAATCTTAAATTTTCGTTTTCAAAACTTTCTTTTTCCCAAAAACCAGTAAAAGAGCAAAACAAAGTTTCATTTTTAAGAAAACCAACAACATAAAGTTTCATTTTTGTGCAATTCTGGACATCTTTGCTCCAAAGTGTGCTATAAATTGCGATATAATTTAAATAACACAATTAGACAAAGGCCTTTTTTTTTTCATGTAAAATAGTGTATTTGTTTTTTCCTCTCTAGTATCTACTACCTTCCAAACACAAATTTTATGGCAGACAAACAGGACTAAAAATCTAAAATGTTTTCAATCGCAACAAGAAGTGTCCTAATAAAAGCGCAAAGACATGAACACACGCATATATTTACACATGCATGCGTAGACTAGAGATATAAGAATCAAGGTTAAGAAAAGAAGAAGCAAATGACGGTAATTATACCTGATCGATTTTCCATTGAGACGATAGTGTGTGAGTAGAATTGTGGAAGACCCAAGTGAGAAGTTGCTGCCGTTGTACATATGTAAGAACTGAAAAGATCTTCTAGACACAACAGATACGGGATCATATGTGAACGGAAAGAAAAGATATCTTCCTTTTTGAAAAGATATCTTCTTATATTCTAAATCAGTAAAATTAACAACTTCAAATTTTATAAGTGGATATTACTAACCATTTTCTTCTTATTTTTTGGTTGTTTATGTTACCAAATTATAAAATAAATTTTTAGAATGTGATAAATTATACTTATACATACATAAATTATACTTATACATACATACATATATATATAGGGTCCCATTATTATTTCCTAATCTTTGTATCATTTCAACTTCATATTATTATCTCTTTCCTGTCACTACTTTTTGGCTTCAAGCATCAAGCTATCTAATCTTTGTATCATTTTCAACATATAAGTATATCCCTAATCTCTGTATCATTTGAACTTCATATTATTATTTCTTTTCTATCACTAATTTCTGGATTCAATTTATATGTAAACTAACAATCTGCTACGTCGTATACATCTCATTATTGCTTATTATCTTTTACTTTTGATTCAAACTATAAACTGATGGGCGTTCAACTATATTTTATATATTAAATCTAATAAAAATATGTATAAGAATGACTTGTCGACTTTTTACGACTAATCGATTCCAAAGTATCCCGGCGCCGAAGCTCGACCGGACGCCATAATAACCTTACCATCGATTTTTCTCGTTGACCATCCTTTCTTCTGGGACGGTTGGAAAAAATTTTGACTTTGCACCGAAGTTTAAGAAGTTTGTTAAAAAAATCAAGGAAGCACAAAAGGGGTTTAGTATTGGATAAATAACCAAAATGTTTTTAAAAATGGTGCTTTACAGTTTGTCACCGGAAATAATTTTTAATCTACTTTAAGATGTAATTTTCAGTTTTTTAAAATAATGAGTCATTGACTTATAATGTTTGGTTAAAACTTAGTCAATTTGACCAACAAAAATAGAAATGTGACAACTATTTTCGGACGGAGGGAGTATAAAAATAGGAAACACATGTCCAACCCCTGACAAGCCCCTCCCTGTAAGGGTATAAATAAACCACCCCTCAAGGCATATAATGAAACAGGGAACGAGGATGATAAAACCTAGGCAATTGACACTAATTCTACAAGAGATTGCCATGTGGAATCTTGAGTCCAATCTCTGTTAAACAGTTCAAACTTTTAAAGTTCATCAAAATTCAAAAAGCTACTTGAACTTTCATTAATAGCTCCGGATTTTCCAAGTGGAAGCAATAATCAGACCCCCACCATGAATGATCAAATTAATGTGCTACAGCCTACAGTTTCAACAGTGATCTCACCAAAACATCAAGGGTCAGTCTGTGTAAAAAAAAAGGTAGGTCAATCATCATTGCTTATTTGGAAAACAATACAATAAACACACAACACTTGTCAACCTTTCATATATAGATAAAGAGGATACTGTACAAAAGTGACTTGTAGCAGGTGATGTTCCCTGAATATAACAGAAAACATAGCTGCAAGCAGATTCGATATAATGGCCTGAAACTCTTAGAACTAACTGAACATGGGGTATCACTACCTAACAAACTGAATTTATATACATACTTAATCATCACCTCTTCCCTTGGCTTCTTCCTAGTACAGCTTGCCAACTGTCTGAGATGTACCTTTTCTGTTCCATGTCAACAATTTGATGGAATCATAGACCCTAATAATTATGCACTATATAATCTCTATACTAAGAACAACAAGGCTTCATGCTATGTACATTGTATATACAGAGAAAATTCCAAGACAACTCTCTCTTCTACCAAAATGGGCACCACCTGAAACAATAAAGATGTCTATGGTCAGTAAACACATACCTTTTTGTAATAAATGACAAGAACTTTCTGCAACATTTTGAATGTTGCCCAGCTACCTAAATTTCTTTGCATACATTAGTTAATTATGATATCTCCAACTTAAAAGGCAACAAAGTTGATAAGGACTCTTTTGAGGGGAAATGTATGAATTGGTTAAAAGTTTTAGGCCTGCTTATATATCTAATGGTGTCAACTTACTAGAAGTGTTGCACAAAATCCCTGAAGGTTGGAGGTTTCATTATCTTTTTAATCAGATTGATGAAACAAATAGTCTGGAGATTCCTATTGAGATCCCTTGGGTTTTGTTCAGCAATGTCACGGAAACTAAAGCAGAGAGTGTGACTATTACACAATACATATACGAGTAACAGTCCCAAAAAAATTTAGAAGGCATGTAGGACGCTGGAAGAGGGGTGCAACTGCATGATTCTTAAACATATATTCAAATTTATAGGTGCAGTGTGTAAGTGCAAAGAAACCAGAGCATAGCTAAACACAAAGCATACCCGACATAATTTTGACACAAATTTTCAGATGATGTGGCTTGCAAAATCAGCTTCTGAACTTGTAGTTTGACTGATAGTCCATGGTCAACTTCAGGGATATCACCAGCTATCAAGTTACTGTGGTCGAGTGTATGTGGTATAGAGTTAGCTGTCGCCAACGCAGATGTAGAAAAATCACGGCCTGTAAGTTTATGACTCATGCGAGCCATAACTACAACAGCACGCTCATTCAAAACCTCATTAGCATCACCTAGCTGATGAACAGCCTACGCAAAGACAAGAAATGATGAACTATTAGAATGCTTAAACTAAATATCTAAAAGTTATTTCGCAAAAAAAAAAAAAAAAAATCTAAAAGTTGAAAGTAAGGGATATACTTGAAGAAGTTCCCTCTCGCGAGCACCCCTTTGTGGTTGAAGCAGCTCTCGATTTGAAGCAGTTTCATCAATATTTACAACTGGGGGGACATGAGCACTTGTGAGAGTTGACATTTGCGGGACTTCATTAAAGTTGAAAAGACGCCAATTGATGAGGGGGTCATGGACAAAGGCCTACAAAAGAGATAAATAGCAACCTTTACCCCACAAAAAAATTTAACATATGAACTATTTAATCAGAATATACTAGTAAAAATCCAGGAGAGAAACTAGCATAGGGGCGGGGTGGTCGCAGGCACAGTTTTGCCGCTGGTGATCTTCGAAGATGAAGAAACAAAACTGAAAGATTCACCATCATGGCCTATCTTGGCCCACCCTAAATTGCGTGTTATTTAACAATAAATATTGATCATCTTAGTAAGAGACAGTATGTTTTGGTCCCTAATTGAAAGATAAAGGAAGAAGTTATACAGATGGATAAGATATGATATATACAGTGATCGATAGATATATTAAGCGATTAGTTGGATGGACTGGGCTTGCCTTATTTGGGCTCCAACATATAATTACCAACTTTCCTTCATTGATATATCCTTTGAATTCTTCTAGGTTTAAAATTTTTCCTATTTAAAATATATTTTATCAAATATTAACAAGCATAAACTCTCAAACCTAAGACCTAAAAAATTAACCTTGAACAGAAGTATTTGCATTTTAGCATATTTCCAATATTTTTGGTGATCAATTTTTTGATAAATAACTATAAAAAGGCAAATTGCATGGAAAAAAGTACGACCCGTTTTCACATATTAAAACTAGATTATAAATTTACTCGTATAAATTGATAATACAACTTTAAGATTATGAAACTAAAATATATACCATTCCCTTGACATGGTTATTTAAAATTCGTTTCTCATCTGGTAATAATGTTGGATAGAACCTAAAAAGTGCAAAATTTTAATAATACAGATTAGATAATAAACTATTATTAGATATCAAATTTCAGGTTCCACCACAACTGGAATAAGAGGTCAGATAAAATTAGTCCACACAGCTTTGCCAATAACTACCAAATACGAGAGTGGGAAGGAAAAATTAACAAAGAGACAATACCTCCATCATTGCCATTACACTATCTTTATTTGTTCTGAGAACTTGCATTACATTTTCACATGTTGAACGAAAATTACCCTCGATGCCACTAACTTCCATAGCTTTCACTAGCATTCTGGTTAGGCGAAATGGGACCTGCATTAATTAACATATAAAGGATTAATTAAAATTGTTATGCAATAAGGAAATGAAAAAGTTCCCTAGAAGATTCAAATAGCAGAATACCTTTTCAGGAAATTTCTCACGGTTCATTGAAGCTTCAAAGCAATCCCCAAAATCAATGTGCAATATCTTTCCGCTGCCAAATCATAGTGCATATGTAAGTACTTCAAAACTGTTGGTAACGTAATTAATCTCCTTCTCGTAAGTAGTACCTGGAACGATGAAGCATAAGATTGCTAGGGTGCCGGTCACCTAAACCAAGAAGGTACCCAACCTGAAACACCAAAATGAAAATTACAGAAATGCCCAATTAATAAGGGCATACTAGATGCCAATAAACATTCAGTGCTGGCAAAGCTCCGAAACAGGCCCCAGACAGGCTCTAGACATGCCCAAGAGCCCAAACTTGGCCCCACCTGCTACTGCTAGGCCCCATCCCAGCCCACCTCGGGTTCCACCCCCGGGCTCCACAACGCTTCCCATTCTCCTTAATAGCATTGGTTTCTATGTTAGTTTCAATATATATACATATATATAGGGTAGAACCGCGCTCAAGAGAGAACCCATCCTTAAAATGGAACCTTAGAACCACTAAGGCTATGCTGCAGAACTCAAAATTTTAAATAGATTTCCATGATCTAAATCTAAATACATGGTTTTTGCATTGTTGTGTGTTCAAAAATTTAAAAATATAATACATAGACACGACATTTTTTCCTGTGCAGTTCTGCTGCAGAACCCTAATTAATACTAGAAATAAGGCTAAGGGTTCTAAGGATTCTTAGGCCAAGGGTTCTAAAAGGAACATAACCCTATATATATGTGTATATATGTATGTATGTATGTATGTATATATATATGTATATATATGAAAAGACAATTTATCCAAAATTTGGACTATCATGTACTATCATCATTCATCAAAAAATCATCACCATTAAACTTATTTAAAATTGTTAGATACCGTTATATCTATATAACAATAATTTCATTGCTAAATAAAATTCTGGATTTACACCTTGTGAACTGAAATAATATTTAGGATTTATTCTCTAAAGTAAAGAAGGTATAATCTAGGTCTACGATATCGCTTTGTTAGATATCATTCAAATTTTATACTTGGTATATACAATTACGTAGACGATCTTATATTTAGGTCCCTGTGTCAAATTTATAATTCAATTCTTCGTAGTTAGTACATATAAATTTAAAAAAACAGTATAAACACATATACCCTGTCCATCCCAACAGATTGATTACGTTCACTGTTTGCACACATTTTGAGGCTCCTATAAAATATAATTCTATAACGTTGTTTCATTTTTTTTTTTGAATAAAAGTTTAAACACCAAACTTTTATTCAGAGGGAATAAATATTATGGAACTGTACTCTATAGGAGCCTCAAAATGCGTGCCAAAAAGTAATGTAACGAACCTACTAGGACAGAGGGAGTATTTATCAATATGTGATTGTCAGTTTAATTTTTGTGTGATATTGCACTAAAGCTTAAAAGAATCTAGGTTATGGAAAAGTGATTCATGTATTTTAGTTCTCACTCAATTAAATTGTTATTCGTTATTTTTAAGAAATCAAAAGTTCAATACATTTTTTTCCACTGGATATGAGAAGTATACGCAAAAATTAAATATAAAAGGAATACAAAATGGACACTTAACATTTAACTCTGGGAAGTGCCAAGTTAAAAGACAGCTTTCTGCAGAATAGTCAAGAAAAAAAAAAACGAATCTAATTCAGTTCAGCTTTATTTTGGTTTTGTGTAATAAAGTTTTTAATATAGATTTATGTATTTCTTTTAAAGATCTGATTCTCTGATGCAAGCGAAAAATGACAAAGGTAATAATGATAATTATCAATGAGTGAAAAGAAATAGTCAAGGCTAGATGTTGACAATTAACGGCCCTAAATTTGTAATGATCGAATAAAGTAAAAATTAATTATCTATTTGCCACAAACTTTTACATTATTAACTTCTGGGTTTAACGAGGAAGTCCTCTATGATTAGAGCAAATTTCAGTGTATATGTTAAGAGGGAAACCAGATTCTAATTCTACAATATATTCCTTTCTTACTATATCTTCTTACATATCATATGTGCTTTTTGAGTTAGATATTGATCAACTTGATCAAGAAAAGTCAAACAAATCAGATAAAGCAGAATGGAGGGAGAATTATCATTTAATTCTACAAGATCTGTACTTAATATTTTACTAAGAGATTAATAATGTATTTCAGAAATTACAAAACAATAAAATATTATTAATCTCATTATTCTAACAATCGACAATATCAAGGTCTAAGTTTCGAATATTAGCAGCTTAAAAGAGTAACATGTTAGTAATTGTATAGCTGTGACCTCTTAGTTAAGATCTAGATCAAGTTTGTTAAAAAAATTATTATAGAACATACAATTTATGAACTTATAAAAATAAGAAATTGATCTTATAAAACAAATATACAAAAAAAAACGTATATTAGCAAGTTTAAAACTTCAAATGAATCAGCATTGTGACATAATACTGCACTTAAACAACATTATATGTTATTAGCAAAAAAACTTAAATCTTATTTTACAGTAGCAGAAAATAATATCAACTTGCTTAAGCTTAGTAGTTGCATTCGTAATTATAGAAGCATAATATACATATTATATTCATAAATACCCAAAATTTACTTACTTATGTTGCAAAATTATAAATTTACGAGATTTACTAATATATATACGTTTTGCAACGTGTTCATTCAATGAAAAACAATCAAACATAATTTATGAAGAAATTTTCGGCAACTGAGATTTAATTTCAAAAATAATTCATATCGGGACTGTAATTCTAGAAAACAATAATTCTTGACTGGGTATTTTAACAATTGTGAACTTGTGTAAATATCTAAAGAAATAATTATAATTTATTTATTTAATAAGTACATTAGACGTTACATTTAAGATTGTGTAAAACAAAATTCCCAAAAAACTAATCATGAAAAGATAACAATCAATATAACGAATATATTAATTTAGTAGTTATAAGCTCTAAAAAGTACATATTCATGTTAAGTTCTTTAGGAAGCGTAGATTCATTATAATGATCCCAACTGCACCCTAAACTTTTGATTTTGCATGTATGAACTCTTTACTGTGCTCATCGAATAAGTGGTATGTTTAAATATTTTATAAACTCAACAGATGAAAGTGACCACGTACAGCCGTAGTAACTAGGCTGCCAAGAATATCCACATAATTACAAGAGAAATTTAACACATACCATGCTCATTACGGCCAAACTTCTGGTATAGTTCGTTCTTCTGTCTAACCAGACCTCCGAAGTGCGGCTCTTTAACCAAAGAACCTAAAAGGACCACCCAGATTAATTCTACAAAAATTCCAATACTGAAAGGCAAAACTCGAGATAAAACCCCACCAATTGCATACCCTTGCCAAATCATTGCCTTCAGTATTTTGAAGAGCATACTCGAACACCTCTACTTTGGATATAAGTGGCAAATGATCATAGTCCGGAGCAAAACCAAGCATCAATTTATGTTCTTGATTAAGTGTGATCTACAAAATTATAAAATAAATCATAATGTATGTATAAAACTACGGGGAAAGAGAGATACGTAGTGTGTGTGTGTGTGTGGGGGGGGGGGGGGGGGGGGGTGAATAAACTTTAATAAACCTTTCGGGCATCTCTGTACTCCCTGATAAGATGGTGAAGGGTATCACAATTCGGCACCCATCCTATCAACCCACTATTAGGCGATAATGGAATGACAGCATATCGTTCAATGGAAAGATCCTTCTCTGAAGTTTTTCTAGAATTCTCCAAAAGTGTGTTCACCAAACCAAAAAGCTGGTAAATACATCAAAGTTAGATACAAATTTGCAGCAACCAAATAAATTTACTTGTAATATACACACTGCATAAGAAACTTATTGGAGATATAATAACATCAAGCGCTATCTATCATCCACTGGTGTAAGATGAACAAGAAGTTACAGTAACTATTACTTGCATGACACGTTCATCTTGGCGTAAATCTTCATGTCCTTTCAGCAAGAAAGCATAATCATCTCCATCACTTCCATGTATCGTCAATTTTCTAGGGCGTTGCTTGGATGTAATAACAACAAGTTGAGGTGCAAATGATGCAATTGTAACCACGGGTGAATCTGCAAAATATAAGTTCACAATATGTGATTCAGAAATGAGGTACATCTAAAGGTTGAATAAGCAGAAAGTCTTTATTAATTTTTTCCAAAATCTGTGTAGGGAAAAAAATTGGATGATATCTTGATCTCACCTGCTTTATAGGTTCCAGGAACAGCCAGCTCCAAATCACGGCATTCTAACAACTCCGGGGAAACAGACTAATTTGGTGCACACAACAAATACCAGGATTGAAAATAAATAAATAAATAAATAAATATACTCCCTCCGTCCCAGTCATTTGTATACAAATGGCTGGGACACGGAGACCAAGAAAATGGGTAAGAAATGAGTAAAGTTGGATGAAAAGTGGGTATAGTGGTGGGACCCATTTATATTTAATAATAAATTTGAGATGGTGGAGGAAAGTAGTGGGTGTAATAGTGTTTATATTATTATAGAATGGAGATAGTGGAAGAAAGTATTGGTGTAATGATGTTTTATATTATAAAAATTTACTACTTTTGGAATGTATACAATTGAATGGACGTCCCAAAAAGGAAACTGTATACAATTCATTGGGACGGAGGGAGTATATATATATATATATATATATATATATATATATATATATATATATATATATATATATATATATATATATATATATATATATATATATATATATATATATAAATAGAGATATATATATGTATATATATATGGTCTTTTAAGAAAAGGGTAAGCATGGCTTTACCTGTAGGTCCAGTGTGGTAAGAGTTGTAAGTTGCTTATCAATTCGTCTAAAGACGTGATAATAGAGATCCCAAGCCTGATCAAGCAAACTTTATTTGTAAAACCAGTGGTTTGAAGGATGTAAACTAATACAATGCAGAAGTAATGGCAAAACCATTATTTTCACATAATCAGGTCAACCAAAGTGTTAGTGAGGAAACCAGTAATAAAGATTACAGCAAAATTTAATGCAGAAGCAATCGATTCATGTGCCTTTTAAACAGCATTAAGCAAAATAATCGCTGCTAAACAAGCACCCAATGCACATCTAAGATAGGTATTTTGATTACCATTATCACCTTGATATCCTAAACAAAGTCCAAAGTGTGGTCCTCTAAGCTTTAAAATATAAGAACTCATTAATTAGGCAATTAAAAGAAATTCTGATGCTATCTTATGATGATTGATATAAAGTGCAAACTATTTCAGTAACATGAGAGAGAGAGAGAGAGAGAGAGAGATGGCACCTGAGTGAGTTCAGCATCTTTGCCTGTCGTCTTATACTTTATGCAGCATTCATATGCTTCCAGCAATTCATGGCGATATGTCTAATAAAGTACAAATTGTGGATGATGGACATTATTAGTTAGGAAGTAGATGCAACACCTAGGTAATTGCACAATAAAGCCAAGCACTGAAAAGTATAAAGTGGTTTAACTTCTCGAAATTTAGATTTGGCTCTTGAGTGATGAGAGTTGTAGTTGAAATGTGAACTACAAAACAGCATTTGCTTGATTATTAACAAGTTGAATATTTCAGCCAATTATTTTAATTCTAAATCACTTCCCTTCATTCACACCATATTGTCCAAATTGTGACACATACAATAATACAGTCATTATATCTTGCCTAGGTTGTAACGTTGTATTATGCTGACCCTATCCCACAAACACAATCACAAAAAGTCGTCTCAAATTTAGAGGGCAGATACTAGTATTCAAAAAGTAAAATTTGAAACATGTGATTTAATCAAATTGACAACTAAAGTTGAATGTGCCAATGTACAAATACAATATGGGGGGTTGAACCTTTTATTGGTAACACAAGGAGACTTCAAAGACTAAACACAATAGGGGAATTCAAAAAAAAAAAAAATGATGTCAATGTGTTGAGCAGAGAGTCAGACTGTGAGAGCAGTCAACCGGATTGGAAATCTAGTAATATTATATGCATCTTGCTCTGAGTAAGATGCATAAAAGCACAACGGACAAGTTTTAATAATAATAAACTGATTGGGCCCACAACATCCGTACACCTTTCTAATCTATTATAAATTTATAATTGTTAAATAATAAGTCGTCCCTCCACTGTACCACTTTTTCCTTTTCTGGACCTCCAAACCCCACCCAAATGTAAATAATTGGGTAGGACGAAGAGAGTAAATCTTACAGTATCAAACATTTTAGAGGATGAATGAGTTGCAAAGAGCCCCTTTGGCCCTCTCTTTATCTCCTCGCACTTTCCAACAAAACAGAAATCGATAAATGTCTGTTTCATCCCACTTTGACGCCCAATCGCCCATTATTATTACTTTTACCACACGTGATTGTCAATGGGGTTGAACATTTACTTGTCTGCTACTATAGATGACCGCAACTAAGATGTTAAAAAATTTGTTCTTTTGTTTTAAATTTTAAATAAATAACAAAGAGGTAGCTTCGTGAAAGCGTAACAACCTGAATAAAAGATTTCTCTTTTGCAGTGGCATTGTTCCGCAACACACCTTCCTCAAGCATTTCATGCAATGGCTCTAAGACCTTCAACATTCCCTCAATATTGTGTTCACCAAAATATAAACGACTAGCTTCTTCCAGTGCTTCATGCCACATTTCATGCCAAAGTATTGCAACTCTAATTAACTCCTTTGATACAAGTTGTGCCTTCACAATCAAAATTGACCAGTCAAGATATATGCAGCAAGGATTAAAAGTTGCATAACTATCACTATTTTTCTTCACCTGGTCCACCAGTACACCACTATGTTGCCTAACTTTATCAACCACTTCTTCGGCAGCAGCTCTTCGTAAAGTGCTAATTGATTTGCACGCCACAAGCAGAGGATACATGAGAGCCTGAAAGGCGATTTAGTTAGAACGTACAGATCATAATAAGGCAATTAGAGTACAAATGCTGGTCCAACTAACAGTCTAACAAGCTACACATCAGAAAGCATTTGAATATATTTTCAAACAACAAGAACAAAAGAGGACTTAAAAGATCAAATGATAAGAGCTAGTGCATACAAGATACAGGCATGACTGCTAGAGCCTATATACCAGACGCTCAGTTAATCACATTCTACCAAAAAAAATGTTCAATTGTATAACATTAGAAGTACAACTCAACCATTAAGATTAATCAAACATTCTAATATTCTATCAATATTCTTTTTTATTTCTTATATTATAAGTAGGGATGGAGGCAGCCCTAACCTATTCCCTACAGATTCTTATACACCTTCAAGGCACATAATTTTTCACAATTTTATTCTAGGCCCCAAGGACAAAAGATTAAAGACTAGATATTGATACATATTCAAATATGTAACTTTTGAATATGTAACTGTGAAATCTTAGAATTTCTAATATAGCATACATAATGCTCTCGACTGTAAGTTCCAACAATTCAGTTCCAGAAGCAAGTATGTCAGTATTTTCAAAGCCAAATGTAAATGTGAGAAGATCGAAAACACATACCCTAAGTCTACTAATAGTTTGATATATAAAAACACAAATACCATACTCTAGGATCTTTTCTTGCCTTCGCGTTGAATATAAAAAGTCCAGTAACCAATACAACAATTTAACTGACAAAGAAAGTACTAATCATTGATAAAGTAGAACCGAGGAGAAACACAACCCATAACCCCTGTTCACGTCCCCTTAGAAACTAAAATAAAATAAATATATATATACATATATACATATATATATATATATATATATATATGCATATGTCTCTATTTTGTTCATATACCATAGAAGCCTTTAAGCTTTATTAAATTTATTACTTATGTTCGCCAAAAACCGAAGCATGGAGTGATGGAGATAAGAAAAAAAAGGAAAAAAGTTGCTCTATAAGGAAAAAAAAGTAATGAATATATGAAAAAAAAAGGTGTTTTTATTGGGAGATAATACTCATTGACAAAAAGAAGGCACAAAAAAAAAAAGGAATCTACTGATTCATATGGCGCACAATAAAACAATGATTTTTGTAAAAGGGGTCTAAATCAAACCTGGGGATGATTTTGCCCAATCCGTACTAATAGAGACTGTATCAATTCTCTGACAGCATGATTATTGGAGTGTATTCTAGCAATTATCTGTGGCAACACAACCAACCATGTGTTGATATTTACATGGGTGAAACCTTTTTGAAGAGCCAGTTGAACCTCTTGGGTAGCTCCATGGTTGAACCATAAGGTTAAAAGACGGAGTATATCCTGAAAAGAGAAAGATACATTGGTTCAATAAGAAACTATCATGGTTAAATTAGTTGCGCCAAGCAACATTAACATGTCAGAACACACATTTATATCTTCAGAATAAAGTGCAACTAACAGGCCAATTTTTTTTATGCATTAACAACTTTACTGTGAACCGAGGCAGGTTATAGAGTACATATTTATACGTGCACATATATATATATATATATATAAAAGGAAATAAGAATCTAAACTCACCAAGTGAGTAAAGTATATTAACAAGGGCACAGTCATAAAGGTTTATAGGGTCATGTTCCTCTTAGAACCCTTAGCCTAAGAACCCTTAGAACCTTCTAGTATTAATAAGGGTTCTGCAGCAGAACTGCACAAGCAAAAAAGTGTCGTGTTTATGTATTATATTTTAAAATTATTTTTGAACACACATAACGATGCAAAAACATGTATTTAGATTTAGATCCTGAAAATCTATTTAAAATTTAGTATTCTACAGCAGAACCTTAGTGGTTCTATGGTTCTATATTAAGGATTGGTTCTCTCTTGAGCGCGACCCTAGGTTTATATTCATAAATTGTTTTTCAAGTACAAATCTAAACAGAGATGAAAGTATATACTACGTGCACTGTAGGGGTGGCAATATTGGACCCGACCCGACAACCCGACACGAATTCGACCCGCAAAATACGAATTCGGGTTGGGGGTTTTCGGGTTCGGGTCGAATTCGGGTTGACCCAAAACCAACCCAGAAAAATCGGGTCATTTTCGGGTTGAATTCGGGTTACCCGAAATTGACCCGAAAATTAATATATAATATAAATATTATATATATTTATATTATTTTTATAAAATTTATTAGTTAAATTTAATATAAAATTATTTAATTTAATATAAAATTATTTAATTTAATAAAAATTAATTTATTTGGATTAAAATAATATTTATTTATTATTTAAAAAATATTTTTATTAATAAATATTAATTTTCGGGTCGGGTTCGGGTTGGGTAAATTTTTTGACCCGCAGCTGTCAACCCGACCCGAACCCGACCCGAAACCCGAAATTGCCAGCCCTAGTGCACTGGACAAAATTTTTCTACAGAACCGGCCGAAGACAGTAAGATGAAGAGTTTCAGTTGTAAACAGAAGGAATTATACCTAATCAATAGTACTGTGAACACATTGAAACCACAATATTAAGTTTTTTTGTAGAAATGTGTGTCGAAAATGAAGTTTGCTAGACAAAAGTAACCAAAATATTGCCACATAGAACAACTGAACAAGTTCTTCACTCTCCAGCATGCCATGTCTACTTGATTTTATCTTTAAAATGCTATACAATTGACCACAACACTTTTGCTATTCCATATGCTCAAGGCGTTCAAACCTAGAGGAAATGCTTCAAAGACACTAATTTTGACAGGACCAGGAATTAGACAGGTGTATTTAATGAACGTGGTAAAGTTAAAATAGACAGAAACAGAAAAGACGATCACAAAAACATAGATAAAAAAGTTCTGCAAGAGCTACAGTGCTCAAAGCTTAACATGTTACTAGTCACCTGTAAACTGTCATCAACTCCTTTAGCATGTGCTGCACAGGCTATAGAGTGAAAATATCCAGTGACGGCAGCGACGACAAACTGCCCGGTAACATTAGAAAGTCCTCTTGTAGTGTAATGTGACATTACTGCTGTATTAAAGAGTGCCCATGTATGCCATGCTTTTGCCCACTTGGTAGCACAATGAGTGGCATTCCTGAATGCAGTGAGGATATCTATGGACATCGGGGAACAAGCTTAAAAAAACACAGAAAATCAAGTTATTGATAGTAAAAAAAAAAAGGCACAAGCTAGGCCACCTTGTATAGAGTCATCATCTAAACCAGGAGAAAGTGCCCACTGCCAAGTTCCAAGTTTCAGATATACACGGGCAATTAGTGGTTCACTAGTAACGCCGATCATATTATTCACGGTAGCTGGTTGGAGACTAGGTGTACTTGAAAGCTCCAGTGCTAAATCCTAATATAGGATCATATTTCCGAACATTATAACAAATGAGTAATAGACCATACCAAACCGTAAAAATTACTTGAGAGTCATGTTACTTCCATGACATTAAGAACAGTTGTGTACCTTTAGCCTATAAAAGGCTTCCTTGCGCTTATGGTCATCTCCAACTGACCATTGGTACTCCAAGTAAGCTAACATCACTTGAGGAGGTCCATAATAGCGTGCATTTTCAGGAGTTGTTTCAGGGTCAAACTATACAAACAATAACATCAAGGGCTATAAAACTAACTTCATAAACCAACATGAGCTTCTGATAGACCTCACAGACATGTCTTGCTCACCTGTAGAAGTTTAACTAAAGTTGACCTTGCTTGACTAATTCTCCCACTTTTTCGGCAAAGTGAAACAAACTTGAGCCAAGTTTCACTGTCTTCTATAGGAGGTAGTACCAGTGCCCTAACTGCTAAAAGTGCTTGCCAAACCTACAGATCAATTTATTACGAGTAATCAAGTGTCAGATTGGCAATGAAGGGATGCATACATGTCAACAGAACACTCACGTCCATATGACTGAATAAACCACAAGAATGTGCAACGAACATTTAAATGAGCACACATATGAATGCTGCACTACCATAGTTAAATTTGTCTTTATTGATATTCTACTGATACAGTGTTAACAAAACAAGCAGTATAGTAAATATCTTCAAACTTACATAACTCCAAAACAAGCAAAGCTCAAGCAGAGGAATTAGCTGCACAGGTTACGTAGAGAAGCAACATGTCAATCAGGGAAAACCATATACAGATTATGTCAGCCTTTAAAATGTTTCTGATCACTTATCACCATTTTCCTTCAAATGCTTAATCCAGCATTATATTTATTAAGAGTCATTATGCCAGAAATTTGCTTAACTAACTATATATCAATTTTCTTGAAGTCACAAGTTTAACTTTTTAGATAAAACTTCAATCAACTACTTCAATCTGAGCTATAGCCATTCTATCACTTGGTTAAGAAAATGAAAATGATTGATAGTCACACTCACTGACTGCTCTGTTTAAAATGGGCGGGCTAAGGTGCTCAACAAGGCAAATATGCATGCCTTAAAGCATAATACTAAGACCAAGACATTTCCCCACTCTAATATGCATATAATTATATACACACCATTGTTCTCTAGTATATTAATGGAAAAATTCAAATATTAATATATTGGGGTCATGTTCAAGAGAGAACCATTAGAGAGAGAACCAAAGAACCCTTACCTTATTAGGTAGGGTTCTGCAGCAGAACATAAGTATTAGTTAGGGTTCTGCAGCAGAACTTCACATGCAAAAAAATGTCAAAATCTATGTATTATATTATAAAATTATTTTTGATAGATCCTAAAAATCTATTTAAAATTTAGGGTTCTGCAGCAGAACCTTAGTGGTTCTATGGTTCTATTTTAAGGACTGGTTCTCTCTTGAGCGCGACCCTAATATATTGATCTGTAATATATCTCTGTTGTATTGTATAATATTCCCTCTACAACTAAGGCAAGTTCTATTATTTAAATTGTAACAAACTACATTGCACTGATCTCAGATGATCAGCGCTAACTTCCTCAATTCTACAATTGGGTAACAGTGTACTCTGCATCAATTTCCTCTTTTTAACAAAAATTGAGGTCATTATATACCTCATTCAACTCCTTATTTATTCCAAAGCAGATCTCTGAAATGAACCATATATCTTCTTAAAATGGCCCTTTTTATCCAATCAGATACCTAATATATTAAACCTACTGAGCACGATTGGATAGCCCAGTGGTTAAGGGTTTATCCTCTGTCGTCCCAGGTCATGGGTTCGACTCTGGCTCACCACGAGAATATCTTAGAACAGATACTCACTTTGTAAGGCTATAAGCCATATTAGTCAAAAAAAAAAAAAATATATTAAACCTACTTCTGACCTATTTACCAACTACGTCATGCTACATAGGACATCAACTCATTCAGATTTTCTGGATAAAGGCTAAAGATTCTACAACAAATCGCAGCTAACGTGTATTTCAAACTCTTTAGTAACATCATTGCATATTTCCTATCCTATCACTAAATATTCTGTTGAAGAGGATAGCATCTCCCTATCAAAGGGAAAGATACTTGAGAGACTAGTTAACGGAAGAGCAGCTAACAAAAGAAGGCAGTATTGAGCTGATTGATTGTTTGATTGTTCAGAGGATGCAGAACACCTTCGCTCATCTCAATACAACCATATTCCTGGAGAGAAGTCCTCATACTACTACCAAAAAGCAGAAGAATTCCATCCAGAATCTACTTTTTCACATTGTGTCATGCTTAAACTCACTATTCTCCTCAACAGAAAAATATTAAACACAGCCTTCCAACTTATAGTGCAGATTTGGACCATGTACTCTGGAAAATATCTAAAAAATAGACATTCTAATGATATTATGCGAATAACAAGTAACTAAGGCTCGAAAGTTATGGCATTACATTTCATACAACTCTTTTCTTAAAGGATAATCTACTTCTTCAAAACATTCTTCTTGACTTGTACCAAAAACTAGCAAAGAGCCAATAGTATTTACCTCAACATTTCGTTTTGCGCCTTTTATGCGCTCGTTCCACATATTACGAATAAGGGCCCGGCGTCCTTCAGCAACTGGGTTTCCCACCGGAAGAGTACAGTAATCAATAACCTTTTGCAATCATAAATACACATATACATTAACTCCCTGCTGTCACATACTTGCTTAAAGAAATGTGTTTAAAAACCAAGTTCAGAAAAATGTGTGTTGTTACCTCTTCAAGTTCTGACAGCTGCTGAACACGAACCATATTACTGTATGCCCGTTCATAGCTCTCTAATACCTAGCATAGGTAAATAATGATAAGTGACGAAATACTAACCATCCACATTGCACATCCAGTTCTAAGGTTAACTTGAGATAATATACAATAGATTTGTGGATACAAACGATAACTAAATATTAAATTTCCTAAAAAGAAGAATAAAGGAGCGACCTTCCATAACATCTAGCAACAAACATATCTTTCACCCAATACTAGTATCCATAAATCAATTTAAAAACTATAAGAATCACTAATGAAATAGCATATGGAAACTCCGGGAATCCCAGGTTAAGTCACCGACTGCATTTTTCAGTTTCATGTATCTTCTAACACAATTACTTATATAATGGTCATGTCTTGTCTTAATGTTTGCACGGTAACGATTAATAGAAGGCACTTTCATCTTATCAATTTTGATTTTTGAGAGCTAGTCAATATGCATATTACAGTTGAATTTCCACATGTCCATTTTTGGAGAAGAGTTCACAAAACTAGTGTCTTATTTTGTATTACGAGTCTATACAAAAAACTGAAATTTGAGATGTTAATAACTGTGCAGAGCTTTAGAGAAAAATCTGGTGACATCACAACATATAATTAACTGATTAGAGATACCGGTAACCGGGAAAATTGCACTTGTGATAAAAATCATGCATCTCACTGTTCTCTGAGAACAGAATCAATCTCTGTAAACAGGGCTGAAGAGGATTAAATAGAGGGTAATTGATCAACATAAAACTCTCACTTACATCTTTGACACACACACACACACATGATATATAATAAAGTAGCACATCTTTAGCTGCTTAGTCTTTTTAATCTTTCTAGGAGGCAATTATAAGAGGTTTCCAGGTGAAACACACTTGGATAAGTTTATAAATACTATCATGATTTCTACACCACATATTTTCTCATCCATTTCAAAATCAACTTCACTAAAATTATGCATAATGAAATCCATCTTGGGCTTCCTTTTGCCTTGGCAAGCAAAACTACACCAATGCTTTCTTGTTGAACCGCATGCGGTCAAGATTTTAAGCTTCAGGTATGCTCTTAAATATGGTCAAAGTGTAAAAACTACAACAGAAGATATGGGGATAGGGGAGAGGAATATGTATTATAAATAATAGGGGGTATAGACCAGCTAGTTCAACACAGAGCATCATTAAGTAGCCCCAGAAAACACTTATATATACATAGCATCAGAAAGGCTATTCCTTGTACAAGTGAGTGAACATAGGACAGTATATGATGCGCACAAAATGCATGTGTACAGTATACGAAACGCAAAAAATGTATGTGTACAGGATACAAACACAGAGATAGGGGTATTTGGTTCATGGTATTTCAGTCCTGTAGTGGAAAATGAAAATCTGGATGTTATTTTCCATGTGTTAGAGTTTGTTGAGGGATTAATTTGGTTGGAATGAGTACCTCATTGTCATGAATTTCGTGACGTACTCTTGACTTTACTAAATGAGATACCAGATCATTCGATTCACATTCGCATCAACAATCTTACCCCTCATGTTATCTTAGCTACACAACCTTGAGAAGAAACAAGTGAACTTTAACCCTATTTAAGTAGGAAAAATACAATCAACACTGCCTATGGCCTATATAAGTTAAGTGGGTCAGATAAAAGTAAAATAGTAATTGTCTAACGAGAGCGTCTCACTAGATTAATTTGTAGTTTTCGATCTTAATTATTAAATAGCACCGAGTAAATGATCATCTCAATACACATGACAAACCGAGTTAATAAAGCTCTTCAATTTAGCAAATGCTGCAATGACAATATAACTCCAAGACCTCAGAATGGTAAGTAGATCAACAGAAGAACAGTTAAAGATGTGAAGGCTTTAAACAGATTTTCATATTCGTCCAACTGCATATATAAGAAACTAACCAAAGCAGCAAGCTCAGTGGCTAAACATTTCCTTGCTCTCTCAACATATTCACGAGCCTCGTCATACTGTAAAAAAAAAGTGAAAGCTAGATCAAATCTTATAAAGATAAAACTAGAAGTTGATTCACATTGGGGAATCATAAACAAAAATATGATACCTTCCCACGACGAACTAACAGAACAGCCCTAAAAAATGTGCCATTACTACCTCCATCACCAGTAGCAGCAGTATTTCCCAACACCCTAAGTTTAGTTTCATCACCATCATCCAGTCGAGAAACATATTCAGCCATCTTATCCCACTCGCCCATGTTCCAGGCAGCGTGTGCAGCCTAGGATATTCAGATTACAAAATAAACGTGTTAACGAAAGCAGAAGTCTATTATTTAAAGAAATGTTATGTCATAAAATTAATAACCATAGGTGCCATCTCTAGTCGAGCAGCTGGTTCAGCAGGTGTCCAGTATTCCTTGCACAAATTGTTAAGTTCCTCCCAACGAGCCAATGCAGCAAGACAACGCATCCGTCCTGCAAGAAGAACAAAGAAGAAACATCGATTTTCAATGTATGCTAGTATAAGCGAACCATCATTATAAAGCAGCTTAATCTTTGCTCAGATCTCGGTGTATGTAGTCAAAAGAATACTCTCTAATAGAAGTACCAACAACTAACTTCATGACAAGTTTGACTGGACATAACATCAGTTTAAAGGTGATCCACCAACTAAATTACTGTTTAAATTACATGTAAATCGAATCAGTTACAAACAGCAATGTCACCATTAGTCTAAAACCCTACTTAATACTTATAGCATAAATCACCAAAATCTCCAGAGACTTATTTTAAGGTAAAAGCAACATAAAAACGATTGAATCATTGGCAATATTTGTTTATTTGACCATTACATGCCAAATTGTTGTGGAATACTACATTCTTCCAGAATCGTAATAGCAAGTTATGATTGCTCACTGCACACTGAACAGTTATTCACAATAAAGTACGAAACCCGATTGACCATAGTAATACTAACACATACCTAGTGTGGCGTCCAGAACAAGATGAGGATTAGATGACTGAGTGGCTTTTGCTGTATATGCCTTGAGGGCATCGTCCCATCGTTGCAATTTCTCATACCTTCGAGTGAGTAAAATAATATCAGAAAACTTAATATTTGGCAACATCATAATGGCAAAAGTGCAGAACTGACAATCATTAAACACCCCAGCCCAGCCCATTGAACTTATTATATATAGAAAAAGAGACTGCAAATCATAATGTACAGGACAATAAATACACCAAAATGATCGAACTGCGGCAATAGTACGATGCCATTAACCACATCCAACCCCCCCCCCCCCCCCAAGGGCCCCAACCCACCCCGACACATATTCATACACACTTAGACAAGAAGATTTTAATGTTACCATGACTCTTTAAGTTGTACATCCAAGTTTTGCTGAGCGTAAGTTAATATCCCAACTGCAGCCTGAACCCAAAAACATAGATTAATAAATTGTTGCATTTACTCAAAATTAACAATAGTATAACAGACGGTGGAAGCAATGCTTGAACAGAGAGAACTTCAAATTTGAAATCAGACACCTCATGCTGATGCAACTGGTTATTTATATGAATCAAAGCTTCAACTACAGCAACAGGGTTTGCATCCATCCTGTTTGTGCGTGCACCTTCGAATTCCATTTCTTTATAATGCAAAGCCTTGGCGAAAGCTCGACACTGAAACATGAGTTTAACAGGTCAAAAACAATGCTGAAAGACACTGCAAATAGTTTTAGTATAATCAATTAAACTAGTTCCAAAAGTAGCACCTTCTCAGCAAGAGCACCAAGTAATCGGATGTCTATAGGAAGGGGTCTCTCATCATGCTCCATGAACTCAGCCTAAGAAAAAATTATTTCACTAGCTAATCAGTAAAACAATGTGGAGGTACACATACAGATATAGTATTCAGATTTTAGAAAGGATAAGAGCAACATCACTTCTTCAATAAGTTCAAGCAATTTGAGCCGTATGAAAGTGTAACATTGCAATATGCTTCCCTCATGCCCATTATAACAGTTCCATTATATACTAGTATATTTTTGGCACCAAGATATATAATATATAGGCTTACCAAGTTTAGGAGGGTAGCTAGAATATCAGGAGGAATATTAGGAGAAGAAAATGCCATCTCCAGGCTCCGAACTAGTTGTCTCTGACTAGCATCTTTTAACTGTGACCAGCAGCTAACAAAACCAGCAGCAAACAGCTCTCGTCCAACAAAAGGCTGCAAAATCTCATGTTATGTATCATGATTCAACATGTAAACAAACTATACTTCAGTCAATTAGTAATACCTGTAATTGAGCAAGCCTTGCACGGGTCCGTAGAGCCGGTGAGGGGGATTCCTTTAGAAGCTCAATGCTAAAATGTCTCATCCACTCTGCCCAATCTTCTTTTGTACTGCGCTGAGAGGCCTCCCCCGCAGTTCGTAATTTACCCTCATTAACCTAAATTAAAGTTTAGTTTAGCTATAATAAATCAACCCACCTTCATAATTAATAATGAAAAGAACAAAAATGAGAGTGTTCAAGATTCTCATTTCCATTCCCTCTCTAGTAGGCAAATGCAATGCAGACTGTTTTGGTTACGTCATTCCCCACCAATTAACCATCCAAAATGAATAACAAAACCTTTAAGAAGAGAAGAGTACCTGGTGACTTTTGAGCTGTCTCTGCATATCCAGTTTATCTTCTTTTGGATCATTCTCCACGTCACTAAGTGGATCACTAATAACCTCAATAGGAGGTCGTCGATTATATCTCTGGGAAGCTGTACTTCCTAAAATTAGTGGCTCGCGTCTTTGCAAGCGTCCTTCAATTTCTTCGAATTCCTTATGCTGGAAAGAGATTTTCGCTTATGTCAGTAATTACAAGAAGCGCATGTTCAAATAGCATGTATGTTGAAAAAGAAGATTACTCGCAACCGATGTCTCAGTAAGATTTTGTGAATTGATGGAATGAAAATGGTGAAGTCCTCTCCAAGGGCATGAGCAAGAAAACAAAGTGCATCAACTGCATCCTTGCGGAGCTCATCACTTCTCCTGTATATAGAAAGACTTTATTTGACTCGAGCATTGACAAGATATCCAGTCCATTTTAGGGTTGCTTGCACTAATAATTCCCTATACTGCTGGCATTACAAATGATCAATATTTTTGTCCTTTAGACCCCAAAAGTTACATTGTAAAGGGAAGCATGATGAATGCCAAAAACTTTAAAAAGTAAAATCGGGAAGGAAAAAAAGAGGCAAATCCTTTTGTTTATTCTACTACTATATTTTATAATAGTCCTAGTGAGTAGTGATAAATTAATCCAAAATACTTATATAATTAGGAATCACAACCAAACTCTATTCCCGAATGATAACATGAAATATATAAAAAGACATTATTTTAATTCCATGATCCACATCGACCCCAATATAGATTAGGTATTTGAAGGCTGAAGCTACACTTGTTAGATCTATGTATTCACATGTTCACATAACTTCAGCACTGTGCAAATGTGGGGGGAGCCGAGGGACTCGGGGAGTGTTTGCGTAGAACATGAAAACATGGTACAAAAGTATGTAAAATGGATGACTAACAAAATGAGAACACAGACCCATCCAAAACAAGCTTCAGATGATGCACAAGAGCTGATATATGACCTGTGACCTGTTAATAAACACAAGTAATAACATGCAATTTAGTTATTACTATAGTGACACACATATTCCAGTCAACACTTACTCTTAAAGATGTTTACAGTTAATGCACACCTGCACCCGGGGGATCAGTCTTGTCAAAGTTTTGATAGCTGAACGCTTTATTTCCACGGAAGCATCCACTTTGAACAAACGTATAAGTGCAGGCAGAAGTAGATGCATATGTTCATCCAATGTCCCTGTAGTACTAACATGTACTCAGGTTCCTCCATAGTCATATATATTCAATTATAAACAAGACGCACTGGACCTTGTTAAATAAATCAAAAACAAACAGAACTGACCACCAAATACTTCAAGGGTATGAAGTATGTCAGGAACATAAGTGTAATCATTGCAACGTTCAGCATCACTCAAAACTTGAATACAGCATGGAAGAATAACAGGAAGATACATTCGAAATTCATCATTAAGCGCCAAGCAAAGTTGTTCAACTAAATGCAGAGTCTGAGATCATAGACCAAAGTACCAAACAGATTATTCAAAAAATGTGTGAGTATGAAAACGACATAACAGTATTTGAATGAAGCCATGCTTACTGGAGAACCATGCCCAGAACGATTAGCAGCAGGCAAACTAAAAGATGACCATAGTTCAGAAATTAGGGACAGCAATTCTGGTAGATATTTACGAATGTGCTGCACATGGGCACTACAATCAGATATAGCCATATAGGCATTTTATAATAAACACACCCATTATATTCCTGTAACAGTTAATATACCTGACGGACTATCGAAACCAGTGTACCCAACTTCCAAGTTATATACTCCTTGAGACCATCTTCACAAGTACGCACAGTGTGGAAGAGATCAGGTAAAACCTACAAAGTTTTAAAAATAAATTTAAAAAAATATAAAATCTAACCTGACATCAAAAGAAAATAGTTCGATAAAAATATTAATTTTCACATATAACAATGTTCTTAGTTTCAAACTTTAACAGCAATTCATCATCTGAATCAGCTCTCTGGACCTCATAGACTAGTGATGTACTAATTTATTATCATCTACGAAGATGATCACTCAGCCATGACACAACTCAAGATTATCATAGGTGCATACAATTGCATTTATATAAAATCAAGTCCCCCTATTCAATCAACACACTAGCCCCTTTTTTCAAAAAAAAAAAAATTACACGGTTCAAGTCATTAATTTTACATCCCCAAGTTTTCAATATGGTAGCTCATTTGCATCAGATATCGCAGCTACAGTGTGCGCATATGTCCATGTTTATGTAGGAACACCGAGTGATATTCGACAATGCACATTTTTTATGTAATTAGTGAAAATGTTTAACTGCCTTAAGCTACTTAAAATGTTCACTTTGCCTCCGATATTTCGGACAAAGGTTTCCAACTAACATTCAGTAGGCTAGAGTCATTCCAAAATATTAACCGGGCACCACTAAACGAGCCAGTGAAGATATTGTAATCCAACAACCCACATCAGAATATATTACCTATGAGTCGTATAGAACTATACACGTAGTCCTTAACTTTATGATCATGAGTTCCAATATTTTACCCAAGAATGAATTACCAATAAAACTATACAACTTTTAGGCTGCCTGATAAGAATGAAATGTCATAAGCATCTCTTTTGACAACAGAATAAAATTCTCAATTAAAACCTGGGTAGGACTTGTATACTTGCAAGTTAATATACAGTCATTAGTTAGAACTTTTGCCAAACATATACTCCCTCCATCCCCTTTTACATGTCCATTTTGGTTTTCAAGGAGTCAAATTGACCAATTTTTGACTAAATATTAAAAAAGACTAAATATACTTTTTAATGATAATTTTTGACTAAATATTAAAATAGACTAAATATGCTTTTTAATGATATATTTTTTATTATTATTTTCAATTATATAATACATGTAATTTCAGTCAAAGTATAGTTAATCTGACCAGTCAAAAGTCAAATATTATTTTTTTCAATTATATAATACATGTAATTTCAGTCAAAGTATAGTTAATCTGACCGGTCAAAAGTCAAAATGGACATTTAAAAGGGGACGGAGGGAGTATAAGATTACCACCTGCCTCAGGATTTCAACATAATTTGTCCACATACAGAAAATTGTTTAAAAGCCAATGGATATAATTTTCACACAATTTCAGTATGGATATTTCATATATAACTCAGGTATTGATTATAAAAACTAAATTCATAAACAAAAAAAATTGAACTAACCTTGGGTAAGTAAGGAACACAGCCAAGACCCATTGACTAAGCTCACATGCAAACAAAACAAAATTATAAAATGATAATGAGCAAGTTCAGCAATAATGATATTGTGCTCAAAAAGAACATATGCATAACAGAACATTAGGATTGTCTTCAAGCACACCAACCTTAAAAATGAACACTAGCGATCTAACAACTTTTTGGTGGTAACTAGATAGGGAAGGATCCCTAAGAATTTGCATCAGAGAATTGATTGCCACCTGAAATAAATATCTATTATTAGAACATAAAACTGCAACAAACTCAAAAATTTATGTTCATAGACAACTCCTAAAGTGATTAAAGAAAAAGATTTATGATCAAGTACTCGTGCTATTACTGTTGTGCAGATATTTAGTAGCAAGTATAACATTTCATATTATAGTTTAATGGATCCTAATATTAACATGTTATCATTATGTTGGTCAACAATAGGGATTGTTCGTAAAAGGATTGGACATCCACATTGAAAGAAAAAATCTCGGATCTTCAACTTCCATTATGTACTCTGTATACCAAATGCTAATTCAAAGACGAATGCTTCCTATCTGAGACTATGGATAAGTTGGCATATTGGACAATTATTAAATATAGCTGTGAGTGTCCACCCTGTGGAGATATCATCAAAAAGTTTACCAGGTCCGGTACTTCTATTTTCTGGAAGGGCAATTGCGCTACTGATGATTTTTCCTTTCAATATGGACTATTAGCCTTAAAGGTCTTACCGTTGAAAAATAATCTTCGGATGTCGCAAAAGATGGCCAGAGATCCATGGGTAATTCATCTGTCGACTGAATATGTTGTCCAGTATCACTAGCTGCACGGGTGACTTCACCATGTGAGCCTGGCGGGCTCTGTTGATTTCGCTTATGCACGTGGGGATCTAGAGCGCCCATTATTCCAATTACCTATTAGAAAGAAGGAATTATAAGCCCAATTCCATAACCCAAAGAAGGAACATTCAGGAGAACTTGCAACTACCTTTAACACCTCTCGCCTTGTAGACCATGCCAGGTCACCGTGCAGTAATTTTAATAGCAAGCCAAGCAACTGAGGATACTCGTTATATGGAGCTATAACATACCTGTGAAAATACACAGCACAATAAATTTGTTAGGTCCGATTTTGTTGGCATCTTGACAAGCAACAGGATATAACTGAATTTAAACTGTTCATTGTCAGGACTACATCATAGCAACGATAAGCTGAAGTCAAACATTGAGCTCAGCATACTGAACTCAATTATCAAGTTCCAAGGTAACACGTTTCAACCAACCTAAAACTATCGACTATCGTCAAGAAATCAATGACATACCCTGTACTCTGTACCACTTGACCAAGAGTTGCAACCGCCACTTCACGTTTTGTTGCGGCAGCACCATCCAACAATGCTTCAACTATTAACGGCATGAGTTTTGAAATATATTGTCTCATAGCATAACCACCCTAAAGTAAAAAAAAATGATATTAGAGAAGTAAGGCACAAGGCATAAACAGTTCACAAAACAGATATTTTGCAAATGAACTTTAAAAAAGTGGTCATATCCTAGTAGTGACAAAAAATGCAGTTAGAACTTAAAATTCTGCGCAAAAATAGTCAATATATAGTAAAATTCTATGGGAAATAATCAACGAAAAACAGATTAGAACTTACCATAAGCTCTAATTGCTTCACTGAAATTTATAAAAGTTTTTACAATAGACCAAAAGAAAACTGCAACGAATGGAGAGCAAAATAAGGACCAAAATCCCTAACAATAAAAAACATACACCTTAAAGAGCCATATCACTTAAATTGCAGTAGCGCCTTTGCGGGCCTATCTACATCAAAGACTGACAAGTTAAGTTCTCAGGAGTGCCCTCTAAAGAATGATCAAATGAGAAGCAAAAAAGTAACTTGATCTCAAAGATGATCTACTTATTGCTAGATAAATAACAATTGAAACATTCCTTTAAACTTCGATTCCTTTATAACAGCATAGTATGAAAAAAATTTCCCATTTTTCACAAACCTTAAAACCCCTTAATTTTTACCACATTTATCCTCCATATCATATTGAGGGTCATAGAGTAAAAGCTGGATACATTGTTATTCACGATAGTGAAAGTAACTATAGAAAAATATAAGATAGACACTCCGGCTCTAGGAAACCAGAGATGGTTTGTCTACTCTGTAAAATATGCGGGAAAAGAAAATTCCACCTGGAATCAAAGTAACGCATGAGAACCTAGCTCTGAGCTAACGATAGATTCCATTCGACAAAATTCTACTGATACCATATTTTCATTTCTGTAAAGTTAAAAAGTTCAATAATTTAATATTAAGACTTTATTATAAATGGGTATATGTGATGCAATTCTTTCACCTATTTCGACTGTTTATAGGGTACAAGGGACAAACTTATTATGAAAAATTTGCAACGCATAGATATTCAGATTAAACTTGTTTATATTTCAAATACATTGCACCCAGGGATGTTAGTATTATAAAGCTGGTCTTAGACTATGTCTTTCACCCTTTCACATACCGACTTGCTTACAAATATATAAAATTCAACAAGTGAATGATATACATATATCTCTTACAAGAATTTTACAGTTCAATAAACAATATAAGTAATTGATAAATATAAAATTGACATGCTAGTTATGTGCCACAATTAGTACACTAGTCAACAACTCAACATCTTCAATTAAGCAAGAATCCAAAGAAAGACACATTGGAAAAATATTGGTATTATGTACTACAAAATTTACCAAGGTGGGTTCAAAACTTTATCCTACTACATTTTTGTAGGAGCAGTGGAGCACTCCATTTCAGATTAGTGATAATAAAAAAATCAAAAACTAAAAAACAACTGGTTAAAGATAGGTCTGCGTACTCCTAAATTACTGAACTTGAGCATATAATGACACCAATAAATATTTCCAAGGATTTAAGAATTGAAAATAAACTAATATTAGCCTACCACTCTGGCAAGATCCCCAACAGTGACCAGAACTCCACTGATAATGCCATTATTAGCATTTACACCTGTCCCTTCACTTAGTTTTGCCACAAGTGCCTGAAATGTAGCAAACTACAGTGTAAGAGAGGTATCTATGGACATAAATGAATTGACAATGTTTTGCAAACCTTGTGTATTGGAGCAATGTACGGAAGTATTAGCCGTTCACAATTCCGAATTAAGCAACCCAATAAGTTTGCACTTTCTTCCTTACATTTGCTATCAGGACTGCTAACATTAAACCATAAATTGATGATTAAGACCCCAAAAGGCATCAAAATGGCTCTAGTGCAAGATAATATAGTTAAGTAAAAGTTTAAGGGGTAGATATTTGTACACTACCTTTGTTCTAAATATGTCAGCAACTGTATAAGATGGCGACGAAGTGCTGGAAGAACATAAGCTGGATTTTTTTCGGATAACCTACCAGCTAAAGATATCGCAAATTCACGAACTACAAAATCCTATAACAACAGGAACAGCCTTGTGTATAACATAGTAGTAGACAGAACATTTGGAATTTCATCAGTGACACAAGTACAACATAGATATAATCATTAATTACACGATGTAAGAGCTAGACTAAGAGCATTACATATTTACATATTATTCAAATAAACTGAAATTTATGTCCTGCTCAGGAGGGGTGAGTAGAATGTTCGCAGACCTTACCCCTACTCCAAGGAGTAGCGAGGTTGTTACTATAAACCCCAATGTAGAAATTAAATCTTGAAAACTTAAAAGATATGCTTAATTACAAAAAACCTTCTGTAATAATTTGTGAACTGTGCAGGCTGAAATACATGATCTCAGGAGATGTCAAGCTCTGTAAAGACGATACTGATGTGCATGTAAGCTGATCTAACAAAATATAAGGACTAAGAGCATCTCCAAAAGACTCTTCAATTATTTATAAATTATAAGTTAAAAGCACCTAGAATAAAAGGGGGGAGAGAGAAGAGGCTCTTACATTTTTAAAGAACTTCCAGGAGCCTAATGGAACACTAATTTTAGACTTCATTAAATTTGAAGTTAAGATCTTGTTTTATGAGTCCATTGGAGATGCTCTAAGAAAATTGTGAAAGAAAGATCCCCCTGAGCTCTCAAGGCCTATGAACAATACTCAACACTCAAACATGAAAGATCTCCCAGAGCTCAAGGCCTAAAAATATTACTAAACACTCAAACATATCAGCATAACACATGATCATTAATATAGTTTCTCATTATTAGAACCAACTGATATCCCACCAAAACCATACAAAGACAAAAAAAAAAAAGGTTTGCAATTGCAATATATATCAACCACTAAACTATCTGCTTTAAGTAGGTTCAATAATTCAAAGTATTTACTCATAAACTTTTGCATGTTAAAAATAAGAAAAAAATATACCTCATCATTCAAAGCCGCAAATATGGCAGTCAAACTATCAGCTTGTGCAAGAAAATCATCAAAACCTACATTCCCATACAAGGAAGAGAAGATCGAATGCCGAACAATAACATCAGCATCAGCCACTGCCGCACAGAGCAGCTTTTCCACAATCTGCAAAGAAAAAACATTTACACAACATATAAAAAATTTCTTTTGCAAGTACTACCAGAACAAATATTAAAAATCCAGCCTATGACTTGTTATTCACTAGCATTCCACAATCCAATAGCATTAACTCTGTCACATAATATCACAAGCAAAACATAATAATCATTCTTTTATATTACTAGTAAGGAGAGTATGAATCGAACTACTGCTCTATATTCATAAGTATCATAAGAATCAGATTTCATATTTTCCTACATGCCATCTCAAAAAGTCCCAAGATCGTGCATAAAGGTGATTCTATCATGTGAACATATACTCTAGTAGGTGACTCGGTGTAAGGCACATCCCCACTGTAAGGTATATCTCCAGAAGTAGCAGCTCGATTAATGGTTCAATGAATCAGTCTGCCTTGTAACCAACCTACAAGTACTAACAAGCATACATAATGTCATGCACGCATACAATCCTCCACGGTGCTACCATCTTTCCAAACAATGCACTGGACCTAACAACTCGTCTCAGAGTCTTAATACAACCTCGCTCGATAGCTTAACACTTAACAGGTCACTCTTAATAATTGCAGGTCGGCCACCCGCCACCTGAGCTCATCATTATCTGATTTGCTGTTTTAAGTTTAAATTCCAGATCTGATAAATTTAATCTTTAAACAACCTTAATTAAAACCGAATCCTATTTATTTCCATATATAACAAGCATAGAGCAGAAATCATCCTTAAATTTACTTTGTCAATTGAAGTTGAAACTCATTAACGATAAATTTTCAAGCATATCTGTAGAATCAAAACCCTGTTGCTCAG